>NC_090265.1:265697143-266897143 GCF_040414725.1 Anabrus simplex | reverse complement strand
TGAACACAACGCTCTGCATCCAACCTACCAGGAATGATTGAAACCATGCCTGCAGGTTGCCTTGAATGCCATACTTGTTAAGTTTTAACAACAGTCATTGATGAGGTACCTGATCAAAGGCCTTACTCCAGTCGAGAGTTACACGGTCCACTTGGGATATATTAGACTGGTCCAGGGAATGTTGCCACTCATCAGTTACTGTTGTTAAAAGTGTAGTACAGGATTTTCCAGGGAGGATTCCATGTTGGTTGTTAATCAACAGGTTTCTCTCAATTCAGAAAATCCAGCACATGTTTAACAATTAGGCATTCCAGGCATTTACATAAGCCAGATGTAATAGAGACTGGGCGATAGTTGTCTACATTCTCCCTGTCACTGTTTTTTAATACAGGAATAACATTTGCTTTCTTCCATTCTTCTGGCACAGTCCCACTGTTCATTGAAATGTTGTCCGACTCGTTGACTGAATGGTCAGCGTACTGGCCTTCGGTTCAGAGGGTCCCGGGTTCGATTCCCGGCCGGGTCGGGGATTTTAACCTTCATTGGTTAATTCCAGTGGCCCAGGGGCTGGGTGTTTGTGCTGTCCCCAACATCCCTGCAACTCGCACACCACACTTAATACTATCCTCCACCACAATAACACGCAGTTACCTACACATGGCAGATGCCGCCCACCCTCATCGGAGGGTCTGCCTTAGAAGGGCTGCACTCGGCTAGAAATAGCCACACGAAATTATAAATTATTATTGAAATGTTAAATATTGCACAAAGAGAAGGTGCTAATGCTTCTGCACAGCGATGGAGAATTCAGGCCGGCACGTTGTCTGGGCTGTTCGCAGCGTGAGGTCTAGTTCTCCAAAGACTTGTTACGACCTCGTTAGCAGTGAAGTACAAGCTAGTTAGGAGCAGAAAGGGAGGGGGTGTCATTGTAGTGAACATGTCTTCATCCTTGTCAGCAGTGGTGAAGTTATTTTTAAATTCACTGTTAAATGTGGCTGCTATTTCTTAGGGAGAGGAAACTGATAGTCCGTTGTATTTGAAGACGGATGGAGCACTGTTGCCACTTTTGTTTCTGATGAAAGCCCTTAGCTCTTTACTATTGGAGCTAAGACTGTGGATATATGAACTGTAGGCATCACGGATTAATGATGTGAGTTTGTTCCTAGCCAGTCTATACTTTCCTGTATAGATAATTTCTCTTTCGTATACCTGATGTTATTTCTTTAGTGATCTATGGTGTTTTATCGCTTATTAGAGAGGGAAACTTTTGGTACAGCTTGATCGACACATTCAAAAAATACTTTTTTCCAGTTTTCCCAGATCTCGTTAATATTTATATCACCGGTGAAGGACACGAGGGTAATGAGAAGATTTTTTAATAGAAGAGAGGAAAGATCATACCAGTTGGGGCAGGAAAAATTATATATTGTTCTGGAGTGGAGTTTGGGAAAGGTTTTCTGTAGGTCAAAGTTGTGATTATAGCTTGGTGATCACAGAATCCACGTATTACGTCCAGGACCTGGACAGATGATGGAGAGTTAGTAAGGAACAGTTGTAGCGAGGAGCAGGAATTTTGAGTAATACGAGTCGCTTTGAACACTAACTGTTGGAGGAAAATGTCATAGAAGGTGGAGAGAAAACTATTAGCAAGAGGATTGTTTGGTACTGGGGCGGCATTTCTAGACCAAGTAATTTCAAGATTGAAGTCACTGGCAGTATAAACTGAGTCATAATTATTCTGTACTTGTTGCACACGATCCAGAGAGGAGAACAAGGCATTGTTCATCGTTTGCGAGGACTTCGGTGTACGATACACTGATCTGATGAGGAATTTATTACTACCACATGTAATTTCTACCCACACGGCTTCAGCTGTCGTCTCCAAATCGGGACGTCTAGTTGGATTACACTCTGGTTTTGCAGCAATAAGAACTCCGCCTCCTGTGGTTAGGATCCGGTCCTTACAGATCAGGATAAAAGAATCTGGTAGCACTTCTGAGTCATTAATTGTGCCTGAAAGCCATGTTTCACTGATAAAATAGATCTAGGCTTGAGAGCGAAGGGAGAATATATTCTTTTCTACCTGGACGTAAAATGTTGCGTGCATTAAACGCAAAGAGAGATTATTATTTACATATTTACAGTTGTAGCTATTTTCAGAGTCACTGGTAACATCACTGGTATTGGAAAAGAAAGAGTTCGTTAGTGGCGGCATTTCACATTGCCAGCAAGTCCACGTTCTTCCCCCTTTCTTTAATTTCCTGTATTCTGAAGTAGAAATTTGTGCACATTTCCTGTGACTACTTGAAGAACAACTGTTACAGTTCATAAATAGTTGGATCACGATGCCCACTGCTTTCACATATTGTACAATGCTGAGGTCCGGGGTTCACTTCATTGTCTCCAATTAATGCGAGAGTTAGGCACCACAGTGGCCGCCCAGCGATTGGAAGTCTGACAACTCTGCCCTCCCCATCACAACGTGGCCGCCCTACTGCCAGCAGCCCAAGGCTTTTCCTGCCACGCCAAGTGAGACACTTAAGAGAACATTTCTCACTTACCAACAGTTTTTCCAGTAGATGAATCTTCTTCAAATCGCCATAAGACTTATCCGAATGCACTGTTACACTTTTCGCATACATCACGGTTCCTTTTACCAGCAAAATTATAATTAATGCACGGAGAACACTTGTAACCACCAGCATGCACGCCGCCATCTATCCGTACTTTTTTTCTCTTTTTCTGCAGCCTCTGTTTTAGTTCTGCCCATAAATGCTCTATAGGGGTTTAAATCTGGCAACTGCAGTGGTGTTTACAGCACATAAGGTGTATTGTAAAGCAACCAGTGCTTAATGACTAAGGCAGTATGTTTCGGGTTCATTGCCCAAAACTATCAAATCAAACCAAATCAAAATCTCTTTATTTGCAAATGAGGTGTCTACCTCAGTGGCGAATGGTACACTAAAATACATTATTGTCAAGCACTACATTTTAGATTAACAAGAGAAGAAAAATTTCCTAGAATACAATATTATACAATAATACTATACACCTGGTATAAGATTATAATTTACATTGCATTTATTTACTTATTTATTTTTTACCCATTTTGGAACCTAAGTAGCATAACGACCTGCTGCGTCTTAACCAGAGCCCCCTTTTACCACCACTTTTCAGAGTTCCTGAAGGGCCTTCACAGCTACTGTAGCAGTCCCAGGGCCCTCGAAGTCCCCACTGTACTTCACCCCTACAGGCAGTCCCGTACTTTGACTGTCCAAACTCCTTAGACCAGGGGATGGAATTAATTTATTCACACACATTTTTTATTTACAGTAACCTGCACTGGTCGAATGCCCTCTAACATTTCATTTATTTTCTCTGTTGCTGTTTATTCTTTTCCTGAATATCTGTACAGATTTTGGAAAAGGATCAAACACTACCCCTGGTAAACTGTTCCACTCCTTCATACCCTTCCCAGTGAATGAAAATTTACCCTAATCGCTTCTGCTAAAATTCCTTCTAATTTTATATTTGTGGTCAGTCTTGCCGATACAATTATTTTCCAATTGAAGCCTCTCGCGGATATCTCCCCATGCTTCTTCTCCTGTATAGGCTCTGTATAATCCTATAAGTCTAGTTTTCTCCTGAAATCCCCTGTTACAAATCTTGCTGCTTTCCTGTGCACACTATCTATTTCTTTTATTAGGTATTCTTGGTAAGGATCCCGAACACTGTTTGCATATTCCAATAATGATGAACCATACTTAAGTAACTTTTCTCTTTTAATTCTTTGTTGCATCCTTTAAATAGCCTCATTATGACAGGTAACGATCTGTATGCTTTCCCAACAATGTCATCCACATGACCCTTCCAGTGCAAATTACTTTCAAATCTCACACCTAAGTATTTGCCATCTTTTGGGAAAGGGTACCAGGGTAGAGTGTTGTCCAGGAATTAGGCTGAGGTAGATGTTGAGGAAAGTAGAAGAGAGGGAGGAGGGGAAGGAGAAGGTGGTAGTGTTTCACGTTGGTACCAACAACGTAAGGCAAGCTGATATAAGTACCAACATAGTTGGAGATGTGTGGGATCTGGTAAATGCACCACGGGTGAAGTTTAAGAAAGCGGAGATTGTTATTAGTGGAATACTGTGTAGAAGGGATACTGACTGGAGGGTGATTGGGGATTTAAATGAGACTATGGAGTGGGTATGTGGGAAACTGGGAGTGAAATTTCTAGATCCTAATGGGTGGGTAGGAGATAGGGATCTGCGCTCAGATGGCCTTCATTTAAACCACAGTGGTACGTATAAGTTAGGAAATTTGTTTGGAAGGGTAATAGGGAGGTATATTCACAGAAACGGGATGGCCTAGGCAGCGGTGATAAGGGAACAGGGAACTGGAAATCAAGTAGGGATGACAGAAAATTGTTAGTGTTGAACTGTAGAAGTGTTGTAAGGAAAGGAATAGAATTAAGTAATTTAATAGATATATATTTACCAGATATTGTAATAGGAGTTGAATCATGGCTGAGAAATGATATAATGGATGCAGAAATTTTCTTACGGCACTGGAGTGTGTATCGTAGAGACAGGATAGGAAGGGTAGGAGGGGGAGTGTTCATTCTGGTGAAAGAAGAATTTGTAAGCTACGAAAAAGTTAAAGATGAGACACATGAAATTCTAGGTGTAAGGCTCATTTCTAAAGATAATAGGCAACTTGATATATTTGGAGTGTACAGATCGGGAAAGGGTAGCACTGACGCAGATTCAGAATTATTTGATAGGATAGTCAGCTATGTGGGAAACGACATGGAAAGAAATGTGATTGTAGCGAGAGATCTGAATTTGCCAGATGTCAATTGGGAAGGAAATGCGAGTGACAGGAAGCATGACCAACAAATGGCAAATAAGTTAATATGGGAAGGACAGCTGATTCAGAAAGTGATGGAACCAACCAGAGGGAAAAATATCCTGGATGTCGTGCTGATAAAACCAGATGAGCTCTATAGGGAAACTGAAGTAATAGATGGTATTAGTGATCATGAAGCTGTTTTTGTGGTAGTTAAAAATAAATGTGATAGAAAGGAAGGCCTTAAAAGTAGGACTGTTAGGCAGTACCATATGGCTGATAAAGCAGGCATGAGGCAATTTCTAAAAAGTAACTATGATCTGTGGAAAACGGTAAATAAAAATGTAAACAGACTCTGGGATGGGTTTAAAGAAATTGTTGAGGAATGCGAATACTATTATAATAGAGAAATAAAGAGACTAAGAAGGAGGTGCAGACTGGAAAGAAATAGAGTTAGAAATGGCTGTGGAAGTAAGGAGAAATTAAAGGAACTTACTAGAAAATTGAATCTAGCAAAGAAGGCAGCTAAGGATAACATAATGGCAAGCATAATTGGCAGTCATACGAATTTTAGTGAAAAATGGAAGGGTATGTATAGGTATTTGAAGGCAGAAACAGGTTCCAAGGAGGACATTCCAGGAATAATTAATGAACAAGGGGAGTGTGTATGTGAGGATCTTGAAAAGGCAGAAGTATTCAGTCAGCAGTATGTAAAGATTGTTGGTTACAAGGAGAATGTCGAGATAGAGGAGGAGACTAAGGCCAAAGAAGTAATAAAATTTACATATGATAACAATGACATTTACAATAAGATACAAAAGTTGAAAACTAGAAAAGCGGCTGGAATTGGATCAGATTTCTGAGGATATACTAAAGACAATGGGTTGGGATATAGTACCATATCTGAAGTACTTATTTGATTATTGTTTGTTCGGAGGAGCTATACCAGATGAATGGAGAGTTGCTATAATAGCCCCTGTGTATAAAGGAAAGGGTGATAGACATAAAGCTGAAAATTAAAGGCCAGCAAGTTTGACATGCATTGTATGTAAGCTTTGGGAAGGCATTCTTTCTGATTATATTAGACATGTTTGTGAAATTAATAACTGGTTCGATAGAAGGCAATTCGGTTTTAGGAAAGGTTATTCCACTGAAGCTCAACTTGTAGGATTCCAGCAAGATATAGCAGATATCTTGGATTCTGGAGGTCAAATGGACTGTATCGCGATTGACCTGTCTAAAGCATTTGATAGGGTGGATCATGGGAGACTACTGGCAAAAATGAGTGCAATTGGACTAGACAAAAGAGTGACTGAATGGGTTGCTATATTTCTATAAAATAGATCTCAGATAATTAAGAGTAGGTAAAGCTTTATCCGACCCTGTAATAATTAAGAGGGGAATTCCTCAAGGCAGTATTATCGGACCTTTATGTTTTCTTATATATATGATATGTGTAAAGGAGTGGAATCGGAGGTAAGGCTTTTTGCGGATGATGTTATTCTCTATAGAGTTATAAATAAGTTACAAGATTGTGAGCAACTGCAACGTGACCTCGAAAATGTTGTGAGATGGACAGCAGGCAATGGTATGTTGATAAACGGGGTTAAAAGTCAGGTTGTGAGTTTCACAAATAGGAAAAGTCCTCTGTTTTAATTACTGGGTTGATGGGGTGAAAGTTCCTTTTGGAGATCATTGTAAGTATGTAGGTGTTAATATAAGGAAAGATCTTCATTGGGGTAATCACATAAATGGGATTGTAAATAAAGGGTACAGATCTCTGCACATGGTTATGAGGGTGTTCAGGGGTTGTAGTAAGGATGTAAAGGAGAGTGCATGTAAGTCTCTGGTAAGACCCCAACTAGAGTATGGTTCCCGTGTATAGGACCCTCACGAGGATTACCTGATTCAAGAACTGGAAAAAATCCAAAGAAAAGCAGCTCGATTTGTTCTGGGTGATTTCCGATAAAAGAGTAGCGTTACAAAAATGTTGCAATGTTTGGGTTGGGAAGAATTGTGAGAAAGAAGAGGAGCTGCTCGACTAAGTGGTATGTTACAAGTAACAACTCTCCAACCACGAGAATTCAGCGAAATCTAAAAACTCTAATAAGAAGTTCTAACTTTCTTTTCAATGAACAAGAACAACAAAAACTTTTTAACATGAACCCTAGTATTCCGACAGCCAGAGCCTTACCAAAGATTCATAAGAAGGACATTCCAATACGCCCTATCATAAACTGTAGAAACAGCCCCACCTATAAAGTATCAAAATTCATTCACGGCTTCCTAAAAAAACATTACGTATTCAATAATAAACATCCTTTAAAAAATTCATTCACTTTTTGCAAAATTTTACACTCAATGTGCTCCTATGACGTCGTAAATATGTACCCAAACATCCCTACCAAAGAAACTGTAAGAATCATCAGTGATAATATCAATAAACACAGCAGCCTTAGTAAGATGGAAATTGAAGAATTCATGAAGATATTAAATTTTGTCTTAAGCAACAACTTTTTCTCTTTCAATGGAAAGTTTTACCAACAAACAGGCTTAGCGATGGGCGACCCTCTTTCTGGCATCTTAGCAGACATTTATATGGACACAATAGAACACACAAAAATTATAACACAAATAAAAGGCGTATGTTTATGGCTGAGATTTGTAGACGATACTTTCGTATTTTTTGACAAAAAAGTCACTAATAGTGACGAGATCCTGGAGTCCCTAAACAAAATTGACCCCAATGTTAAGTTTACTAAAGAGGATGAGGTTAGGAACTCATTAAACTTTTTGGACTTAACTATTACACACGGACATAATACCTTCGATTTTGGAATATACAGGAAACCTACACACTCTCCCTGAACTATTATGAATTCATCCCTACACCCCAAGCCCCAAAAACAAGCCTCTTTCTATAATTTAATTTATAGAGCTTTAAAAATTCCTCTTTCTCCCAACAATTTAAAAATTGAACTGAAGTACATAAGGAATCTTGCTCAACTCAACGGGTTTAAAATAGATATGGTCAACCGTTTGATTAATAAAATCAAAATTAAATTGTCCACTAACCTCGTCCCAGAAAAACCTAAAAAAACTAGTTTCGCCACATTTACATATAACAACCCAGCCGTCCATCAGATCGCAAATACTTTAAAGAAGCACAATATCAATATAACCTTCAGGACAGTTAACACCAATCGAAACATATTTTTTAACCACAACAAGGTCAATCACAATAGCAACCATTATTCAAGGTCCGGCATATGTGTACACAATGTGATTTTTCTTATATCGGACAGACTGGCCGGAGCTTTAACACGAGATATCTGGAACATTATAACGCTCAAAAACACAGTAAGTACTCAGCGATGAGCCAACATATGAGAGAAACGGGCCATCACTTTACATCCATAGAGAAAGATCTTACTATCATTAGAAGCATAGGTAAAGGGAAATTAATGAATGAACTGGAAAATCTACACATCTTTTTAGACCAAACCTACAATAAAAATAAAAATCTCAACGACGTCAATGAAATTAAAAATCCTTTGTACGAATTAACACCTAGATTAATCAATATCGGGAATTCAGATCAAAACAAAATCCCTCAATTATTTAAATATCCACACTCAAATGCTTCATCCACCATGCCAAAAGTTAAACCCGCCCATATCGCTTCTAGAAACTCCCCTCCAGCAACAGCACACACGCCCATAGACCAGCCTACCCCCACTCTCCCTCCATGCCCCGCCCCTCCATTACCGCACCAGTACAACACCAGGAGTAGAAATGGTGATAAGACAGGCGCTGCCAGAACAGACAGGTCCATCTAGTATTAATTGAACAAGTAAGTCATTTTACAGTTAAGAGGTGTTAATTTAATACATTTTATCACAACGCGTGCTCTAAATTTTAATTCAATATTATTTTTCTACTTCATTACAGATATTCTTAAGATCCCTCCCAAAGACCAAGCAACACATCAACGGGAACAATTTCTCACACAAGACTGTATCAAGTATCTAGGATGTTCCTTCTCAATTAAGCAGCAGCCTGAAACTATGAAACAGCTTAATATTGTACTCTTGTCAATTCCTTGACGTTACATGAGACCCAAAGTCAAGACGCTAACAGTTTCATTCACAGCGTTCTTGACCAGTCTACCTACAACAATCGGTTTTTTAAATCTCCACTTGTGCATGACAACACATTTAAATATTAGTTACGTCAAGAACATGAAAATGAAAATCGTGGGTCAAATAAGCCCCAGTTTTAATATCACCCTTTCTCAAGACTTATGATAAAAAAGAAGATCCGTTTCATTTTATTTTTATTTTTGAACATTTTAAATTAACCAGAATAGAACTGCCAAGTTAAAACACATTTAATTTAAATTTATATTTTCAATCTTGACCAACCTACAAGCAACAATCAGTTCAAATCTCCACTTATTGTTGACGACACATCCTGTCACCAGACACGGTACGTCAAGAACTTAATATGATATAGGGGTCACATAAACCCCGATATGTAATCCTCTTTACCGAAAAGATGATCCATTTTAGTTTTGGACATTTTTCATATTAGATAGATTAGGACCAAAAAACTTAACTGTATTAACTTATGTTACCCATCTTAAGAGTTCATTAATGTTTATATATATTGTATATAATGTATATATTGTATATATTGGTATGTTTATATTGGTTAAATAAGGTCCCAAACCTTGACCTAAAGGTTGTTTACAGGCTGAAGATGCCCAAAATAATGGGTGAAACATGTACCTGACCAAATAAGTCTACATAAAATCATGTAGATAATAACCACATTAAACGTGGAAAGTATTGAATAAGTGGTTTTTTATTAAATTATCCTTGATATCTTTGCCTAAGTGGTATGTTCCGAGCTGTCAGCAGAGAGATGGCGTGGAATGACATTAGTAGACGAATAAGTTTGAGTGGCGTTTATAAAAGTAGGAAAGATCATAATATGAAGATAAAGTTGGAATTCAAGAGGACAAACTGGGGCAAATATTCATTTATAGGAAGGGGAGTTAGGGATTGGAATAACTTACCAAGGGAGATGTTCAATAAATTTCCAATTTCTTTGAAATCATTTAGGAAAAGGCTAGGAAAGCAACACATAGGGAATCTGCCACCTGAGCGACTGCCCTAAATGCAGATCAGTATTGATTGATTGATTGATTGATCCAAAGTATATTCAAATTCAATTTTAAAACTCCTGTTTGTAAATGTTGTAACAGTTGATTTGCCTCCATTAAGCTTCATATTATTTTCTTCAACCCATCGTTGGATACTCTCAAGGTACCTTTGTAATTCTGAACAATCCTGAATGTTATTTATTTCCCTATAAACAATTATGTCATCTGCATACAATCTGATTTTTGATGTTATATTATTCCCTAAATCATTTGCGTATTTTAAGAAAAGTAACGGACCGATTATACTACCCTGTGCAATTCCCTTCCAAACTTTCTCTTCCTGGGATACATTATTTCCTACTTTGACTTTCTGAACCCTTGAATTTAGAAATGTTTTTATCCAATGTGTAACCCTTACGTCCAATCCTATTCCCTCCAATTTCTTTAATAATATTCCATGTTCCACTCTATCAGAGGCTTTGGAAAGATTCATGGCTATGCAATCTAACTGGCCTCCTGAATCCAACTGATCTGATATGTCCTGCTGAAAACCTACCAGTTGTGCCTCACAAGAAAATTTCTTTCTAAATCCATACTGGCTCCTCATGAACCAGTTTTTTTTTATCACCACATATCCCTTGGATGTACTTTGATATTAAACTCTCCAGTATTTTACAAACTATACTGGTCAGGCTGATTGGTCTGTAGTTCTTTGGTTTCCTTTTATCACCTTTCCTTTATAAATTGGTATTATTATAGATTCCTTCCATTCCTTTGGTATTACACTATTATTTATGACATAGTCAAAGAGAAATTTTAAATAAGGCACTATGTACCACCCCATTGTCTTTAATATCTCCCCAGTAATTTGATCACTTCCTGCTGCTTTTCCTTGCTGAAGCATTTGGATTTCTCTGAAAATATCTTCATTTGTGAATGAGAAGCTTCTTGTTTCCCTATGTGTCTCTCCCTCTCTGTCTTCTGTTTCGGTTTCCAACTCCTGACAATCTTCTACTGAATCTCTGAATTCCCTACTAAATACGTTTGCTTTCTCAGTATCTGTTAAATAGTGTTCACCCCCTTCTCCCACCATTGTAGGAATTTGGATTCCTTTTCCTTTTTGATTCCTGATGTATGAATACAGCTGTTTCCATTTCCCTTTGTGGTCATTACCCTCTTGAAGTATGCCATTCATATAATTCTCTTTTGCTTCCTTTTTCACTCTATTCAGTTCCCTCATTAGCTATTATCTAGTTTATCTACTCTCCCTCAATGTGTATGTGCAAAGTCAGTAGCAAAACAAAAAAAAGAGAGAGAGAGAGAGATCTGAAGGTTGTAAACATGAAATCATGTGGATTATTTTATTGAAGTGTAGTAAATTTTGACTGTTGTAAAATGGCAGAGTGCCTTTATGGAGCAGAAACCTTGACGAGGATGGCTGACCCAGTCCTTGAAAAAAGAGAAAGAAGATTCTTGCGAAAAATCTTAGGCCCTAGAAAGTCGACAAGTGACCCAAACACATTCCGGTTAAGATCGAATTTGGAGCTCTACAAGACAGTAGAAAGAATCACGACTGTGATGAGAAAAAGGAGACTGACGTTTTATGGACATATCAAAAGAATGAACCCTGAGAGATTGACCAACAGGATACTTCTTCTGCAGGAAAGGTGGAAAAAACAACCGGGATGGCTTACACACGTGCACAATGACTTGGCAGAAATAGGTATCAAGGAGGAGGATATAAAAGAAAGGACATCATTTAGGAAGAAGGTTGCGGGATTGAGGGATGCGTCTGAAGAGCAACATGCGAAGCCACGGAACATCTCGGTGGAAGAACGAGCAAGAAGAAGTCAAAGACTCAAGAATCTTTGGCGAGAGTGTAAAGAGAAGGGTATCAGTCTGCGTGACAGAAGGAAGATTGTGTAAACGTGGCCCACAGGTGGCCGTATCGATTAATAATAATAATAATAATAATAATAATAATAATAACAAATTCTGATTAATAAAATAGACATAATTGAAGAGACTAATTCGTACAACAGAGATTTCAAACAAAAAAACTCTGTATACATTGGATATTAAGTATTGTTGAAGTAATCTAGCCCTATGATGTTAATCCTCCTTCAGAAATTTTAGAACTTAGATTTTAGGAAACAGAACTGCCTTTTATCTGGTGCATTCATCAGAGCGTAAAAAGCAGGAATTACAGTTACAGTTGTACCTTTTGTGGTTACATTGTTTTCAGTGGTGACATCTTGTATGGTAGTAGCCACATCATGAACTTCTCACGAATTGGATCTGCTGTAATGTCTTTGCCGCTGAAATCATTGACATTACAATGTTAAGCTACTGCAGTTACATAAAAAGCCTGTATCTTGTCACAAGAGATGGTGAAATGTTGAAAGAGTCATTCTGGATCCCTTAATTTGTAATATCTTTTTTGGAAATCTGCATTAACTTACATCACCTCATCTTCTGAAATTTTGTCTAATTCTCTCTTAATCAGAACCACTTGGAGAGATAAAAATATACCTGAGGAGTGGGGAAGAGGAGAGATTGTACTGTACTTAAGAAAGGTGATAAAAAATATTATGTAACAACTATCAAGGATTCACCTTAATTCCCTGTGTTGCAAAATTATGAGCAGGTTGTAGAAGATAGACTGAAGAAGGTAGTAGAAGAATAACTGGAAGAAGAGCAGCATGGCTTCCAAAGGGGCAGATCAACAGATTTTGTATTTGCGATGAAATAATTGATGGAAAAAAGTTGGGGGTATGATAAGGATGTATTGATGTCTTTTATTGACATCCAGAAGGCATGTGTTAGGGTACCCATAGAAAGAGAATGGAGAACATTGAGAAATAAAGGAGTTGCAGAGGAGATGGTACACATGATCCAGGCATTGTACAGGAAATGCAAAAGCAGAGTGAAACTATTAATCTGTCAATACTGATCTGCATGTAGGGCAGTCATCCAGGTGGCAGATTCCCTATCTGTTGTTTTCCTAGCCTTTTCTTAAATGTTTTCAATGGAAATTTATTGAACATCTCCCGTGGAAAGTTATTCCAATCCCTAACTCCCCTTCCAATAAATGAATATTTGCCCCAATTTGTACTCTTGAATTCCAACTTCATCTTCTTATTGTGATCTTTCTTACTTTTAAAGACGCCACTCAAACTTATTCCACACCGTCGAGCAGCTTGTCTTCTTTCTCCCAGTTCTTCCCAACCCAAACTTTGCAACATTTTTGTAACGCTACTCTTTTATCGGAAATCACCCAGAACAAATCGAGCTGCTTGTCTTTGGATTTTTTCCAGTTCTTGAATCAGGTAATCCTGGTGAGGGTCCCATACACTGGAACCATACTCTAGTTGGGGTCTTACCAGAGACTTATATGCTCTCTCCTTTACATCCTTACTACAACCCCTAAACATCCTCGTAACCATGTGCAGAGATCTGTACCCTTTATTTACAATCCCATTTATATGATTACCCCAATGAAGATCTTTCCTTATATTAACACCTAGATACTTCCAATGATCCCCAAAAGGAACTTTTTTGCTAGTGGCTTTACGTCGCTCCGACAGAGATAGGTTATGGTGATGATGGGATAGGAAAGGCCAAGGAGTTGGAGGGTAACGACCATGGCCTTAATTAAGGTACAGCCCCAGCATTTGCCTGATGTGAAAATGGGAAACTACGGAAAACCATCTTCAGGGCTGCCGACAGTGAGATTCGAACCCACTATCTCCCGGATGCAAGCTCACAAGTAAAACACTTTCAAGATTAAAATTATTGTGTCCACCTTTTCAATACAAATATATATTTTTAGTGATTAAATTCTACATGAAATAATTTAATTTCATTAATGAATTAATTTTTAATTCATGTAGAATTTAATCACTAAAAATATATATTTGTATTGAAAAGGTGGACACAATAATTTTAATCTTGAAAGTGTTTTACTTATTGTATCTTCAATACGGACCAGAATGAGATTAGTTACTTGCAAGTTCACAGCCGCGCGCCTCTAACCGCATGGCCAACTTACCCGGTAAAGGAACTTTCACCTCATCAATGCAGTAATTAAAACTGAGAGGACTTTTTCCTATTTGTGAAACTCACAACCTGACTTTTAACCCTGTTCATCATACCATTGCCTGCTGTCCATCTTACAACATTTTCGAGGTCATGTTGCAGTTGCTCACAATCTTGTAACTTATTTATTACTCTATACAGAATAACATCATCCATAAAAAGCCTTTCCTCTGATTCCACTTCTTTACTCATATCATTTAATATATATAAGAAAACATAAAGGTCCAGTAATACTGCCTTGAGGAATTCCCCCTTAATTACTACAGGGTCAGATAAAGCTTTACCTACTCTTAATTCTCTGAGATCTATTTTCTAGAAATATAGCAACCCATTCAGTCACTCTTTTGTCTAGTCCAGTTGCACTCATTTTTGCTAGTGGTCTCCCATGATCCACCCTATCAAATGCTTTAGATAGGTCAATCGCGAGACAGTCCATTTGACTTCCTGAATCCAAGATATCTGCTATATCTTGCTGGAATCCTACAAGTTGAGCTTGAGTGGGATAACCTTTACTAAAACCGAACTTCCTTGTATCGAACCAGTTATTAATTTTGCAAACATGTCTAATATAATCAGGAAGAATGCCTTCCCAAAGCTTACATGCAATGCATGTCAAACTTAAACTAGGATTAGAAAGACAGATTGGTTTGAAGTGAAGACAGGACTGAGACAGGGAAATGTGTTGTCCTCTCTTGTTTGTCCTAGTAACAACAAAGTACAGAAGGAAGTCAAAAGAAAGATGGGCTCAGAGAATACTAGAGCTTGGTTATTTGCTGAGATGTGATATGGGGTGTGAGTGAACATCAATACAAATTCAGTTAGATGCTTAGAGTACAGTAATAGAAGACTGGGGTATGAAAGTAAGTAAGACACAAGTAACAAGGAGACAGAGAATTGGAAGAGGCATAATAATGTTAAACAATAAGGCCCTGGAAGTAGTTGATACCTTCAGGAAGGTACTTGGGATTTGAAGTGTCACAAGATCGGACTATAACACAAGAGATCAGTAACAGGGTGCAAATCGCAGGAAGATTTTACCAGAGCATAAGGGACATAGTATGGAAGGAATGGGTCCCTCAGCAATGCAAGTAGGTGTTAAGACCTATTTTATCCCTATATTGATGTATGGAGCAGAAGTATGGACTACAACATCCAGAGATGAAAGCAAGATTCAGGGAGTGGAAACTAAGTTTCTTAGAAGCATACTTGGGAAAACAAAGGAGGAACATATGAGGAACACAGGGATATGAGAAAGGCTGGGGAGAGAGAAGCTACAAAACAGAATAAACAGTAGACTGATGTGGTTTAGCCATGTTGGCAGGATGAAAATAATGAACCTCTAGAGCAGTGATGGAATGGAAGGTAACTGGATCAAGACCTAGGGGGAAAACAAGGAAGAAGGAGCAGTGGAGATTAGAGGTGTGAACTGGCCCAAGGTGTTCAGAGAAGAATGGTGGAAGAACGGGAAGAGGTTGTGGTCACCGGTCCATTATGATGTAGTAGTAGTAGTAGTAGTAGTAGTAGTAGTAGTAGTAGTAGTAGTAGTACACAAATAGACTACTGGATGGTGCAAAGAAGAGGCTTGCAGCTGGTAAAAGAATCCAAGGTCATTCCTGTGCACAACATTGCTCTTCACCGTAAGCTGTTAGTCCTAGATTTGTACCTTCATCTCCAACCATGCATCAAACCAATCACCTCTACACAACGCATCAAATGATGTAAGCTCCCTGAACATGTAGCACAACTTATGAACGCCATCAACCTCCTCTCTATGGACAATGTCAATGAACTGATATGGGTTAAGGTCTGTGCACAAATCCAGCAAAATACAAAAGAAATTTTGGGTGCGTGAAATAAAACCAGGAAGTTGTTTTGTGGACAAACAGGTGTAGTGGTAGAATACAGATGTCAAGAATGTTGCACAGTTCAAGAAATGGTCCCATTCCAGTTCTTAAATCTTCAGCAAAACAAGCAGTCGCAGCTGCAAAAGATGAATACTTCCATGACCTCTATGAACTACTGGACAGACCTGAGAGTGTAAATGGCATGTACAGACGAGCAAAATCGCACCATACTGCAGAAGACATAGGCTAGCTCATGTTTTTCACATTAAGGATGAACAAGGACAACTGCTCCAACAACTTACGAACATTTTGCACTGGTGCAATTATTTTGATGTGATCTGCAACGGTGAACACCCACTTCTGCCAGTTCCTTCAGCTGATCTTATATAGGGTGTACTACCTCCCATTGCAGGTGTGGAGGTTCAGTCTGCCATCCATGTCATGAATAATGGCAAAGCAACTGGACCTGAAGATATATCTGTTGAAATGTGGAAGGAAATGCAACAACATGGAGCTGAATTCCTAGCGGCCTTCTTCAACAAATTCTTAGATTAGAATAAGATCCAATCCACCTGGCAGACTAGCATCACTGTAACCTCTGGAAAGGGAAAAGTTTCACAGATTGTTCTAACTACTGTCCTGTCTGTCTCCTGTGTCATGGGATGTAGATCCTTGAGCGTGTAATTAATGCATTCCTGAATAGCATTGTCACCATCTTCCCAAACCAGCGTAAACCATGAGGGGATGCAGAACTACTGATGTAATCTATGCCGCCTCTCTGCTGGTAGAGGTATTTGACGAGGAGCCTTTCTAGACCTCGGGAAAGTCATTTGACAGGATGCTAATTTTGTATTCTCTGCATTCACATGGCGTTCCAGAGGCTTATGTTTGCTGGATACAATTCTTCTATAATATCACCTTGAGCTTTGTCTACTACGCAGCTGGTGTCGCTGAGCCATTCAGGATTCGAGTGGACATACATCAAGGATCCTCCGTATTCCCATTGCTATTCCTCTTACGCATGGACTTGGTGACTGCAGATCTGCAAATGCCTGATCCATGGATCTTTGTATGCTGATATTTTTTAGCTAGTGATTCCCAGAATATACTTGAACATCTGATCAGTCAGTGCAAAACACAACTGGACAGATTTAGACTATAGCTCAACCTGACAAAAACTGAATACCTGGAGTGCAACACCCAGACAGACTGCATGATCGTAGTTGATGGTATTAAAGTCTTGGTTCTTGGTACCTTGGCTTCAACATGACAGTTGATGGTGACACTCTTCTAGACACTCAAGCAAGAGTAATGTTGGATGGTTGAAGTGGTGTCAGATCACAAGTGTACCTTGCAACCAGAAGAATCCTCTGTATCTGAAAACTAACGTGTATCACACGGTCATTCACCTAATAGCACTCTCTGGGGCAAAATGTTGGCCTGTGATTATGAAACATGAGCAGATGCTGCATGTGATGGAGATGAGGCTAAGATGGATGCTTGGTACTACACGACTGGACCACCTAAGGAATGCAAATGTTAGAAACATCCTCAAGATCACCCCAATACTGACCAAGATGAGAGAGGCAAGACTGTGCTTGTATGGACACATAGTCAGAGTTGATAGAGAGAATGAATTGAGTGCTAGAATTTGAGAAGGAGCTAACCTACACATACATGGAGCTGAGATATTTTGAGTTTTGCATTTGTCTTTATTGCATGAAATTGAGCACATTAACAGTAACCTTTTTCGTTCATAAACAATTATTTATAGTCCAAAAATTATAGGGAAATTAAAATCTTCTTCTAATATCCATTATTTAACTGAAAAATATCAGCTCCAAATTGTCATATCTGAAAAATGAAATTTAAAAAGTGGGTTACTTTTACAACAGTCCAATTTTCATCAGTTCCTTCTTTTAAAATGTAGTTGGTTTTAGATTTACTTCAACATGAATTTTTTGTTACATTTAAGGTTTACCAGTAGTGTATGGGGTTGAAGTCACACAGACTCGAAGCAGTCTGTATTGAAACCTATACTTGCTTTCAGCTGACTGGATCCTCTTCCTTCTTCTTGCTGTTTGCACCATGAGTATCTGGTTGAATGATGGTCCAAGTATCCATCTTAGCATCATCTCCATCACATGCAGCATCTGCTCATGTTTCTTCATCATAGGCTAACATTTCATATGTTGGTTTTTAGGAATGTAAGGGAGCAGGGATATCAAGTCCTTGTGTTTTACAGTAGCAATCTTTCTGCCAACAGGATACAGGCACTCCACATTTTGTAAGGATGAATAAGCAAGCTGAGATGGGGTTGAAATCTGTAGATGTTCTGTTTCCGAGATCATCCAATACTTTTGTTCAAAACCTCAACTTCCTCCCAAAAAGCCAGTGGACAGTAGTTTTCTTTAAATTGGATAATGCCAGGCTTCCGGGCTTCGATCTTCTTGATACATATTTTGCAAAATTTCATCTTCTGCCCAGATGTGTGTATCTGTTTCTTAGCTAGCTTTGAAGTTGCTGCTTGCAAATCTCAAAAATCCTCCTTGGTCATACTCTGTACACAGAAAGGGTTCTTTACTCTGGCCTTTTCTACCAGTCTGTACCAGTCCTCTGGAGTAAGGATATAATTCATTTTCCTACTCATTTTCTCAAAAACACCAAAGTCACTGACAGAAGGCAAAAGGGTATGTCCAAGAACCAAGTAATAATATTCTATGGAATCAAAAACTCCAGCCATTACAAGGACATAGAACATCAAGTACTATGTATTATTCTTGTTCTGTACTGAGTAGGAATCTGAAGACTAATGCGAATTTCTCTTTTTCAGTGTGTTTTCTGGGACATGCGTCGTCAGTGCTGAATCGCTTTCCAGCCAAAGGTTCTTTCAACTTAGGGAACAAGTGACAGTCACTGGGCGCTAAGTCAGGACTATAGGGTAGGTGGGTGGGTGGGTGGGTGGGTGGGTGATGATGTTCCACTGAAACTGTTGCAGGAGAGCAATGGTTTAACGGGTGACGTGCAGGCGAGCATTGTCAGTGAGAATGTTTACGCCCTTGCTCAACATTCCTCTTCTCCGGTTCTGAAGTGCCCGGCTGAGTTTTTTCAGGGTCACACAGTACCTGTCAGCGTTAATTGTGGTCCCGGCAGGCATAAAGTCGACCAACAATACCCCTTTTCGATCTCAAAACACAGTTGTCATGACTTTACCGGCAGACTGTGTTTGGTTGAATTTCCGCGGCTTTGGCGGGCGAAGAGGGATGCCGCCACTGGCGGGATTGTTGCTTGGTCTCAGGTGTAAAATGGAACGCCCAGGTTTCGTCACCCGTGACAATTGAGTCCAAAGGTTGTCCTGTTCGGTTGCAAAGCATTGAAGAAGAGCACGGGAAGAATCAACTCATTGCCGCATGTGGTCTTCAGTCAGCATGCGTTGCACCTATCTTGCGCACACCTTCCAGTATTTCAACTTTTCTGTTAAAATTCTGTTAGTGACACTTCAGAAAATCTCAGGAACCAAAGTGCAGAGATTATCCAGGGTGATCCGCCTATCTTCACGCATGATTTGCTCAACCTTCACGACTGTCTCAACGGAAATTGACGGTCTCCTGCTCCTTTGTTCGTTGTGAATTCAGTCCGACCAGCTGCAAACTCTCTACACCACTTACGAACATTTTTGACATCCACGCACGACTCACCATACACTTCCATCAATTGGCAATGGATTTCAATCCGTTCAGTACCTTTTGCATTCAAAAACCAAATAACTGCGTGCCCTTGCACTTGGAGGTAACATCCAATGGGAGCTCCATTCCCAGCGGCTGCCAAGCCAAGACCGAGTGCCTCAGCGCGGTGTGCGCATCTTTATATGCGAGCGCAGGAAACACTCTTCACAGTATTATGACCAACAGCCACACGAACAGAGTTCTGTATTTATAAATTTTAAAAAAAAGAAAAATAGGAAAGCTTATTTTTGGGATTACCCTTGTACCTTCTCCTGGTGCCATCATTTTTAAGAGTGCAGTAAAAGTTCACAAGCCAAAATTATTGAATGAGCATGAAATTGCTTCGGAATTTGCTTGCTCACCCACCTCAAGTAGTAGCATGGATTCGTTCAAAGATTTTCTCAAAGTTCCTCAAATACCATAAAAACCTTATGTTTAGATTCAGGAAAATCGTATGTGATATCTTCAAAGGAATACTGGGAAGAATTGAAGAGAAAGAAAAGAGACAAGGACGACTAATGACATGTTCTGCTCTCTGTGGAAAGAGAGATTTTTATTTTTTTTTCAGGACATTTTAATATGTATTAATATAGCCTCCTGTACTTTTGTGATTTATATTTAAGAATCATTCTGTTTTGTTCATGTTATTACAATCATATAATTTTTAAAGGTAAAGTGTTTTATATTAAATATTTCTGTTCAGTATTTAAAAACTTTCCGTTCGATATATAAAAATCATAATAAATTTAAATTGACGATACAATATTTCAAGTAAATGATATTACATAACTCTTGGGATTAATTTTAGCCACTTAGTGGCCATCTTCAGTCAAATAAAAATTAAATTTATGTGATAACTAAAACATATGTATACCAGATAAAGACAATGTTGTAGGAATAATTATAACATTAAAATACACTGCCAAGAAAAAAAAATGCAACACCTCAAGATATTTGAGAAACTGTGAAAAAAATATAAATTTTAAAATTCCTCCTACCCTCCTATGAAACTTTTTACTATGTACTTGATCTTAGGAAATGTTATCAAAGACTGTTGAATGGAATGAACTCAACAATAGGCAATAATAGCGAACAATAGACCATCCCAAAGGTATAGTGCTCTGCAGGTGAAAGTTACTGCCTATCATAAGAATGCACATCTTTGTTTCCATACCGTCATTGTTACCTCCAAGTGTGATGGAGGGAATTCTCTGACCTTCTAATCAGTATTAGACAGCACTTACGCTACTTACAGCAGAGCGCTACTGGGTGAAGATCCTGCTAGGGCAGTAGCTTTAGTAGAGGATGGGCGCAGCTTGCGTTACGTGGCTGCGTTGTTACACTGCGCTCCATCAACCATTTCACATACCATTCAGAGGTATCGGGAAGTGGGTTCATAAACTCTCAGGCTAGGATCTGGTAGGAGGTCAACTTCTGCAAGGGATGACCAGTTCTTGTGCCTTCAAATTCTGCATGACCGGCATAGTACTGTGGTTCAAGCCAAAAGTAGGCTTGAACAGGTACGAGGTGTGAATGTCAGTGAATGGACAGTGAGGAGGAGATTACGTGATGCTCAACTCTACTCCAGAAGACCTGGTAATGGCCCAAATCTTACGCGTCTGCATCGACAGAATCGCTTACATTTCACGAGAGATCATCGGGATTGGGTTGATGAACAGTGGGGGACAGTTCTCTTCACAGATGAATCTTGGTTTAGCCTCAGATCCCCAGATGGGCGAGAAAGGGTGTGGAGGAGACGTGGAGAAAGGTATTCTCAATGCAACTTTTCTTCATGGATCCTTTCAATGGCGGTTCTGTAACGGTGTGGGTAGGCATCTCCTTGGCTGCTCGAACAGAACTCATCTTCATGGAAGGCATGTCACTTACGGCCCGTCGCTACATTGAAGAAATCCTCAAAGAACATGTTCCTTTTGCATCTTTCATTGGTGACGATTTCGTGCTAATGCAGGACAATGTACACCCTCATGTTGCAAAATGTGTCCTTCAGTATCTCGACGAAGTAGGGATCCAACTGATGCAATGGCCTGCACACAGTCCGGATCTCAACCCGATTGAGCATCTATGGGACGTTTTGGGAAGAAAAGTGCGTAGTCATTGTCCAGAGACTATGCAGGAGCTTCGGGAAGTCCTTCAAAAAGAATGGGAACTCATTCCTCAAGATTACATTGCAGCACTTATCAGGAGTATGCCTCAAAGGATGGAAGCTGTGATTCGTACCAGAGGTGGCAACACACCTTTCTGAAAGTGTATGTTATAGTGCATAAATGCAGTGCAATAATAACCGTAACTTTTGAGTGAAAGGAAATTAAAATTAACTGTCCTTAAACTATTAAATTTTGATACACACAAGGGTGATTTTAGCAATTTATGTATCCTTGTGGTTAATTTGCTGTAAAATCTCATTTCTCTCAATGAAAATTGCTCTGGATATCACATTAGTCACATTAGTAGTGTGTTAAATGACAGTGATAAATGATTTAAATGAAATAAATCACTATCTTTAAACATTCTGAAGTGTTGTGTTTTTTTTTTGCTCGGTGGTGTATATATAACAAAAATTAAGGTTGTCTTGTCACAATATGTCGTCTTTAAGTTGACTTAAGACCTCAGGCAAAGAAGTAAATCTAGAAATGATAGCCAGAATGAGGAATGAATAAATATACAGAAAATAGATTTAAAAGGAGAAAAATTATGTATGAGACTCACCTCTAATGTCTGCTGTAGAACAAGCAATGACTTGCTGGAGGAAGCAGGCATGTCATCTAAACAAAAGAGTGGATCTGACTTCTTGTAGGAAGCAGGCAGTGTGAACAAAGGAGTAGATAAGGAGAGGAGGGGAAGGAGAGAAGGGTGTCTAAGGTGGGGCTGAAGGATGAGGAAAGAAAGACCTGCTGAAAGGGGAATTTAAAGAGATTATAGAAGAAAGAATTATTTTATCTGAGACATGATTACTAAAGATAGGAATTAAAAGGTCAAATAAAATGTTTGATTTCTCTGAAATTTCATTTAGATTGAAGTTAGAATTGAAAAACTGTTCCGGGTGGATAAAACAATTTTCCATAATATTGAGCAGGGGGACCTTTTTCTATAACTTCGAAATTTTCATGTCTTGGTTGATATTAGTGAACTTATGGTTAGTATTACACGTGCTATCCCATGGCCGAAAATCTGTTATATTTCAGGGCGTGAAAATGCTCTAAGTATCTTGTATGGAAGCTCCTATCTGTTTGACCGCCATAAGATGCATTACAATTATTACAATTGAGTCTATAAATACCTGACTTGGTGAACTTATTGCTATGATTAATAGAATTGGTATTATGTAAAATATCTGTGTTTCTGTTACAAGTTTTGAAGGCTATTTTGACCTCATGCTTTTTAAATATGTTTGTGATTTGTAATAATTTTATTACATCTTATGTCGGTCAAGCAGGTAGGAGCTTCCATACAAGATACTTAGAGCATGTTAACGCCCTGAAATATAACAGATTTTTGGCCATGATCAGCATCTTTAATTGGGAAAATAACCTTTTGATGATAAAAATCTATTCTAATCTATTCTATTCTACACCGGGCGAGTTGGCCGTGCGCGTAGAGGCGCGCGGCTGTGAGCTTGCATCCGGGAGATAGTAGGTTCGAATCCCACTATCGGCAGCCCTGAAGATGGTTTTCCGTGGTTTCCCATTTTCACACCAGGCAAATGCTGGGGCTGTACCTTAATTAAGGCCATGGCCGCTTCCTTCCAACTCCTAGGCCTTTCCCATCCCATCGTCGTCATAAGACCTATCTGTGTCGGTGCGACATAAAGCCCCTAGCAAAAAAAAAAAACTCTATTCTACATGGGTGATACTAACCATAAGTTCACTAATATCAACCAAGACATGAAAATTCTCAAAGTTACACAATATTACAGAAAATTGTTTTATCTATCTGGAACAGTTTGTCGATCCTAACTTCAATCTAAATGAATTTTTTGAGAGAAATCAAACATTTTATTTGACCTTTTAATTCCTATCTTTAGTAATCATGTCTCAGATTAAAATAATTCATTCTTTTATAATCTCTTAAAATTCCCCTTTGAGCAGCACTTTCTTTCTGCATCCTTCAGCCCCGCCTTAGACACCCGTTCTCTCCTCCCCTCCCTCCCCTTCGCCACCCTACTCCTTCCCCTCCCTTGTTTGTCCCCCTCCCCTCCTCTCCCTATCCACTCCTTTGTTTACATGGCTTGTCTGCTTCCTCCAGCAAGTCAGTGCTTGTTTAGCAAAAGTGCAGAAAAGTATGTATCTGTTTGCAATTTGTGATCCTGGAAGAACGGAAATGTTCAATGTTTTCACAGAGGAAATTGTATACACGTGGCTGTAGAAATAGCCCAATGCCGTATATATTTAATCATGTTAGCCACCATTAAATATTACCTCTGAGTCCCTCTGCTTTACAGCAACTTCAGAAGCATTTGCTTTGATAAGCTGTATAGATTATTCTGTAAGTACTGCTTTTAATTTTCCTGTGTTTTCTCTGTTATGCAAGGTGGTGCTATCATTCAACAATGAAATGCGAGCTCGGTTGCTCCAGTTTGTAACAGGAACATCACGTGTTCCCATGAATGGCTTCAAGGAGTTATATGGAAGCAATGGACCTCAATTATTCACCATTGAAAAATGGGGCCAGCCAGAAAATTATCCTCGAGCTCATACATGGTGAGTAAATATTAGGCTATACCTTCAGTAGAATGTACGAGGATCAGTCAAATATTATTGAGTTTTCTTAAACTCTTCATTAGATTAATTTTTATCAGAAAGGCACAGAACTTTTCAATTACATAGCCTCCACTAATGTATACACATTTTTCCATTGCATTGGCAGTTTCACTCACAATTCTTAAAAAGATGTTATACAGATATGTAGCCATTTGCACACACAGTCAGTCATACCTCTCATTGGAAAATGTCTTTCCACCTGAGTCTTTTTTCAGTGGCTCAAACAAATTGTAATTGTATGGTGACAAATTTGGACTATTAAGAAATGACCCAAAGATGTCTAGTGCTCTTCTTCTAATTTGGCATTCATAGCAACAACTCTGTGGAAACTAGTGATATCATGAATAAGCAGGACATTACTGGTCAGAATTTTGTGTCTTTTGGAACGATGGGCATCTCTAACCTTGCCCAAGCGTTTGCAGTAGTTTGAAGCATTGGCAGTTCATCATTCCAATAGAAAATTGACGTATACAACACCTCTAGCATCCCAAATGATGGTCACGAGAACCTTGCTGGCAATAAATTTTCATCTTTGCTGCATGACCTTCGTGAAAACTTGTGCCGCTTTTATGCTTGAGGCTGCGAAAGTGTATCAGTACCAAACTTGAATACAGTCTTCACAAGATTTCTACAGGTTTAACATTTTTGTATTCTGAATGCTGAATAATTATGCATGTGACAGACTGGTGCACCTCCTGTGCTCTCATCCTGATAATAAGAGACACAACTAGAAGCAAGCATGCAGTGGAAATTGTGCGTTAGCACTCTTACTAACTGTGCACTGTTGCCTCATGAAGAATCATTTAAGTATACAGCACAACTTTCAGAAATCTCATTCATATTTGGAATGCAGTGGGAGGCCAATTCAGATGTTGAATTTATTGATGATTTACATGCCAGTGAGGCTGAAAAGCCCCTTTATGTACCATCTTCATATATTATTATTATTATTATTATTATTATTATTATTATTATTTATTATTATTATTTATTATTATTATTATTATTATTATTATTATTATTATTATTTTATTATTTTATTATTTTTTTTTATGCCCACATTGGAGCACTGAAATCAATCTATATACAGCCAAGTCCTATGAATATTGGTTACAAATTTGGTTAATGTTTCTTCTTTTGTTCCCAGAAATGTTTTATTCTCTTTGACCTGGCTGCCCGTTCTTCGTCAGTTATGTTGTACTGTTTGCGTGTATAGGTCTTCAGTTTAAGTCTCACGTCGTTATTTCTCAGGATCGTTTTCTCTTCTCTGTTTTCAATTTGTTGAATTGTCAAGCTTAATTCATTTAAATCTTCTTGGTCTTCTTTGAACCAGTGATTTTTAGTTTTACTTTTCCAAAAGTAGTTGAATAAATGTTTGAGTATCCTAGTCTCTGGTAGTCGTAATATGTGACAGAAAAAAGCAACTCTTCTGTTCCGCATTGTATCTATTATAGACTCAGTCTCCTGGTATACAACTTCATTAGGTAGTAATCGCCATTGTCCATCTACTTGGTGTTTTTTTGTTTAGAATTGTTCTAATGATTTGTCTATCTATTTTCTGTAATTTATCTGTAGTTGGTTTCGTATTCAAATTGAATAAGGTTTCACTACCATAGGTTGCTTCAGACTTAATAACGGAGTTGCAGTGTTTAAATTTTGCATTTATCGAGAGAGATTTCTTATTGTAGGTTGGCCAAGTAAAGTGTTGTGCTTGTTTTCATTTGGAAATTCTGTTTTCAAGTGATATTTTCTCTTTTAAGTTCCAAGTTATATTCTCTCCAAGATATTTAAATTTATTAACAACCTTAATTTGTTTGTTATTAATCAGTGTGATAGGTGATGTTTCCACTTTGAAGGATGGCATCATTTCCATCTTTTCAAAGGAGATTTGTAATCCAATTTTTGCTGCTATTTGTTCTTATTCTTCAATTTGGAGTTTAGCCTCTTCCACACTACCTTGCAAGTAGCGCAAGGTCATCTGCAAATGCTAGACAATTGAGTTTGATATTTTTGCCCATCTTTATGTTTGGCTGACATTTTTTAGACCATTCTCGTATGACTTTCTCCAATGCACAGTTAAACAGTATTGGTGAGAGACCATCCCCCTGTCAAAGTCCAGTCCACATTTCAAATGATTCAGACAACTCTCCTCGGAATTTAACTTTTGCTCTAGTGTTGAGATTGAGTTTCTGGTGTAACCCAAATTCTTTAAGGATTTTAAGTAATGACTCATGATGAATACTGTCATATGCTTTCTTGAAGTTAACAAAAGTGATAACTAGCTTTTTGTTTCTCATTCTTTGATGGTTCATAATCCACTTAAGACTAATGATTTGGTCAGGACAACTTCTTCCAGGTTGAAATCCCCCCTGATACTCTCCAAGTTCTTGGACGAGCTGTTTTTGAATTCTCATGAGGATGTGATATCAAGTAGAGAGATCCCTCGGTAATTATTTGGATCCAGTCTATCCCCCTTTTTGTGTATTGGATGAATTATAGCTGTATTCCATTCTGCAGGCAGCTTTTCAGAGTTCCATACGTCTATGATGTGTTTGTGTAGGTTTTGAAGTGTTTGGTTATTTGCATTCTTCCACAGCTCTGCAACCACTCGATTTTCTCCTGCAGCTTTATAATTCTTGAGCCAATTAATCGCTTGAAATACCTCATGGAAATCAGGTGGAATAACCTTGTCTAAGCGTGTTTTATTTTTTGGATCAGGTGAAAATTCTAGGTATTCTTTTGGGTCTTCAGCATTTAGTAATTCTTTGAAGTGATCAGCTAGAATTTTGGCATTCTCCTGATTATTGTGTGCTAGTTGTTCTTGTTTATTTCTCATCATGAGTGTAAGTGGAGTATACCCTGATTGATATTGTTTAAATGTCCTGTAATAGTCTCGTGTATTATGTTGTTTGAATGATTCATCTATGTTAGCTAGGTTTTCTTTTTGATGGTCTCGTTTGATTCTTCTAAGTTCTTTGGCCGTTTGCCTTCTAGCAATAGTTAGTTCATCTCGAGATTATGCCGTTTTCTTTTGTTGGTCATTTAGCCATGTTTTGTGTCTTTTCTGTATTGCCATATCATATTCCTCATTCCACCAGGCGTGTTTCTTTCTCCTTTTCATAAGAGCAATTTCTTCGGCAATATTTTTTAGTTTATCAATAATCGTTTCCAGTTTGTCGCTTAGAGGTGTTTTGGATCTCTCTGTATACACAGCATTATTTCTTAAGTACCTGGGGTCATATTTCCTCCTTCTAGTGAATTTAGATGGTTTTTGATGTTTTCTTGGGGTTAATTTGATTTTAATCTTTGAAATATAATGATCAGAATCGATGTCCACCCCACGAAGGACTTTGACATTATAAATATCTCTATGGTATTTTTTATCCATTGCTACGTGGTCTTTCTGAAACTCACCCAGTTTAACATAGGGCATTTCCAGGTCATTAATTTGTGTTGTTTTCTCTTAAATCTTGTGGTTTCAAGAATAAGCCCACGGTCTGTGCAAAGCTCAATTAATCTTTGACCATTTCTATCTGTCAATTCGTGTGCTGGCCATTTACCTACCACTGTGCGATATTTTCTCTCTTGTCCAATTTTCACGTTGAAGTCTCCAAGCATAATTTTAACATGGTTGTCAGGGATATTTGAAATCAGTTGGTCAAGCTCCTACCAAAACATTTCAGTTTCCTCTTTATTTGTCCTGTTCTTTTCATTTGTTGGCGCATGGACATTAATCAGTGTATATATTTTGTTCTCTACTCTAATCGTTAAGGTTGTAGTTCTTGATGAGTTCGATGAGAAATCCTCCACTGAATCTAATATGCTAGTATGAACCAGGAATCCCATTCCAAATTGGGGAACATTTTTCATTACTCTCTTTCCTGGAGGTCCTTTGTAAAGACGATATCCCCCAGATTCAAATGGGTCCTGATTTGTGTTCCGAAGTTCTTGTAGGGCTGTGATTAGAATCCTGTGTTGATCCATGACATCAGCTAAGTGTTTCAACTTCCAAATTTTCATTATTGAATTGATGTTTAACTCTTACAGTGCGAAGATGCCGATGCATCAGCACTTGCGTTCTGTACGAAAAATGACAGGATGCCGATTCGATCGGCACCCTCTTATAAGTCGTGTGATTATGCAGTCAGGCGCTAGATTGCACCACAAATCAAGTAGAAAGAAGATAGAATGTTTGTATTTCCTTCTTATTTCATTAGATGGCTCTGACGTAGCTTCATTTTTGCTAGTTTACTCCTCGATTGCGAGTGTATAATCTGTGAGCGCTTGATGTCTATGATCCAATATGGCAGTCTCCTTGTTTGTTTATGTCTGCGGGTTGTGATTTGTTTTCAATGATTTTACATTCTAATTAACGCATTAGAGATATTTATCGTAATATATTAAGCTTATTATTTATACTGTAGTAATATTTACTTAGCAGTTTATTTAGGTCGTAGTAAAGTTGTAAATAGTACATTTATCACAACAAGGCATGTCGTCATGTAGGCCTAAATCGGGAGAAGAAATTGAGGAACTTTTGGGTTCCTTTGAAAATGTAAGCGACTCTAATTTTAGCGAAAGTGATGATTATGATGTTTTTGAGGTCTTCAGATAGCGCACCAGAGAATGGTGGAGCCGTGTCATTGGCTAATGGGCTTACAACATTTCGTGCAATGTCAAAGAGTTATAGTGACAGTGCTAATGAAAACGACAGTGACAGTGCTAAGTAAAATGACAGTGAATTAGATGATTCTCGGACTGAATGCATATTCCCGGAAAGTAATGTTGTCCATCCCACCATTTTTATCAAATCCCTGGGCCAAAACATGTAGTCCTTAACCTGATATTTCACCCATAGAATATTTCAATCTGTTCTGTAGTAACAAATAATGCTACTAGACACAGTTCTCTCAAATGATTACTATTACTCTCCCAAAATACATAAAATATCCAATCATTGATAGGTTACACTGTTGGTGTCTTTCTCTCCACATGTTCAGTGTTTTTGGAAATTAGTTCATAAATTGGAAAGTAGGCCTACTTTAACAATATAAATTGGTATATATGATCCCAGATAAGAGTTAAGATTAAATATCATCAATTAGTCACTTTGGATTTAGTGTAAAATGTGCTAGTTAATTTTAAATTATGTTTTTCCCTTTTTTAAATAAAAAATAGTAATATTTTTGTGCACATTATTCCATAAAATGTTGTTTATTGAAATGAAAGTCACATGTTTATGTTCCTTGGAGTATATCAAACTCGCATACCAAATTTTACCTCCATATCTTTTAAAATGGGACGTAAATAAAAAATTTTATACAGTGATGCAAAATCCATTGAAACATGCTCGGCATTCTATGCATATGATGACCTATTATGGGTTGGCATCCAGATGGTTAATGTTGCAAAGAAAGAGAATTTTCCAGGTTTACTGAATTTAAGTCTGTGTCTGTATCCATGGTTCATCTGTTGGGCTTTCAGGCCCTCCGACTCGCCATGATCTTCTATGTGACACCCCAACGTATCCGAATGGTGTCTTTGTTCGGGTCTAGAATGTTGGATGTCCAAGCCGGTGAATTCTTTCATTAGAAGACTCTCCATGATAAGTTGATTGTCTGATCATTGATCAATGTTCTGACCGTGGTCAGGAGTTACAATCCCAGATGTGATCTGGGAAGGTGATTCATCCTAGTTGTTCAGGACTGGGAGTAGGCATTTCCTCCATACCCCTCAAACGTTATGGTTTTCCCACCAATACTCGGGTGACTGATTGCAGTGGTTTCCCACTGGGTGGTGGGGTCGCCACATCCCTACGCCTCATCTTCATATAATACAATATAAGTTTATGAACACACTAACAACATTTTTATAATATTAAAATATTAAATTAAACATTAAACTTTAAAAAATTAAAATACAGATACTAAATCCAATAAAATTAAAACATACATTTTATAAGAAGTAAGAAAGTATATCATTAAGCCTATTTATTATTTTAGACTACAAGAATCTAAAGAATATAAAGCTAAAACAGAGAAACAATTTTCTTAGAAATATGCATATTTCTGATTGTTAGACACAAGAATGCTTGATCTCAGCCCCTTGCATACTCCTCCAGGAAGATAGATGTTAAGGACTGTTTTAGTTGGGTACAGTTAGTGTTATTTGCGAAACTGTGAAGATTAAAGACATTAAAGATACCCGATGCAATGCAAACAATGGATTTGTTAAATTTACTGGTACGATGAAAGGAAATTTGAAGGATAGTTTTTGTAAACCTATTATCTCTCTTATGTACTGACTCCATAGGTCTAAATGCATTATAAAGGTAGGATAGGGTCTTCAGTTCGAGAATTTTGTGCGTAGCAACGGCTACTGAGATTTCCTGTCGTGTGGAGTTTCAGCCATTGCAGATGTATGTAATAGGGTGTTTTGTGTTCATCACGCCCAGCATTTGTCACGTAACGAACACATGCATTTTGTACCCTCTGTAGCTCTATGTTCAAAATTTCAGATAAGTCGTATACGACTGTTCCATAGCCATTATTGGAAATATAAGACATTGAACAAGTAGTTTCTGCATGAATGGTGGTGTACATGACACATTACATTTCAAAATATGCATGAATGACACAACTTTTCTGATCAGATTTGACGTATGATTGAACCAGGATAGGGTTCTGTCGAAAATTAGTCCTAGATTGTTAACGATGTCACTATAATGGATATCTGTATCTAGAATTTTCATCGCTGGGAGGAATTTGAGATCGGCAGTTTTTAGGAGTTTTGTGTAACCTATGCAAATAAGCTGGGTCTTAGCTACATTTAATTGGAGGTTATGATTTGCACTCCATTTGATCAATCGAGAGATGTCATGGTTATGCTTTAAATGCATTATACATTAGCGGGACTAAAGTGGAAGTAAACTTGTAAGTCATCAGCATACATGTGTAAGGTACTGCTTTTAAAGACTTCAGAGATGTCATTAATAACAATAGAAAGACATAAAAGGAAGAGAAGTTAATACAGTAGGAGAATTCGGATTGGGACAAAAAAAAATGAAAGAGGAAGTCGGCTGGTTGAATTCTGCACCGATCATAATTTAGTCCTTGCTAATACTTGGTTCAAACACCACAAAAAACACTGGAAGGTATCAAATAGACTCCATTATCATTAGGCGGAGATTCAGAAACCAGGTGTTGGATTGCAATACTTTTCTAGAAGCAGACGTGGACTCTGACCACAACTTGTTGGTCCTGAAATGTCAGATGAAGTTGAAGAAATTGGAGAAAGGAAGGAATGCAAGGAGATGCAATCTAAACAAATTGAATGAAAAGGCTGAAGGAAACACAATAGAGGAAGAATGGACAGTCGTAAAGAATGAGGTCCCTAGGGCTGCTGAAGAAACGTTAAGAAGGGGAAGATCAACTAAGAATCAGTGATAACTCAGGAGATACTAGACCTGATTGATGAACGACGAAATTACAAGAATGCAAAAAATGAAGAGCGAAAAAAGGAATGCAGGCAATTAAAGAATGAAGTGGATAGGAAGTGCAGGACAGCTAAGAAAGAATGGCTGAAGGAGAAGTGCAAGGATGTTGGAGGTTGTGTGGTCCTACGAAAGGTAGATGATCCATACAAGAAAATCAAGGAAATGTTTGGAGAAAGGAAAAGTAGGTGTATGAATAATAAGAGCTGAGATGGAAAACCACTTCTAGGGAAAGAAGACAAGGCAGAAAGATGGCAGGAGCATATCCAACAGTTGTATCAAGGTAAAGACGTAGATGATATGGTTCTGGAACAAGAAGAGACTGTTGATCCTGATGAAATGGGAGACCCAATTTTGAGGTCAGAATTTGACAGAACTTTGAGAGACCTAAATAGGAACAAGGCACCTGGAATTGATGACATTTCCTCTGAATTACTGACTATCTTAGCAGAAATCAGCATGGCGAGGTTATTCCATTTAGTGTGTAAGATGTATAAGAGAGGAGAAGTGCCATCCAATTGTCGGCAGAATGTTGTTATACCTATTCCAAAGAAAGCCAGTGCTGACAAGTGTGAAAACTACTGCACCATTAGTTTAGTGTCTCACGCCTGCAAAATGTTAACAAGTATTATTTACAGAAGAATGGAAAGACAAGTTGAAACTGAGTTGGGAGAAGATCAATTTGGCTTCAGAAGAAATGTAGGAACACGTGAAGCAATCCTGACTTTACATCTTATCTTAGAAGATCAAATCAAGAAGGACAAGCCCACATACATGGCATTCATAGGTCTCGAAATGGCATTTGATAATGTTGATTTGGCCAAGCTATTTGTGATTCTGTGGGTGATCAGGATCAGATACCAAAGAAAGAAGAATTATCTACAATCTGTACAAAAATCAGTCTGCAGTGATAAGAATCAAGGGCTTTTAAAAAGAAGCAGCAACCCAGAAAGGAGTGAGGCAAGGTTTCAGTTTGTTGTTCTTGTCAACCCCCCCCTCCTTTTCAATGTTTATATAGAACAGGCAGTAAAGGAAATCAAAGAGTGATTTGGGAAGTGAATCGCAATCCAAGGAGATGAAATCGAAACCCTGAGATTTGCTAATGATAATGTTATTTTATCTGAGACTGCAGAAGATCTGGAGAAATTGCTGTATGGTATGGACAGGGACTTTGGGTAAGGAGTACAAGATGAAAATAAGTCCTAAACAAAAATAATGGAGTGCAGTCGAACAAAGTCAGTTGATGCAGAAAATATTAGATTAGGAAATGAAGTCTTAAAGGAAGTAGATGAATATTGTTACTTGGGTAGTAAAATAAATAACAATGGCAGAAGTAAGGAAGGTATAAAATGCAAACTAGCACAAGCAAAGAAGGCACTTCGTTAGAAGAGAAATTTGATCGCTTCAGACGTTGATATAGGAATTAGAAAAATGTTTTTGAAGACTTTCGTGTGGAGCGTGGCATTGTATGGAAGTGAAAAATGGATGATAAATAGCTCAGAAAGGAAGAGGATTGAAGCTTTTGAAATGTGTTACAGAAGAATGCTGAAGGTGAGAGGGGTAGATTGAATCGCGAATGAAGAGATACTGAATCGAATTGGTGAGAGGAGATCGATTTGGCTAAATTTGACCAGAAGAAGACACCCACGACTTGTGCAGTGGGTTTTGAGGGAAGTGTAGGTGGTAAAAACGATAGGGGTAGACTAAGGTATGAATATGACAAGCAGATTAGAGCAGATGTAGGATGCAGCAGTTGCATAGAAATGAAAAGATTAGCACAGGATAGGGTGGCATGGAGGGCTCCATCAAACCAGTCTGTGGACTGATGACTTAAACAACATTTCATCCACTTTCATAGGAAGAAGTAATGCTCCAAATAAAGGCTCCAAATATTCTTTGCTAGACTTCAGCTCTTGAAATTTTACATTTAGTCAGAAATGCCAACAAAAGAGCAAGAAATTGACTCGCTGTCCAGAAGTTTTACCATTTAAGTGACAGATTCTTTAAACCTTGGTTTGGTTTAAAATGTACTTTTAATGTAGAGAGTGGTTCACATTTACTGTATATACGCGAATATTCATACTTTTCTAAAAATTAGTCGGGGGAATTTGGGGTGCATGTATTATTTGTGTATTATTTATGTTTCTGAATGAAGTAACTTCAGTTTCCAAAGGAAAACTAGCACTGGACAATGTCTCCTAGCCAACTGTGAAGAAAATATTGTGGATTTTCACAGAAATGTTACTAGTTTGTGCCAGTGAAATTATATTTAATTTGCAGATTGGTAATGCAGGTCAGAAGTATGTATTGTTCTGTCACAACAACAACAACAACAACAACAACATGAAGAAGATGAAGAAGAAGAAGAAGAAATGGTAGTCTACTATAGCGAATATGGCATGCTGCTCGAAAATTCCTGCATTAAACTGTGTAATTACTTTGGTTACAAGAAGAACCCTTTCAGTGTTTCTTAAGTTAATACGGCGATTTAGTGTGCATTATTTTTTCTGTCATTGATATTTATACACCGCAGCATTTACATTGAATATAATCTATCATTACCCGTTGACTCACAACTCAAAACATGCAAGTTTGAACGGAAGGGAGGGACGTGTTTTCGCAGTAAGTACATATATAACGTGGCTGATAGCAGTCGTTAACTCGTTAAAAATAAAAGGGTGAAGTAAATAATTTAATTTTAATATTACTAGGCATTGAAATTAAATAAGAATGTGATACTTCTCAAGATGCAGCAGCATGCATCATTGATTTCAGACAATGGATTATATAATCTTGCATCTGTTCCATTTTTTTTTTTTTTTTTTTTTTTTTTGCTAGGGGCTTTACGTCGCACCGACACAGATAGGTCTTATGGCGACGATGGGATAGGAAAGGCCTAGGGGTTGGAAGGAAGCGGCCGTGGCCTTAATTAAGGTACAGCCCCAGCATTTGCCTGGTGTGAAAATGGGAAACCACGAAAAACTATCTTCAGGGCTGCCGATAGTGGGATTCGAACCTACTATCTCCCGGATGCAAGCTCACAGCCGCGCGCCTCTACGCGCACGGCCAACTCGCCCGGTCTGTTCAAATTTCAGAAAGACCATTCCCAAATAAATTTTTAGTGGAAAGGTGATTATTATTCTGCTGGGACCTGAACTATATTTTGCTTGATTAATGTGATGCTGTTTGAGTAATGAAATGTTTGCCACAGAAACCTCAGGAGTGGTGATGCTTTTTTAATTTTTAACACTCAAACTGGTAGTTGAAATAGCTCTAACCGGTGGGTGTGCACCACGCATTTGCAGTACCTGATGTATGTCACTCTGACACATGCATTATTCACAGAATATGCATATATAATACACCAAAATCTACTACAATACCTTCATCATTTAAATCCAAAAATGTAGCCACCATGTGAGCTTAATACACAGTAAACAACAAAAGCAAGTCAAAACAAAACACGTGTTTCAAAGCTGTATGCATTGTGACCTTCATTGGTTTCAAAGATATCACACGTAAATGGATGTATTTAATACCGAAACATTCCACATTCCAAGGAGAAAATATGCCTGATGAATGCTGTCATTTAACGGAAATATTTACAACTTTTTCTTACTGTATTTACTGGTAAAGTAGACCTGACGATCTATCGCCAGCGGCAGTTAAGATAGGCACAAACCTGCCGAATCTGTCATCAGCTATCGGTTCAAGGGTTGAGAACGAAATTGAACATGCGCGTTCACATAGTATTGGAATTAGAAAATGACCAACAAGTTAACTGCAGTATGGAATTCATCTGCGAAAACTTGTGTTTCGAACTGAATGGTTGTTGTTTCATACAGATGTTAATACTTTCTTTTGTATCTTTTCCAACTTTTACAAAAAATTGAATATAATGACAATCTGCTATGCTGAGTACATTTTTCACCATTAGGAATTCTCCATATAAAGGACTTCTACTGTGCTAATATCTAACAAAGTTATGTATACAGTAATTACAACAAAAGTCTAAATTTCCCTTCCTAAAATTAGGGTGAGGGGATTATTCGCGTATATATGGTATGTGCATATATATGTGTGTGTGTGTGTGTGTGTGTGTGTGTGTGTATATATATATATATGATGGAAAAGGCATATAACATGAACAGTAAGTACATTAATCATGAAACCTTAAATATTTTTTTATATTCTGTTCTCCATGGCATGGGTCCATCAATGTGCCAACTAGATCGATACATGCCTGAAGACGAAGAACATCAGTGTTCCAGGCAGCCTGCCTCAGCTGTACCGGTATCCTCTGAAATTTTTCTCTGATAGTTGCCCATAGCCCATTCACATTGTGGTTGCAATGTTGAAATAATTTGTCTTTGAGATGACCTGGCAGTTAGGTGGGCTGAAATTGGGAGACAGAGCTGACCATTGCATAGCCCTGCATCAGCCGATCCACCATTCCAGGAATGTTTCATCTAACCATTGCCACTCTTGTACAGTGTAGTATGGCGGTGCTTCACCTTGCATCCACCACATCATCGATGTCTGGTCGTACAGACAGTTAAGGATACACAGGACTAATAAGCAACTGTAGGTAATTTTCTGAGGTAATAATATTGTTGATAAAGATTGTTGTTGTACATGTGAAACCCCTTGATCATTGGTCAGTTTAAGTATTATAACAGTTTTAGAGACATTTTACTCACTTTATTTTGTGCATCACCGGTGATGCATGATTGAACTATAAAAATAGACACCGTCCTATACTACGACACTAAATTTTTTGTCATGAACATCGTTGGTCTTATTAGGATTTTCTTGCTGCTAGTTATGCTGGTTAACACTCCTGGAAACATGAAATTTAGCCTCATCTATCCAAAGGATTTGTTTCTCCAAACCTCAATTTTCTTGTAGTATTCCCAGCTTTGTGTCTGCAAACTGCATGCCGCTGTTCTAGATTGTCCTCTATGGGAGCATTAAGCTGGTCCTTCCTTTTTCTCTGGAACATTGTGAACAACATTGAGTTTCTACACAAACAACATTGTTGTACATGTGAAACCCCTTGATCAATGGTCAGTTTAAGTATTATAACAGTTTTAGCCTCCTCTGCGAACCATGTGACCTTGCCGCGGTGGGGAGGCTTGCGTGTCCCAATGATGCAGATAGCCGAGCCGCAGGTGCAACCATATCGGATGGGTATCTGTTGAGAGACCAGACTAACGAATGGTTCATCGAAAGGGGGTTAGTAGCCTTTCGGTAGTTGCAAGGGCGGCAGTCTAGATGATTGACTGATACGGCTTTGTAATAATACTCAACATGGCTTAGCTGTGCTGATACTGCTACACGGCTGAAAGCAACGGGAAACTACAGCCGTAACCACCTCCCGAGGACATGCAGCTCTCTCTGTATGAATGATGTACTGATGATGGCTTCCTCCCGGGTAAAATATTCCGGAGGTAAACTAGTCCCCCATTCGGATCTCCGGGTGGGGACTACACGAGAGGGGGCGATCATCAGGAAGATGGATACTGACATTCTGCGAGTCGGAGCGTGGAATGTTAGAAGTTTGAATCGTTGTGGTAGGTTAGAGAATCTGAAAAGGGAGATGGATAGGCTAAAGTTAGATGTAGTTGGTATAAGTGAAGTACGTTGGCAGGAAGAACAGGATTTTTGGTCAGGCGACTACCGAATTATCAACACGAAATCAAACAGGGGTAATGCAGGAGTTGGTTTAATAATGAATAAGAAAATAGGGCAGCGGATAAGCTACAACGACCAGCATAGTGAAAGAATTATTGTCGCCAAGATAGACACCAAACCAATGCCCACCACAATAGTGCAGGTCTATATGCCTACTAGTTCAGTGGATGATGAAGAAATTGAAAAAATATATGAGGAGATAGAAGATGTAATACAATATGTCAAAGGTGACGAGAATCTAATTGTGATGGGAGACTGGAACGCAGTGGTAGGCCAAGGAAGAGAAGGTAGCACAGTAGGAGAATTTGGATTGGGACAAAGGAACGAAAGAGGAAGTCGGCTGGTTGAATTCTGCACTGACCATAATTTAGTCCTCGCCAGTACTTGGTTCAAACACCACAAACGACGGCTGTATACGTGGACGAGACCTGGAGACACTGGAAGGTATCAAATAGACTTCATTATGATTAGGCAGAGATTCAGAAACCAGGTGTTGGATTGCAAAACTTTCCCAGGAGCAGACGTGGACTCTGACCACAACTTGTTGGTCATGAAATGCCATCTGAAATTGAAGAAATTGAAGAAAGGAAAGAATGCAAAAAGATGGGACAAGTTGAAAGAAAAGAGTGTGATGGATTGTTTCAAGGAACATGTTGCACAAGGACTAAATGAAAAGGCCGAAGGAAACACAGTAGAGGAAGAGTGGAGAGTCATGAAAAATGAAGTCAGTAGGGCTGCTGAAGAAATGTTAGGAAGGAAGAAAAGATCAACTAAGAATCAGTGGATAACTCAGGAGATACTAGACCTGATTGATGAACGACGAAAATACAAGAATGCTAGAAATGAAGAGGGCAGAAAAGAATACAGGCGATTAAAGAATGAAGTGGTTAGAAAGTGCAAGGTAGCTAAGGAAGAATGGCTGAAGGAGAAGTGCAAGGATGTCGAAGGCTGTATGGTCCTGGGAAAGGTAGATGCTGCATACAGGAAAATCAAGGAAACCTTTGGAGAAAGGAAATCTAGGTGCATGAATATTAAGAGCTCAGATGGAAAGCCACTTCTAGGGAAAGAAGACAAAGCAGAAAGATGGCAGGAGCATATCCAACAGTTGTATCAAGGTAACGATGTAGATAATTTCGTTTTGGAACATGAAGAGGCTGTTGATGCTGATGAAATGGGAGACCCAATTTTGAGGTCAGAGTTTGACAGAGCTGTGAGTGACCTAAATAGGAACAAGGCACCTGGAATTGATGATATTCCCGCTGAATTACTGACTGCCTTAGGAGAAACCAGCATGGTAAGGTTATTTCATTTAGTGTACAAGATGTATGAGACAGGAGAAGTCCCATCCGATTTTCGGCAGAATGTTGTTATACCTATTCCCAAGAAAGCTGGTGCTGACAGGTTGTGAAAACTACCGCACCGTTAGTTTAGTATCTCATGCCTGCAAAATTTTAACACGTATTATTTACAGAAGAATGGAAAAACAAGTTGAAGCTGAGTTGGGGGAAGATCAATTTGGCTTCAGAAGAAATGTAGGAACACGTGAAGCAATCCTGACTTTACGTCTGATCTTAGAGGATCGAATCAAGAAGGACAAGCCCACGTACATGGCATTCGTAGATCTAGAAAAGGCATTCGATAATGTTGATTGGACCAGGCTATTTATGATTCTGAAGATGATAGGGATCAGATACCGAGAACGAAGAATTATCTACAATCTGTATAAAAATCAGTCTGCAGTGATAAGAATCGAGGGCTTTGAAAGAGAAGCAGCAATCCAGAAAGGAGTGAGGCAAGGCTGCAGTTTGTCCCCTCTCCTTTTCAATGTTTACATAGAACAGGGAGTAAAGGAAATCAAAGAGAAATTTGGAAAGGGAATCACAGTCCAAGGAGAGGAAATCAAAACCGTGAGATTTGCCGATGATATTGTTATTTTATCTGAGACTGCAGAAGATCTCGAGAAGTTGCTGAATTGTATGGATGAAGTCTTAGGTAAGGAGTACAAGATGAAAATAAATAAGTCCAAAACAAAAGTAATGGAGTGCAGTCGAACGAAGGCAGGTGATGTAGGAAATATTAGATTAGGAAACGAAGTCTTAAAGGAAGTAGATGAATATTGTTACTTGGGTAGTAAAATAACCAACGATGGCAGAAGTAAGGAAGACATAAAATGCAGACTAACACAAGCAAGGAAGAGCTTTCTTAAGAAAAGAAATTTGCTCACTTCAAACATTGATATCGGAATTAGAAAGATGTTTTTGAAGACTTTTGTGTGGAGCGTGGCATTGTATGGAAGTGAAACATGGACGATAACTAGCTCAGAAAGAAAGAGAATAGAAGCTTTTGAAATGTGGTGTTACAGAAGAATGCTGAAGGTGAGATGGATAGATCGAATCACGAATGAAGAGATACTGAATCGAATTGGTGAGAGGAGATCGATTTGGCTAAATTTGACGAGAAGAAGAGATAGAATGATAGGACACATCTTAAGACACCCAGGACTTGTTCAGTTGGTTTTTGAAGGAAGTGTAGGTGGCAAGAACGGTAGGGGTAGACCAAGGTATGAATATGACAAACAGATTAGAGCAGATGTAGGATACAATAGTTACGTAGAAATGAAAAGGTTAGCACATGATAGGGTGGCATGGAGAGCTGCATCAAACCAGTCTATGGACTGATGACTCAAACAACAACAACAGTTTTAGAGACATTTTACTCACTTTATTTTGTGCATCACCGGTGATGCATGATGGCATTTGGTAATCGCGCAACAATCTCATGCTGCCGTGTGCCACTGGTGGTACATGCAATGTCATGGTCGTTGAAGTAGATTTTGAAGCTTTGTCATTTCCAAAACTCCTTGTATGAGTGCAACACCTCCCATAAGCAATCAATAGAGTGCTCTTTCGATGTATGTGTGAACCTCTTACGTTCAAAATATATTGAAACAATTTACATTTTATTGTTTAAAGTTTGCATCATTTTCGTAGGCCTGTAGCATAAAACGTTAAATTTTTCTGGCACTGTTTTAGAAAGAGTAATACCACATTCCTATTTTGAGCATTTGTCCTCTTCCCCAAAGAATTATTTACTGGTCTAACATTCATATATATGGAAATGAGGTTATAAAGAAAACCATGAGTAGGGACCGATTTATCTGACTTCAGTTTGCAACTGCCTTCTTTTCGTATACATTTTATTTTTTGTCAAACCTGTGTATTCTTACTCTATGTAAGACAGTTTGCATTGAAATTTAATAAATCAACCTTTTTGTTATAACTATACACAGTTTTGTAATCTTACAACATATTTAAATAGATAAATTGTGATGTTTTTTTAATTAACGGAGGTTATTGATTGACAGTTTTCTACAAACTTTTTATGCACCAATTTTTGTTTCATGTACCACCGGTGGTACACTTGTATACAGTCTTAATAAAGCGGAAGCATTACTCTATTTCCTTGCACAATGCGCCAACTGCAATATAAAGCAACATGTATCTCAAACCACATTGTGCGCCCCCGGTGATGCACGTCAGATTTTATAAAAGAACAGCTTGCTCCACCAGTTGTGCACGTCAGAATTTTGGTAACTCGGTATTTGTTCACAGTCGGGCTGAACGTGTTGAGGATTTCCTTGTGAAGCATAGACCAACAGAAATGCTTCTGTGCTCAAATTACATTGTACTTTAATCAGGGTGCAGGAAGGTATCTGTTCCAACATTCAGAATCATCATCTCACAGTCAGACATGCAGGTTGCTCATGGGCATCAAATAGGAAGACCTGCACCGGGTCTCCAGAGGCCCTTGCAGTCACTCATCGCTATTACATGTGAAGCTATGTCATTTGAATTAATGGGGCCTATATTCTAATTCATCACCAGTGTTGAAAGTGCCTTTAATGGACGAAAGAGCATTGAGATTAGACTTTATATCTGTGACAGAAGGTTGCTTGGTCTTGTGAATCACATTTTATCTTATGAATGGATTATAGGATGTGTGTGCATCATTCACCAGAAGGAACAGTGTTTTCAAGTTGTATCATGGTTGGGCTTGAAGCCAGTGTGGCAAGGGAGGGTGGTCTAGGGAACATGATTTGGGGATTCGTTCAATCATTATTTCGTGGGGGGTTACTTGCCTCACATTCTTCATCATTGTGATGAATAACAGCAGTTTGGTCTATCCAGAGAGGATCAGTGAATGATTCATTGCCGTTAAACAGTGTAGACTTTTTTTTTCTTTCTTTCTCTCTTTTTTTACGTCACACCCACACAGATAGGTCTTAGGGCGACGATGGGATATGAAAGGCCTAGGAGTTGAAAGGAAGCGGGCATGGCCTTAATTAAGGTACAGACCCAGCATTTGTCTGGTGCGAAAATGGGAAACCACAGAAAACGATCTTCAGGGCTGCCGACAGTGGGATTCAAACCCACTATCTCCCAGATGCAAACTCACAGCCGCACGCCCCTAACCACATGGCCAACTCATCCTGTATGTGTAGGCCTTTGTAGAATAAACATTGTGTCACAACTTCCTTGCTTTCGAGGAGTAGTGCTTGAAGTCTGATACAGTGAGGTCCACTCCTACTCAGTGGCTGCCTGTTCTAGAAAAACATTGCTCCTCCAGATCTGAGGAGAAAAGCAGTGAAAGTGCAGTTGCTCAAGAAGACCTTAGCACACAGGAACTCACTCTTGTTCAATGCCTTACGAGATCCACCTGTGATGAGGTTAAAATCCCGGAATCCACTCTGGACTGATCTACACTCCCATGAAAAATTCAGTGTAACAGCAGAATGGAGGCAACAGTGGGAATAATGTCCACCCAGCAACGTCTTTCTGATTAAAGACCCAACGAAGAAAGTGCCAGGTTTCGATCTTCCTCGACATGAGTGGTCAAAACTCAACTGTTTCAGAACAAGCCACGGCAGGTGCCGATATATGATGAAAAAGTGGGGATATTGTGAAAATGCTGCGTGTGAGTGTGGTGCTGAGAAGCAGACATTGCTTCATTTGTTGAGAGTTGTCCACTGTCAGCATTTAAGGATGGTTTATGGGCTCTGCATGAATTGACACCAAGCAGTGGACTAGTTGTCAACGCTGGACATTCTAGTTTAATTACTTCTATATTTTAATTTATATGTTCATTGTATATTTTTACACATTATGCTTGTAAATGCAATATGATGATAATAATAAGAAGAAGAAAAATAAGGAGAAGATTTAACCCATGGGTGATGAGCCCCGAGAAGTTTCGTAGTGCGCTCGCCAGCTGTAGGTGACGGCCCCAAGAAATCTCAATTTTATTCACAACATCGTTTTCGGTCTCCCTGTTACTTCTCTTGATCATGTATTGAACTATTTCGGACTTGAACATTGAGTAGAATAAATCGTAGATGTATATCTGCCACTTTTCTTTTATTCCAGGCCTTCCTTTATTCTTTGGTTTAGTTTCAAAACTTCAACTTTCTTTCTGCCGGTTCAGTCAACACGTAATACAGTGTTAGCTGACGACGATATTTTAAAAGAATTGTATGCTGATGATCGTTCAAATGGATATAGTGATTGTGAATTAGTGGAAACTGAATGTGAGAGTGATAGTGGAAGTGATATTCAAGCCCCTACACACCATAATTTACATAGTATGCTCATTTATTCACGTGACTCTGATGACGACGAGGTAAACATTGATGATGTATTAGGAATTGACATGAAGATGGTTTTATAAAGACAGATCCATCAACTTTAAAGATAAAATCTTGACTAGTTTAACATTTATGTACATTTTTATAGTCATGTGCACTCTAGTATGCTCAGTAGAAAACGGTCCGGTCCACAGGGTATGTGACAAGTTCAAGCATCCGGTCAGCAATGTGTTAACTTGTTGATCCTCGTATATTCTGTTATGCATTCTCCATTGATGTGTGTATTTGTTCCCTGAGAACTTATCACTCCTTTACTTTTGTTTCAGTTTCAACCGCCTAGATCTCCCACCTTATGATAGTTATCAGCAGCTACGAGATAAGCTTGTGAAGGCTATTGAAGGTTCACAAGGCTTTGCTGGTGTTGACTAACTTTTATCTTGTTCAGTGAAATACGTGTATCATAGTGTAAATACCAAATAATGTATTGACTTTCAAGTATTTCCTCAGTATGTTTATTGTACAGACTTGTAAATAATTTACGAAGATGTTAACAAATCACAGTGCGTGTATAAAAAGCTGTGATTTATGTTCAGTTTTTTAAAAATTCGTGCTTTGTAATTGTACATAATGCAAGTGTCGTGGTTTCCTGCAAAGAGTGTATGTTCTTGTTTTGTGTATATATAGTATGGGGTGCTGAAGATGTCTTCATGATCTCCCATGTAAGTGCAACCACAACTTTCTGAAAGTGATTCTGATGCAAGTAGAAAGACATAGTTAACTAATTCATTACTTCATGGCAGAAAATTAGATTAGCTTATCAGTAAAGTTGGTAAAAGATAAGTGCTGAAGTTCTGGAGACAGTGTGACAACCTCCATTCCAAACCCACTTTAAATGTTTCTTAAAAACATTTATTAGTTATCTATGCTTCCATGATTTATGCCTAAAGACGAACATTCTGAAAAATCTGGTGGGTAGGAGTTTAATTAAAAGCTAAATATGTATAGAGATGTAGTTCAATATTTCCATTAATGATGTGAGAGAGAGAGAGAGAGAGAGAGAGAGAGAGAGAGAGAGAGAGAGAGAGCTCACGGCCTGAGTTGCGGTGAGCTAAAGTGCACTGGGATCAACAAGTGTTCTTTGAAGCAATAAACAATAAAAATTGAAGTGATAAATTATAATTATTGTTAGTTATAATGATGGTCACACTAACATTGGCTTTTTGATGCTGATTTACTTCACTGTTTTCTTTATGTACGCTGTGTTTTTTCTGTACATGACTTTGTAACATTTTTATTTTCTGTAATGCCCTGAAATACACCTGAATTTGACCTATCTCATATCATCTAACTTCAGCTCAGTCAGTTCGTTCTAGTGTTGTTTCACAAGTCTGCAGGAAATTTCCTTTGTCATGTTGGTGCTCTTTATTTTGATTTCTGCATTTTTTTAATAAACAATTTTGCAATATTTCTTTTTCAGTGATTGGGGGTATAAATGTTCAAGAATATAGGCTTCTCAATCCAAAAATCAAGCATTTCGCTCTATAGTGCTAGTAGGCACATCAATTGGAATGGTGCTTCTTTATCAAGCACAGTACACTGTCTTCCCTAGTGCACGGTGTCTTGGAAAGGAGTACAATTCCCAGTGACAAACCCACTGGCACGCAGTGTAAAATTACTTCATTTTTACTTTAAGAAGCCTGTACTCTTTAATAAAATTGTATTTTTTGGTACAAAATTATTTTCTTAGCAATACACTATAAAGGTGTCCCGACAATAAATTGAACAGTATATGCCTGCGTAGTAGCTCATACAACATGGTTGCACTGTCGACTTGCACCATAATAGAGCAATGAAGCATTATTTGTAATAAGTGAAAAAGAAATGTTTGTTTTCTCATGGGCACTTAATTTTTTATTCCAAGTCATAGAGAGAGAGAGAGAGAAAGAGAGGTGGTGGGGACAAGAAAAGAAACGCAGTAGAATGAACACAGTGGCAAGTCAATGTGGGAAGAGGGAGTTAAAGACCTTGAGGTTAAATCTTGGAATTACTCAATGCCAAACTATTAAAAGGTGTTTGCATTCTTGTTTCACAATGCCTTGATTCCTGATTTTGTTGTTGCGCCTAGAAAACCGTTGTGTGATAATATTTCAGCTTAGAAACCGGACCAGTAAGGTGAACTACAGTATATCAACAAGTTTTCGTTCTAAATTATACATGTGCTGTGGGTCCCTCAACATTGTCAGCAGTATTTCGAGGTACAACATCGATATCTTCTGCTTTCTCCTCTATGCATGTTTTTCAGAGTTCAAAAGTTATGCAGTAATAATAATAGAGAAACTGGATACAGTGAATGCAGCTAACATTAAAGTTTACTAGAACATACCATACAAACAAGTATATAAGAAGCCATACCACTTACAACAGTATACAGGAGAGAAACAGTTTGTGTTATTGTTGCTGACAGTTGTCTAATTTAAATGTTGTTTTACTGCTAAGAAGTGTGCTGTAACTAACTCAAGTTCTGGTATGGGAAATTAAAAGGTGAACAAACTGCTCTTATGGACATGCTATGTTAGGTTTTGGTTAAAATTTTACGGTTGATTGTTACAGCTTCATTTCTGGTATAGTAGATTATCCTAGCCACCTGAAGAGTCCTTACCAAGGCAACCCAACACTGTTGCTACTGGCTAAAACAGTGCAAACATCAAGAGAATTGGGACAGACTGCAATTAATAATACAAAGCAGAATGTAGGCAACATTTTCATGTCATGAAATGTAATACAGGTAGAAGATTTCTCCTTTATAGGAACTTCATGGACAGAAAAAAGGTCAGTCGTAGTGGAGAACAGTGGCAGAGCATTATGATTATCACTTCTAGAAAAGTCAGATCACGTAGGCTACTGGTATTTACTTCTAATTTCTTATACTTTCTTCTATTAAACTTGTTTTCACTAAATATAAGACTTACATTACTCATGAATTAAAATGTACTTGTTCACTCTTGCTTGCAGAAATAGACTTCCAAGACAAAATTTGTAAACTGTAAGCATTTGATCTTTTTTGACTATAGTTTTCTTAGGTTCATTTAGCTGAGTTTATGGTTCTGAGGATATTCCCATTTTAATTTGTCAGTTAAATCTGCATTGATTATCTTGCTAAGTATCCCTTTAATCTACATTATATAGGTAGCTAAAAATTTTAAACATGTAAACTCTGTTTTTGAAATGTCTTCAGTGCATCTTTGAGTCCTGTTTTTCTTTTTGTTTTAAATGTATGACAATGCTTACCTTACATATCGTGAATGAATATTCTATTCTGCTTCTTCTGCTTTTCCCACACCCTGATGGGGTCGTGGTTGTGAACTGTGTTACACATGTGGATTTGGCCCTGTTTGATGGCTGGATGCCCTTCATGGTACAAACCTTATATGGAGGGGTGTATTCACCTTTGCATGTTTTTGTGGTGGTTGGTAGTGTAGTGTAATGTAATGTGGTGTGGTGTGTGTATGTGATGAGGAGTGTGTTGGGACAAATACAAACACCCAATTCCTGAATTAATGTAATTAACCAGACACAGTTAAAATCACTGGCTGGCCAGTAATTGAACCCAGAACTATCTGAACCAAAGTCTTCAAATGCTGTCCATTCAGTCAGTGAGCAGGATATGGTGATTGTCTATTGGTAACTGAAAATTTGAGTGTGACTGCTTATCTGAGACAGTAATAGCATGTTTGCTTCATCCAAAAGAATCATCTTCATTTCCAGTTTCCAGCTTCCCGGGTTGGGTTGTGAATCAAGGACCTCCATCGCTGCCTGTCTCTCCACCACTCTTCTACTTAAGTACATCTTGTTTTTCTCCCCTCTTCTCTATGCACTCCCACACTGTATCTATCCATCTCTTTCGGGGTCTTTCTCGTGGTCTCTTCCTGTTAACTTCTCTGAAAAAACTTTTTTGGCACTCTTTCTTCTCTCATTTTCACCATATGCCCATACCACTTTAGCCTTGTTGTTTCTATCCTATCTTGAAGTTTCAAGATTCCTGTCCTTTTCCTTATCTCTTCATTTCTAATTCTACCCTATCTGGTCTTACCCTCGATACCTCTTAGGAATTTCATCTCTGCTGCCTGTAATATACTCTCCTCTCGTTTTGTTGTAGTCCACGATCGAGCTGTATAAGTTAGTATGGGTTCGTAATAGGTTGAATATAATACTTTTTTACATTTCTTCAGAACGTCTTGGTTCCACAAAATACCCTTTACACTCTGGTAGAAATGTTTACTTGTATTCTTTTCCCAATTTCATTGGTTATCTTTCCATCTTCTGTGATCACACTTCCCAAATACTTGAAACTTTTAACCACTTCCAAAATGTTCCCATTTAGTTTTATCTTTCCTCTTCCTTCCTTCCTTCCTTCCTTCCTTCCTTCCTTCCTTCCTTCCTTCCTTCCTTCCTTCCTTCCTTCCTTCCCCTTGACATCACTATTGTTTTACTGTTCACTGTGCTTACTTTCATCCCAGGAAGTCAAGAAATTTAGAAACAAGATCTCCACTTCTGGAGAGGCATATTTCCCAGAAGTTCATTTTTAAAAATGAGCACCAGGTTAATTCCAGTTTGCAAAGGTAGCTGGGCAGAGGCCTAACTATTGTATCTCACTTATGCCTGATGTTACTAATAGCAGGTGCCTTTTCATTTCACTCCTCGCAGGACTTTCACGACTTACAGGAAATGGCTTCAGTAGAAAATCTGAAGGAATCAACATTTCATATTGTCGTATCATACTGATATTCCTTTACTTTGTATATATGTCAGTTTCTCTTTTATAAATTCTTGCACGGACAAATACCACCACAAAGAGATCTATAACGTCAAAGTCCTCCGAGGAATAGACACAGGTTCAGATCACTACGTAGTTAAAATTAAAATTAAACTCACTCCCCAGAGGAGACAACAAAAGCAAGCCCTTAAAACTAAAAGAAAAATAGATCCTACCCAGCTAATCAACAACAAAAATTACCAGAAAGCAACTGAAAAAATAAACAAATTGTAGAAGACCTAGCTCCAATTAAACCACGTAAAAAACACCAATGGTGGAACAGTGAATGTGATGAAACAGTGGAGAAAAGACATCAGGCATGGCTATTACATCAGTCCCAAAAGACAGAAATATCCTATCAAAAGCTAGTAAAACAGAGAAAAGAAACTACCCAAGTCTTAAGAAGAATAAAAAGACAACATCATAAGGACACCCTGCAGTTAATTGAAGAACAGTTCAGTAAAACTAAATCAAGGGACTACTACAAAACCTTCAGAAAGCAGCTCCAAAAATATGAACCCCCGACCCTACTGATGAAGGATGAAGATGGTAAGCTGGCCCATAACAATAAAGACAATGCAGAAATTCTGGCTAAACATTTCAACAAGCTTTTAAATTGTGAGGAACCTACAGAACTCCTTCATTTGGACACCAACACCCCGATAAAAACATCACCAGAAAACATCAATCCCCCCACAATAAAGGAAGTCTACCAAGCTCTGAATAAATTTAAAAAACTACAAAGCGCCAGGAGAAGATCAGACCTTTGCGGAAATCTGGAAATATGCAGGAACCTCAGCAAAAGTTGCCCTCCATCAACAACTTGTCTCTATCTGGATTAAAGAAGAACTACCAGAACACTGGACAACAGCCCTCATTCATCCTCTGCACAAAAAAGGGGACAAAACCGACCCTAATAACTACAGGGGAATCTCTCTCCTAGACATAACATACAAAATATTTTCAATAATCATCCTTAATAGGATAAGTTTACAACTTGAGAAAGAACTAGGAGAATATCAAGGAGGTTTCAGACCTTGGAGGAGCTGTCCTGATCAGATCATGAGTCTTAAGTTGATAATGGACTATAACAGGAGAAGAAACAGAGATATGGTGATAACATTTGTAGATTTCAAGAAAGCTTATGATTGCATCCATAGAGAATCTCTGTTTAAAATTTTAAGACACCTTGGACTACACCCCAAATTAATAAACATGATAAAATTGACTCTCACCAATACCAAGTCAAAAGTGAAGTTTAGGGGTGAAACATCAGAGACATTTGAAATTAAAACTGGACTACGGCAGGGAGATGGGCTCTCACCACTATTATTTAACTGTGCTCTAGAAATGGTAATGAGGGAATGGTTTAGAAAATGTCCCCCCAAAATAAAGATTGGCCGAAAAATCAAAACAAATTGCCTGGGTTTTGCTGACGATTTAGCATTACTAGCAGTGGACATAAAAGAAGCAAAAACCCAGATATCAGAACTTCAAAACATTGCAAATAAAATTGGCCTCAAAATATCATTTGAAAAAACAGAAATTATGCCCCAAAAACCAACACAGCTAAAAGAAGTCACCATAAATGGTAATAAAATCAAAATAGTAACTCAGTTTAAATATCTTGGAGAAATAATAACACATAACTTAAATGAAAAATCTCAATCCAAGTAAGAACAAATAGATTAGCTAAAGCACAAAAATTAACATGGGATATCTACAAAAAGAAATGTCTGTCAATAAATACAAAAATAAAACACTACAACACAGTTATAAAACCGGAAGCTACATATGCAGCAGAAACACTCTTTTACCTGAATAAACAATCAAAGACTGACAGACTTCAGAAAATTGAAAGGAGGATTGGAAGAACCTGTATCAACAAAAAATATCAGAAAGATGGACAGTGGCGGTTAATACCTAACAAAGTCATGTACAAAGAGCTAGAACCCATTACAGATACTATGCGTAAGAGGAGACTGGGATTCTTTGGACATATCATGAGGATGCAGGACTCGAGACTTCTGAAACAACTAGTACAACACAATCTCGTCTCAAAAAATACCACAACAGGATGTAAATGGATCAGAGAAGTAAGAGAGGATCTGAAGGAAATAGGCCTTACAACAGAAGACACCAAAAATAAGATAAAATTGAATACAAAACTCAAGAATACAAACCTCCGCTTTACCCTTACACAAAACAAACCAACAACACGCACATTTTCAACTGAGGAAAGGGCACGAAGATCGGAGCGTCTGAAGAAGTACTGGGAGGACCGCAAAGCCCGAACAATCCCTTCAAAGAGACCTGAACGACGAACTGACTAAAGTGATCCTATGTGGTCATAAAAGAAGAAGAAGAAGAAATTCTTGCAGTTCATAAGTTACCTAGGTTTGTTTGTATTTCAAAAAATCAGCCATTTTGGACAAATGAGCTGTGTTATTGGATGAGACACTGCTGTTGATGCATTTATTTTGTTTTTATGTTTGATATCCATTTCATGCCAGTGGATAGTCAGTTGTGCCAACTTTATGTCAAGTTTTGCTGGAAAGAATCATTATTTTTTTAACCCTTGAAAATTACCAGCATGATTTATTTATAGTTCTACTCTACAGTATTAACCCATACAGTCACACTTGAGAGAAGTGTTCAGAATAAATCCCCACAATTTTTCTTTGTTGATTTCTTTTACTGTATTTGCAATGGTTGTGAGCATGTGAAATGTGCAAAGTGTTCCATCCCAACAGACAAATGGACTAACCTTGTTTAAAGTCACTGAGGAATACATACAATTTGCAGTAACATTTGTTGTAAACTTCTAGTTCTAATACAATGTATCTGACAATGCTGTTCTTATCCATTATTTTCCTTAAGATTGATCACGCCTCTCAGCCACATATGGATATGCAGTCCATTAGAACAATTTTCATTGTGTTAATTTTCCTATGCATGTGTGTAAAGAAAAATGAACCTTACCGTACTATACTGTGGGAATATGTGTTTGCCTGGAGTATTTACGCACTCGTACAGTATAATTTATTTAAGGTTCATTTTCCTTTACACATTTTCAAAGGAAAATGAGCCCAAGGAAAATTGTTCTGGTGGACTGCACTTCCATATGTGGCTGGGAGGCGTGACCAATGTTAAAGGTGAATAATGGAGAGGAAAAGCATCGTCAGATATGTGGCATTAGAACTAGGCCGTTGATATGACTATACACTGTGTATTTTATTATAATTGCTTGTAAACTTCTTAACATTATCCTGCATCTTTAATTTTCCTGCTTCTCTTTATTTTTCTCTCCAGTAATATCATTGAAAGCTATGAACATTAATACTAGACTAGGACTTCACTGTCATGAGTTTCTATTGTATTGTTGTATTACTCTTTTGAACATGGAGCTTTGCCCTGTTTGTAAATGATGTGGCATGATGGTAGTAAAGATTTCCCCCGCATTAGCATCCGATACTTACAAATGTATGGGACAACTCTCTATACCAGAAAATGCAAACTAATTATGCACCAGTGTGTGAACCAAGTTGAAGTTGCATCAGTTGTTTTCCATCTGGGTTATGCATGTAACTGGTGTGTAATGTTTCTAGTTTTCATACTCCTGTATAAAATTTGCTACTGGTACCATGAATTATTTTTATGCTGTCTTTCTCATTGAGACTTAGGTGAGGTAATAGGAACCTGTGTGATATTTGAACACTGTGTATTTATTTTGAAGTCTAGAGGGTACAAAAAAAATGACATTAAATACAGTACTCAATTTTTCAGTACTCAAATTGAAATAATTCATTATTATAAATAGCTGTTGTTTGAAAATAAAATTAGTGGGTTTGTGATAATGGAATTGTCACTGTTAATATCAGTCTCCTGAACTAAAAGAGCACCTGTTGCATGTCTTATTGACATTTTGATACAAAGACAGTACTTTTGATAAACTATTTATTAATGAAAGCTATTGAAACTACATATATTGCTGATTGTGTTTGTTATTTTCTTTTTTAATATGACTATGATTTCCTTAATGGATCCAACTTTTTTAAGGTTATAATTGTTGAGATATGGGCCCACTTGCATGAGACTTAGAAGAATTGAATAATTAATATATCTAAACATTTCAATCATATTAAAATTACTGTCTGTTGGTAAAGATTGCCATTTTCTCCCTCAAATACTGGTGCAGACTTTATTCTGAACAGAGTATGCATTGTGTTTCTTTTACTTCCAGTTGTTTATTATATCAAGTTTTATGTACAGTATAAGAGAGAATTTTTATGAATGAAATTCATTGCAGAATAATTGCTCAGATTTTATGCTTTTTTCAGAGATACTTCACCAGTGTATTATAGGCATAGTTCAGAACTGCAAGCAACCCAGTTTTGATACTTTGTAACTGGTATATTTGTCTTATTATAAGAGTTTAATCCTACCTCAAACATTCAGTAATAAGATTTTGTTTTTATAGAACTTTGGCCTTTTATCTTTCTAAGTTGTAATTGAGGTAATGTGTGTGTGGTTTTTATTTTATTTTAAACTGCTACTCTGTGCTATTCGAAACTCATGTGTGACAAAACTTGAGTATTACAACCAGACCAAAGATTAGACATTTGTTAACAATTACCTTTGTGGACATACTAGAGATGGACATACATTTAAGGCATTTTTCCCTTACATCAGTTCTGTAATGTTAAGACACTGTGTAAATAGGAATGAAAATGAATTGATTCTTTTGAAGCTAAGTTCCTCCAATTCTGGCTGTATATTTACTTACTTTTTGGTTTTACAAAATTTATAGACTTCATTGTAAATTTGTCTACTTTACTTTTTCTTTTGACACTTTATTACTGCCAGTGACAACATTATTCTGATTTTTTTCCCTTCCTACTGGATTTTATGGTGAGCTACCCAAGAAATTTTTGACCACAATACTTTCCGTGCATTTGGTTTTATTCCTTCTCCCTTTTTGCCTTTCCAGTTGTATGTTTATGGAGATAATCTCTAGTTAAAACAAATTGTGAATCATCTGCATGTGTCATTGAGATTTATATTTACATTTAAATTCAATGAAGATTTATTGCTTATATTCCAAGCATTTAATGCACAGGAAGTATTTGTTCATTCGCTCCATATATTTTTGGATTTACTTCGTCAAACAGAAACAAGACTGTTTTGAAATGGTACAGAGTTTAGAGTCAAATGTTCTGTGATGATGTGAGATCATTCCAATTCTTCCTTTTATGTACCGGTATGCTTGTTTGTATTTTCAGCTATATGATACAGCCTTTTTCTAAATAAGTTATTTCATTCAAATTCATATTTCTGTAAAAATTATAGCATATTTTATTTTAATCATTTGGTGATGCTCTATGGGTATTTAAATATTGTAAAAAGAAACAACTGAATAAAATGTCCTCCAATATTGTTATTGCAACACGTTTATCAAATTTAAGAAACACTATTTGGAAGTCAATTATTCATTAGAACTGATCTACTCACCTTTATACTGTAATTTTATATTTAATGCTTTTGTTGTTTCCATACCTGTGCATTAAGTTGAATACATTCATCATCATCAACAACAACAACAACGTCTCAAGGTAGTGTCTAGGCAGCCATTGTTCTCTGTCCTCAGCTCCTTGTTTCATTCATAGTAGGAACCATAATGAAGATTTTGTGGTAAGACTTGACGGAATTTTTTTCCCTCAGTCGTCCTCTGCCTTTCTTCCATGTGATTTTCCCTTCCAGCAGATTGGTAAGTAAGGTGTTGCAAGATGTGGCCAGTGAATTTAGTTCCTCTTCTCTGTATCATCAGCATCAGTTCTCACTTCCCTTGAATTTCGTGCAGAATGCTGTTGTTTGTCCTCTTTTCAATCCATTCAGTCTGTAGCATTCATCTCCAGACCCACATCTCGAACGCTTCTAGTTGTTTCCAATCCTGATCTCTGATTTCCAAGATTCACATCCATACAATAGCACACACAATACAACATTGTTTTTCAGGTTAGGGACAGCTACAGAAGGCATCTGTTCCCCAAGTTATGGACAGCTCCAATTACATGCAAAAGACAAGAGGAAACCACTGCACTATTTTATCCCAAGTTAAACAACCATGATGGTGTCATAGCAAGATGAATACATTCATGAAGAATATTTGTATGTGATAAAGAACAAAATCAAAGTTCATCAGTATTCCAGTGCATAGAAATCGTGCTTAGGTAATATATATATATGTGAAAAGAATGGAACCTTTTGACTGTAGAAGCTCCATGAATCTTTGCTAAACCAAACACACAGCTACCAGGCGAGTTGGCCATGCAGTTAGGAGCGTGCGGCTGTGAGCTTGCAGTACTGGCTGCAATAGCATGCTCAATATTCATAATGGCTGCCAGCTGTGAGCAACACGTGGGTGATTCTTTGACACTTAAGTCGCAAGTGAAGTACTTCAAAGCTAATAAAAAAGGGGAAGTGGGGGGTGGGGGGGATTAAGTAGGAAGTCTAAACAAATTGTTATGAATGGTTACAGTAGCCTACGAGATGAGAATTCGCTGTGGATAGTGGAAGAAGTGGTAAAAAAAATCTGCACAGCTGACCGGCATTTCTACATAGTGTTTACACGGTTTGCGCAGAATTTAAAGGAATTCATCCATTTTCTTGTGGTACCATATCGTAAATGCTGGCCTGTGGTTGTTTACATATGTCATAATGGTTTCTGACGATACGTCTCTCTAAGTCGCTGAAAATTTAGTTTTAAGAAAATGTCTTAATTATGTAAACAAGCAATCAAGGCAATATGGAAAATGAAACATAATGTAACTCAAGTAAGCTGCATGCCAGATTTATGTGACAGAAAAAGTTTGTTCGTTTGACTGTTCGTCAGTAGATAGATAGATATGGTTTATTTTAACTGGCAAAGTTAGGGACACATGTCCCTGTCTTACACTTAACCAGTGAAATACAAGTAACATTTAAAAAATACTGAATAAATGAAAAAAGAGACTGAAACAAATTACTATGGTACTAGGCTATCCTGCTGTACATAAAAATATATCTTCTTCTTCTTCTTCTTTTATGACCACATAGGATCACTTTAGTCAGTCCGTCGTTCAGGTCTCTTTGAAGGGATTGTTCGGGCTTTGCGGTCCTCCCAGTACTTCTTCAGACGCTCCGATCTTCGTGCCCTTTCCTCAGTTGAAAATGTGCGTGTTGTTGGTTTGTTTTGTGTAAGGGTAAAGCGGAGGTTTGTATTCTTGAGTTTTGTATTCAATTTTATCTTATTTTTGGTGTCTTCTGTTGTAAGGCCTATTTCCTTCAGATCCTCTCTTACTTCTCTGATCCATTTACATCCTGTTGTGGTATTTTTTGAGACGAGATTGTGTTGTACTAGTTGTTTCAGAAGTCTCGAGTCCTGCATCCTCATGATATGTCCAAAGAATCCCAGTCTCCTCTTACGCATAGTATCTGTAATGGGTTCTAGCTCTTTGTACACGACTTTGTTAGGTATTAACCGCCACTGTCCATCTTTCTGATATTTTTTGTTGATACAGGTTCTTCCAATCCTCCTTTCAATTTTCTGAAGTCTGTCAGTCTTTGATTGTTTATTCAGGTAAAAGAGTGTTTCTGCTGCATATGTAGCTTCCGGTTTTATAACTGTGTTGTAGTGTTTTATTTTTGTATTTATTGATAGACATTTCTTTTTGTAGATATCCCATGTTAATTTTTGTGCTTTAGCTAATCTATTTGTTCTTACTTGGATTGAGATTTTTTCATTTAAGTTATGTGTTATTACTTCTCCAAGATATTTAAACTGAGTTACTATTTTGATTTTATTACCATTTATGGTGACTTCTTTTAGCTGTGTTGGTTTTTGGGGCATAATTTCTGTTTTTTCAAATGATATTTTGAGGCCAATTTTATTTGCAATGTTTTGAAGTTCTGATATCTGGGTTTTTGCTTCTTTTATGTCCACTGCTAGTAATGCCAAATCGTCAGCAAAACCCAGGCAATTTGTTTTGATTTTTCGGCCAATCTTTATTTTGGGGGGACATTTTCTAAACCATTCCCTCATTACCATTTCTAGAGCACAGTTAAATAATAGTGGTGAGAGCCCATCTCCCTGCTGTAGTCCAGTTTTAATTTCAAATGTCTCTGATGTTTCACCCCTAAACTTCACTTTTGACTTGGTATTGGTGAGAGTCAATTTTATCATGTTTATTAATTTGGGGTGTAGTCCAAGGTGTCTTAAAATTTTAAACAGAGATTCTCTATGGATGCAATCATAAGCTTTCTTGAAATCTACAAATGTTATCACCATATCTCTGTTTCTTCTCCTGTTATAGTCCATTATCAACTTAAGACTCATGATCTGATCAGGACAGCTCCTCCAGGGTCTGAAACCTCCTTGATATTCTCCTAGTTCTTTCTCAAGTTGTAAACTTATCCTATTAAGGATGATTATTGAAAATATTTTGTATGTTATATCTAGGAGAGAGATTCCCCTGTAGTTATTAGGGTCGGTTTTGTCCCCTTTTTTGTGCAGAGGATGAATGAGGGCTGTTGTCCAGTGTTCTGGTAGTTCTTCTTTAATCCAGATAGAGACAAGTTGTTGATGGAGGGCAACTTTTGCTGAGTTTCCTGCATATTTCCAGATTTCCGCAAATGTCTGATCTTCTCCTGGCGCTTTGTAGTTTTTTAATTTATTCAGAGCCTGGTAGACTTCCTTTATTGTGGGGGGATTGATGTTTTCTGGTGATGTTTTTATCGGGGTGTTGGTGTCCAAATGAAGGAGTTCTGTAGGTTCCTCACAATTTAAAAGCTTGTTGAAATGTTTAGCCAGAATTTCTGCATTGTCTTTATTGTTATGGGCCAGCTTACCATCTTCATCCTTCATCAGTAGGGTCGGGGGTTCATATTTTTGGAGCTGCTTTCTGAAGGTTTTGTAGTAGTCCCTTGATTTAGTTTTACTGAACTGTTCTTCAATTAACTGCAGGGTGTCCTTATGATGTTGTCTTTTTATTCTTCTTAAGACTTGGGTAGTTTCTTTTCTCTGTTTTACTAGCTTTTGATAGGATATTTCTGTCTTTTGGGACTGATGTAATAGCCATGCCTGATGTCTTTTCTCCACTGTTTCATCACATTCACTGTTCCACCATTGGTGTTTTTTACGTGGTTTAATTGGAGCTAGGTCTTCTGCAATTTGTTTAAGGTTGTGTACTAAGTCTTCAAGTTTGTCTGTGATTTTTATTTTTTCAGTTGCTTTCTGGTAATTTTTGTTGTTGATTAGCTGGGTAGGATCTATTTTTCTTTTAGTTTTAAGGGCTTGCTTTTGTTGTCTCCTCTGGGGAGTGAGTTTAATTTTAATTTTAACTACGTAGTGATCTGAACCTGTGTCTATTCCTCGGAGGACTTTGACGTTATAGATCTCTTTGTGGTGGTATTTGTCCATGCAGACGTGGTCCAGTTGCCATTCTCCTTTAGTGTAGTCAGGGTGTTTCCATGTTTTGAGTTTTTGAGGTTTCCTCTTAAAACATGTAGATTTTGAGATTAAATTATGGTTTCTACACAGGTCAACTAGTCTCTCTCCATTTTTATTTGTTTTCTTGTGTGCTGGCCATTTTCCGATGATGTCACGGTATTTTCTTTCTCTGCCTAGTTGAGCGTTGAAGTCGCCTATTAATAATTTTATATGGTGTTTGGGGATGTTATCTATGGTCTGGTCCAATAGGTCCCAAAATTCTCCTGTTTCCTCCTGGTCTTTTGAGGAGTTGTTTTTATCATATATTATAATACACAATATAAATTAACATTTCGCTTCCTACAAAGAAATGAATATACAACATACAATGAATTACAATAATAATAATAATAATATAGATAAACCTACTAATATTTAAAATTAATTTGTCCAATTCCAGAAATATATCACATTGACGAATGTTAAAGTTTTCATGTGTTTACTGTGGGGTGAAAAACATTACAAAATGGGGATGGGGATAAGGATAACTATGCAGGAAACCACAGCTGAGTACTCTCTAACACTATTGATGAAGAAGAAGAAGAGTACTCTCGCACTACAACCTCGTTTCATAGAGATATTTTGAGCACATACTTTTAAATCTTCCATGGTTTGATATCCCTCTGACCTCCTGCGAAAGGAAGTTCCATTCACGGCTGGCCACAACAGTGAAGGAATTATTGTAGGTTGAGGATTTATGCTTAGGAATAGCGAGCAATGTCGCGCTCAGCGCTCTGGTGTTTTTATGATGGTGTTCAGAAAGGCTATGAAATCGTTCATACAGATAAGATGGGGATTGTAAGGTAAGGATTCGGTGCAATTAAGTCAGGGTATGCATCTTGCATCTGTCTTCAAGGCGTAGCCATCCGAGGTCGATGTAAGACTGGGTAACATGATCTGAAAATTTCAGATTACATATAAATCTTACACGGGCATTCTGTGCACGTTTGTCAGTTCAGTTCGAACTATGCACTCACCGTGAGTAAAACAGGAAGGGCCTTAACACGGTATGGGTATAGGATTACAATTTAACTTCATCGTATTGATACAGTTAAAACTAAGAAACGATGTTAGGTTTTGGTCCACCCAATCAATACACGTCAGGGTATTGGATCCTTAGCATACTCAAAATAATAATAATAATAATAATAATAATTATTTGTACTTTATTTTCGTAACTGCCCCCTATCTGCAGAAATGTTGTCATGAGGGGATCATGAATTTGTTTTTACCCTCTGAATGAAGAGACTACAATATTTACAACATTCCTGGAAACACTGTATTTTGCAATCCCACTCATAGGTGGGTTTTCAACTTGTTGAACTGTAAGAGTGACGTTACATCGTTAGTGATGGGATGTGCAGCGCCGATAAGATCCTAAGTCATTGCCCAAAGGCGGCGATAGCTAATACCATCCTTGTGATGCCTTAACCTGCGAGGACTCGCGCGCGGACTTGTAACGTGAGGACTCGCATGTGGTCTTAAGGACCACAATTACGCCTAAGTGGAATATCACTTTAAAATGGGTTGAATATTGATTTGTTGCTTTTTTATAATGTTTTGTTTTAGGCTTCTTTTGATGCTTATATGATATTTTATTTAATAATATTTTCTTTGTTTGCCATTACAACACACAACATAAAATAAAGTAACATAAGCTACATAATGAAACAACGCAAATTAGATTAATCAGTATACAAACTAAATGAACAATTCTGGAAATTAAAATGGACGTAAGAAATTAAATATATTGAAAAAACTGCTACATAAAACTGAAATTTCTGAAATTAAAATGAACATAAGAAATAAAGTATAATGAAAAGTAACTGCTGCATAAAACTAACATTTTCCAGACCAGATAAGAAAATACCTTTACATAGTACAACGTAACGTGTCATCAAGTTAATATTAACACAGGAATAACCGAAAACTCCTCTTCGTCCTCTTTTTCCGGTTTTCCATTAGCACAGTCCAAACCAGAAAATACATTGTGCTCCCTGCAAATGTAATTTGAACACTACACACACATTGTTTTGGTCTTCCTGTTCTTTTTCCTTCCACAGTAAGCACACATTCCTCGATACTACGGTTCTCTTTCAGCCGGTCTTGGTTCATTGGTGATCCCTAGAAATTCCTCGATCCTCATTTTGATGCCCTGGGGAATGAATGCCAGTGATGCGCGATACTCCATGTAGTCTCTGCACAATCTTGTAGAAAGAGTCTTCAGAAACTGCCTTCGGTTCATCCTGTTGACTTCAGTTCAGAGAATGATGTAACTGTTCATGCCACCAATATTTAGAAGGGAGTAGAAAAGAGTTAATAGCCAATGGCTGCTGATTCTTGTAACAGAGTAATTGCCCTTTAACTCATCAAAGACGTCTTCTCCACCTTTAGTAAAATTATAAAATGTCAACATGTCAGGTTTATTGGCATCGCCTGAAGAGAGATCAATTTCGTCATCTCCATGCATGGACAAGTACAATAACACAACCTTGTTCTTTTTAGGGACGTATGGTAATAAAACTCCTTCTTGGCCAAAACCAAACATACCGTACTGATTTTTTCTGATCTGTTCTTTGTTTCGACGAAGATAGGTAGAATTTCCCGTTTATTATAATATATGGTACTGTCGAAATTGACATCATCCCCGGAATCCCTCAAGCATCTTATCTGTGGTGACGTATTCTCCAGGCGAATAATTACTTTTGCAGCTGCCAACAAAACCTTCAAATATTTCTTGTATCGGAGCAAGTATATACTCTTTCCTTCCTGGTATGGATGTCATCAAACCAAATAGCTTGCAGAAGGAATTGGACTGTTTTCTAACTCATAGCAGTACGGAACTGTTCTACACCAGTTCCGTCTGTTGCCCATATATCTCTCAAATTAGTGTGGTAAGAATTTAGTACCCCAGCTAAGTATAACAGTCTGAGGACCACTTTTATCTTGGCTCTGTTAGTATCGACACCGTACCTTTCCCTTTCATAATTTTCCGTTTACTGTGCCATGCAAATATTGGTGTATGTAACAATCTGGTCCAGTACATCATCCGGCATAAAGAGCATCCACAGGTGAGGTGACATTTCTAGCCCGGTTTGTAGGTCCAGGCAGGTGGGTAACAATATTACGCCATCTGGTACACCTGCAGCCATTGTTTGATCTGTAGTGCATGTGCATACTAAAGTGATTCACATTCGATCCATCATCTTCAGAGTCAGCAGATTCCTCGATGTCGGTGTTGTGATCACTATTCTCGACATCTACATCGTCTGCCTCATCCTGCGAATAAAAGTCTTCGTCACTTTCATTTTCCTCACCATCGAACAGATTTCTTTACACTGCACCTAGTTCTCTTTCTAATTGTGCATTACGTAACACCTCTTATCCAACACTTTCAAGCAACTTGAGAATGTTTTCTTGTTCATTTGTATTCATCTTGGTAACACATTATAGCACACGAGCAGTCGCACGTGGTCCAAAAGACTACAGCATTCGTTACGCGAGAGCGCGTGCGTGGTCTAAAGCACCACAGTCTAACATTCTTCACTCCAGACAAGACTCCTGGCAACTGCGCGACTGTTGTAACAGCAGATTTGCTTGATAATACCCCCACCATGGATATCGTGGAGGAAGGAACCAGTCTGCCAGCCGCGCGACCAATGGCAGAGTAAAAGAGCCAGCATGTGGTCATTTCCCCGCTGCGAGTTACCACGGGTTAATAATGATCACTTGTACTAGTGAGGGGTCTGTATAGACATATCTACATTTATCAACACGTTAATCACAATGAAATAAATACACACTTGTCTAGGACTGCACTACTAACTCCCATCCAAAAATCAGTGCTTCTAAATATGGGACCGACCCATATGCAAAGTGAATGGGTCAAAATCGGCTATCAAAATTAGCTTGCGAGCTAAAGTTCCCTTTACTCAACGCAGGACACATCACAAATAACAACAACAAAACACACAAGACAAGAAAAATACACAGAAAACTCCTGAAACAAAACATACAAAAATATATACACAGGAAAATAAAAGGCCATCGGGATTAAGAGTTCCGATACACCCACAGCCATGTCTGGCTTCACGTCAAACCAAAACAGTGGCATACTGTCTTACATCTCCACGTGGTCGGTCAGTCAGCTGACCACAGGACAACAAGATCTAACTAACTGGGATATGGAAATAGCAAGAGGTTCATGCAAGAGCTTAACGGGCTTGGCGAAAGAAAAGAAAGGAAAAAAACAACTTTCACTCGAACGACTGGGGCGAAATCTCAGCTGTAGATATCTGCTAAAGCTCTACAAGGCCAGGCCCTAGCTTGCGATTCCTCATATATACAAGGTTCATAATCTCCCTCTTTCAAATCACAACAGAGAGCTCTTGCTCTTAATTAGGAAAGCACATGGCTCGCTATTTCATCACACAATCGGCCCCAGCAAATGCAAACAGCTTCTCTGCCTATCACATATCCAATTAACCCACAAAATGATTCACGGCACATCTGGCCTCATAACGAACATCTCCTTGGTTCAATGCTCTTGCATACTCCGAACTTGCTCTCCATAAATATTTAAGAGCCTGCTTATCCCAAAGTCGTATTCAGCTCGTCCGCATGTCTTATACCTAGACCTGAAAATTCATGCTACCAGCAAAAAAAAAAATATCCTGTACTAGTTTGATGTTACTAAATCAATCTAAAATTCAATGCAGAACCATGTGGCCCATGAATACACAAAGACTCTATCCCAAAAATATCTCTAATCGTAAAAAAAACATAACACAGGAAAATTTGGAATACACTAAACAAAAAAAAAAAAAATAACTAACTACATCTATCCTACCTTGTCCCTTCTTTCACAGCTAAATAAAACCCGTACACAGGTCCCGGGCTCAAAACATGCAAACAGCCCCAGACATATTTAAATTGAAATACAAAGAATAAAACAACTGCCATTCTGGCTGACTTCTAATCATTAACAACTTAAGAAAATAGACCCTACACTAGCAAATTGTCATTATCTACAGCATGCTTAAGACATTAGGAAACTTATCTTTGCTGGCACCTCAGCATCATCGACAAGTCACATGACCGCTTTTTCTATGTGCGTTTAGCACATCATGTTAGTAGTCGTCAAATGTTGAACGTCCATCCTGTTGTCATATGGAAAATGCTGTGGCTCCTGTCTTGGTCCTGGATACACCTGCAATGTTATTGGCCTCCAATTACATCAGCTCACCGCTTTGGTTGTGCGCGTTACACATTGACTTTTCCGTTAGTGCCTGGCTGCGATTTGCTACAGTCTGCAATCAAATTTGAGTTCCGATTATCATACAACTAATTTATGGGATTGATTTCCCGGGTAAAATCTGACCTCCTCAATGGAATATTAATGCAGCAATGCACACAATACTTTGCGGTCCACGATCGCGACATGACAGTTTATTGCTAATATGAAAGTTAATTTTCTCGCGTCAGTTTTAGCATTTTGTAAATTAACTTACACCAAACCACACTTAGCATATATAAATAATAATGAAATTAAGATAGTGGTCACTATCTTGAAATACTGATTCACACAATGAACATGTACAAAGTTCCGAAGTGCGCTCATACAGCGTGCGGTTAAGTTTTAAAAAATCACAGAGCGCGGTTCAAATGTGCGACTCGCCTCGCAAATACACAAGGAATGAATGAGCTTCCCCCACCATGGGCGGTTTTATAGACTCGCAGGAAGTTCATTAGTGACAGTACTTCCCCACTGGTTAATAGATACTGGTCTCAACAGATGACTGAATCTCAGCGGATTCTCATTCAAATACCATACATCTCGTAATTAAATAGCACAAGTGATCAAATATATCGTTGCTAGGTACCGGTAGCTGATAATTCTTATCTCAACATCTTATGGCATCAAACCTGTGTAATAATGCTTAGTAACAGAAATCTTGGTTTATATTCAAGTGATCCCAGCCATGGGTAAGCAAAGTTGGCTAGCCTGAACTCACTGTCAAGTAGTTCCCCAGCTTCAAATCTTCTCCCTACCAGCAATTACAGTAGAGACAATACGCGACATTCTGCGAGATATCCAGGGACAGCTATTAGAGCTCTGTCTAGCGGAGTGACCTGGAGTTAATGATTCTGTCATAAGAGCACGTGTATTTGTTTGTGAAGCTTTTGGCAATATTTATGCGTTTGCAGTAAGTTGACATAAATAAATAGTAGCGTGTGTTATTCCTTTATATCTCCTCAACATGAGTGGAAAGATATATGCTGTGTTTGGCTGCAATAACTATGAAGTGCAGAAGGATTTGCGGTCTCTCTTCCGTTTCCCTTGTGACAAGAAAATGTAAATAAATCTTGTGTTTGCATACATATTCTTCAAGTGACACAAGATTTTTATAGTACTTCCTAAACTTCTGACCTGCGCGGCCCATATTTTAACTGGCTTAAAATATAATAAGCTTATTTTATTGTATAGTGCAGCAGTTAACCTTCAATACCAATGTGTTGTAGGTGCGATCTGTGGGTTTTCATTTAATTCAGGAAAATGCATGTGCATATGTGTGTGGCTGCTTGTGTTCCAAGTTACCCCATTTGGAATGCCGTAATGCATTGTCAAGCACTGAAGAAAATACGGTTGAAGAAATGCACATATTTTGTTGAAACAAAATGATGATGCAAAGTTGCTTTATCCTAATGTAATGGCAAGTTTTGCTTATAGGGAAATTTTGAATGTTTTTGAAGCTAAATTTATGGATTTCCTTTCTGTTAGTAGGCTTCAAGTTTAGAGGAAAACTGTCCAGCTCTTAAATATTAATTCATTGAATCATGTGTGTAAGGAATGTGTCGATATTTTTATTGACAGGTGTCTTAATGTGATGATACAATGTTTTTTAAATGAGAAAAAAAGACAAACCTAGCCGTGAAAGTTCAAGCAGGACTGCTAAAGCTAAAAAAGTAATGCATGAATGAAAGATCAGGCCCTATCACATCAGTCTATTTCACATCTTAATTATATGTCTAATTTCAATCTTTAAATAATAACCTGTTACATAATTCTTTATTTGTTTATCCAGAATAGCTTTACTAACTTTGAAGTTAATATCTTAATAACACTATAGATGTTATTTATTTATCCATTTCCATATATGCTTTCCCATTGATATTTGAATTTAGCGTGAATTTCCAGGTCACGCATGTAGGAGCGCCACTTGCGAATTGTCTCCCATTTTAACAAGGCTAAATCCAGAAGTGTCGCATATTGTCTCTACTGTATTTGCTACCAGCTTGCAGTCGGTTGGATTTGAAAGTTTAAACATGGCGTATGTGACCAAGGGCTCGGCTACCGGATCGATTCACAAACAAGAAGTTTGTTTGTGCTGACCCGATTACTGGTTCACAAAGCTTATTACACGGCCTCCCGAAGTACTGACCTATGTTTTCAATGTCTCAATGCTGCTGTTGATAAAATATTGCCATAGAATCCATACCAATTAATTGAGGCATATTAGGATATGGCTCAGAACGCCACAAATTCATGCAGTTGGACTTTTAGGACAGCTGTATGTATTTGTGCCATTTCATTTAAAAATATGGAGTTAGTATCAATATCCCGGTTATTAATCACCTCATGAGAATAAGTAGGACATTATTTTACAATCCCCTGGGTATCATTTACAAATATGAAAACAGAATACCAATATCTTCAATTGTTTACACGTTATTTCCGTGTGACATCTTGGTGAATAACCCTGTATATTACAATTAAATAGGAGTGCGGCGTTATTATACAGTTAAAAATCATTTAGTACTTGACTACACGCTAAGAAAATAACACACTAAAGAGACTGCCAGACAGACTAACGTGCGCGGCAAGCGGGTGAACCAGCGTGCTTGAAAGAAGACTATAGAGTGGCTAACATATAATATGGCTGCTACAGCGCTCTGTGTGGTGCCAAGGCGAAATAGCAGCACCATAGTTTAAGCGCCATCCCTATAGTTTCCTCCGCTTACAGTGTGTTACTTTTAATAGATTAGATCAAATAAATTAACTGCATAAATTATGCTCTCTTCGTGTGAGGCTTCCAGTCGCATAAATTTTAAAGAAAAAACAAAGGATATATCATATTTGAAATATGTTTTTTAGTAAAGTACACAGTTTTTGGCGATTAGCAGAATTACATTGCCTGTGCTTGTAACACAATCCAGCATATGTACAGTAGGCCTACTTTAATTTTCTTGTAGGAACTGACGAAACAGCAAAACACAGTAAACGGTATCCTGCCTGACTGAGTGGCTCAGACGGTAGAGCGCTGGCTTTCTGAGTCCAAATTGGCATGTTTGGTATGTGAAGATGCTCAACGACGTCACCCTTGTGTCAGTAGATTTACCATCCTGTAAAGGAACTCCAGCACCTCAGCGTCTCCAAAAAACGTAGTTGGTAAGACAAAAAATCAATACCGGTAACACTATTTACTATTAAATGATATCCTTCAGAGCACAGTTCCACGGCATTTTGAAAATAAATATATAGAGAGCAACAATGATACAAGACGCTTGTTGTCCAACGCCATGCCTACTATGTTTTTAAGTTCCTAGTCACCTCATCCCCTCTGTCTATGATACGGAATGCGTATTTTCAGTCCCACATCACCACTACTACTGAACAAGTTGTCTACGTGGTTTGGGGCATATAGCTCTTAGCTTGCATTCGGAATAGTGTGAGTTCGAATCCCATAGTCGACAGCCTTGATAGGTGGTTTTCCGAGGTTCCCATTATCACATTAAGCAAATGCAGGGGCTGCTGTACGTTATTAAGGCCACTGCCACTTCCTTCGCAGTCCTAGCCTTGTCCTATCCTATACTAGCTGTAAGACATGTCTGAGAGGGTGCAACATAAGGCAAATCAAAAGAATGGGCATTACCAGAATCTTCATCCAAAAATATGAAAGTGTATTATTCAGGTATGTGATTTAAGCATTTTAAACTATGATTTTAAAATGATTATCCTACAATTTCTTATTATGATTATTATGGGATACTTGATGACACCATTGTTCACTTCAAACCTTTTACTTCAACGGTTCTAGCATACTTATTTTTCATAAATTATATGATGATTATTATGATTAGTAGGAGTTTTATGTCCCACTAGCTACTTTTTTGGAGATGGCGAGGTACCGGAATGTTGTCCAGCAGGAGTTCTTTTACGTCAGTACATCAAGCGACACGAAACTGACTGATTTGAGCACCTTTAAATACCACCGGACTGAGCCAGGATCAAACGTACGAAGTAGGGATCAGAAGACCAGGGCCTCAAACATCTGAGCCTCTGAGTCGATTATTATTATTATTATTATTATTATTATTATTATTATTATTATTATTATTATTATTATTATTATTATTATTGCTTAGTGTCCGGCTCCTTGGCTGAATTATTACTGTGTTGGCCTTTGGTTCAGAGGGCCCTAGATTTGACCAGGTCAAAGGTTTTCAACTGGGTGCTCGATAGTTAATTCCTCTGGGTCTTGATTCTCTGTAAGTAGGGCTAAATTTATTTAGCGTCATAGTATTGTGATTTCTTTGGTAATTACTTTACCGTACTGGAAATGTGTTAATTTTCCTTCTTTATACAATATGTAAGTATGTAGTCTGCATTTTGTATTTTAATGGCCTTTTAAAAATACTTTACGCATCTTTGAGTGCTTTTCTAATTAAGAAAGCTGTGAAACGGTATTTATTCCCACAGCCTGTGTACTTGCTTCATCACCACACCCACTTGTTTTGATCACTTAAAATATGGTGGATGAGGCGTTCAAGTAGATTTAAATATGGCGGTCCAATAGCTACTCTATAGTCGTCCTCCTAGCTCGTTGGGGTGAACCGTACCTCATTGTCCATGAACTTGGCAAAAAAATTTACCGCTGCTACCCTTCCTCACAGCACATGCAAAGCCTCCCACTACTTGCTGTGGCACTATACAAATCAGTTAGCCGCGCAGAGTCAAAATCAACTAAAGGCTTATAGGGAAATGATTAAACAAGCAAAATAGGGCTATACATTAGAAAAGACATTCATTTAACTGTATTTTAAGTTGTAGGCCTACAAAATTAACTTCTTTTTTATTAATGTAGAGGAACAATCACACGTTAAACCACAAATTCGGTCGTTTGTGTACACAAGTGTTCGCAATCATCTTCAATTTCTTCACTCACATGTAAACTGTCCCTAGAAAAAAATTCTTTGTAGTACCGGTACTTAAGTTCCTCATTGAGCTCCCATCCACCACCAAAAAGGTTTTAGCAATAATGCTTTAACGTCTGATATTTTCTCTCTTTTTACTTTATATGAGAATTTTTGTAGGATGGGTGGGTTGAATTCTCTCAGACATCGATTCTTCTTTGTAACTGTCTTAAAAGTACCTACGTTAGAGTGGTAGACAGGCTCGCCTTTAACAGTAACATATGTCTTTGCTCGTCTTGTGATGAAAATTCTGTTGCCCTCAGTGATTTTGAAATGCAAAGAGCTGGTGCGTATCATAAGAACTTGCGCACAACTTTTCCAGCCTGCAACATCATAGTCTTCTCCCATTTTAATGACTGTTCCATGTTGTGCTATTACCTCACGATACTGCTCAGGGTTTAGAATTCATTCCATATTTCACAGTTTCTTTTCAATGTTGCCAAACACTCGGTCGGCTGGCCAGTTACTGGGAAAAGAAACTCTACACTAGTAACATTTGTAGGAGCACATTGCACAAGCCAAACTGAACAAGCTGTCAGGATCATGGTGTTCTTATTTTGTCTGCTGCACCCATCACATACTAATCGAACTACAGATTTACCTACAAAGTTTGTGTTTGAAAGTCTGGAACAAGGCTGAAGCTATTTCATTAGATCGCTTTTTGAACTCATCCTCTGTCCATGTATAACAAAATGTATCATTTGATACTGGATCCTTAGAAGAATCCATAGTAATAATAAAATTATACAGGTACAGCTGCCTGCTATAGTCGCGGGACTGATCCGGAATTTTAGGCATTGGCAGATATTTGTGGCAGTCGAAACACAATGTGACCATTTCTTCCTTTTTCTCTCTAGCGAGGTCAAAAAAAAGGTAGACGCTCTGAGCTTGTGTATTTGTTTCTGACCAACAAGGTTCGCCTTTTCATCTTCATTCACCTCACTTTTAATTTTTAAATCTAACTGGATGCATACGGAGCAAGCATCTGTTACTGGATGTCCAAACCTAAATTGAAGTTCGAACTTAATATCTTGAAAAAATATATGCGCTGCACGTTGGAGTCATCGGGGTTTATAGCATTATACATTGCAAGTAGTTTGTTGATATTGAGCTCTGAGCTTAAATACTGTATGGCAGAAGCACCTCTACAGTAATATGAACCTTCACATTTTAGACCCCTTATAAATGTCAAAACATACTCCTTTTTATAACTATACTTCTCTGATTGATAGTCTCCCCCTCGGTATTCTTTTGGATGAGAACCAGAATTCCAAAAGTTATTACATACGTACAGTATCAGTTCTGATTCTTTTAACACCCAAAACATTTTGAAAGGTGTTTGAACAAACCTGGATCAAGTTCTTCCCAACTATGCTTATGTAAAACTTAGTTTGACACTTCTTTTCACAATTTGAATTTGTCTTCAGTCTACGTTGTCATATTGGTACTGATTTACAATACTTCAAAATCATTGCATCCTGTTTCATTTTATCTGTTGTGTTGTAAAATGTACTGTGAGCACGTTGAATATCGTTCATTGTGAGTTGACGACACTGAAGATTTCCAAACATCTGAGAGCAGGTTGGATACTCTGGGAGACATCTTGGCTTCTACCTGAACAAAGGAGAAGACCTAATCAGGACACTATCTAAACACGTTTCCTTAGTAAACTCGGAAAGTAAAATAATTTACTCTAAACATGCCTAAATTCAAATTAGTAACCTACACAAACTGTAACATAACCTAAATTGCAGTTACGGACTATAAGCAAATTAATTTTTCTATACCTTGACTGTTTATCTATAGATATTTTCAATTTTGTAGGAGAAGCCTTTCTCTTTCTAGACTTGCGGGGTGACACTTGAACTGGACTTTGGTACATTAGCCTACAGTAGAAAGCACAAACACAATATTAAAATCACAATACCATAATCTGAACACGAGCATACAAAGAAGATGCTGTTTGTTTACAAAATGATCCTGTGACCATAACCTGGTTCACTATTGGATGGCATGGAGATTGTTGTGAATACGAGAAAGGAGTTGCTAGTTTTGCTGTGAACACTGTATTTTCATTACGTTTTAAGTGGGATTTTGGTGATTTAGTAAAGATATTTAAGAATGCATTGGATAAATAAAAAGTAAATCCCTAAAAAGTGGAGATTGTTGACTTTGCTATGATACACCTCATATACGGTATAATTATAAAAATTCATTGTATGTATGTGGGTTTGTACCACATCTCCTCCAGAACCACTGGAGCGATTTCAACCAAACTTCGTACACTTATGACTTAGTATCAGGATACAACCCATGTGGCAGAGGGGGGGGGGGGGGGGAAGACACCCCAAGCAGCCTTAGGGGTGAGGAGGGAAAGGTAAAAAAAAAAAAAAAAAAAAATCACAAATAGTGTCGAATCCATACTTTTCAGGGTCGCTGATATGAAAATTGATACTCCAGATTTTTTAAGTGCAAGTTCAGCCCCTTTAGAGTAGGGGCGAGGGAGGAGTGAGGAATTAAAATAGTCAAAGATAGTGGCGAATCCATATTTTTCTGGATCACCGAGATGAATAGTGATACTCCGGAATTCTTATCTCTCAGGGGTGGGGTACGACAGGGGTGAGATGTATAAATAATTGAAAATAGTGTCGAATCCATATTTTTCGGAGTCGCTGAGATGAATAGTGAAACTCCGGATTTTTTAAAGTCCAGATTCAACCCCCTTTGCGTGGGGTGAGTGGGGAGTGAGATTTAAATATAATCGAAAATAGTGTCGAATCAATCATTTTCGGCGTCGCTGAGACACGTTGGGTTTTTATTCCTTAGGGGCGAAGAGGGGTGAGATATAAAAATAATCGAAAATAGTATCAAATCTATGCTGTAGTTTTTGGGCCCCCTGAGATGAATAGTGACACTGAATTTTTTGTGTGTCTTTGTGATGGGGGTTAAGGGTGAAATGAGATTTAAAAATAATCGAAAATAGTGTTGAATCCAAAGTTTTAGCGGTCACTGAGATGAACAGTAATAGTAGCGGCGATTAGGGGGGGTACTGCCCCCCCCCCCTACTTCGTGGAGAAAACTTTGCATTTGTATTCTATTTTAGCTGGATGGAACAAGGAATTATAGAAATTATTAAAGCAAGCAATTTGTAGAAGCCCTGTTGTTTTATCAGCTAATTATTTGCTTTAATTAAATAATAACGAAATTATTAGCGGATATACGCAACAAAGTCGTTCACGCGGTTAACCGGTTTGTATAGCGCCAGTGGAGACTTTTTATGTGCTGTGGGGAAGGGTACGCGCACATTTGTTACTCTGGCAGTCTCTTTAGTGTCTGTTAGATTTTTTTTTTTTTAGTTTTTAGTCAACTACTAAATGATTTTTAATTATATAATCACGCCGTACGTCTATTTAATTGTAATACATGTGTAATATTGTTCCTCTCGTGAAAGTATTATTGTATAGTATTGAATCAAAATCTCAAATATTATCAACACAGTTAAGTTGTTAGGCTGAGAATCTTTACCTCTCTGTCGAAATTCCATTTAGTAGCTTTCTTTTCCAGTTGTAACGTATATACACCCCCCCCCCCCTCGGGGTACTTTGTTGTCTTTACATTTTTGCCCCCCTACTTCTAATTCCCAATCGCCGCTACTGAACAGTAATACTCCAGATTATTTTAAAGTCCAAGTTCAGCATCCTTTGGTATAGGTGTGAGAAAGGGTGAAAAAATAAAATGACAAAATGACTGAGATTATGGATGGATTGATGTATGTATTTTTCAGCATAGCTACCATCTAAATTTGTTGCAAATATTGGGGGCAAGACACCCACAGACACCCTAGGGGAAGTGGTAGAATACAAATATAAATAAAAAGACCAATAAAAACGTCGAATCCATGGTTTTCAGGACTACTGGAGCTATTTGAACCAATCATGGTACCAGTGGCATATGCTGGGATTAAGACGTGGGCTACCACTAAACTTAGGTTACCACTTTTCGATGGTTGGTTTAGTTAACGTCAAGCTTTCAGCGTTTTGAGCTGCAGCCAGTAGCCAACGAAGAAGCCTGCTGTGTTCTCAAGGCTGCTTCACAAGCTACTGCCCTGATGTCTGCTACTGCCAATGCTCAACCCCTGATCAGTGGAGATGGTAGCCTAAGGTTCAGCAAATTAAAGTCCGGCTTTGTGGCTAAATGGATAGAATGTTTGCCTTTGGTCCCGATGGACCAGGTTCAATTTTTACAATCAAACCCCTCATACTATTTATTCCCCTGGCTTGGAGATTGGGTGTTTATGACGTCTTCGCCATTCATTTTATCCTCATTAGGTCACCACCAAGCCTATACAGATTCCATGCACCATTATTATTATTATTATTATTATTATTATTATTATTATTATTATTAAATAAAAATGTTGAATTTTACAGCGGTCGTACCCATCGTTCACTGGTTAATTAGCTTCGTCGGGAGATCAGTGGTGGTGTCCGACCCATGATCACGCGTTTGATTCCAAGCAACAAAAGACAACACTAAAACCGAAAGATTACGTTTCATTTTGGCATATCTACCGGTACCTATAAAAATAAAACTATATTACTCCTATAAGAACAGCCCTCTAGTGTCTTCGTACAAGGGTGTAGAAGTAAACGGAAGTGAAATACCAGCACTCTGTTGTCTATATAATTAAATCAGAAGAAAGAGGCGAGGAAGTATATGCGATGAGTTAGTGATGGGCAACGCTCTCGCTCGAGACTCTCGAGACTGACGTCGCAGATCTCGAGATCGATCCGCCTGTAGTGCAAGCAGTGCGACGTACCAGTAACTACGACTGTAAACTTGATACTATATAATTGGCAGTTATTGCGTGAAATAACGTTCCCATGTGAAAACGTGTGAGCCAATACATTTTATCAAAAGCTTGGAAAAGTACTGCATGTTCAGCTTAATACCATTAACGAAAGTAAAAACAGAATTTCAGTATCTTAAACTGTTCACGACTTATTTGGGGTGCTGAATAACCATGCATAATTTGTGAATATCTGTAGATAGGATGTACACCTACTTGGAAACTAGAAGCGTGCATTATTCGAACCTGAGACGAAGATGATGTGCTTTGCTACATATGCAACCCCCATTACACATGAGTGAAAACGTGTAATCTAAAATGCCCGACTTTGCTCCAATTCTTTCAGCAGGGGTGATGGGCAACGCTCTCGAGACCGATTCTCGAGTGCTGCGAGTTGTGCGACGTCCCAGTAACTACGAGTGTAAGCTTGATAGTTATCAGCAGTTCTCATATGGAAATGTGTGTGACTATAAATGTTTAAAGATAAACATTTCATTGTTCCGTATTGAAAAGTATCACAGTTAAACTGAAATAATAAATATGGTAGTTCAACCTATTCAATACAAGTAAATAAGAGATGTAGAGATTACATTCTTATTTAATTAAGAGTGGAAATGGTACCGGTTTCGACCCCAGTCTGGGTCATCATCAGCCGATTATAACTCGAAAAACAATGCATAAGTAAGAAAGAAGTTAACTGTCAAGTCCACACAATATCAGTTGAAGAGGCGATATAAAAATGACGGGGGTAGGCACTGTAAAATTCAGACGAAGTGGAATGCAAGTCGCTTAAAAGAAGTAATGCGTAATCTTCCGAGCATCAGCACGGCACACACAATGTTTGGCACTGTCTCACAATGTTCACGAAAAGCAGAAAACAGTTACACGAGCCAGACTGCATACACCGTCAGGCACAAAGTCACAACACAATCCAAATATGAAGATCTAAAGTTATGAAGAAGCCGAAGACGAGCAGCTCAACCGAAGTAACTTGCAAGATCCAGAAGATCGGCGCGGTGTTTACAACGTCAAGTGCTGTAGTTTCATACGCTGACAGAGATTGAAGGATAGATTAACGATCAAGTATTTACTTAGTTCACGAAAATTTACATATATATACTTATAATACGATTCAATATAATTGAATACGTAATTATGATCTTGAAGATTTTTAGAACAGTTGACGTGAAAAAACAAAAGTGAATACAAATTGCTAAAAAGCGCAATACCGGAAACAAATGAAAACGTATATGCACAGTGCGCTATTTCTTGAATATAAAAAATTCAGGTCGTAATTGAAGTATTCAAAGTTGGCGGACGCAAGGCTTGAGTTTAAATTTGAAAGTGAGGGCCCAAAATGAAGGTGGCAATGTAGTAGTTCTTTTAGGGGTGAAAAGAAAAATAGGATAAATTAATAAAGAAAGAAGATTAGTGGATAAGAAAAGATTAAAAGTGTTTGAAGTTGAAAGGTGGCGAGAAAGGATAAAATAGGGATGAAGGAGGGGTAGTATAGGGTGGGTTACTGGAGGTATAAAATGTGGGTAGGAACTTTGTAAGGCATAGAAAATTGAATTCAGGTTTGGAAATTTAGAATTTTTGAGAAGAAGAATTAGGAAGTCAAATAGGATGTTGGGTTTTTCAGAAATGTCGATTAAGTTGAAATTGGGTTGAAGTATTGGTCAAGGTGAATAAAACAATTTTCAGTAGTGTTTAAGAGGGGGCCTTTGTTAATGATTTTAAGTATTTTCATGTCTTTTTCAATATTGGTGAAATTGTGCTTGGAGTCATGTATGTGTTGTCCTATGGCGGAGAATCTGTTGTATTTAATGGCGTTGATATGTTCGGAGTATCTGATGCTGAAGTTGCGGCCAGTTTGACCGATGTACGAGGAGCTGCAGTTGTTATATTTGAATCTGTGTACTCCAGATTTTGAAAAGCATTAGATTTATTTAGTGATTTAGAGTTATATAATATATCAAAATTTCTCTTATTGGTTCTAAAGGAAATTTTCATGTTATGTTTTTTAAGAACATTAGTTATTTTATAAGCTTCTTGAGTGAAAGTGAAAGTGGAAAATGCAGTGGGTTTGGTTTTGTCTTTAGATAAAGTAGTTTTAGGACGGTGTTTGAATTTGTTGATGATACGGTTTATGAAGGAGTTGTTATAACCATTGAATTTAGCGATGTTACGGATGGTGTTTAATTCATTATTCTCCGCCATAGGACAACACATACATGACTCCAAGCACAATTTCACCAATATTGAAAAAGACATGAAAATACTTAAAATCATTAACAAAGGCCCCCTCTTAAACACTACTGAAAATTGCTTTATTCACCTTGACCAATACTTCAACCCCAATTTAAACTTAAACGACATTTCTGAAAAACCCAACATCCTATTTGACTTCCTAATTCTTCTTCTCAAAAATTCTAAATTTCAAAACCTGAATTCAATTTTCTATGCCTTACAAAGTTCCTACCCACATTTTATACCTCCAGTAACCCACCCTATACTACCCCTCCTTCATCCCTATTTTATCCTTTCTCACCACCTTTCAACTTCAAACCCTTTTAATCTTTTCTTATCCACTAATCTTCTTTCTTTATTAATTTAGCCTATTTTTCTTTTCACCCCTAAAAGAACTACTACATTGCCACCTACATTTTGGGCCCTCACTTTCAAATTTAAACTCAAGCCTTGCGTCCGCCAACTTTGACTACTTCAATCACGACCTGAATTTTTTATATTCAAGAAATACCGCACTGTGCATACAAGTTTCCATTTGTTTCCGGTATTGCGCTTTTTAGCAATTTTTATTCACTTTTGTTTTTTCACGTCAACTGTTCTAAAAATCTTCAAGATCATAATTACGTATTCAATTATATTGAATCGTATTATAAGTATATATATATGTACATTTTCGTGAACTAAGCAAATACTTGATCATTAATCTATCCTTCAATCTCCGTCAGCGTATGAAACTACAGCACTTGACGTTGTAAACACCGCGCCGATCTTCTGGATCTTGCAAGTTACTTCGGTTGAGCTGCTCGTCTTCGGCTTCTTCATAACTTTAGATCTTCATATTTGGATTGTGTTGTGACTTTGTGCCTGACGGTGTATGCAGTCTGGCTCATTTAACTGTTCTCTGCTTTTCGTGAACATTGTGAGACAGTGCCAAACATTGCGTGTGCCGTGCTGATGCTCGGAAGATTACGCATTACTTCTTTTAAGTGACTTACATTCCACTTCGTCTGAATTTTACAGTGCCTACCCCCGTCATTTTTATATCGCCTCTTCAACTGATATTGTGTGGACTTGACCGTTAACTTCTTTCTTACTTATGCATTGTTTTTCGAGTTATAATCGGCTGATGATGACCCAGACTGGGGTCGAAACCGGTACCATTTTCACTCTTAATTAAATAAGAATGTAATCTCTACATCTCTTATTTACTTGTATTGAATAGGTTGAACTACCATATTTATTATTTCAATTTAACTACTATAAATGTTGTCAAAAGCGTAGGAAAGCACTGCATGTTGAATTATGAGCTCCTTAATATCATTAACGAATGTGAAGACAGAATTCCAGTATCTTAAACTGTTCACGAGTTATGTCAGGTGGACTTCTTAGCTGAATAACCCGTATAATTTATTAATAACGGTTATTAGGATGTAAACCTACCTGGATGTCTCACAATCGTTTTCGGCAGGGTAGCTCCTTGTGGTTCAGACCGGGCCGGAGGTGTTCTGTGACTATTCCTCTTCATTTATATTATGTGTTTTTAAGTGTAGGATATTCCCAGAAGTATTTCTGCCGACGTATATTACTTCTTTTGAATAAGCAACACAGCGGGCTGTGATATGTGACATCTCTTCAAAGTAACCGACATCCACGACTTACGTTGCGTTTCGACATCGTCTTCAAGTTGTCGCGTACAACTAGATACAATTTCACATTGCACCGTCATATATCGAAGTACCTAATTATGACGCGAATACTCTATAACATTGTAAGGAATTACTTCCTTTGTCACCAAGATATCGGTAAACACAAGGAGTGGTCACATGTTATTGAATGTGGGATCTGAAAACGATGTACACCTATCTGTCCAAAGAATAGGAGCAAACTGAAGCATTTTAGATTACACATTCCACTCGTGCGTAATGGTGGTTGCATATGCATCAAGGCGCATTTTGCCTCGTCTCGAGTTCGAATACAATATTATACAGCACGCCTCTAGTATGCAGGTACGTGTACCTACAGTAGCCGATAGGTTCTGTATTTAAACCAATCATTCGCGTACGGTACCTACCAGTGCATACAATGCCAGAATGCTGTTATACTGCGTCAAAATAAACCTCGATGGAAATGAAAGCCCTAGTCGCTTGTTGACACGTATTTACGAAATTGAGAAGGCCCGTGGTTGTCTATTCGCATACTCGGCACAAACAACATTGTGCTCCGACTACCTGTATGCCTACGACACGCTTCTCGCCGCATAATGCGGGGACAACGCTCTCGAGATCTCTCGAAATTTCTCGCGAGAATAGTACCTGCGCTAGTCTCGAGAAATGTCGAGACCTTGTCTCAGACTGCCCATATCTATGATGAGTAACTCATGGTTGATATTTAGCAGTGGCAATCTGACGGACCGAAGCCTAGGACACCTATCCGCCCGGTCCCCGCTCCTATCCCATATACAGCAGCAAGCCGTGTGGGCCCAGTTGAGGGGAGACGGACGAGAGTCCGGGCTGCAATATGAGTCTCCGATGCCTTCCTCTCAGAAATACGTGCGACGTTTTATCTCGCTGCTTTCAATTTTTTTAAATGGAACAATGTGTCAGATGCTAACATTATAATGTGCTTTAGACTTCTATCATTCTCAATTGAGGTTTGGGCTTCACTGATAGCCTTGCTAGCCCTCAGTATACGCCACTGATTTCTTCCCTTAAGACTTACTATCAGGAGGCTAAGCGCTTGGTGGCAAGAAACCTCTAACACCGTTAGGGATGGGGGTAAGGGGGAGGAATATAAAAATAATTGAAAATAGTCTCGAATCGACAGTTTTGGGGGTCGCTGAGATGAAGAGTGACACTCCGAATGTTTTAAATTCTAAGTTCTGCACTCATTGGCATAGGTATTGAGAAAGGGTTAAAATAGTGTCCGAAATGACCAACATTAGGGACGTAGCCTATTTATGTTCCCGCGTAGCTATCAACTAAAATTTATATAAATATGACTTACTATCTGGAAAAAATACCTTGGGGGGTAAGGGATCTCTAGCCTCTATAGTAGGGGAAAAATGTAAAAATAACGGTAAATGATCGATATTATTGTCGAATTCATAGTTTTCGGGGTCGCTGTGATGAACTGTGACACTCTGGATGCCGTAGAAGATAAAGTTAAATCCCAATCGGCAGGGAGTTGAGAATGAAAAAAAAAAAGGCCCAAAGTGACAGAGTTTAAGGACGCATTGCACCTGATAGCCTGTATAAAATGTACAGTATGTGTGCATCTACTAGCATACCTCTCAGCCAAACTTGGTACACATATGACTTTCTATTTGGAAGAAATTACTATGGGTGTAAGATACCCTTTGGGGCAGGCCCCGATTTATAAATGGGCGGACTGGGCATTTGCACAGGGCGCCAGTTTTCGAGGGGCGACAGTCGGCGGATCGAGTAATTATGGCCTGCGTGAATTACGTCTTAAATTAATTACACTTAAATTAGTTTTGCTTTCCACAAACTATTCCAATTATATTATTAGCCTATATAAAACACTTTCAACTATTCTAACTTTAAAACCTGAATTTAATCTATATATTTAAACTTTATGAAAACAATTGAATAACTGCAAAACAATAAGGAAGGTATTATTTAACTCGTGCGGATGCTGCGGGGGGGGTATTTTAGTTGGTGGCTTGGCAAGCCTGTTATTCTAGACAGCCCCCTGTCTGTCATTGGCTCGTGACGGTTAGTGTGCGTATTGCTGTTTACATCCGCTTACCAAAAATGTAAAGTGGTGCTGAATACATGCAACGCGCTGCTAAAAAAGCAGAGTGACGGACTTACACCACTTAAGAAAGTGCCTAAAATGGAAAAGTTATTTACTTTGACTCGTTCAACCAACCTCGGAATGTCCGGCTCCATGGATAAATGGTTAGTGTGCTAGCCTTTGGTCACAGGGGTCCCGGGTTCGATTCCCGTCAGGGCCGGGAATTTACAATGATGGCACGGGCGCTGGGTGTATGTGTCGTCTTCATCATCATTTCATCCTCATCACGACGCGCAGGTAGCCTACGGGAGTCAAATCAAAAGACCTGCACCTAGAGAGCCGAACATGTCCTCGGACACTCCCGGCACTAAAAGCCATACACCATTTCAACCTCGGAATCGGAATGCCAAGATGACTTAACAAAACCTTCGACTTCGTCATCGGTCCCATTTAACTTTACACAAGACGACTTACAAGGCCTCAATACACAGACTGATTAGCCCTGTGTTAGAATTAAATTGAACGATGACCCTGAAGTTGTCCAGCAGCCGTTTGGAGCTATTTCACAATCACAACCTTACCTAATTCATTTTCTATACATGATCCTGCTACTTGGAATGTCAAGTTAAATTCAGTAGTTGAGAATGTTATTAAACATTGTTCAAAACAAAATGTAATGGTGGATTTTTCGAAATCTCTGCGAACTTACAATGATGGTAAAAGAACATTGTCTCAAAACATGTTTAAGAGTACCGGTACTCTTCCTAATGGAGACGTTATTTTAAGAGATTGGTTGTTGTATTCACTGTCAACAGGGAAAGTATTCTGTATTCGATGCTGTTTATTTCAACCAGACAATGCAAAAACACATTTTTCGACCGGTTTTAATGTCTGAAAGCGCAGCTACGAACTACTGAAATATCATGAACATTCTCATGACCACAGGCGTAATGTTCTTACGTACATCACCAGACAAAAACAGTTAATGCAGGTTGATAAAATTCTGGTTACACAGTAAGAAGAAGAGGTAAACTACTGGCGAAATATATTCTCAAGAATAGTTTCTGCTGTACGATTTTTGGCTGTTAGGGGTTTACCTTTCCAAGGAGACAATGAGGATTTTGGATCAACTTCAAATGGTTTGTATCTTGGATGCCTCGAGTTAATGAGTTAATATGACCTTTTCCTTGCCCAGCACATCGGGAAATATAGTAACAAAGGTCAAGGGCACACCTCATACTACACCCTACCGGGCTTCGAATGGATGACCCACGCATAGGAATGCCTCCACGTAACGGGGTAAACACCCACGGATGAGATTTGATTGAAGAGCGGGTCGAATTGCTTAACGAGCTTCGAACCGCTCCCCTTCCTACTTTCTGTGCCGGCCCGGCAGCCTGAGCACTTGGGGAAGTGGTACGTTCAAAGAAAAACAAAAACAACAAATACTTAAGATGGAGTCTTATGTCTATAATATGAAAGTAGGATCTCTGGGTTCAAATGCCTAGTGGATACTGCTTAGCACTGCCACAAATGACAAGACTCATAAAATAGGGGTTACGAATATGAATTTATTCAAAACATGACAATTTAAAGAAGTTGATACAGCTCTCTATACAATGACTCTCCGCATATGGGAGGAAAAGAAAATAATAATCACTTTAAAAATACGAATCGCCCATGGGCGTCGCCTGCATAACGGCATGATTGAGGTTTTGGGACTTGCTATCGTTCATTTGTCCTCATTAATTCATACCGTTCATGAAATTTGTACATTATTCTGTCGATCACACCGTGAGATGATCTGATGTCCCTATACACAAATATTACTAGCTGTTCTAAGCACGAACATAACCGGGGCCTACACTACATAATATCATATTAAAAGACACATTTGCATAATGCACAAACAAACACAAATACCATTTTTGCTAAACCCCGGACTACTCATCTATCACCAAGACCACACAACGTGCACATAGGTTCTGTTTGAACTCAAAAATATGTGCACATAATTACGAAACATACACAAAATATATGGATATATACAATTCATGCACACAGGAGAACCATTCCTAGAAAAGAAACAGCATGGTTATCACTGTCTCCGGCCCACAGCGCAAGCTTGGAGCAGCTCGCCCAAGGGCGCCACCATAATCCGGAGTCGAACTGGCAGACTCCCGACCGAGAGGTACTGTGGGTTTCTGTAGATCCCGAGAATAGCTACTCTCATATCGCCGGATATCGGGGGGATCCCTACTCATTTATTAAATACCTTTAAAAGAAGTTACCGTGATATTATCATTATACAAGTATTCTTAGCTAAGCCATTTAACCCAAACAAAAGAACGCGGGCAGACCCGGGCTCCAAGCCCCCACACAATGGGATACGGGACCCTTTTGTCACGAGGGCGAGAGCTAGACATACACAAAAAAAAGAAGGCCAGCCATTCACTTCGCACGGCCATTCAGATTCTTCTCTCCCTCAAACGTTCACCCTCTCGTCTCGGGGACACATCCTTGGCCCATTTCATTTGCTTATTTATATTATTGTGGAATTCCCATAAAATATTCTTTTTATTCACTCCCTTCTCATTATTATCACTGAGACTGGGGCACGATCACTTCTCAATCATCTCATCGTAAATTCCTATTCGGCCTTCTCACTACGTCTCATATCGCGTATCTTCTTCCCTTGAGCCTATGGCTCTCATGGCTCCTCGTTCGTACCATATAAATACACTTATTTTTAAACCTTCTGACCAAAGATTAAGGGATCCTGCCCCTGGGTCTCGCCCCGGCTATAGATAAAAAAAACACTCCAAACCATTATGGCCAATTAATCAAAAATCACGGGAGACTTGCACATGGTTCCTCACACTTATCTAAATCACACAATATGTACCTCTCCCGGTCGGGATCTTCTTCTTTCTTGCAGTCCATGCACTGATTATATCTGTAAGCTAGGCATGCATTGTCTGACTGACCCATGAGTTTCCCTGGCATATTTGACAACCTCGTGGGACAGTGACTACCAATATTTCGACATGTTTCCCTGCTTGCCAACACCATTTTTCCAACCTCCCCTACGGGAAACTCAAATATTCTCCTAACCTTGTTCCCATATTTGCTCGGACATTCTACATATTACTAAAAATATAACCCTCACGATAAGCTAATCATTAAGAAAGAAATATGAGTCGTCCGGGAATTTAGCTCCCTTGAATTTTACTTCAACATTATAAAATCAATAAAGTTTCCATATAGGACATGCATTAACTTACAACATTTTGATATTTACAAAAGAACGCTAATCCTATCCCCGGGTTATGTCATGCTTAGAAATTAAATTTGGACATCACTCATCTGTTTGGTGGCCGTTGTCTCTCCTCCCACGGGAGACCCATGGTGAAGTTCTTAGTACTCCATGACCACTCGGTAGGTGGCGGGCGTGGAGTCCTTCATCCCTGGTCCATACAAGTCCGACATCCTGGGGAACTCGTCACAGCTGAAATCTTACAGTAATCCAAGTGGGTAACACTATACACTCGTCACGCGTCCTCTATTTCAGAGTTTACACCCGCGTTCCCAGTAAGAATCGGGTAGCTCACGAGACTCGAGCCCCTGATTCGAAGTAACACTTTGGGTGATACCGAATTATGAATTTCACTGACTCATTAAACCGGCAGTTTCTCAGCCGAATTCTAATACTTGTTCGTAAAATATGCTCGCGGTTTTTACTAGTTTGACACGCAGCACAGAAACAATACACCTAGGCTCGTTTGGCCTCCCGTTCACTACACAAAAGCTTTTGTACACAATAACACTTCTTTGTACGCGGTCAGGGGTTTCTGACTGTAACTAGAGCACCGCGGGACACGGTGTCCGTCTCACGACCCGTGAAAGAACAACTGTCTCTGCCATGGCCTGCCCGGCCTATATTATCTTGCCCGCCGGAAGCTCGGGGGCGTCAACGTTCACGGTTCATTAAGAACAAGAGCTCCTTTCGTACCAAGAATTGACGATATTTGAATAGTGCATCTTGTGGCCCTCTGTCTCCTCTTTCATTTCAGCCAGGCGTGCTGGACCTACGATCAGCAGTTTTTATCTAATTTGCTTCCCGCCTTTGATTAATTCATAGCGTCCTTTGGGGGGTGGAGCTATCTTCTAAGCGCGACTCTTGGCTCGGGTGACGCCGCTGTATCCACATGTGTTAGCGATATATTACATCTGGACAGCTGGTGACCTCATTTCTTCCCCTGCATAAGTTATTACATATTTTTAGTCTGGGGAACGCAGAAAATTCCGCTCTATTCACTGGTGTGTCTCACATAATTTTTCTATGTCTGGATTAAAATATCATTCCATTGTTTACGCGCCAAAGTCCGATGTTGGCACCCGTGACACGTGCATAAAAAACCGGAAGTTCCTTATGTTCGTTTGGAACTCTGGGAAGCTAGACCACACCTCGGGGCGTATCTGACTACTCCAGCATCGCGTCCCCTTCTATCTCTCTCTGCAAGTTGAGAGCGTAGTTCCGCGGGGGCTTGGCTTTTGCCCTGTCCTCCCTTTGTTCGCAGGCGTTCTTTTCGCGGGTTCCATTCTGGCCAGACGCCGCTCGATTCCCTTCGCCCATACTGCTACCAATGACGCGACCTTTAGGAGTAATTTTAATGGAGTATAAAAGCCCATATCATTCCCATGAGCTGTACAGGACACTGTACGGTTTCAATACCTGTCTTCTCAAATTTGTAATGAATTTATTGAAGTTATGGGGAATTGAGTTCTTAAAACTGTAGTTGATGAAGTAAAAGAAGCTAGATACTACTCATTGTAGATTCGACGCCTGATTGCTCTCACACTGACCAGTTGGTTATTGTTTTACGATGTGTACCTCATTCTGAGCCAAAGCTTGTAGAACGACTCATTAAGCTTCTGCCTGGAATATCACATACATCTGCTGGACTAGAAAAAGCTGTAGTTGACTGTCTTGAGAGTTTCAAAGTCAACATCAAGAATATTGTAGGGGCCAAAGTTATGATAATGCTTCCAATATGTCAGGAGCTTACTCAGGTCCTCAGCCCTGAATAAAACAGTAAAGCCTCCTTGCTGAATACCGGTACATACCGTGTGCAGCACATTCATCAAATCTTGTTGGTTCGGCTGCCGCAGAATGCTGCACTGCCACAGTAGTTTTCTTTGGCTTCGTCCAGGAGTTGTATAATTACTTTTCTGTTCCAACGTGCAGGTGGAATATTTTGAAGAAATTCTTGGCAAAAAAAAAGCGGTACGCCAGTGGTAACATCTTTATCAGAAACCAGATGGTCTGCAAGAGCAGACGCTGTCAGAGCTTTGGTAATTGGTTATGAAGAAATACGAAAATCATTGAGGCAGCTATCTGAAGACTCCAGTTTAAATCCTGCTTGTAGACTTGAGGCACAAAACCTTGAAACTAAATTTCAGAGTTTCTAGACCACGTTTCTGTTAGTTGGGGTGGAACGACATTTTGGAAAGAGTTGAGAAGTGTTCTAAAAACTTGCAGTATGAAAACCTTAATCTTGAGGGAGGAGTAAAACAACTGAAAAAAAGGATTCATCAAAGCGAAAAGGGATGAGTATGTCATATATGAGCAATCTGTTTTGAAAATAGGTGGACGTGATTTCCAAGCTACTCAAGAGTAAGAAGACGGAAAATATTTGCAGATGAAACAGGTGGGACTGAAGGAGACCTAGATGCAAGAACAAATTTCAAAAATAATGTGTTCCTTAAAATAATGGACACACTTATAGGAAACTTAGCAAGGAGGAAAGAAGCATATGAAGTCGTAGCTTTCAGATTACAAGTGTTACCTCTACTACTGACTTACTCATCCGAATCATCAGAAGTGAAGAACACTGCTATGAAACTTAGTTCACTGTACCCTGAAGACATCAGTCAAGATTTTGTAAACGAGTGTGTACACTTTCAAATGTATGTTGAACTCGAGGGATTCCAAAACTTGCCTAAAGTGTATTCTTACATTAAGAAAAACAATTTGTTAAGTACTTTTTAATTATTAGTACGAGCTTAGGGACGGTTCGAAGTTTATTGAATTGCATTAGGCCAACATGTTTAATTAAACACTCAGTCTGTATGAAAGGGTGATGTGCCGCCGATGAAGGTAACTGTGACAACGCAGCATACTTCGTAGTTGCTGCTTTCGCCGCTCAAATGTCAGACTTAAACACTCGAGGGCCCAACTATAGGAAAAAATCGTTCCTGTAAAGTAGTATTATGTTCAAGTAGCCTACAAACAAAACTTGTATTTTTAAATGTGAACGAAGTACACTACAATAAATTCGTGATAATTTATGTGTCTTATTTCTAAAATTATTTATTTTCACACAAACTTTCAAACTGAACCAACGCCTTTTTAAATAAAAACAAAACAGCCCCATTCCTGTTTGGCTGTTATTTTTATTTGACTTGATAAATTTAATTATGATAATTAACTTTATTTGCATAGTGTGCTATTTCAAATCTCATAATCTTCACATCTGTAATCTCTAATTTGTAAACAATTATTTTTAGAGGAACAGAAAATCGAACCGAGGGGGGGGGGGGGGGTGGGAGGCGGCTAAACATTGTTTGCCCAGGGCGCTAACTACTTGAAATCGGGGCCTGCTTAGGGGTGGAGATGAATTATAAAAAACACAGAAAGATGGGTGAAATATAAAAAAGAAAACGATAAATATGAATGTACAGTGCATGATTTTCGAGGTCATTGAGGTGAATGACACTCCGGAAGTCTCTGAAGTCCATATTCATCCCCATCAGTATGGCGATGAGAAGGGAGGGGGGAAATAAAATGTTCAAAATGATCGATATTACGGATGTATGTGTGTTTCTTCCAGCACAGCTCTCATTCAAAATTGGTACACATATGACTTACTATCTCAAAAAATACTGTTGGAATAAAACACCCCTAGCACTCCTAGGGGAGGCCGTAAAAAATAAAAATAAACGAAAATGACTTATATGAATGTCGAATACGTTGTTTACGAGGCCGCCGAGTTGAACTGTGATACTCTGGATACGTAAGTCATATTTCAGCCGCAATCGGTGTGGAGGTTGAGAAGGGGTGACAATGAATATAAAACAATAACAGAGATTATTGATGTACGGTATGTTCCTGAATAGTTCTCAACGAAACTTGGTACCCACATGACTTACCATCTGAAAAAAATACTGTTGATATGAAACATCACACCCCCGCTGGGGGTAGGTAACGGGAGGGGATGACGTAATTATAATGGAAAATAACCTATATTAATGACGAATCTATTGTTTATGGATCACCGATACGATTTTTGACAATCTGGGTACCGTTTACGTCCACGTTCAGCTTCCACTGAGACGGGGGCTGGGAGGGGCTTATCAGTAAATAGTCTAAAATGACCGAGGTTATTGCTGAATCCACTGCTTTTAGGGTAATGAGGCTGATTAGTGACAGTTTCAATCTACAGCGCAACGGGTAAAACAAATAGTTATTTTTTGAAAGGATCAAATACTTCTCAGACAATTCAAGTTTCCACAAGGAAAAAGATTTTCTGGAAAATTAAATAATCTAAAAATTGAATTCCAACACACCTAAATAACTCTAAAACTACATAATCTACTGTAAAGTATAAATCAACATCTTAGAAAGGAATGCTGTAAAATTCACTTCACACATAACTAACTGGTAATAAAAGTCTTAAAGGTAAACATTCAAAAGTATACGAGCAACGCGGGGCATTACAGGTAGTAATAAAATAAAATAAATTAGCTGGTAAGGTAAAAGGGCTTGTTTAAATTGCTTTTTTAATTCATAGTTTCAGCCGGCTAAAATGGAATAAAATGTAATGTTTATTTTTCTTCGTAGGTTGTATGTGATGTGGTAGATCTTCTTCTAGCTTGGTCGTGTATTATTCCCTGTAAATAGAAGGCCAGACTTCCATACATAACGCAGCCTGTTGTTGTCAGTGTGCCGCGTAACCGTGACGTAAGAAGCGTGCTTATGTTATCAATCAATCAATCAATCAATCAATCAATCAATCAATCAATCAATCAATACTGATCTGCATTTAGGGCAGTCGCCCAGGTGGCAGATTCCCTATCTGTTGCTTTCCTAGCCTTTTCCTAAATGATTTCAAAATAACTGGACATTTATTGAACATCTCCCTTGGTAAGTTATTCCAATCCCTAACTCCCCTTCCAATAAATGAATATTTGTCCCAGTTTGTCCTCTTTAATTCCAACTTTAACTTCATATTGTGATCTTTCCTACTTTTATAAACGCCTTTCAAACTTATTCGTCTACTAATGTCATTCCACGCTATCTCTCCACTGACAGCTCGGAACATACCACTTAGTCGAGTAGCTCTTCTTCTTTCTCTCAATTCTTCCCAACACAAACATTGCAATATTATTGTAACGCTACTCTTTTGTCGGAAATCACCCGGAACAAATCGAGCTGCTTTTCTTTGGATTTTTCCAGTTCTTGAATCAGGTAATTCTGGCGAGGGTCCCATACACAGGAACCATACTCTAGTTGGGGTCTTACCAGAGACTTATATGCACTCTCCTTTACATCCTTACTACAACCCCTAAACACCCTCATAACCATGTGCAGAGATCTGTAACCTTTATTTACAATCCCATTTATGTGATTACCCCAATGAAGATCTTTCCTTATATTAACACCTAGATACTTACAATGATCCCCAAAAGGAACTTTCACCCCATCAACGCAGTAATTAAAACTGAGAGGACTTTTCCTATTTGTGAAACTCACAACCTGGCTTTTAACCCCGTTTATCAACATACCATTGCCTGCTGTCCATCTCACAACATTTGAGGTCACGTTGCAGTTGCTCACAATCTTGTAACTTATTTATAACTCTATAGAGAATAACATCATCCGCAAAAAACCTTACCTCCGATTCCACTCCTTTACACATATATATAAGAAAACATAAAGGTCCGATAATACTGCCTTGAGGAATTCCCCTCTTAATTATTACAGGTTCAGATAAAGCTTCAACTATTCTAATTCTCTGAGATCTATTTTATAGAAATATAGCAACCCATTCAGTCACTCTTTTGTCTAGTCCAATTGCACTCATTTTTGCCAGTAGTCTCCCATGATCCACCCTATCAAATACTTTAGACAGGTCAATCGCGATACAGTCCATTTGACCTCCAGAATCCAAGATATCTGCTATATCTTGCTGGAATCCTACAAGTTGAGCTTCAGTGGAATAACCTTTCCTAAAACCGAATTGCCTTCTATCGAACCAGTTATTAATTTCACAAACATGTCTAATATAATCAGAAAGAATGCCTTCCCAAAGCTTACATACAATGCATGTCAAACTTACTGGCCTGTAATTTTCAGCTTTATGTCTATCACCCTTTCCTTTATACACAGGGGCTACTATAGCAACTCTCCATTCATCTGGTATAGCTCCTCCGAACAAACAATAATCAAATAAGTACTTCAAATATTGTACTATATCCCAACCCATTGTATTTAGTATATCCCCAGAAATCTGATCAATTCCAGCCGCTTTTCTAGTTTTCAACTTTTGTATCTTATTGTAAATGTCATTGTTATCATATGTAAATTTTATTACTTCTTTGGCCTTAGTCTCCTCCTCTATCTCGACATTATCCTTGTAACCAATAATCTTTACATACTGCTGACGGAATACTTCTGCCTTTTAAAGATCCTCACATACACACTCCCCTTGTTCATTAATTATTCCTGGAATGTCCTTCTTGGAACCTGTTTCTGCCTTAAAATACCTATACATACCCTTCCATTTTTCACTAAAATTCGTATGACTGCCAATTATGCTTGCCATCATGTTATCCTTAGCTGCCTTCTTTGCTAGATTCAATTTTCTAGTAAGTTCCTTCAATTTCTCCTTACTTCCACAGCCATTTCTAACTCTATTTCTTTCCAGTCTGGACCTCATTCTTAGTCTCTTTACTTCTCTATTATAATAAGGTGGGTCTTTACCATTCCTTACCACCCTTAATGGTACAAACCTGTTTTCGCATTCCTCAACAATTTCTTTAAACCCATTCCAGAGTCTGTTTACATTTTTATTTACCATTTTCCACCGATTATAGTTACTTTTTAGAAACTGCTTCATGCCTGCTTTATCAGCCATATTGTACTGCCTAACAGTCCTACTTTTAAGACCTTCCTTTCTATCACATTTATTTTTAACTACCACAAAAACAGCTTCATGATCACTAATACCATCTATTACTTCAGTTTCCCTATAGAGCTCATCTGGTTTTATCAGCACGACATCCAGGATATTTTTCCCTCTGGTTGGTTCCATCACTTTCTGAATCAGCTGTCCTTCCCATATTAACTTATTTGTCATTTGTTGGTCATGCTTCCTTCCCAATTGACATCTGGCAAATTCAGATCTCCCGCTACAATCACATTTCTTTCCATGTCGTTTCCCACATGTTCCCGAGAGTCTCATTAGGCATATTTTTGTAAGAAAAGCATTGAGAAGCTCTCGCGATTCTCGAGACATGCGCTCTCATTTCTCGCCCCTACGGTTACACAGAAAATACTTCATTACAATGTTATAGAGTATTCGCGTCATAATTGCCTACTTCGGTATTTGACGGTGCAATATGTAATTGTGTCTAATTGTACGCCACAACTTTAAGAGGACGTCCAAAACGATACGTAAGTCGTGAACGTGGGAGTATTTTGAAGAGATTACACATAGCACAGTCCGCTGTGTTATTTGTTCAAAGGAAGTAAAATTGGTCAGCAGAATGATGAGATGATTCGGCACTTAAAAGCACCTCTTTTACGTTTTAGCGTGTCGTACAGTGTTTGCATCTGACAATTCCCGCAATTACAATTTGCGTTCACCGTATTCACTTCAGTTAGCTGTGATAGATATGACTGTTGTCTGCGAGATATACAAGGCCGGGAAGTCTGCGCTAGTTCTGAGCATGAAAACCGTCCCCAGCCAGGTTCGCAGTACCGCCGCCAGAAGTCTCGGCATTGTGCCTTAGTTTGCATTTGCTGCAGTGTATTAACATATGGAAGAAAGCGTTTTTAATACGTTTACGTATAGATTTCACTTAATGTTAGTGTTCAAATGAACTCCAAGTATCTTTCATATGCATTATAAAATTTGGTATATCGTACTCTAAGTCCAATTCGTCAAAGAAAGGAGAACATTGGAGTTTTCAATCGTTTCCTGCCGATCCAGTTTTAAAGGAGAAGTGGGGAATTGCTATATCCAGACAGGGGGGAAAATTAGGTTCTCTCTGGTCGTCTGAGACGTCATCCAGTGTCTGTAACTTACATTTTAAGTATTGAGACTTTAGTTTATGTGCTACAGGTTAATTAGATCACTTCACTGCCTCCGACTTCCGCGTCAAAAACACTTAAGCATTATGTCGGCTTTTCGAATGGAGAAACTGGAATAACGTCCTTCATTAAAGAAAGGCTCCATTACGAAGCCATGATTTTGACATGCGTGGAGGAAACTTTAGAATCCCTTGTCAGAGGTGAAATGTCCGACTGAATGGTCAGCGTGCCCTAGTATTTTTGATAGGCCTAAGATATCTACAAGTTTTATGTTATCTTAGAGGCTAATGATTTTAAGAATGGCACCATGCCATTTCAGAGAAACCTGCCACTCTGGAGTTGTCTTCCTTGGCCATGATAGGTGGTTATCTTGTTCGAGTTGCGGAAGAAAATTCCAATGTGAATCATGCTTGGGACAGATATCCTCGGCCACTACTGACAGTCCGCTGATATGCCTCATTAGGATGAAAGATCGTGGGGCATTACGCTACCTCTCAAGAAAATATGTTTACTTTCTGCAAAATATATTGAATTTTACGCGTGACTCCTTACGTTATCTGAACAATACGAATTTAGTTTTAAAACCTTAACGTTTTTGTTGTTCCAAAATTCATTGAGGAATTCAAATGTGACGAGTGTGATCAGAGAGCACTGACTGTATCTCTCATTACAAAACTTTTAAAACCAGTACTCGACAATGAAGCTCATAATATTACAGATGCTCTTGACTTGGATAAGAACTTCAGGACAAAGCATTTAAGTTGGAAGATCTTAAAAATGTGAGTGATACGAACATTGATCATGTTAAGTCATTTTAATGTATTGCTTTTATTATTTATTGCACTTGACTTCGCCTAAAATAATTCCAAATACCACTTAAATGTGCTTTACATCCAATCCCTCTAAATCAATTTAGGTGGTCCTAACTTCATTATTTGTAGTTTTTACGTCTTTAAAAACCAACATGTACTATTAATTGAATGTATTTCGCGCGAACAGCATAGCACATTGTCGAGACCTCTAGCGGACGTACGTAAAACTACTTGCGACCCGCATTTCTATTAGTGGAGTGAATTGTTCGAACTTGAGACGGGTAACCAAGACGAAGCAACATGTGCCTTGCTACATATGCAATCGCCATCACGCATGAGTGGAGCGTGTAAGCTAAAATGCTCGAGTTTACTGCATTTCGTTCGAGAGGGCATGTTCGAAGCGAAGTTTGTCGACTAGCGGGGATGGCCTTGCTTGCTTTACTGACGTTGTAAGCAATGTGGTTAATCCAGATATGAGTAAGACCTCGTTTACATAAGGCAATGGCCGGGAATTCAGAGGTATAAGTGGATGATGGAATGGTTGAATTAACCATTAGTTTCTGAGCTGAAGTTCAACATGCCACATGAACTGACGGACAGCGTTATGACTAAAATTCAAAGCAGTGAATATAAACTAATTAAGAGATATGGGCTCAGTTCTGATGTTTGGAAGAAATTCCTGCTTGTGGTAACTGCAGACAACCAGCAGACAGGGTACGTTTCCTGTGACTCGTGCAATTCACTGTTAACATATAAATTCGGCACAACTCATTAAAGAAAACCCGTTTGCAAATTTAATGCTGGCTCTTCTTGTCAAGTATTGCACGGCAATACAAAGCAAACCATAACGATCGCGAATGTTTACGTGTGTGTCATAGATTTTCGACCGTTTAACACTGTTTCCGGAGAAGGCATTAAAGAATTAGGGGAAAACTAATTAATATCGGGCCGGGCTGAGTGGTAGTGGTGATTATTGCGTTAAGAGAAATGTAACGTTTAATTCTCTATTTCGTAGATCAATTTAAACATTGTGTGTTCTAAACATCTGTTGTAAGTGTCGATATCGTCACATTTCCAATCTGCCGGGCTGAGTGGCCCAGACGGTTATAGCGCTGGCCTTCTGACCCCAACGTGGCAGGTTCGATCCTGGCTCAGTCCGGTGGTATTTGAAGGTGCTCAAATACGTCAGCCTCGTGTCGGTAGATTTGCTGGCACGTAAAAGAACTCCCGCGGGACTAAATTCCGGCACCTCGGCGTCTCCGAAGACCGAAAAAGTAGTTAGTGGGGCGTAAAGCAAATAACATTATTATTATTATTACATTTCCAATCCCCCTCACAGCTCATTTCATCTGCATAATAGTGATTATTGATTTAAGAGGAAGTGCACTTCTATTCCTCTCCCTTATAAACAAAGTTTCAATCGCATATTTTTTTTTATTGTGTTAGAACAGGGTTTGAATCCATAATTTTTCTCCTTAACACAATATGATGTAGGACAAAGATATCCCCTGCTAAGTAGTAAAATAATTTTATCTGCACAGTAATATGATTTTTTATTCTGTTAGGTAAAGAAATCACTATACAGATTCTTTTCTCTGTTGCATGTGTTCGAATCCTGAAAAATCGATCTCCTAAGAACAAAGATGTCCCTTGCTATGCAGTAATCATTTTATCTGCAGTAATTAAAAAGAAGTACAACTGTACGTCGGATAGAGATATACAACATTTGCAATTCCATGCCTGCGCGCTGATTGCGTAGAAGTGCGTTTGTATCAACAGAGAGATTAATCTTATAATGCAGATTTCAAAATCTCATAATGTTTGCGTTATAAGTTTTTCTGTTGTAAACATTAATTGTAAACATGTTTTCGTCTTGTTCTGTGCTAATTGTAACTTGTCTTGTCGAATAGAAACATACAGCACAGTAGCGTTAAAAGATATTTTTGTTCTCAACACTGCTTGTCAACATGTTTTGTTATATCGGATAAAGGCATACCACATTAGCTTGTTCTACAATCAATTCTAGTGAGTGCTAAATGTAACAGGATTGAACTTTTCTTGTCGAATAGTCACATACAGCACAGTAACTACTGTGTTTGAGTTATAAGTTTTTCTGTTTAATAGTCAAAATGTTTTCTCTTGCTGGATAAAGACATACAGCATTAGCTTGTTCTACAATCAATTGTAGTGCGTGCTAATTGTAACAGGATTGAACTTGTCTTGTCGAAGAGAGACATACAGCAGTGTAACTATTGTGTTTGCGTTGTAAGTTCTTTCTGTTGTAAACACAAATAGTCAACATGTTTTCTCTTGTTCTACAATCAATTCTAGTGTGTGCTAATTGTAACAGGATTCAACTTGTCGTATCGAATAAAAATATAGCACAATAACTATTGTGTTATAAGTTTTACCGTTCAATAGTCAATATGTCTTCTCTTGCCCTCTTATGTCCTGTCGAAGGAGGAGGAGGTGGAGGAGGAGGCTATAACAGCCTATGTATAGCCAAGAGGAGGAGCCCTTTTGAGATACGGATGAGGAGGAGGGCGGCTATGTCCGATGCCCTTTTGCTATACGAATAACGAGGAGGAGGAGGGCTAGGGGCTTAGATGTAACCAAATTATTTCTTATGGCACTAGGCGTTCTGTTTAATTCCACTCCTGCAAAAGCTACAAGCTTATAACCTATGCCAAATTAGCGGATAAAAATGTAACTTGAAATTTCGACTCGGAAATATACTATTTGAATCTGTACGCATGGGTTATAAACATGTAGCTCATGCGGAAAGTGAAATTAAACAGAACGCCTAGAGCCATAAGAAACATATTGGTTACATTTAAGCCCCTAGCAGTCGAACAAATTATCGGAAAAACATGTAACATGAAATTCCGGTTCGGAAATATACTATTTGAATCTGTTGGCGTGGGTTATAAGCATGTAGCTCATGCGGAAAGCGAAATTAAATAGAACGCCTAGTGCCATAAGAAATACATTGGTTACATTTTAGCCCCTAGCATTCGAACAAATTATAGGAAAAACATATAACTTGAAATTTTGGTTCGTACATATATTATATGAATCTGTTGGCGTGGGTTGTAAGCATGTATCTCATACGGAAAGCGAAATTAAACAAAACGCCTAGTGGTATAAGAAATACATTGGTTTCATTTATGCCCCTAGCTGTCGAACAAATTATCGGATACCGAGATCTATAGCTGCAGTCGCTTAAGTGCGGCCAGTATCCAGTATTCGGGAGATAGTGGGCTCGAACCCCACTGTCAGCAGTCCTGAAGATAGTTTTCCATGGGTTCCCATTTTCACACCAGGCATATGCTGGGGCTGTACCTTAAATAAGGCCACGGCCGCTTCTTTCCCATTCCTAGCCCTTTCCTGTCCCATCGCCGCCATAAGACATATCTGTGTCGGTACGACGTAAAGCAACTTGCAAAAAAAAAAATTATCGGATAAAAATGTAACTTGAAATTTTGGTTCGGAAATATACTATTTGAACCTGTTGGCATGGATTATAAGCATGTAGCTCACGCGGAAAGTGAAACAAACAGTTCGCGTAGCTCGATAAGAAATACATTGCTTACATTTAAACCCCTAGCAGTCGAACAATTTTCGCATAAACATGTAACATGAAATATCGGTTCGGAAACATATTATTTTAATCTGTTGGCATAGGTTATAAGCTTGTAACTTATGCAGGAGCAAAATTAATCAGAACGCCTAGTGCCATGAGATATACATTGGTTACATTTAAATCCCTAGCAGTAAAACAATCGGTCCGGAAAAATTATTTTAATCTGTTGGCATAGGTTATAAGCTTGTAGCTTATGCAGGCGCGAAATTAAACAGAACGCCTTGTGCCATAAGAAATACATTGGTTACATCTAAGCCCCTAGCAGTCGAACAAATTACATATGGTACATACATACATACATTACATACATTATCATTATAGACTGTTATGTCTTTCAGCGTTCAGTTTGCAAGCCTCTGCGAATTTACTGAACGTCGACACAATCCTCGATTTGCAACTAGTGTTGTGGCCTCATTTAGTTCTAATCTTTAAATCGTTAGAAACCGAGTCTAACCATCGTCGTCTTGGTCTACCTCTACTTCTCTTACCCTCTATAGCAGAGTCCATTATTAGGTAATCTATCCTCCTCCATTCGCCTCACTAGACCCCTCCACCGAAGCCGGTCTATGCGTACAGCTTCATCCATCGAGTTCATTCCTAAATTAGCCTTTATCTCCTCATTCCGAGTACCCCCTGCCATTGTTCCCACCTGTTTGTACCAGCAATCATTCTCGCTACTTTCATGTCTGTTACTTCTAACTTATGAATAAGATATCCTGAGTCCACCCAGCTTTCGCTCCCGAAAAGCAAAGTTGGTCTGAAAACAGACCGATCTAACGATAGTTTCGTCTGGAAGCTGACTTCCTTCTTACAGAATACTGCTGATCGCAACTGCGAGCTCACTGCATTAGCTTTACTACACCTTGATTCAATCTCACTTATTATATTACCATCCTGGGAGAACACACAACCTAAATACTTGAAATTATCGACCTGTTCTAGCTTTGTATGACCAATCTGACATTCAATTCTGTTGAATTTCTTACCTACTGACATCAATTTAGTATTCGAGAGGCTAATTTTCATACCATACTCATTGCACCTATTTTCAAGTTCCAAAATATTAGACTGCAGGCTTTCGGCACAGTCTGCCATTAAGACCAAGTCGTCAGCATAGGCCAAACTGCTTACTACATTTCCACCTAACTGAATCCCACCCTGCCATTTTATACCTTTCAGCAGATGGTCCATGTAAACTACGAACAGAACAGGTGAAAGATTAACAGCCTTGTTTAACTCCTGTAAGTACCCTCAACCAAGAACTCATTCTACCATCAATTCTCACTGAAGCCCAATTGTCAACATAAATGCCTTTGATTGATTTTAATAATCTGCCTTTAATTCCATAATCCCCCAGTATGGCGAACATCTTTTCCCTTGGTACCCTGTCATATGCTTTCTCTAGATCTACGAAACATAAACACAACTGCCTATTCCTCTCGTAGCATTTTTCAATTACCTGGCGCATACTAAAAATCTGATCCTGACAGCCTCTCTGTGGTCTGAAACCACACTGGTTTTCATCCAACTTCCTCTCAACGACTGATCGCACCCTCCCTTCCAGGATACCAGTGAATACTTTGCCTGGTATACTAATCAATGAGATACCTCGATAGTTGTTGCAATCCTTCCTGTTTCCTTGCTTGTAGATAGGTGTAATTACTGCTTTTATCCAATCTGAAGGTACCTTACCAACACTCCACGCTAATTTTACTACTCTATGAAGCCATTTCATCCCTGCCTTCCCACTATACTTCACCATTTCAGGTCTAATTTCATCTATCCCTGCTGCCTTATGACATTGGAGTTTATTTACTATCCTTTCCACTTCCTCAAGCATAATTTCACCAACATCATTTTCCTCCTCCCCATGAGCTTGGCTGTTTGCAACACCACCATGATGATTTCCTTTTACATTGAGAAGATGTTCAAAATATTCCCTCCACCTCTCCAGTGATTCCCTGGGATCTATTATGAGTTCACCTGAATTACTCAAAACACTGTTCATTTCCTTTTTCCCTCCCTTCCTAAGATTCTTTATTACTGTCCAGAAAGGTTTCCCTGCTGCTTGACCTAGCCTTTCCAGGTTCATACCAAAATCTTCCCATGACTTCTTTTTGGATTCAACAACTATTTGTTTCGCTCTGTTTCTTTCATCTACGTACCAATCCCTGTCTGCCTTGGCCCTTGTTTGGAGCCATTTCTGATAAGCCTTCTTTTTTACGTTTACAGGCTGCTCTCACTTCATCATTCCACCAAGATGTTCGCCTTTTCCCATCTTTACACACAGTTGTTCCTAGACATTCCCTTGCTGTTTCTATTACAGCATCCCTGTATGCCACCCATTCACTTTCTATATCCTGAACCTGCTTACTGTCTACTGCTCGAAACTTCTCACTAATCATATCCATGTACTTCTGTCTAATTTCCTCGTCCTGGAGATTTTCTACCCTTATTCGTTTGCAGACAGATTTCACTTTCTCTACCCTAGGCCTAGAGATACTTAGTTCACTACAGATCAGATAGTGGTCTGTATCATCGAAAAATCCGCGAAAAACTTGTACATTCCTAACAGATTTCCTGAATTCAAAGTCTGTTAAGATATAGTCTATTATGGATCTGGTACCCTTAGCCTCCCATGTGTAGCGGTGAATAGCCTTTAGCTTGAAGAATGCATTCGTAACAGCTAAACCCATACTAGCACAGAAGTCCAGCAGACGCTTCCCATTCCCATTAGCTTCCATATCTTCCCCACATTTACCAATCACCCTTTCGTATCCTTCAGTTATATTCCCAACTCTCGCATTGAAATCGCCCATTAGCACTATTCTATCCTTGCTGTTGACCCTCACCACGATGTCACTCAATGCTTCATAAAACTTGTCAACTTCATCCTCATCTGCACCCTCACATGGTGAATATACTGAGACAATTCTCGTCCTAATTCCTCCCACTGACAAATCTACCCACATCATTCGCTCATTTACGTGCCTAACAGAAACTATGTTGCGTGCAATGGTATTCCTGATAAAGAACCCTACTCCAGACTCTGCCCTTCCCTTTCTAACACCCGTCAAGTACACTTTATAATCTCCTATCTCTTCCTCATTATCTCCCCTTACCCGAATATCACTTACTCCTAGCACATTCAGATGCATCCTCTTTGCTGACTCAGCCACTTCTACCTTCTTTCTTCCATAAGCCCCATTAATATTGATAGCTCCCCATCGAATTCCATTTCGTTCGCGAAGTTGTTTCCAAGGAGTCCCTCGCCTGTCAAATGGGAGTGGGGCTCCATTACTCCCATAGGTCCGAGGCTTGTTTAAAGTGTTCTGAGTTCGGTAAATTCATGAAGCAGGATGCTGCCCTACTTGTACATAGTCCAAGTGAGGATCTCTCCTCTAACGGGTTATGGACCACCGGTGAATTGTGTAGTCCTAGCCGCCTGAGCACAAGGAGGGCCACGACTCAGAATATGTCCGAGATGCCCACTCCGATTCCATAGTAACTGGTATCCCGACACTCAGGACCACTTACTAGGCCACTCAGCCGTTGCCCATGGTTCACGAACTAGGACGTGACTACAGTAACCCACAAACATGAACCATGAACCATGAACCATGAAACATGAACAGGGGTTGTTCCCAGGTAATCTTACCTTAAAGTTTTTTTGTATAGTAGTTCCAAACGTCGAGTTGTCTTGGTTTAAAAATGATCAATCACACGGTCCTTCAATACTTGATCACTCATAAATTTCTTCACAAGCATGTTCTCGATAGAAATGGTACTAAGACTGCCGAGTCTTTCATTGTTCATTGAATTATGCAAGTATGTTTTTATGCTCTTCACAATGTTCATACTCCCTTCAGTTGTCATAGGAAATGTTAATATTAAAGGAATCAATTTCGACATTTCCACATACACTGGTTCGAGGTCATTGAGGACAATATAATGTAAAAGTTTTAGGGGACAAATGTTTTTCTATATCGGAATAAATGTTAATCAATTCAATTTCTAGCCTTTCCCTATTAAAAAAAGCTGTAAATGCTCATACGACTGTTCAGTTTAATAGTAGTGAAGTTCTCTTTGTAAACTATGAACTGAGTTGGATCCAACAACTCAACCTGGATGCTTTCAAAATCGCCAAAACGTATTTCCATTTGCATAATTAATGTGTCAAGAACTTCATATGTTAACATTTTCGAGCTTTTGGAATGTCCTGTCGTCTACATTTAACTCGTTATTTATTTTGCGACATTTTACAACGCAAGATGATACTGTATTTTCTGATCGCATCTCCTTGAGGATACCAGTGGTTTTTCTAATTTCAGTATTGCACAGAATTACATCAGATGTGCTTTTATGTTGCAGTAGAGCAACAAGATGGTCTCTATACACAAAAATTTACCTATTAGAGACAGATCAAATACATGAATTGGGCCTTCTTGAGTATGTTAAGCAACCCTACAGAAGAATTTTACGGCCCACTGTCCTAACCCTCATCATTCCCTACAACGTCTTCAAAAACCTGCCTTAGATCACCATAGTGTGAAAATATTGTGTGGAATGCTCTCGAATGAAAGCTCCAACGGGTAGCGCATGCTTGTTGAAGCCTGAATCCTTTCGATTCCAGAAGATGAGCTCTTTCTGAGGATCTACTAAAAATGAATGAAACGCTGTCAGATTATGAATGAACAGCCTGACTAATATTATTGTCTCGTTTTACACAACTAACAATCCATGTCTGAATTGTCACAAATACAGCCAATAATGCATGGATTGTCTACTAATTCAAAAGAAAAACACACACTCAATAATAGGGCACTTCATTGTCACCTTCGCGCGAGGAGTTACTACGCTCTCAAATAGCAAGGTGGCTTGCCTCTCTGGGGTCTAGACCTAGCGGAGAGTGGAGTGCGGGCGGTAAACCTACCCTTCCTCCACCACCCCGCGCCATTCACAAGCTGACGGAAAGGAAATAAAACAAAGAGTCCTGGGTGAGACAAGTTACAAACTGCCTCCCGGTCAGAACAAGTACTCTGCTGTCGCTATCTAGCGGGGCGATCAGCGAAGCACATCAACTACTGTCATCATGTAGCACATATCAAAAAGAGATTATTGCTGATTTAACACAATAACAACAGCAGATACATTTGTTACGATATTTATGTTTAATCGTATTTCTTAGGGTAGGCATTGCCTCAAATAACTCCAAGTAGTTTAGCGACTGGATTAGTGTTATATAGAGGATGGTTGCCTAGTTGTACTTCCTCTTAAAACAATAATCACCGCAACCACCTTAAGCTTGGTGGTATCGGCAGCAAACTTGCCTCCAGATTGAACGTTTCTGATAGCTAATTCATAAGACTTGGGAGAAAGGAGGCGAGCTGCTCGACTAAGTGGTATGTTCCGAGCTGTCAGTGGAGAGATGGCATGGGAGGACATCAGTAGACGAATAAGTTTGGGTGGTGTCTTTAAAAGTAGAAAAGATCACAATATGAAGATAAAGTTTGAATTCAAAAGGACAAATTGGGTCAAATATTCGTTTATAGGAAGGGGAGTTAAGGATTGGAATAACTTACCAAGGGAGATGTTCAATAAGCTTCCAATTTCTTTGCAATCATTTAAGAAAAGGCTAGGAAACAACAGTAGGAAATCTGCCACCTGGGAGACTGCCCTAAATGCAGATCAGTAGTGATTGATTGATTGATTGATTGATTGATTGATTGATTGATTGATTGATTGATCGATTGATTGATTGATTGATTGATTGATTGATTGATTGATTGATTGATTGATTGATTGATTGATTGATTGATCATTGCGCAAGTAGCCGGGATGGAGGACTTCGCGAGGGCCGGACATGATGACTGTTGAGAAAAGTGCTTATAATGTAACGTTAACACAATTTAACACAAATGCTCCAATTTATTTACATAAAACAAGTTTACAATTCACTGCACTGACCAAGAGATACATTGTACGCCATGATCTCACCACAACCCAAGATTACACAAACAAGATAAACAGTGTTGTGTCACTTGTAATGTTCATAGATATGCCAGTAAGATATGACACGGCAGTCCATGGAATAAATGTGGTTCCGTAACATGACGACAGAAATTTACAAATTTAGAAAATAGGAAAAGAAAATTCCAGCGACTGAGAAAATTGTTAGAGTACCAGTCGAATCTAATGTTTAGCCGTCAAAAGGGGCTTAATTGAGACCCATTCAACCACACTCCGCTACCACTTGTTACGGGGTTACCCGTGGAACGCAGAGGTGAAAGAAGGTGCCGGGGTGAACGGGTCTACAAAGTCAAGAATGGAATTTAAAACTTTAAAAAAGGTTATATTATCTTTTTTTTTTTTAGAATTTCAAAAATCAACGAACAACAATATAACAGGTCCCATAGGCAAGTTAGAAATGAGTCAAGTAAAATACAAGGTAGTGAATTCTACAAGTCCTGGGCTTCAAGCCCCTCGCTTACATTTTCTGAGCTACACGCTCAAAGTTACAAAGATCATAACTTTACTTAAGGGCAGAAATCCTCTAATACATGGCTCCAGCAATTACAATATCAGGCCTCCCAGAGGTACTTTAACAACACTTGAAAAGAGCTGACACGCTCTCAGTTATTTCAAGCCTATTCAAGACAATATCAGACTTTACAATTACTTGCCATCAAGGCACAACTTACACAAATGAAGCGGGGGTATCTCGTACACAACCTACTGCGCCTTAGCAGAAAAAGAACAGGTTAAGTAAATGGCCCGAAACACCAAGTTGAATGGAGGCATGTACTTGCACTCCTAAACATGCATTCTTAAAACCTAAAAGGCACTAGGCCGATGAAACAGGGGCTATTCCCAAACTATGGAGGTGACCCGTATAAGAAAGAAATTTAAAACATGAAGGAAGAAGAAAAAAATCAGTTACCAAAACGTAGCCACCTCAAACCAAAATGAAGGGGAGTCGAGAGGATACATTACTCTCTATCCCCGAATTACGGTTACCGATTTTATGAAGTGTTTACATAAGCAGGCATAAAATTACATTTAAAAAAAGTAGGTTACATGGTAAAAGTTTCGGACCTTTCCCGAGGGTTAAACTGCTGAGCTAGCAAGAAATAAAAATGTTAAACGGCCATTACCTTGCTGAAGAACTGCTGCCTGATGAAAGAGGCACCACCCGCCTCCTGCTTCACACACACACACACACACACACACACTCAGTTAGGTGTTGATTAAAAGGCCAAGAGACATGAAAATTCGCAGTTTATAAACCCTTGGGAAAATTTCGAGACCTTTCATGAATAATTTAACCACACTCTCTCACTTTTATTGACTCGCTTAACGTTACACTCCAAATCGAAGAAGAAGCCTGTGATAGGCCGAAAATTAATTACAGAAATTAAGGATTGGCTGAATTCAAACCTAGCGGAAAGAAAAGATCAATATTGCCAACCCACAAATGAATGAACATAATTTAGTAAAGAACAAACTTAAGAATACAAAATTTCTTCAAAAAGGGTTCCTTCACTTCGCACCAGGGTGCATGATCATAGCTTTTGTAGTGACATCTGTTGCAGAAAGTCCAAACTTCTGATAAATGGTAAACAAAACGCGTAGAATTTATACAGTACTAGGAACTTCACAATCACAAAATTAAGGAGGTTACATCTTCTGAGGAAAAGTTTAAATAGATCTAGTTCCAAGTTCCGTGTTTCTCCTGTAGAGGAGTTCTAATTGGCGCAAGATTTAAATGTGCGGCGTAGAGGTGTACCGCCCGGTACAATTATTATTATTATTATTATTATTATTATTATTATTATTATTATTATTATTATTATTATTATTATTATTATTATTATTATTAAATACAAATGCTGAATTTTACTGCGGTCGTACCTATCGTTCACTGGTTTATTAGCTTCCTCCGGAGATTAGTGGTAGTGTATGACTGATGATCACGGGTTCGATTCCAACCAGCAGAAGAGAACCTGAAAGATATCACTTTATTTTAGCAGTTGTAGGCTACCTATAAATATATATAACTCTATTGCTCCTATAACAGCAGCCCTGTAGTGTCTTCCTACAAGGATGTAGAAGGGAATTGGACTAAAATACCAGCACTCTGTTATCTATATGATTAAGTCAGAAGTATGAGATGAGGAAGTATATACGGTGAGTAAATCATGGTTGATAGCAGTGGCGGTCTGACGGACCGAATCCTAGCACACCTACCCCCCTCTCCTCCACGGTCACCGCTGCTATCCGGTATACATCAGCAAGCCGCTATGGGTGAGTAGAGGGAAGAGAGATGAGAGTCTGAGCTGCGATATCAGTCTCCGATGTTAGTTCTCAGAAATACGTGCGACGTTTCTTCTCACTGCTCTCAAGTTTTGTAAATGGAACAATTTGTCAAATGCTTACATTATAATGTGCTTTATATTTCCATCGTTCTCAATAATTGAGGTTTGGGCTACACTGATAGCCTTGGTGTCCCTCAGTATACGCCACTGCTGAAAACCGTAATAGTAGTTAGTAGGACGTAAAGCAAATAACATTATTATTATTTATTAATATCCGTGCGAATTTTGGTAAAAGTAGATATTGTTGACGTGTAACCCCATCCTTCCACTATTAGTAGAAACGACCAGCAAAGGCACATGAAATGCGAAGTGAAGTAATGCCCCTGGTTATTTCTGCCATGCACGGCTTGGTTACTTTTGATATGTGGACTAACCATATCCATTATCTGACTCTGACTATGCAGCGTATAGTCAGAGTGTGGAAGCTGTTCATTAATGTGATTTTACTACAAAATTTCCAAATACAAAGAAAACAAGTGTAAGTATAATTGAGGAAGTTTACGAGTTAAATATTCCTCAGTGTAATTATAAAGACGTGCTTTTCGTAACGGACCAGGGTTAAAACACAAAGAAAGTTTTTGAAAAATCATAGACGTCTGCCTTGTACTGTTCACCGCATAAATAAGGTACATGCACACATATTTGATGAGATGAGATTTCTTATCCAAGATGCTCCATATTGAGCGAACACAATAAATGCCGTAAAGGTTGTGGTGAGGTATCTGGACAAGAAAAACCGGTCATGCTGCCAGGCTTCAAAAAACTATACAGCAAGAAGTACGATGTTACAGTCTGTTTTTAAGCAGTATGATTTTTTGCAGTGAACAGCACAAGGCAGTCGTCTATGATTTTCAAAAGCTTTCATTATGTTTGATCAGCAGTAAGTTTTTTATGCAGTATGTTGCGAAATCATAAGGCCTTCCATAATGTTGATGGCTTCAGTTATGAGGTTTCAGAACAGATGGTAGCTATCCTTAAACCAATCACAGGTGACCTAACACATGAAACATCACAAACAATTTATTCAGTACTCTTGTGAATCCATAAACTGCGGCAGCCCTACTCAGTCAGTATATCAGATTATGAGGTATTTATTAATGGTTGATTTCTGGAGTTTGTAACTGAAGTAATATGCATATAGTCTTTATATTAATATTATGTTGAACCTTGAAATTGCATCCAGGAAATCCGTAAGATAAGGATCAGAACTCACAAGCTCTTAAGGAGGGACCTACACCTATAACAACCAAAAACCACGTATATTTCACTTTTTTATTCCTCAGCAACAGAAGGGTACTAAAGAATTGTAATTGGGTCTGCCAATCACACTATGCTTTGCCAATATATTCGTGTATTTACAAGTAATATGGCGAATGCATTTCAAGAAATTAGGCATTTAAAATAGTGCCTACATATTGTGCACTGTTCTACCATGTCCCTAATATTTTACACAAATATCATTGTTATTCAAAAGTTATTTTTTCATTGTATTTACAAATGCAGTAGCTAGAGATTGACTAAGAATCATTAGAAAATATAAAGAAAAAATCTTTGCTGATGATTTGGCACTCTTCGCTGAGACAGAACAGGAAGCAATAACACGGATAAACGAACTACAGGAGATAGCCGAGAAAACAGGTTCAAACATCTCCTTCACAAAAACAGAGATGATGAGCACGGACAGGAGTTATGTGAAGAGAACAATGAAGACGAAATATGGCGAAGCGAAGGTCACAAAGCAGTTTAAATACCTGGGAGATATTATCAGCAGCAAAGGGATGGATAAAGAGGCTATGGAGAATAGGAGATTTAAGTTGGAAAGGCTAAACACTGCCACCAAAGCCATTTACAACAAAAAGAATCTTTCTATTAATGCCAAACTAAGACATTATGACGCTGTGGTAAAACCAGTGATTCTGTATGGGGTGGAAACAGCAACACTAATGAACCTGAAAAACTACTAAAGATTGAAAGGAGAATATTAAGGAGGATTTACAGCCCAAGGGTGGTAGGGGGAAACTACAGATTACGATCAAATAAGGAGATATACAAAAGAACAGAAGACCTGGAAACAACATTAAGAAAAAGACAACTGCTATTCTTTGGACACATGGTCAGAATGGATTTAGCAAGGTTAAATAAACATATTTTAATAAAATATACTACTTGAAGAACCAGGGAGGATATGCCAAGCAGATGAAGGAAGAACTCAAGAGGTTAGGAATTGCAAATGAAGAATGTAGAAACCAATTCAGGAAACCAACATAAAAGTTCTTGTTGAAGAAAAGAAAGAGCGCAGAGGCGGAAGATGGACTGAAGAGAGAAGAGCGCAACATTCTGAAAGAATGAAGGCACTGTGGAGAAAGAGGAAGGAAGAAGGGGTGATAAGAATGAATTGAAGTGGTATTAATTATATTAAGAAATGAGGAGTATTGCGTTATGGGGGAAGAACTGAGTTTGAGCTTGGCATCTAAATAGTAGTGAAACACATCAAAATCAAAGTCATGGAGTGACCTGTCGGGCCGGTATTGGGCATGTGTAGAGGAATCGAAATTTATATGGCCAATATTCCCACTAAGGGAGATAAAAATGGGAAAGTGGTCACTGAGATGGGTATCTTTAATTGTTTGCCAGAAACTACGGTGACCTAATGAGACTACAAATAGAAATATCTACAGCGCGTTTAGCTTGCCCCGGTGCAGTGAGTGGTGTAGGAGATCCCTCATTTAATATTAGTAGGTGTTGGGTCTGCGTTACATTAAGAATTTTCCTACCCTTAACGGAAATGTTCTGAGATCCCCATGCAGTGTGATGTGCATTAAGATCTTCCGACAATGATAAAATTGGGGTAAGGAGTAAACTGAGAGAAGAAAGGATACCATTGAATAGCTGTACTTTGTATACGAGGGAGACAATTGAGATTCACGATGACCAGGTCTTTAATTTTCACTGCTAAAAGAAAGGTGTCCTTAATGCGATCTAACATTTGATATGTTAATCTATTGGCAATGAGCGTAAGCACGCCGCCATATCCACCACCATCCATGCTCTCCGCTTTATAACCCGCAAATCGAAATGTATACATTGGTTTCAACCAGTATTCTTGAATCAATATTATGTGGGGATGATATTCATTAATAAGTTTACCTAACTCATGTCTCTTACCTAGTATGCGTTTACAATTCCACTGGAGGATCGAAATTGCCATATGCGATGAGACAATTTACTTTATCATTTATTATTTTAACTAAGTGACTCCATTGTGGGTCTCTCCCTAATAATTCCACGAGTATTAAAAACTCAACACGTAGTGCAGATTTCAGTTTACTCGGGTTAAAGGTTAGTTGATTTTCCTTCTGGAAACTACATCCAGGTTCATTGATTGGGAACGTCACTGCAGGCCGAATCCCTGAACTACGCGGCACGTTAGTCGTATTAGTTAAGGGACATGAACAATGTTCTATTTTTGGGGTTCCAAAAAAAATTTGGGGGTTCGAATTATTTGAAGGTAACCTTCCCTATCATAGGCAGGGGGAGGGGTAACTCGAGGCTCACGGTAGATAACCTCCGTAAACTTCCTTTTTTTAGGTAGCTCTACAGTTTGGTTTGGTTCGGTTCGGTTCGGAAGAGGACAATGGGGGAAATTGTTGTGTTACTGAAAGTGGGATGTATGCCTTCGGTTGTACTTTATTTTGTACCTCTTCGAAAGAGACATTTTGGATGCACATAATTTTTTGATAGCAACTTGTTTCTTACGCACTGCACAAAGATGTTTTCGGGAAATTTGATGTTTTGATGTTGGTCATGATTTATTGTGAACTGTATTTGTTGTAACCTTAAAACAAAAGAAGTGTAGATCGATCAGTCCTTGTAAAATTGTAGTATTCGTGAGTCTAAGTATTGCATTAAATGGATTTAAGATACCTAATTATTACATAACATATGATATGATATGTACAAAACATTATCATCTGGTGACCGTGACAAGACAGTTCTGGTCGTGTAATAATCCTATAAAGGTAAAATAAGAAAAAACTTGCTTCGCGGTACACCTTTCGATTTCGACCGACTTAAAGACATGGCTGCTTTAAATGTATTATTGAAAGAAAGAACACAGTTACGTCGTTCATTTACAGGAGCGTTTAACATATTCCAGAACAAAATTGCTGTGGAAAATGTGACGAAGGAAGATGTTTTTACCAGTTTTAAGGTACTCGAAGATAAGGCCGATCGACTGTTTACACTTGATGAGAGAATCCATGAAGCTTGGCATACCAATGAATGCACGGACGAAGATGTAGCTGCGGAATATGAAGAAGTCGAATCATATCGAGATAAGTGGACAATAGTGAAATGTAAGTACGAGAAATTCAGTGAATGTCAAATAACGTGTGATGCTTCTTCCATAAGCTCGAGTGTTTCTCAGACTAGTAGATTGGTTAGTAAATTGCCAAAGTTATCGCTTGTGAAGTTCTCGGGAGATATTAAGTAGCGGTTATAATTTTGGACACAGTTCAAACGAATACACGAAAGTAGCGAGCTGGATGATGCAGAAAAGATTCTCTATCAAAGAGAATCTATGACTCCTGGGACAAGGGCTTATGAGCTTGTGAATGGTTTTCCACCTATTCCTGAAAATTATAGTAAAGCTGTTCAGTTGTTAAAAACACGTTATGGTCGAAAGGATTTATTAATAGAGCTCTACGTAAGAGACATTATAAATCTAGTGACTGAAAAACCTTCCCCGTCTGTGTTGTATGATCGAATTGAGATTAATGTTAGTTCGCTAGAATCAATGGGTCTAACTACTGACAACTATGCTGCATTATTATTTCCTCTCGTGGAGTCTTGCTTGACTGATGAATTGATCCGTGTGTGGTAGAGGAGAGGAGATAATATGCAAGAAGCTGGGTCACAAGAAAAGCTCAAAGGACTGTTAGAATTTCTGAAATCTGAAAAAGAAAATGAAGAATACTTGCAGCTAACTAGGAAGATCAGTGATATTAGTGTGAGTAAAGCTCAAACATCAAAACCTTTGAGAAAATCTGATGTTCCAACTGCTCAAGGTTTAGTTTACACTAGTGGTGTAGGTAATGCATGTGCTTTCTGTGAGCCATGCTGTGTTTGGTGGTATTACTGGGTCTCCTGTAGAACATCGTGTATCTTGATAATTCTAATCAGTTGAGACTGACTGCTCTTAGCCAGCCTGTTATTTGCAGTCATGTTCCTCGCCTTACAGCAGAACACGTGATGCAACTGGGATTGTCACACCTAGATGTGAGGAGAGATAAAGAAATAGAGATCCTTATCGGAACAGATTTCGTAGGGTCAATTCTCTTGAATGAGCGTAGAGTACTGGGAGATTTGACGGCAATGTTGACTACATTAGGGTGGACGGTATTCGGCAGAAAGCAGCGCTCAGATTGTGATGAGAGGGAAGCGAAACCTATTCTGCTGAATATAGAGAAAGTGAATGACCTGTGGGAACTGGACGGTTTGGGGATAGAAGATCCTATCTCTGAAAAGAAGAAATGTCGAAATGTCAACTGGAAGTAGAAGCAAGACTAGAAAGACTGGAAACCGTACAGATAAAAGAAAATGGTAGGTACGATGTTCGACTTCCATGGCTGAAAGATCATCTGCCCTTAGGTTCATCATACGAGACAGCAGAAAAGCGGCTAGAAATTACAAAGAGAAAGCTTGATAGCAACGGGCTTTTAGAAGAATATGATAAAGTTTTTCAAGGCTGGCTTGATGAAGGGGTAATAGAAGAAATTCCGGGTAAATAATAATAATAATCGTATGGCCTCAGCTACCGTGTGCAGACATTTCAATTTGACGCCATCTGGCTGTCTGCTCGTCAATTTCGACGTTCCGTTTTACTCTAGGCTCCCACTAGATGGCAGGCAGAGTAAACCGAAGCTCTCTTGGGCGTCTATGGCTGAGATTTAATGAATTTTGTCGGGTAAACACCAAATGTGTCACCAGAGATCTTTTACATGCCGACATCGTACGACATGGAGTGTCGAATGGACTTTTTTCCGCCCTTCAAAAATCCGACTACCTCTGCCGGGTTTGAACCCGCTATCTTGGGATCCGGAGGCCAACACTCTACCGCTGATCCACAGAGGCAGCAACTGGGATTGTCACACCTAGATGTGAGGAGAGATAAAGAAATAGAGATCCTTATCGGAACAGATTTCGTAGGGTCAATTCTCTTGAATGAGCGTAGAGTACTGGGAGATTTGACGGCATTATCTTCCTCATCGACCTGTCATCAAAAATTCTGCAACGACACCAGTGAGGCCAGTCTTTGATGCTTCCGCGAGAAGAGGTAACAATCCTTCCCTCACCGATTGTCTAGAAAAGGGTCCCAATCTCATCAAACGAATTCCTTCTCTCCTCCTACAGTTCCGAAAGAAGTCAGTTGGGATTATTGCTGATATCCGTAAAGCGTTTCTGCAAATTTCAATAGCACCAGAAGATAGAGATTTTTTGAGATTCCTGTGGGGCAAGTAAGAAGTGAAAACCTATAGGCACAAACTAGTAGTTTTTGGAGTGACATCGAGCCCTTTTTTACTGGCAGCGGTGATTGACCACCTTCTAGACCAAGCCTTGCTAAATGCTCAAAATGAAAATAAAGTGACTGTTGGTATTATTAGACAGCTTAATGACAGTTTTTATGTTGATAATTGTGTGACAAGTGTCTCAAATGAGGAGGAGCTGGAACTATTTGTAAGTACTGCTCAAGAGGTTTTTTCCCAACACAAGTTTGAGCTCAAATGTTGGGAGAGCACTGATCCTTTGCTTGAAGATGATTGTAAGTTGTCACCCGTCCTTGGAATAATGTGGAATCGCAAGGAGGATGTGCTTCGTTTGAATTGTGAGCCTCTGGAAAATATTTCACAAGAGAACATAACTAAAAGTATAGTGCTGTCTACTGTCCATCGGATTTATGATCCAATAGGATTTTCGGTGCCCATTATGCTACTGCCGAAGCTTCTACTACAGAAAATAAATGAGGTCTCTTGGAACACGGAAATACCTTTGGAAATGAAAACCACATTTGGAAAATGGCTTTGTGAACTTCGAGAATTACATCAGTTGGAGATTCCCAGAAAATTCCCTGAGGTATATATAGAACGTAGCCTTCCCGTCTTCTGCGATGCGAGTCGAGATGCATATGCCGTAGTGGTATTTTTACGTACGCATACGGAGTCAGGAGTTTACGTCCAGCTCATTCAAGCAAAATCAAGGGTAGCTTCTTTACCCCGGCCGACATTCCTCGACTCGAGCTCATGGAAGCAACAATAAGTGCTCGATTGTTGTCAACTGTGAGAAAAGATTTTGACGCTGAGTCAGTTTACTTGTGGACAGATTCTACGACAGTGTTGACATGGATACAGCGTGAGATCCTTTGGTCAGTCTTCGTTGAAAACAGGGTTAGGGAAATAAGACAACTCAAAAGGAATCTTGGGGGCATGAGCCTGGTTCAGTGAATCCTGCTGATCTGCCTACTCGAGGATGTGGGACAAGAGAACTTATAACCTCAGATGGTGGGAAGGGCCATCCTGGTTGTACCTTCCAGCGGAAGAATGGCCTTCAAATCGCAGCGTGAGAAATGAAGATGAAATTATGCACGAAAGAAGAAAGACTGCCACAAGCCTCGTCGTCACAGAAGATCCATTAAGGTCAGACTGGTACAACAAATATTTTTTCTCGATTTCACAAGATAGTGAGATTGATTGGTTGGATCAAACGGTATTTTTTAACTGTAAGTCTAAAAGGAGGAAAAGTGGAGAGCTGAGTTGTTCAGAATTGGAAGACTGCGAAAGAACAGTTATTAAACTTATCCAGAATGAGAGTTTTCGAGGACCTGAGGACCAAAAGCTGATTTCAATTGTACCAATCCTGGACGAGCATTGTATTTTGCGAGTGAATACGAGAGTATCAGAGAGGGAGGATAAATTTGAGTTTCGTCAGCCCGCTGTCTTCCCGGGAGATCACCCTGCTGTTCAGCGAATTATTCATGGTACTCATGTTCAGAATTGTCATGTAGGCCCACAGACTCTGTTGGGTATTCTCAGACAAAGATTCTGGATCTTGAATGGAAGAAGAGTCGTGAGATCATCTGTGTGAAAATGTGTTATTTGCAAGAGATACAATAAAGAGAGACTAAAGTTTTCTACACCACCTCTACCTCACGATCGCGTGAGAGATGCCAAGATTTTCGAAGTAGTTGGTGTTGACTTGGCCGGCCCGTTGATTGTGAGAGGTAATCAGAAGATGTGGGTATGTTTGTTCACATGCGCTGTGTACCGAGCAGTACATTTGGAACTGCTTGCACCGCTATCTACAGACTCTTTTCTTCAAGGACTACGAAGATTTATATCACGTAGAGGAAGGCCTTCGACAATTTATAGTGACAACGGAACAAATTTTAGAGGTGCGAGTAACATGATGGCTAAGCTTAACTGGCAGCAGATGGAGTCTTATTGTAGCATTCGAAGAATTGCATGGAAATTTAACCCTCCCACAGCCTCGTGGTGGGGTGGTTGGTGGGAGAGATTGATCGGACTGTTGAAAGACCTGCTTCGTAAAGTTCTGGGAAAATCTTCCCTGACATCTGAAGAATTAATGACTGTTTTATGCGAGTGTGAAGCAGTTATCAATAGCCGACCCTTGACTGCGGACACAGAAAATCCTGATGACTTGAGACCAATCACACCAGCGATGTTTCTGCAAGAGGCCCATGAGATAGGTGTACCGGATCTGGATGCGATGGTTGGACCTCAACTGAGGAAGAGAGCAGCCTATCGACTGCTATTGAGAAATGCACTTCGTCAGAGATTTCGAAAGGAGTACCTTGGCCAACTTCAGTTGAAACAGAAGCAGCATGACAAATTTAGCAAAGGAGATGTCGTACTCATTGAGATGGACAATCTTAATAAACTGGAGTGGCCGCTGGGCATTATCGAAGATCTGTTACCTGGGAAGGACGGCCGTGTAAGATTTGTGAGGCTTCGTACGAAGTGAGGAGTTGTCATACGACCTGTTCAATGTCTGATCCCGTTAGAATGTTCCCTGTCATCAGTTGAAGAGTCAGAACACAAAATTGATGCCTCGAAGAGAGAGGCGGACTTAGAGGTAGACCGTAATAGATGTGAAGGAGTGGTGAAGCGACCTGCACGGTTTCTGTAATGAATGACTGATTGTTGCAATTTTGTTGAATGACTGAAAATTGCAAGGTGGGAGAATGTCGGAATATTTGATGTTTTGATGTTGGTTATGTTTTATTGTGAACTGTATTTATTGTAACCTTAAAACAAAAGAAGTGTAGATCGATCAGTCCTTGTAAAATTGTAGTATTCGTGAGTCTAAGTATTGCATTAAATGGATTTAAGATACCTAATTATTACACGACATATGATATGATATGTACAAAACATTATCAGGTGTGATCCAACTGAATGATTGAGATTGCAGTGTAGACATTTAAACATTGTTTGCTGACATTCACGTGTTGAATGGGATAAAGAACATCTCCCACAACGAGGATTGCTGGTCCCACAATTTTAGCAATATACGGTAGTCATATCGTTGACAGTTTTGACATATAATTGGATTGTAAATAAAGACTTCAACCTCTAATAGCACATTAAAGATAGATACCGGCACTTGATCTGGTAGGTTTTGAGATCTGAAGGTCATTTTCACGGAACCAGTAGGCACATAAACTAGTTTGTCACCTACGTTAATCCTTCTGTTCATTCTCTGTACCTGTTTAATGGGTACCGGTGATTCAATGAATTGCATTATGTCTTCATTGGATAAGTTTTTATCCACACCACGAATAATGCCGATACGATATAGTTAGAGGATGAAATGCAGGCTTTGAGATTTTCTAAGAAGATTGGATGTTGCAAAAAACTACTGGCTTGTTGACCTGACCTAAATGCAATTTGAATCCGTCGAGCACCTTTGCGACTAACGGTTTTTATGCCACTGATTTGATTGTCATAAAAAATCCGACCTAAGGCCATAGGATGAAAATTCCCTGTATTGGCTACATGGATACTATTCTGTAGTCGGTAAGCTATTGTCACGATTAGAGAGATCCTGTTGTTCGTCAACTGGAGGCCTGTATTCATTAGAGTTCCCTGCTACCTGTTCGTTATTTGCGGGAATTTCTTCTTCGTAGTCAACCCCCAGATCCATGTCGAGATTCGGGGGCCGGTTGGCTCCACCACCTCCAAGCTCAGTTTCCATTTAGCACATTTCACTCGCCATTAACTATATCACACTGAGTCACACGTCAGCTGATTAACGATGTTCACTACACCGCTGGCACTAACGACTCTCATATTCAAAACAAAGCATACTACTCAGTAGTGATGGGTTGCGTGATGCAAAGCTCTCGATGCATTCTGAGCAAGCGATGCAGAACGTGCCTCATAATGCTATCTCGATCTCGTACAGTGACGTCAAGCGCATGAGCTCTTTGTCTCGATGCAGTGCTGGGATACGTATCGAGAGCTCTCGATGCATTTCGAGCAACTGATGCAGTCCATGACTCGTAATCCTATCTCGAAGTTTGAATCGGGACATCATGCACATGCGGTATGTTATCCCTCGACTATACTTCGCCTGCTGATCAACTAATGACGTCACCGAAAACCCTAATAAGTAGTTAGTGGGACATAAAGCACAAAACATCATTATAACAACTAATGACGATACGCCCACTTCTTCATAATCTACTCGCAGTCAACGTACCTACCTGTACTTCCTGCATTTTACTTATGCACTGTCCGGTTCCACGGCGAAATGGGTAGTTTGCTGGCGTTTGGTTTAAGGGCTTCCGGGTTCGATTCTCGGCTAGGTAAGATATTTTATCCTTTATTGATTAGTTCCTGGGGTTCGGGGACTGGGTATGTGAAATAAATAGTAATGAAGAGTGTGACATATTTTAAACATTTTATGGAAACCATTTCTTTTACGACGCATCGAGTTGTGTAATAATTTGAACAGAAAGGAAAATATACCGGTAATGGGATAAAGATACTGGTATATGTGTGCATGTATCTGAAAAGGGACTCGTTCTCGGGTTAAGTCCTTCTGGACTATCGATACTTTTATATACGTATGGTAACAAATAGATCGTTTGCATGAAAAGGATCATTCAAGACCAGCCACAATATTATCAGACCTGAAGGCACATATACAGGATGAAGCGGAACTCCATCGACAAACTTTCGGAAATTGTTCAGGGAAAGTTTCTGTGTATATTGGTAGAAGGTACCCGTGGTCTCCAGTGGCTCGTTATAGAGTACAACCGGTAATTAAATTATGATTTATTTCTGTGAAAATACCTTTACAACAGAGAAAAAGCCTGCAATATTCAGTAACAGAAACGTACAACACAAAACACAGAGTAATGCGATAACCCACTGTCGAAATTTGTACATTTTTATCACAGTGTGTTCAATATGTCCTGTCAGTGTACCTACTGTTTTAAAGATAACAATTCCACGTCGTTGGCTTCCAGCACGTTAAAGAACTTTGTTTCGGGGATACAAGTGGGGAGAATGACCAGTAACTCGCCCAGGCGGCTTCACCTGCTATGCTGAATAGGGGCCTTGTGGAAGGATGGGAAGATTGGATGGGACAGGCAAGGAAGGGGGAAGGAAGCGGACGTGGCCTTAAGTTAGGTACCATCCCGGCATTTTCCTGAAGGAGAAGTGGAAAACCACGGAAAACTACTTCCAGGATGGCTGAGGTGGGAATCGAACCCACCTCTACTCAGTTTACCTCCTGAGGCTGAGTGTACCCCGTTCCAGCTCTCGTACCACTTTTCAAGTGTCGTAGCAGAGCCGGGAATCGAACACGGACCTCCGGGGGTGGCAGCTAATCACGCTAACCACTCTACCACAGAGGCGGACTAATGAACTCCTGCGGGACATAATTCCCACACCCCGGTGTCTGTCAAGAACTGGCATTAGGACGGACGTAAAACAAATAACATTATTATAAGTACTATTTTCAGTGCAATACAGCTACAAAGCTGACTGATCAGATGACATGGACACGAGGTAATCGGGTTTGTTTACATTATGATTGGTTTATATTACATGTATTCAAGTGGAAGAGATTTTATTATCTATTGGTTATTTTGTATATTCAGTAACGTTACAATTACTTCTATTAGCAATTCGGTTGTTTCTGCACGAACAGGCGTGTGTTTGGTAGCCGAAACTCCGATTGCAAAACAAAAACAAACAAAAATACCGGTATTTGAAGAGAAGATTCGAACCACCACAAGACGTAGCGGCGGATAATACCCAACGATGCTATTTAGCCACTTGAGCCATGCTAACAGCTCGAGTTCAATGTTTACTACTCATTTCTGTTTCTACCATATTCGTCCTGGCTCTCGTACAATTGGAGCGTACCTCGAGAAACATCGAGATAGTGACATCAGGCACTCCAGTATATAACACACAACTTCGCGAAGAAATATATGTGACTTGTACCTTAAAATCCTTTTAGAACAGAGATGTGTTCATTACCACTGCCAGGGACCCACCAACCCTCCCAAAAATGTATGTTTACTATTATAACAGAACGAAAGTTTTCACACGCCATGCACCATTAGCCGGCCAGCTACGAGCACGGCCATTGGCCGATAAGACGTCATTCCCATAATTCGTAACTGGCTGGTTCCGTTACCAACCCGTGCAGAATAAAAACGCAGCAAGAAACACACCAAGAAAAATATATGTAATTTAGTAGCTGTAACCTATCTTTCCAAATCCAGGCCAAGCTCTGTCATGAGAACAGTGGCCCCCTTCGGGGGCCTCACTCCCTTCGAGAGGCTCTTAACTATCGCCGCGGCGTATACTGCCCGCTCGGCAGGAAAAAATGTAATTTAGTAGCTGTAACCTATCATTGCCAATCCAGGCCAAGTTCTGTCATGAGAACAGTGGCCCCATAAAAACGAATTTCGCAACAGTCCGCTGGACATTTCCTTATCAGTTGGCAACAATTCGGAGATCGCTGACAGATCGTACAGGACGCTTCTATCGCCGCGGCGCACACAGCCCGCACGGCAAGAAAAAAGTAATTTATTGGTTGTAGCCTAAACCAAATTTTAGTAATTTAGTAGCTGTAACATATCATTGCAAATCCAGGCCAAGCTCTGTCATGAGAACAGTGGCCCCCTTCGGGGGCCACACTTCCTTCGAGAGCCTCTTAACTATCGCCGCGGCGCATACTGCCCGCACGGCAAGAAAAAACATTATTTAGTGGTTGTAACCTAAAACGAATTTCGCAACAGTTCGCTGGACATTTCCTTATCAGTTGGCAACAATTCGGAGATCGCTGACAGATCGTACAGGACGCTTCTATCGGCAATCCTGTGAACTAAAAATAAAAGAGCATCACCGGCCGCGGAGCTTCCGTGTGCAGCAAGCGGAGTGAGTGGAGTGCCTACACTAGGGCTATGCCCAAACGAGAGTTTCGCCCATCCCTACGTAGATCTCGAAGATGCATTATTCAGAAGCTAACTGGTACTACTTGGGGATCTACTGCAAACATCCTACGCTCTTCAGCCTTAGCACTGGTTTTCTCTGCTGCTGACTACTGTGCTCCAGTGTGGATTAATAGGCCGTATACAAAGTATATTGACCCACAATTGAATACCAGCATGTGTCTTATATCTGGCACCATCAGATCAACTCCAGTTCACTGGCTCCCACTGTTGTCAGGAATAATGCCACCTGACTTACGAAGATCCAGAGCTCTTGTTCGAGAGTACAACAAGATCTGCAAGAATCCTCTGCTACCTGTTCTAAATGACATACCAGCTCTTAGTCTCAAAAGACTGAAATCACGACATCCACCCATTTGTGATGCTGCTCTGAAGACGTCCACCAACTTCAATGCTTTGGAGGAGTGGAAAAGCCGCTGGAATAACTCTCCCGACGTGCCCCTGCATAACATCTTCAGAGGGGAAAATATTGTAAATGTATCCCAACTGCCACGTGCAACTTGGTCCAGACTGAACAGGATCTGGACAGGTCATGGAAGGTGCAGGGATTCTCTCTACAAGTGGAACTTTGTACCATCTCCAGAATGTGACTCTGGAGCCCCTCGCCAGACTATTCTCCACATTGTAAGCGAGTGTCAACTACGGGCTTATCCAGGTAGTTTGGAAGACTTCCTATCTCCAACAGTGGAAGCACTACAGTGGATTGATAAGCTGGACATTCAGATATAAGAGATAACACTAATGCCTGAAGTGAATCAATGTTTTTTGTTATTGTGTATATATTGTATATTATGTATAAAATTTCCTTGCCATACGCTAATAATAATCGAGAGTGGTGACGTCAGTCTCGAGATTCTCGAACGAGAGTTTCGTCCACCACTACTGCTCAGAATAATTCTCATAACATACACTTCAAAACATAAACAGACATACCTAAACCCTGTTCCACAGGGTGTAGGCAGAAACAATTGAAAGGGCATCAAGCGCAAATTGTATGCATCAAGTTGGAATAAGGTCAAAAAATGTAAGTGCTGCGCATGGGTGTGGTCCGGAGAAGTTTAAGTGGCTCGCGTCAGTGACAGTTATGCACGTTTTTGTTCATAACTTCAAAAGTATGATACATATCATTGTTGCAGTTATTTTAAAGAGGGAGGGTCAATAAACCTAGAAAAATAATTTGAAATATCCTTATAAGTGTATGTTCCCCCGTAAGAAAAATAGAAATGGAAAAGGCGTATGGCTTTTAGTGTCTGGAGGTGTCCGAGGAAGTCGGCTCGCCAGGTGCAGGTCTTTGGATTTGACACCCATAGGTGACCTACGCGTTTATGAGGATGAATTGATGATGAAGACGACACATACACCTAGTCCCCGTGACAGAGGAATTAACCAATTATGGTTAAAATTCCCGACCCTGCCGGGAATCGAATCCGGGACCCCTGTGATCAAAGGCAAACACGCTAACAATTTAGCCATGGAGCCGGACAGCTCTTAAGTGAAAAGGTACAAGCTCAATTGTACAAAAAAAATAGCCACATTACTAGGCCTCCGCTTCGCCACTTGAAAATGTTAGAAGAAGATGACTAGAAGGCCGTAATGGACGGAGTCAGACGCATCTGTGTAACAGATCTGTATATCAGGTTCGTAATATAAGTTGCGTCCGTCTCTGTGGGGTAGTGATTAGTGTGATTAGATGCCACCCCAAGGCTACGAAATTTCAAAAGTGGTACGAAGGATGGAACGGAGTCCACTCAGCCTCGGGAGTTCAACTGAGTAGCGGGGGTTCGATTCACACCTCAGCCATCCTCGAAGTGATTTTCCGTTGTTTCACACTTCCCATCAAGCCAAATGCCGGGATGGTACCTAACTTAAGGCCTCGGCCTTTCTTTCCCTTTTCCTTGCCTATACCGTCCTAACATCTTATCTCCCTCAAGGTCCCTGTTCAACATAGTCAGCATAGGGTAAACGGATAAAGAAAAAAATATAATTTGCTATATGTAGTTACTTAAGTAATTGTATCCCAAAGTTCACCAAATGCCTTGTTTAGTTAAAATGAGAAATAAAGTAACTAAACACGGTGTTTTGTCTCTCTGTAGATTGTACCTAACTGTGCACTGTGCATGCATCTGCCAGTCTACAAGAGCCTCCGAAAAAAAGAACAATTCAATGAGCGAATAAGCGACGACTGAGCTACTGGTGATGAAGTAGATACGTACCGGTACTGCGATATGAATGCTAGTGAAGATGACGATGACCTACTGCGCTGGTGGAAGGAACATGAAACCAGACTGCCCACTGTCAGTACCGGTAATTAATAGACGTACGTTATGCATTCCAGCAAGCAGCGGAAGAAACTTTAGTAAACTGGACTGCTTTTTATGAGTCGAAGGTATCAGCTAGAACCTGACCAAGTCAATGACTTGTTATTAATTCACAATAATCGTAACAATAAATAATTATTATGCAATTCATTCCTAATTTTGAGCAAAGAGGATTTTTTCCACTAATTATGAAGTTTATGTTTAACTTTATGTGTTATAAAAGCATTAATTTGCGCAGTTTACACATAATGTCTTTGGTATGGCTAGTAGCGAAATATATGGTTTATGAATTAATGATGTGTATTTAGTTTCCGTATACACAGCGGTAAAGTACACTAGCCAGAAGGAATACACGTAGCAGCACGTGAAAACCATTAGCCATTTCGCCCAGTCATGAGTCCACCATTGACGCAAAAGCGTAATGTTTCGAGAGATAAAGGTACGCGAGACAAAGAGCAGAGTACGGCTAAGCAAGAACGGAGGGAGACGAGCATTTATTCTTCTTCTTATTCTTCTTGCTGATGTGGGGGTTCGGGTTTTTTTGAATGTTACCCAGTCGCAGAATTATGGGGATTATCAGCCCGTTTGTTGTTTAAAACTCTTTCCACACGGAATACACTTAATATTAATAGTATCACTTGTGTACTTTTACCACTCATGTATACATATGTCGTTGACTATAAACTATGTACGAAGTCGAAGAACAGTTGTCGTAAGGTTGATAACAAAAGAATATAGGAGTGTAAAATCTGTGATGAAACTAACAAAATAAGATCAGTTGTTTACAAAGTTAATTTAGTATGATCAAGAAACTGGTTTAAAAGTGTAATTATATTGGAAGAAGGTTCGAATAGTAAACAATGAACGCTTGTTGGCAAAAGTATGTTTAATTTTATTAATTGATTGAATAAAATACGGTGAGAGGATGAATATTGAGGGCATTAGAAAAGCAGGAGGTTACTATCGCCGTCAGGATTTCCACATATACAGTACTAGGTGATGTACCCGTGCTTCGCTACGGGATTCTCAGAAAGACTGACTTGGTGGTTTTCCTAACTGAATTCAACATAGGTCATTACAAAAACGTCAGTAGGAATGTAGCGATTGAAAGCAATGTTATCATATAAAATACTCGATCAAATGAAGAACCGCACACTTTCTCACTTTCAACGAACAGTACTACGGTGCCGATCTAAGAGTCCAAAGTTCCAGAGCTGGAATAACCAGGTCGCAGACTGCCGTGAACACTCCTCTGTCATTATTCCGTTAAATATGCACACTACTCATTCCAATCAGTTGCTCAGAGTAGGGATTTTATAGCTCGAATATTATGATGAACCAGTGTGTTACGTACCAGATATATCAGAAAATGAATGAACCAGAGGAATGGCATGCTAAAGAAGAAAGTTATCTTACACCCCAGCTACTTCCCACCAATATACAGGCAGGCTGTTACAGTCGGTACGACCAGGCGAGTTAGCCGTGTGGTTAGGGGCGCGCAGCTGTGAGCTTGCATCCGCGAGATAGTGGATTCGAACCCCACTGCCGGCAACCCTGAAGATGGTATTAGGGAGATAGTGGGTTCGAGCCCCACTGTCGGCAGCCCTGACGATGGTTTTCCGTGGTTTCCCATTTTCACACCAGGCAAATGCCGGGACTGTACCTTAATTAAAGCCACGGCCGCTTCCTTCCACTTCCTAGACCTTTCCTATCCCATCGTCGCCATAAGACATATCTGTGTCGGTGTGACGTTAAGCAAAAAAAAAGATGGTGTTCCGTGGTTTCCCATTTTCACACCATTCATACCAGGCTGTACCTTAAAGCCAAGGCCGCTTCCTTCACACCACTATTCATTTCCTATCCCATCGTCGCCATAAGACCTACCTGTGTCGGTGCGACGTCAAGCAAATTAAAAAAACTCGGTACGCTGCAGTAATCCTATCTATCGGGGATGAGAGGAAACAGAAGACAAAAAGCACATCACAACAAACAATGGTCAATGTAATGTTATTGTTGGTAAAGTTTATGAGCTTTCTATATTGCAGGCCTTCACATTAGTTTTCTTTCGACTCTGCGATATTAGGGTGTCCTACAAAATTATTTATATCGTAGACTGTAGTTCCTTATTCTCAGACTTTACATACCGATTTTCACTAAATTCTGTTAACCAATTTTCTCGTGACTCGGCGCTGATATGGACTTAGTAACAAAAATCCAAATTCATGAATAGCTCCCATTATATGCGGTACGGTAACAATGTATAAGACATAAGTGATCGGAAATTTAAGAACTGCTTACATAACTACTACTAACTTACGACATAACTAAAGTTATGTTAGTTATGTAGTATTTATCGATACGACCACTAATAACATAAATAACTTATTTGAGAATTACATTTCAGACCTTCCCCTAAACTGCCATTTCACTCAGCGTGAACAAAATAATTTATAGCCGAGCTTGTAGTGGTTCATCATCCGACATTACATACCGATTTTCATTAATTCTCTTCAGCCGTTTTCTATTGATGCGTGTACAATCAGACAGACAGACAGACAGACAGACAGACAGACAGACAGACAGACAGACAGACAGACAGACAGACAGACAGACAGACAGACAGACAGACAGACAGACAGACAGACAGACAGACAGACAGAAATTACAGAAAAGTAAAAAATGCATTTCTTTGTTACTGTGGACATGACAGATGCAGAAATACCATTCATATAAAATTCTGAGCAATGTACAGGCAAAACACTTATTTTATATATAGATTACATTTCAGGCCTTCCCCTAAACTACCATTTCACTCAGTGTGAATAACATTAATGATAGCCCAGATTATAGCGACCTATTCCCCGACGTTGCATATTAATTTTCGTGAAGATACGACCACTAATAAAATAAATATTTGACAATTAAATTTTAGGCCTTCCCCTAAACTACCATTTTTCTCAGCGTGTATAGCCTATATTATAGCGACTTATTTCCCATCTTTGTCTAGCGATTTTCATTAAGACACGACCACTAATAAGATAAATATTTGCGAATTCAATTTCAGGCTTTCCCCTAAACAACCATTCCACTCGGCGTGATTAAAATAATTTATAGCCTAGATTGTAGCGGTTCATCACCCGACTTTACATTCCAATTTTCATTAAATTCTCTTCAGCCGTTTTCTCGTGATGCGTGTACAGACAGACAGACAGACAGACAGACAGACAGACAGACAGACAGACAGACAGACAGACAGACAGACAGACAGACAGACAGACAGACAGACAGACAGACAGACAGACAGACAGACAGACAGACAGACAGACAGACAGACAGACAGACAGACATTACGGAAAAGTAAAAAACGCATTTTCTTGTTACTGTGGACATGACCGATACAGAAATACTATTCTTTTCAAATTCTCAGCAATGTACAGACAAAACTCTTATTTTATATATATAGATGGGAGGTTAGAAATGTTAAATCTATATTTATATAATGGGGTTAATGCGTGATTAAAGACTAATCTTATAATTTTAATAACATGTCGTCGGGTATATGAACCTTTTAGATACCAAGGTTTCGGTGGAAATATGGTTGTAATTGATAATAGAATTTCCCTTTAGTACTCGAAGTATGTTACCATATGTTCTGCCAAGTTTAAAGAGCATTGAGAATTTGAAAATAATCTGTAAGAGGAGTCTTTATCTGAAACGGATCAGAAGGGGAGTTACTAGCTGCTTTCGCGGCGAGATCAACTTTGTCATTACCTGAGTGTGCTGAATGTCCTTTTATCCATATTAAATTGAGATATTCTCCTGAATTCTCAAGTTGATATAGCATGTGTTTAACATCATATAAATATCCATTAGAGCTTGTAGCACACTTTGGGAGTCAGCAAAAATGTTTACTTTAGGGAAGGAATGTTGTTGAACATATAATAATGCCTGCCTAATTGCAAAGAGTTCAGTTGTAAAGATAGAAATATGATTTGTTAAGTGATACTGAAAGGTGGACAAAGCTTGTGCTTGAGTGGTGTCCGAAAGATCATCTCAGACCAAGGGGAAGACCACCGGACAGATGGGATAAAGACATCCGGAAGATTACTGGGATCAATTGGCAGAACATCGCTCAAGACCATCCCAGATGGAGAGACCTCATGAAAACCTACCTTGCTTCGGACTTAAAGAGGCCACATCGTAAAAACGATTGAATATGGCTGATAGTGATAGTGACTGAAAGCTTGTAAGTGTACTGGAATAAAAAAAAAGGCTGCTCCTACGCCATGTTTGGACTTCGATCCATCTGTGTATATATTTACTTCACATCTGATTGACGAGATTTTGAGTTTCTTAGTCACTGAAGTAAATAATGAGGTACTTGGTAGGGAATGTGGAGTAATGGATGAGGATTGAATAATAATATGTGGTATAAAGTTTAGAGTATCGTATGGAAAAGAACGCATGGGTAACTGAGGAGCTCGTATTAACGAGGAGCGAATAACTTGCATCTCAACATAAGCCTGATATAACGCAGGAGTTCTTCTGTTTTGTGGGGGGGGGGGCTTTGGAATAATATTCATGAAGAATTTGCAGCTTCAGTATGAGGATGGAAGGTGATAGGGCGAGATTAATCGTCTAATGACAAGGGGACATTCACTTGTTTCAACCAGTAGTCCATTTGTGGGGGTAGTTTTGAGAGCACCGATACAAATTCTTAATGCTTGGTGTTGAATTACATTGAGTTGAGATAAGGTGGTTTCTGACGCTGTATCAATAATGTGAGCACTGTAATCCAAATTTGAGCGTATAGTTGCCCGGTAGAGCATTAGCGCAATTGATGGTTCTGCTCCCCACTTACGCCTAGTAACTTTTTTAGAATTTTGAGATAACCATCTGCTTTTCTTCGTAAGGGTAAGGTCTGAATATGTTATTTCCAAGTGAGATTACGATCAAGAAGTATACCTAAATATGTATGGTGATTGGTGAAAGGAATACTGAAACCATGAAAGGAAATATGATTATTATCAAATGAACGTTTATGTGTGAATACCATTGCAGCACACTTTGAAAGGGAAAGTTGTAGACCATGATCGCTAAACCAAAGGAATACTTTGCTCATAGCAGTAGATATAGCTTGTTGGCATTCGTCAACGTATGTATGTGTAGCATAAATAACAAAGTCGTCTGCAAAGGCTAACATTCTAGCAAATGGTGTTATGATTTGTTCTAAGTCACTCATGTATAAGGCAAATAGTATTCCACTTAATATTGCACCTTGAGGCAAACTATGAGAAGTCTGTCGACTCGGAATTTGGTAGTGTGCTGATTTAATCGTTAATGTACGATACGAAAATAATTGATATAGGATAAATAGAAATTTGAAAGGGAATCCCTTCATGGCTAGTTTTTCCCATAGGAGGTGTAACGGTACCGAATCATAGGTACCTTTTATATCGAGAAATATGTCAATAGTATTCTGTTGTCTCCAACGGGATAACAGAATATCAAGAATTATTACATTAATTTGATCTTGGGTATTACGTCCTTTTATGAAGGCATATTGGAATTTGGGAAAAAGGCTATAGTAATCTAGCAACCAAATTAGTCGCCGTAGTATGATTTTACAAAAGGTTTTGCGTATGCAAGAGCTCAATATTATTCCGCGGAAATGATCTGGAGTATCGGGAAGTGTATGTGGCTTTAGAATAGGTTTTAAAAGGAAATCGTTCCATTGAGTGGGGATGCGCGCTGTGTGTAGGATATCATTATAATAGTTGAGGAGTAAAAGTTGTGCCTAAGATTGTAGTAGTCGGAGCATTGTGTAAGTTATAGAATCAGGGCGAGGGGAAGAACTATTTGCAGTTAACATAACAGCTCGTAGTTCATTTAATTTTATTGGTTGTGTTAAAGTAGAAAAATAAGGGTGTGTTGTATAGGAGGGCAAAATGAATTGAGGTACCGTATAATCAGGTGTGAGGGAATGGAGAAAGGAACAGAGAACGGTTCGCGGGAAATGATGCTGTGATTGATGGTGAAAGGCTCTTGTAATCATTCGTATAGCATTCCACAAATGGCTTGCTGGGATATGAGAAGTTAATGATGATATGAATGTGTTCCAGGCATTTCTATTTTTAGTATTAAAAATAAGTTTAGTTTTAGCGGTATGTCGCTTTATTTTTTAATTTCCTTGTGTCATAGATTGACGATACGTTTAAAATAAAGTCTTGCGGTGTTTAATGAGATAGTGACATTCCTTATCCCACCAATGTATAGTCTGAAAGGGCTGGGAAGAAGATAAGATTATTGGTTTGAATGGGTGATAAGTATTTAAATAATTATTCAGGATTGTAGGATTACAACCGTGCACACGCGTAAATGAATGATTGAGGTACTCAATGTATGTATCATTATTAAAATTTTTAACGGAGCGTATGTTACTGGCTTGTTCAATTAAACGTATCGAGGTTTACTAATACCATAAGTAATGATAATTGGAAAATGGTCGCTCGTGTGATAAAGTGTGCCAAGTAATATTTGGGACCAAAGCTGTACGACATAGAGTTAAGTCTACGGCACTAGGAGGAGAGCCGGAAGGAGAGATTCGCGTAGGAGAACCATCACTAAGTATCGTAAAATTATGCTGGTGAGAAGCACAAAAGAGATGTGAACCCTTTGGTGTATCAGATTTACTTCCCCATTCTGTATGGTGGCAATTTAAGTCACCATACACAATGACATTAGAGAAGGAATCGAATTGTGAAAAAATGGGCCATTGCAGTGTAGAGATGTAAATATCGGGGTGGGGGTGGGGCACTATATATTAACTAAATGAATATTATTATAGATGATGCCTACAAAATAAGTTTGGGTAATGTGATTATGGATTGGAAAAGGCATATAGGTAAATGAAATGTGTATACATATTGGTACGCCAGCGGATCCGGGGCCATCTTGCCTTACAATATTATATCCCGGGAGAGTGAAATGGGAGTGTGATGTAAACCAAGTTTCTTGAAGCATAATAATATGGGCCAGGGTTTCCTGAATAAGTAGTTGTAATTCATGTTTCTTTTTTTTTGGAATTACACTCCTAACATTCCATTGTAGGATGTTGATCATATACGACTAGAATGTTTGCTATGTGATCACGTCATTTATAAACTACTTGAGTCAGTTGGGGCTCATTGCCCAAAGATTGTACTAATGAGACTAATATTCGTTGAATTTCTTTTTGAAGATGGTCCTTCATACTGAGGAGCAGTTGGGCCTGTAGGACCGACATATCTCTATTATACATATTTTGTGAGGTTGATGTAGAAGGTTGAACTGTTGAGTTAGCTGATGTTGTAGTTGGTTGAGATGCGAGCCATTCTACAGGAATATTTTCATTGCGGATTATGGACATATAACCCCTGTTATCATATCCTGGGACGGGAGGAGGAGGAGAATGCATAATAACCTGCGTGAATTTCCTTTTCTTGGGGTTTTCAGGAGGAGGAGTATAATCTCTGGATAATGGAGGGAAATGGTTAGGGTTTTGTTCCGGGTAATATGTAGGGAGTGCTACTTTGGCTTTCACGTCTGCAAATGAAATATGTTCTTGCTCAAGATTTTTTTCACTTTTACTTGGTAGTTGTGTTCCGGACAATCGGAGAATGCTGTCAAATGCTCCCGTTTACAATATACACATTTTGTGAACTGTTCAGTACATTGATTAGTGGCGTGCTGTTGGGAACATTTGCCACATCTTGAAGTTTGTGCTTTACACTGTTTTTCGGTATGCCCATACCTCTGACATTTTCGGCATCTGATAGGTGTAAAAATAAATGGCTCGACATCCAAATTAACTTTATATAATGCTACTTGTTGAGGTAGAGTCTGTGCGCGAAAAATAACTTTAATTGATCCTGCTGGTAAATATTCGGTTGTGTCCTTTTGAACGATTTTTCGATTGAGTCGTTGTATAGCTTTAATAGGCACTGATGATTCAAATTGACGGAGTATTTCGACATCTAATAGGTTTTTATCAACACCTCGTATGAGTCCTACACGTAGGACATTCGAAGAGGGGATATAGGCTTTGACTTTAAGAGTCTCAAGCATCGGGTTTCGCAAGAAGGCATTTGCCTGTGCTGCCGTGTGAAAGGTTACTTGAATACGGTTTCGTCCCTTGCGTTGCAGGGATTTTCCATTTAAATCGTTTTCATAGAAACGTCGTCCTAAAGCCATAGGGTGTAATTGGCCTAAATTTTTATCAGCGGATGATTCCACAAACACTATATAGGGACCGTAATGGAACTTATTATAGTACTCCGGCACATTTGTAGACTGAGCTACAACACTGAGCTGAGTATTTTGTTGATCGGGTGAAATTTCCTTGTTCGGTGGAGTTTGCCCTTGTTGATTACTCGTAGATAATTGGGTTTGCGTTTGATTAGTTCTAAAGAAGAACTATCAATAGATTCATCGTCCATATGCACTTCAATATCTTTATCAACAATTAACTGATCACCTGTGAGGGGCAGATGCTCCCCACTGGAAGCGGCCATCTCTCACTTTGCACTTACTATACACACTAAAGCACGCCAGCAACTGACACGCCGCACACGATTTCACTACTACACGACCTTCGTGCCTTACGGCGAACAAGCAACTGTAATTTTCTACTTAATGACGAGCATTTCTACCTGTGACTCAGATAACACGGGAAGGAGGCATCAAGGGGCATGCTCGAACGAACATAGCTCGCCTCGCCTCTGAGAAACAAATTCGGTCATAGCAAATAACTTAATCATATTAAGCCATACTCGGCAAGTATGAACCGAGCATAGAGCGTGTTTTGCACGACACTAATTTCAATCTGTCCACTTTCCGGCTTTGTGTATCTCGTAGGCAACGATCTCGCCATCTAAAAACAGCATGCGTTCTCGCGCCTAAAGTATGTCTAGGGAGGTCTGGTCACGCTGCCACAATCCTTTGCGGTGGCGGCCAAATTGGGTCTTAAATATCTTTGTTATGTGGGCGTGCCCGATGTAATGATGTGAGTTATTACTTGTATTTTGAAGGAAAATGTGATACTGTGCCGCACCAAATCGTCAAAATAAGACAGCTGACGGAATTAGAATGTTTCGCTTCCCGAGAGATAAGCAAAGGAGAGCTCAGTGGGTACAAAACTGTAGGCGTGACAAATGGCAATCTACAGATAATTCCATCTTGTGCGTGGTTAGTGAAGTTATACATTCGTATTAATCCTGAATCATAATATGTTTATATGAACGATGTTTTATATTTATAGGTCTTATTATGTATTTTCTTCTAGCATCGTTTTGAATAATCTGAATTTGAACTAAAGAGGGCACATGGACGTAAACTACTCAAGTGGAATTCCATCCCAACAATTTTCAACGTCCCTAATCCACCCAAGTTTTTGACATACTTGTATAATAGGAAACCTTCCAAAGAAAGAGAATTATCTTTCAAAACAAGCGAGAAATGTAACAGGAAATATGTAATAGTAGTATTGATGTTTATGAAAATTTCCTTTTCATGTGTCCGGCTCCATGGCTAAATGGTTAGCGTGCTGGTCTTTGGTCACAGGGGTTCTGGGCTCGATTCCCGGCAAGGTTAGGTATTTTAACCGTAATTGGTTAATTTCGCCGGCCTATCATTTCAAACCAATGATTTGTGTCCAGCTTGCCATCATTACAACAACATATTTTAATAGCAGTTTTATACGGTAGGCCTACTGTAGTTATTATTTACAGCTATATTTCATTCATCTTAAATGCTCTCTAGAGTACATTATATGGCTGGACAAGTACTTAAAGATCACAACACTTGCTTCACTCGCACTAACCAACTACTGCAATTTAACGTACCGTAGCCTAAGATAATATCCTAATGTAATCCCTAAAATAGCCTAACCTAGGTTGTATGTTGGGTATTCAGCCCGAAGGCTGGTTCGATCCTCTACAGCTCCACCAAAAGCTATCATAGATACTCAAGGTGTCACTGAAGAGGCATACTAGGGAAATGAGGAGTGAGGTAGTTTCCCGTTGCTTTCCCCACCGAGCCAGAAGTTGCTGTTGCATATCAGTCTGCCAAGCCCACTGAAATGCATGCACCAATCGACCCTATGAGCGATATTTTCACATCATTCATAACAGGGACTGGCTGCGTAAGGAATGGTATTGCTAGCATTGCTCATACCTCGGTCACTTTCACATTGTCAAAGCCAAGGATGAGACTTAGACAGGTCAATGAAAGTAACAAATTGCTCTAGCCCATACCAGAAGATATAGCGCACTGTACACACTACATCTTGCCAGCAAGGGCTTCTAACCTAGGTTAACTCAACTTAATAGTGACTGAATATCTATTTCTTATGGAATCGTGTCTACCAATGGCTTTAATTTTCTTAACCATTATTATTATTATTATTATTATTATTATTATTATTATTATTATTATTATTATTATTATTATTATTATTATTATTATTATTATTATTATTATTATTATTATTATTATTATTATTATTATTATTATTATTATACGAATGAATGTTAGGACTCAGCTAAAGGCCCCGTGGTCGCCAACACACACTCCCTAGTTAGGATCTCCTGACACCCGTTTCAGTCGCCTCTTATGACAGGGGATACCGTGGGTGTTATTCTCTTGCCCCACCTACAGGGGGAAAATAATTTGGGTTGTGACTACGAGGCCCTTAGCTGAGTCTTCACATTGCTTTCACTTACTTGTATCAGGCTCTCACTTATTCTAGCCCATCTGACCTCCCCTGGTCAACACATGTCCTTTTCCGACCGCGACGGCATCAGCGCATTCGAGGCCTATGAAGTTTTTCATTTCCACGCACTTTGTGGCCTTCATCTTTCTTTTGCCGATACCTTCATTTTTCGAAGTGTTGCAACCCTTCTTCTGATTAGTGTTTATAAAGGATGGTTGCCCAGTTGTACTTCCTCTTAAAACAATAATCACCACCACCACTTTTTACTATATAGCTGCATGGGTTATTAAGAAACTAGTTTAGAGTAGCTAAGAATATCACTCATGTTGCACATGTGGAGAGTATTTTTGTCTTAGAACCCAAAGAAATACCACGTGAATGGATAACAACAGTTACCATACATAATTTCATGCATTCAACTCAAGAGGCATTCAGTGTTTGTCAACATACTGGGGTAATCTTTTAGACATGCAGTATCGGTAATTACTTTCTTAATAAAGAAAACGCTGAAGGTAATTTATTACAACTGTCTTTTAGTACTTTAAGCACAGTACTTCAAGTTCAGTATTTCAGTACTGTTTGGTTGAAGGAGCTACACCAAATGAATGGAGAGTTGCTATAGTAGTTCCTGTGTATAAAGGAAAGGGTGATAGACATAAAGCTGAAAATTACAGTCCAGTAAGTTTGGCATGTGTTGCATGTAAGCTTTGGGAAGGCATTCTTTCTGATTATATTAGACATGTTTGCGAAATTAATAACTGGTTCTATAGAAGGCAGTCGGTTTTAGGAAAGATTATTCCACTGAAGCTCAACTTGTAGGATTCCAGCAAGATATATTAGATATCTTAGATTCTGGAGGTCAAATGGACTGTACCGCGATTGACCTGTATAAAGCATTTGATAGGGTGGATCATGGGAGACTACAGGTAAAAATGAGTGTAATTGGACTAGACAAAAGTGACTGAATGGGTTACTATATTTCTAGAAAATAGTTCTCACAGAATTAGTGTAGGCGAAGCTTTATCTGACCCTGTAATAATTAAGGGGGGGGGGGAATTCCTCAAGGCAATATTATTGGACCTTTATGTTTTCTTATATATATATATAAATGATATGAGTAAAGAAGTGGAATCGGAGGTAAGGCTTTTTGCGGATGATGTTATTCTGTATAGAGTGATAAATAAGTTACAAGATTGTGAGCAACTGCAACGTGATCTCGAAAATGTTGTGAGATGGACAGCAGGCAATGGTATGTTGATAAACAGTGTTAAAAGTCATAATAATAATGTTATTTGTTTTACGTCCCACTAACTACTTTTTAAGGTCTTCGGAGACGCCGAGGTGCCGGAATTTAGTCCCGCAGGAGTTATTTTACGTGCCAGTAAATCTACCGACACGGGGCTCTCGTATTTGAGGGTTAAAAGTCAGGTTGTGAGTTTCACAAAAAGTCCTCTCCGTTTTAATTACTGCGTTGATGGGGTGAAAGTTCCTGTTGGGGATCATGGTAAGTATCTAGGTGTTAATATAAGGAAAGATATTCACTGGGGTAATCACATAAATGGGATTGTAAATAAAGAGTACAGATCTGGGCACATGGTTATGTGGGTTTTCAGGGGTTGTAGTAAGGAGGTAAAGGAGAGGGCATATAAGTCTCTGGTAAGACCCCAACTAGAGTATGGTTCCAGTGTATGGGACCCTCACCAGGATAACTTGATTCAAGGACTGAAAAAATCCAAAGAAAAGCAGCTTGATTTGTTCTGGGTGATTTCCGATAAAAGAGTAGCGTTACAAAAATGTTGCAAAGTTTGGGCTGGGAAGACTTGGGAGATAGGGGACGAGCCGCTCGACTAAGTGGTATGTTCCGAGCTGTCAGCGGAGAGATGGCATGGAATGACATTAGTAGACGAATAAATTTTGAGTGGCATGTTTAAAAGTAGGAAAGATCACAATATGAAGATAAAGTTGGAATTCAAGAGGATAAATTGGGGCAAATATTCATTTATACGAAGGGGCGTTAAGGATTGGAATAGCTTACCAAGAGAAATGTTCAATAAATTTCCAATTTCCTTGAAATCATTTAAGAAAAGGCTAGGTAAACAACAGATAGGGAATCTGCCACCTGGGCGACTGCCCTAAATGCAGATCAGAATTGATTGATTGATTGATTGATTGATTGATTGATTGATTGATTGATTGATTGATTGATTGATTGATTGATTGATTGATTGATTGATTGATTGATTGATTGATTGATTGATTGATTGATTGATTGATTGATTGATTTTATGTACGGTACCGGTAATCATAATATGACACAGGTACCGTACAAATTTCTATGTTTCTGTCAATAAGATTACGTATTTGACAGATTATATTAATAAGAAACACTCTAAGACCAAGTTGTAATGAAGTAAAAGAGTAGTGCATGAGGTTTCCTGTTGATTCTTGTTTCAAAAAAAATTCAGGCTCCGTTAATTATCATCCTATTCAAATAGCTGTGAATGTATTCATATCATTTAAGTTTTAAAATGTTATATATACATGAACAGAAGATGCCCAATAAAATTCTTTATGAAAAATAGTTGGTATTTTGTTTTTATTTCAAAGTTCTGTACCGAAATCGTCTAAATTCGAATACACTTGCCTTTGGTTACGCTCGCTTAAAGACCCAATATGGCGGCTCCACAAGAAGTATTCGTGACTTGACCTCCCCAGACGACCACGCCCGTTATGTAGACCACTGTGATTGGGCTTCACTCTCAGAGCTCCAAGGCATCCCCCTGTAATCTTTACGGTACTCCCTGCGCCCAATAACACAGGAGAAGTGGAAGAAGAAGTATGACACGTCTTTGTTAGAAACACTGCCGTCTCGATCCTCTTATACTGCCTGCTCTATGCCACTACTTTAACACACGAAGGCGCGACTACCAATATTTCTCCAAGTCGCCGTAAGAGTGCAGCAGTGGACGCACAATCTTCGCTATCCGTGTGGGTGTAGCACTGTGTTATTGGTTCATGAATGTGTATGAAAACCTGAGTTATTTCTTTTAATGAGTAAACGTGTCTGGTCACTTCCGTTCGTACAAGAGATATTTTGTATAGAACTGTGAAATGAATTAGTCATGTTATGGTTATAGACATTTCAAAAGTGAATTTAAGGTGTTGGTACTTGTTTCTTTCTGTTCGTGTGAGGTATATTTTTCGCAGAACTGAAACTTCAGTTTCTTTCCCCGAAATATTCAATTGTTGTGTACCATTTTGCCAATCTCGGCAAGGTGGTTCGCAGCCAGAAAAGATAAGACTCAATGAAATATCGTCTAGAAGGGAATTGAGAGAAAAGCGGCTTTCGGTTTATCTAGGCAAGGACCTAATGAAGGAAGTAATTGGATATCTTCAGATTACTCTTGTATGTGTGCCTTTACACCTTATTTCAGAAGGTGATGGAGCCTCCGCGGCTCAGGCGGCAGCGCGCCGGCCTCTCACTGCTGGGTTCTGTGGTTCAAACCCGATCACTCCATGTGAGATTTGTGCTGGACAAAGCGGAGGCGGGACAGGTTTTTCTCCGGATACTCCGGTTTTCCCTGTCATATTTCATTCCACGAACACTCTCGAATATCATTTCATTTCATCTGTCATTCATTAATCATTGCCCCGGAGGAGTCTGACAGGATTCGGTAGACGGCACAATTCCTGCCCTCGCTACTAGATGGGGCTTCATTCATTCCATTTCTGACCCGGTCGAATGACTGGAAACAGGCTGCGGATTTTTTTTCAGAAAGTGATTAAAGCCGTGGAGGATAGTGGATTCCTTGTGATAAGAATTGTGACGGACAATCACAAAACAAACGTCTTCATGTTTAGACATTTTGGGCAACCTCAGATATCCAAACGATAATATTCCAATCAAACTAGAAACAAGAAATCAAATCCTAATTTGCGGGTACTAGGTTCGTGTTGTTGAAGAGAGGATGGAGTGTGACATTTATGTCAGCAACATCTCACTGCCTAGAGCTTCGACACTACTAAATGGAACTGATTATGCATCAGGACAGAGGAGGAGTTCGATACCCGAAACCTTATTTTGTTGCTCTGGTGAAGCATCTGCAGAGTTCGTTTAAGCTGCTGTGCCCTATTGTCGAAGTCCTTCAAACGTACGAGCGTAATACGAGGACTTGCAACGTCTTCCCTTTCAGAATACCGGGCGAGATGGCCGTGCGGTTAGGAGCGCGCAGCTGTGGGCTTGCATCCGGGAGTTAGTGCGTTCGAACTCCACTGTTAGCAGCCCTGAAGATGGTTTTCCGTGGTTTTCCATTTTCACACCAGATAAATGCTGGGGCTGTACCTTAATTAAGGCCACGACCGCTTCCTTCCAATTCCGGTTTAGGGTAACCCACTGCCTGCTCGATGTGCATCCGATGGCTGCTTATACTGCCTGCTCATTCCATATTCAAACGTGTAACACGACTTACAAAATATCTGGCGCTAGATCGCAGCACCAGACGTACCCAGTTATCGCGTGAATACAGCTAGATAAGCATACAAGCAAAATTTCAAATCTGAAAGGAACAGAAAAATTAAAGAATTGTATGCACGAAGTGGTGCTCTAGAGAGTGATAGCTTCTGGAGTTTTCGAGAAAGAGATTTCGACGAATAAGAAAACCTGTAAAGTTTGTCTGTATGGTACTTCCCTACATTAATAAGTAGAGGTTTCACGAATTTGGCCACCACAGTTTCTGACACAAGTTCCTGGTGCTTATTGTTACTAACACACTTTAAAACCTTACAGTGGCACAAAGAGGGTAGAGCCGGGCTGAGTGGCTCAGACAGTTAAGGCGCTGGCCTTCTAACCCCAACTTGGCAGGTTCGATCCTGGCTCAGTCCGGTGGTATTTGAAGGTGCTCAAATACGACAGCCTCGTGTCGGTAGATTTACTGGCACGTAAAAGAACCCCTGCGGGACTAAATTCCGGCACCTCGGCGTCTCCGAAGACCGTAAAAGTAGGTAGTGGGACGTAAAACAAATAACATTATTATTATTTAAAGAGGGTAGAACATAGTTTTTTATAGTCTGGAGCAGACTTGCAGATTTCTTGCCGTACGGTAGAGCTGCCTCAACAAATTTCTGTAGCCCCATAATTATGCCAATAAATCCTTACTGGGGGTAGCGCAGGCCTCCTCTATCAGACTGTCTGATTAAGTTCATCAATGGGGATGCATTAACTGAGGTGGAAACGTTACTCAAGCACGTGCTGCATTGTTTTTTCTTCGATTACATGCACTAAATAACCACACACTAATGCATGGGAAGCAGTTTCCAAAGTGACATACACTGACGCAGGGGGCTCACGAACATCTTCCAGTAAATCAAGTACATACTCAGCGGGCATCACTGGTTCTGTTTCGTCAAGTCCGGGAGAGGATACTGAGGCAGAAAATTTTGAATTTTGTTTGTGGACAACGTTAGCACCATCGGTGGACATTAAAATACCGGATTTCAGAATTCTCATCATCATCATCATCTGTTTACCCTCCAGTTTCGGCTTTTCCCTCGGACTCAGCGAGGGATCCCACCTCTACCGCCTCAAGGGCAGTGTCCTGGAGCTTCAGACTCTTGGTCGGGGATACAACTGGGGAGTATGACCAGTACGTCGCCCAGGCAGCCTCACCTGTTATGGTGAACAGGGGCCTTGTAGGGGGATGGGAAGATTGGAAGGGATAGGCAAGGATGAGGGAAGGAAGCGGCCGTGGCCTTAAGTTAGGTACCATCCCGGCATTCGCCTGGAGGTGAAGTGGGAAACCACGGAAAACCACTTCGAGGATGGCTGAGGTGGGAATCGAACCCACCTCTACTCAGTTGACCTCCCGAGGCTGAGTGGACCCCGTTCCAGCCCCGTACCACTTTTCAAATTTCGTGGCAGCGCCGGGAATCGAACCCGGACCTAACCACTACACCAGAGAGGCGGACTTTCAGAATTCTTTCTATGGAATTCTGAGTAGCCCGGGAGTCAGTCATGTCATTGCACCCTTCTCCCATTCTTATAGAACCAAACATGGCTTCAACTGGATCTCCTGAAAAAGCCCGTGTCATGGAATGAAATACCACGGCATTCTGGTTTCCCTTCTTTGATTTGCAGAAAGGCACGCAGCAGTACACCATTTTTACTGTAAACAAATACAGTACTACTAGTACCCTATTTCCCGCTATTTCATTCCGACAGTTCAGGAGCCGGTTGGTGCTGCCATCTGCTGTGGGTATTTGTAAACGGAGTGTTTCATTTAGTGCCATGTTAAAATATGGTAATGAGCAGGCAGTATAAGCAGCCATCGGATGCGGATCGAGCAGGCAGTGGGGTAAACACGTCGTTCGTCATATCACACGTCATTGGTAAGCTTTCATTACACTTTGCGCAATATCTACATTACAACCCTCTATTTGTGTTATCCCATCCTTAATACTAGATCCTTTAGTTGTTATGTTCTACTCTCTGTCCTTCCCAATTGTAGACCCGTTCCGTATGTCAAAGTAGAAGACGCCAAGATGGATCACTTCGGCGTGAAGATATAGTACCTTGTGTCCACGTGCTTACTCCTACGTCCATTACCCTTACACCCAGAAGATGTAGATTTTCTCCCATACCAGTGATCCTTGTACTAAAGTACTTTCTGAATAGTCCTACGGTTCAATCCATACATGATCATAAACAAGTGGTTCCCAGATTCCCCAGTTTTACCACCTGTGAGATAAAGTATTCAATAGTTACCATAACTAAATGTTTCTGAGTGTTCGAAAGTGTTTCATTTATAATGTATTGGAACTGGGTGTTAGTTAAATACAGAGCCCAACCAAATATCAACAAGAAGAAGAAGAAGAAGAAGATGACACGTGTTTAAGAACCTTGGACACGTGTTGTGGTATGACAGATGTCTGTCAGGTATGACCAGGTATGACGTGTGTAGTTATTAGCATTGCATGTTATATTTTGATATTTTTAATTCTTATGCTCTCAATATTTGTGTCATTGCAAAGATAGGTAGACAATCTTGTAAGGGTTATGGTCGGGGCCGTATTTCGTTAAACTAACCAGTAATATTACCTAATGTATTGGAACTCATAAAAATAATTATTAATGAACCAAATTCTGTTTCGTATAGATTTACACATGATTAATAAAATATCTTCACTCATAATATTAGTTCATTAATCAGCTCGTACAAATGGAGGTTAGAATCTGTCTGTTGTACTATATATGTTCTTGTTTTGTGCTTGTTCCTAGCAATAGGCTAGTGCTTGACTACAACCGGCTATTAATTCATATGTTCGATAGGCTTACTTGATATTTTCGTTGTTGTGACTTTGATACACATGGGAATGGTTAAAAGAAGTAAAAATGTGAGAGAAGAAAGTTTTTTTGCAGAAAGTGATCGAATTAGTGTCAACTATTCGCAGCCTTTTGCACACTATAACCCTCCTTGTTCTTTTTACTTTAAAAATTTATTTTGAGATGGACTAGCAAAATCTTGGTTTACAACCCCTACCCCTTGTGCCCCTCTGTGAGTGCGGGGCAGTAGAAGTAGAATAAGACCCACGGTATCCCCTGCCTGTTGTAAGAGGAGGCGGCAACTAAAAGGGACCCCAGGGGCTTTCAATTTGGGAGCGTGGGTTGGCGACCACGGGGCCCTGACCTGAGTCCTGGCATTGCATCCACTTGTGCTAGGCTCCTCACTCTCCTCTATCCTATCCGACCTCCGTTGTTAATCTCTTGTTGTTTTCCGAAACTGATGGTATTAGGTCGCGAGGCCTAGGGAGTCTTTCATTTTCACGCCCTTTTTTCGGCCTTCTCTTTCTTTGGCCGATACCTTCATTTTTTGAAGTGTCCGATCCCTTCCATTTTTCTGTCTTATTAGTGTTGTATAGAGGATAGTTGCCTAGTTGCACTTCTTCTTAAAACAATAATCATCACCACTACAATCTTGGTTTACTGGTGGTATAAGCCAAGATTTTAAAGGATAGCTGGAGTCTCCGAGCAGAACTGCACTAGGGAAGCACATTGCTACTGTGTATCACTACTAATCCGTGAAGTGCAGTGTGAAGCTGCTGCTGTTCCTTGGGGTGGAACATTCTATTACCAGTCCTATCAAGCAAATACTCAAAAGTTCTGTAATCTAACCGAAATCTCTCATTGTATCCATATGTTTGTTACATTCCACTGCAGGCTGTTTTTGGCCTAACATTTATTGAACTGTGAATACCTACACTCGCTCCTCATCACTGTTTGAATCAGAGTCGATCATTTTACTGATCTCATGATTATTTCACTAATAATATGGAATATGATTCAAAATACCCTAATCACAATAATCTCAATATGAGAAATGGTGGGTTCCTGGACATCGCAATGAACTCGTCTCTCCTCTGAGATGCTCTCCAAGTAAGGTGTCATTAATTTCCACTTACTTATAACTAGAGCCCATATTTCCATGCAAATGCATGATTTAAATAAGCTGGTTACAAATTCTCAAACTTTGCAGATATTTGGTTTATGGCTTAACGAACCGTTCTTTTTCCCTGCACGTTTGCATGTTTTGGCCTTTATAGGAGAAAAGTCACACAAAACTTGTATTGTAATTCTGTGTTGCAGTGTTACTGAGCTAGCAGCTTACAAACCTTGGTTTTGCACTGAATCCTCTTCCATTGTTATCCTGGATTTTCTTACCCAGAACTTTCACTCGCCACTTTGTTATTGCGAGGCAATCGTTACCAATTACTGAGGACATTCAAATGTGTCTGCCATAAGTGCACGGAGAAGTTGCTGCGGCAGCTAGATACGAGTTGAACAAAGTGATCCGTTCAAATCCTGATTTTGAATTCATCAAACTTATAAAACATGTATTACCGAGCTCGATAGCTGCAGTCGCTTAAGTGCGGCCAGTATCCAGTAATCGGGAGATAGTGGATTCGAGCCCCACTGTCGGCAGCCCTGAAGATGGTTTTCCGTGGTTTCCCATTTTCACACCAGGCAAATGCCGGGGTTGTACCTTAATTAAGGCCGCGGCTGCTTCCTTCCAATTCCTAGGCCTTTCCTATCCCATCGTCGCCATAAGACATATCTGTGCCGGTGTGACGCCAAAAAAAAAATCATATTGTGGTGAAAATACACAAGACGTGCAATTTGACCTCGCTTTGTTCCAAATTTCTTCATTTAGGTATGCACCTGTCATTTCTTGTGACGTAGAAAGATCATTTTCTGTGCATAAGAATGTGCTGACAGATAAACAGATGAGCTTAAATCAAGACAATTTGGAAAATTTAGTTGTTGTACAATGTTTCGAAAGAAACTGAATCTTGATAGTGCATATTTTCCAGTTTATCGTGCATGTTTTGTAATATGTAGTGCATGAATGCATGCATATTTTGAGATGGTAGCATATGAAAAGATGTGAAAGATATTTTATGAAACAGGGCCCTGGTGTCGTTTTGTTAAATTTTAGTAACTTTGCCTACTTCAAAGAGTTTCATTTTAATAGGGTCCTTTTTAACTATGTAACACGCATGTAGGTGTTCAAAAAAATATAAAGTAGTTTTTATTATTTCATGTCAGCATTGATATAGAGTATAAATCAGTTACAAGATTGTGAGCAACTGCAAAAAGACATCAACTGTGTTGTGTTATGGTCAGCAGGCAATGGTATGATGATAAACATGGTTAAAAATCAGGTTGTGAATTTCACTAATAGGAAACGTCCTCTCAGTTTTAATTACTGCTTTGATGGAGTGAAGTTCCTTATGGGGATCACTGTAAGTACCTAGGTGTTAATATAAGGAAAGATCTTCGTTGGGGTAATCACATAATGGGGTTATAAATAAAGGCTATAGATCTCTGCACGTGGGTAGGATGGTATTTAGGGGTGGTATTAAGGATCTAAAGGAGAGGGCATATAAGTCACTGGTAAGACCTCAATTAGAGTATGGTTCTGGTGTATGGGACCCTCACCAGGATTACTTGATTTGAGAACTGGAAAAAAATCCAAAGAAACACAGCTCGATTTGTTCTGAATGTTTTCTGATGGAAGAGTATGTTGCAACGTTTTGGGCTGGGAAGACTTGAGAGAAAGGAGACGAGCTGCTCGCCTAAGTGGTATGTAAAGTCAAATAATAATACTAAATTAAAAATTCCACTTATCAACCCTTATTTAATAAAAATCCAAATCGAAACAAATGAAATATGGCTTAAAAACAAAATAAAAAATTTCTACAGAAATATGTCACTCTTAAACTTACAAAAAAAAAACACAAAAAAAATCTTGTGTATTGAACAGGTGGAATTTATAATCTAGTATTATTATTTGACTTTAATTACATTTCAATTTGGACCATAACATGAGATTTGTAACATGTAAGTGGTATGTTGCGAGCTGTCCGTGAAGAGAGGCGTGGAATGACATTAGTAGAAAAATAAGTTTGAGTGGTGGTTTTAAAAGTAGGAAAGATCACAATATGACTATAAAGTTGGAATTCAAGAGGACAAATTGGAGCAAATATAGTTTATAGGAAGGGGAGTTAAGAATTTGAGATTTATCTCATAAATTTCCCAATTATTTACAATTATTTATGGAAAGGCTAGGAAAACAACAGATAGGGAATTTGCCACTTGGGCGATTGCCCTAAATACAAATCAGTGGTGATTGGTACGATTCAAGTGGCATATGCACTGGCCTTGCGTCTTGGTGGGTGTGCTAAGTATCAACTGATGAGCCCAACTTAGCACATAGGGACAATATGAAGAGTAACAATAACCGAGAGATTTGGCGACGCGTTTAGGGTCACGCAGCTGTGAGCTTGCATTCGGGAGGTACTAAGTTCAAATCTCACCGTCGGCGTCCCTGAAGATGGTTTTCTGTGGTTAACCATTTTCACACCAGGTATATGCTGGGGCTTTACAGTACCTTAATTAAGGCCACGGCTGCTGCCCTCCCAATCCTAACCCTTACCCACCCTTCCGTCGTCAAAAACCTTTGATGCAGTAGTGCGACGTTTAACAAGTAACAAAAAATATACATACACATACATTATCATTATAGACCATTATTCCTTTCAGCGTTCAGTCTGCAAGCCTCTGTGAGTTTACTAAACGTCGCCACAATCCTCTATTTGCAACTAGTGCTCTGGCCTCATGTAGTTCTATATCTCTTAACTTTAAATTGTTTGAAACTGAGTCTAACCATCTTCATCTCCCTCTACTTCTCTTACTCTCCATAACAGAATCCATTATTCTCGTACGTAACCTATCCTCCTCCATTCTCCTCACATGACCTCACCACCGAAGTTGGTTTATAAGTACAGCTTCATCCATCTAGTTCATTCCTAACTTAGCCTTTATCTCCTCATTCTGAGTACCCTCCCGCCATTGTTCCCACCTGTTTGTACCAGCAATTATTCTCGCTACTTTCATATCTGTTACATCTAACTTATGAATAAGATGTCCTGAGTTCACCCAGCTTTTGCTGAGAACAGACCAATGTAAAGATAGTTTCGTCCGGGAGCTGACTTCCTTCTTACAGAATACCTTTGATCGCAGCTGCAAGCTCACTGTATTAGCTTTACTAGACATTGATTCTATCACACTCACTATATTACCTTCCTGGGAGAACACACAACCTAAATATTTGAAGTTATCTACCTGTTCGAGCTTTGTATGACCAATCTGACATTTAATTTTGTTGAATTTCTTGCCTACTGACATCAGTTTAGTCTTCAAAAGGCTAATTTTCATACCACACTCATTGCACCTATTTTCAAGTTCCAAGATATTAGACTGCAGGCTTTCAGCGCAATCTGCCATTAAGACCAAGTCGTCAGCATAGGCCAGACTGCTTACTACATTTCCACCTAACTGAATCCCTCCCTGCCACTTTATACCTTTCAACAGATGGTCCATGTATACTACAAACAGCAAAGGTGAAAGATTATAGCCTTGTCTAACCCCTGTAAGTACTCTGTTCCAAGAACTCATTCTACCATCCATTCTGACTGAAGCCCAATTGTCAACAGAAATGCCTTTGATTGATTTTATTAATCTACCTTAGACTGAGCCAGGATTGAACCTGCCAAGTCAGGGTCAGAAGGCTAGCGGCTCAACAGTCTGAGCCAGTCAGCCTGGCATATATTTTTATTATTTATGTGAAAGGCTGCAACAAGGCCGAAGTTCCACAAGAAACAAAATAATGTAAAACTAAACCTTTACCGGGCGAGTTGGCCGTGCGCGTAGAGGCGCGCGGCTGTGAGCTTGCATCCGGGAGATAGTAGGTTCGAATCCCACTATCGGCAGCCCTGAAAATGGTTTTCCGTGGTTTCCCATTTTCACACCAGGCAAATGCTGGGGCTGTACCTTAATTAAGGCCACGGCCGCTTCCTTCCAACTCCTAGGCCTTTCCTGTCCCATCGTCGCCATAAGACCTATCTGTGTCAGCGCGACGTAAAGCCCCTAGCAAAAAAAAAAAAAAAAAAAAACTAAACCTTTAAATTTTAAGCAATGTTGCATTTTTCATGCCTGTCGTGTTTTATTTATTTATTTATTTATTTATTTATTTATTTATTTATTTATTTATTTATTCCATGTTAAAATATTATATGATACTAGCTGTCATACATGATTTTGACCAAGTTGGTTGTTCTGGTAAGTTGAGGAAAGCTATCTTAATTTGTGGCTGTAAACTCTCCATTTCTATCAGCACCTCAGCAGCATGAGTAGAGTAACTTTAATATTACGATGGACCTGTCTGTCGTACCAGTAGTTATCAGAATATATATATGATCCAGACAAATGACAAGATAAAAAAAAAAAAAAAAAAACTATTGAACTCTCCAGCTCTTGTCTACCAATATTCAGAGAAAGGCTGTTTCACTTTAGCCTTGGTGAGATACCTTTCCTAGATCGCACTTCTTGTGTGCATCTACTCATGTCCTGCTTTAAGACAGACAATGCATTCAGGTATTACGATTGGTAACTTTTCTAGTATGATAAAATGTACGAAGCATGGAAGATAAGAATTTAATATTCTTCTTCTGTTTGTTGTAAAATTTTATTTGGTAAGATTAACATTAACAATGGTGGAAATTTTAAAAAGTAATCAGATTAATATTTCCCTTTTTGTCACAGGATTGATTTGTACAGCATATACAATTGGAAATGTTATTTTCTACATCTGTATATATAAAATAAAAGTTCTGTCTGTACATTGCTCAGAATTTGAAAAGAATGGTAAGTTATTTCTGTATCGGTCATGTCCACAGTAACAAGGAAATGCATTTTTTACTTGTCCGTAATGTCTGTCTGTCTGTCTGTCTGTCTGTCTGTGTATGTATGTACACGCATCACGAGAAAACGGCTGATATGAAAATCGGAATGTACAGTCAGGTGATGAAGCACTACAATCTAGGCTATAAATTATTTTATTCACGTTGAGTGAAATGGTAGTTTAGGGGAAGGCCTGAAATTTAATTCTCAAATATTTATGTTATTAGTGGTCCTATCTTAATGAAAACCGGTATGTAAAGTTCTAAAATAAGTTGGTACAATAAAAACTATAAACAATCATATTCACTCTTAAAGAAATGTTAGTTTAGGGGAAGGCATACAATTTTATTTCCAAATATTTGTTATTAGTGGTCCTATCTTAATTAAAATAGGTATGCAAAGTCGGCGAATAAGTCGCTACAATCTACGCCATAAATAATCTTATTCACGCTGAGAGAAATGGTAGTTTAGGGGAAGGCCTAAAATTTAATTCTGAAATATTTGTTATTAGTTGTCCCATCGTAAATAAAATCACAGTTCGGGAATAAGTTGCTACAATCTAGGCCATAAATAACTTTATTCACGTTGAGCAAAATAGTAGTTTAGGGAAAGGCCTAAAATTTAATTCTCGAATATTTGTGTTATTAGTGGTCTTATTGACAATTACTATAGAAATAGTGACATAGTATTAAATTTCCGATCATTTATGTCTTATACATTTTGATCATACCAGCAATGATAACGGAGATATTCATGAATATGGATTTTTGTTGCTAAGATCATATCGGCGCTGTCACGAGAAAATGGGTGAACAGAATATGACAATCGGTATGTAAAGTCGGGGAATAAGGAACTACAGTCTACGCTATAATAAATTTTATAAGACGGCCTTATATTACAGAGTCGAAAGAAAACTGAATATGAAGGCCAACAATACAGAAAGCTCATAACATTGATCAACAATAACATTACATTGACCATTGTTTGTTGTGATTTCCATGGTGTCTCTGTTGCCATTCATCTTCGATAGATGGTATTACTGCTGTATACAGAGTTTTTTAAAATTTGCTCTACGTCGCGCCGACGCAGATAGGACTCATTGCGACGATGGGATACGAAAGGGCTAGGAGTGGGAAGGAAGCTGCCCCTACGTTAATTACGTTACAGCCCCAGCATCTTCCTGGTGTGAAAACTGGAGACCATGGAAAACCATCTTCGGGGCTGTCGACAGTGGAATTCGAACCCACTACCTCCCGGATCCAAACTCACAGCTATGCGCCCCTAACCGCACCGCCAACTCACCTGGTTGTACCGAGTATAACAGCCTGCCTGAAAATTGGCGGGAAGTAGCTGGGGAGTTAGATAAATTTCTGATACTACTGATACATAACAAACTGGTTCATCATAGCATTCGAGCTATTCAATTCCTACTCTGAGGCACTGATTGGAATGAGCAATGTGCATATTCAACGGAATAATGGCAGAGAAGTGTTCACGGCTGTCTGCGGTCTGGTCATTGCAGCACTGGAACTTTGGACTGTTAGATCGGCACCATAGTACTGTTCGTTAAAAGTGAGAAAATGTGTGGTTTATTAATTTGATCGAGTATTTTATATAACATTGCTTTTAATCACTACATTCCTTCTGACGACTTCAGGTAGGAAAACCACAAAGACAGTCTTTCTGAGAATCCCGTAGTGAAGCACAGGTACATCAGCTAGTCTTTCTGTATAGCATTTATCGTAAAGACCGGTATTATCAAAGATATTTCATAATACATATTTAGACTTTCCCCTTAACTGGTATTTCAGCCAGAGTGAATAACTTATATCGTAGATTGTAGTGTCTTCTTCCCTGACTTTAAATACCAATTTTAAATTGTTTTCAACTGTTTTCTCATGATGCATGTACAAACGTTTAGACAGACATGATGGAAATTTAAAAACTGTGTTTCCATCTTACTCTGGACATAAGCGACACACAAATACCAATTTCTAAAAAAATTCTGACCGAAGTATAGACAGAACTCTTTATTTCATTTATATACAGTAAACCAAGTGAGATGGCCATGCAGTTCTGGCCACATAGCTGTGAGGTTGCATTTGGGAGATGGATTGTTCGAATTCCTCTGTTGGCAGCCCTGGAGATGGTTTTCTGTGCTTTCCCATTTTCACACCATAATTAAGGCCACAGCCACTACCATCCCATTCCTATTACTTTCACATCCTTGCAACATTGAAAACCTTTGATGTGTTAGTGCAACGCTGAACCTCTAGCAAAAAAATATGTACAGTAGTTATTACAACAGAAGTGACTTTAAATTTAGAACTGTGGATCATCTGCCTGGTTGATGATCTGTCAGTTTCTCAACTGTGGCTGATGATTGGGAAATTAGACTTATCAATCAATCAATACTGATCTGCATTTAGGGCAGTCGCCCAGGTGGCAGATTCCCTATCTGTTGCTTTCCTAGCCTTTTCCGAAATGATTTCAAAGAAATTGGAAATTTATTGAACATCTCCCTTGGTAAGTTATTCCAATCCCTAACTCCCCTTCCTATAAATGAATATTTGCCCCAGTTTGTCCTCCTGAATTCCAACTTTATCTTCATATTATGATCTTTTCTACTTTTATAAACGCCTTTCAAACTTATTCCTCTACTAATGTCATTCCACGCCATCTCTCCGCTGACAGCTCGGAACATACCACTTAATAATACCAATGTAATGGTCCGTTATTGGACATTATAAATTTTCCAGCTAACTCATTCTTGGTTGCCTGCGTTTCGCCCTCGTGTGCTAAGTTAGGCTCGTCAGTTGGGACTTAGCACACCACCCAAGACGCAAGGCTAGTGCATACCGTGGAGGCCACTGCATAGGCTATTTGAAGCCACCAGCAGTGCCAATGCACTATGAGAGCTATGTCTCATTTCCAAAAATAGATGCCTGCCTGGCCATCAAATGATGCAGGTGTTGATTCCCATAGGGAACCTAAAATATTTGTCCTGAATGAGTAAATTTATAATACCAATGTAATGGTCCGTTATTGGACATTATAAATTTTCCAGCTAACTCATTCTTGGTTGCCTGCGTTTCGCCCTCGTGTGCTAAGTTAGGCTCGTCAGTTGGGACTTAGCAAACATTGCAACATTTTTGTAACGCTACTCTTTTGTCGGAAATCACTCAGAACAAATCGAGCTGCTTTTCTTTGGATTTTTTCCAGTTCTTGAATCAGGTAATCCTGGTGAGGGTCCCATACACTGGAACCATACTCTAGTTGGGGTCTTACCAGAGACTTACATGCCCTCTGCTTTACATCCTTACTACAACCCCTAAACACCCTCATAACCATGTGCAGAGATCGGTACCCTTTATTTACAATCCCATTTATGTGATTACCCCAATGAAGATCTTTCCTTATATTAACACCTAGATACTTACAATGATCCCCAAAAGGAACTTTCACCCCATCAATGCAGTAATTAAAACTGAGAGGACTTTTCCTATTTGTGAAACTCACAACCTGACTTTTAACCCCGTTTATCAACATACCATTGCCTGCTGTCCATCTCACAACATTTTCGAGATCACGTTGCAGTTGCTCACAATCTTGTAACTTATTTATCACTCTATAGAGAATAGCATCATCCGCAAAAAGCCTTACCTCCGATTCCACTCCTTTACTCATATCATTTATATATATAAGAAAACATAAAGGTCCAATAACACTGCCCTGAGGAACTCCCCTCTCAACTATTACAGGGTCAGACAAAACTTCACCTACTCTAACTCTTTGAGATCTATTTTCTAGAAATATAGCAACCCATTCAGTCACTCTTTTGTCTAGTCCAATTGCACTCATTTTTGCCAGTAGTCTCCCATGATCCACCCTATCAAATGCTTTAGACAGGTCAATCGCGATACAGTCCATTTGACCTCCAGAATCCAAGGTATCTGCTATATCTTGCTGGAATCCTACAAGTTGAGCTTCAGTGGAATAATCTTTCCTAAAACCGAATTGCCTTCTATCGAACCAGTTATTAATTTCACAAACATGTCTAATATAATCAGAAAGAATGCCTTCCCAAAGCTTACATACAATGCATGTCAAACTTACTGGCCTGTAATTTTCAGCTTTATGTCTATCACCCTTTCCTTTATACACAGGGGCTACTATAGCAACTCTCCATTCATCTGGTATAGCTCCTCCGACCAAACAATAATCAAATAAGTACTTCAGATATGGTACTATATCCCAACCCATTGTCTTTAGTATATCTCCAGAAATCTGATCAATTCCAGTCGCTTTTCTAGTTTTCAACTTTTGTATGTTATTGTAAATGTCATTGTTATCATATGTAAATTTTATTACTTCTTTGGCCTTAGTCTCCTCCTCTATCTCGACATTATCCTTGAAACCAACAATCTTTACATACTGCTGACTGAATACTTCTGCCTTTTGAAGATCTTCACATACACACTCCCCTTGTTCATTAATTATTCCTGGAATGTCCTCCTTGGAACCTGTTTCTGCCTTAAAATACCTATACATACCCTTCCATTTTTCACTAAAATTCGTATGACTGCCAATTATGCTTGCCATCATGTTATCCTTAGCTGCCTTCTTTGCTAGATTCAATTTTCTAGTAAGTTCCTTCAATTTCTCCTTACTTCCACAGCCATTTCTAACTCTATTTCTTTCCAGTCTGGACCTCATTCTTAGTCTCTTTATTTCTCTATTAGGTGGGTCTTTACCATTCCTTACCACCCTTAAAGGTACAAACAACCAGTCTCCGAACCAGAGGATTTAACCATACGCTGTAAAATTCCTCGGCCCGGCCAGAATAGAACCAGGTTCTGAACCGTAGACCGTACGCTGACCATTCAGCAAGGAGCCGGACTAAACCTTCCTCAGCATATCCCAGTTATTTCTAGGGTCGCTGGAGCCATCTAGGCTCATTTGGTTTTGGCCTGGGGTCAATCAATCAATCAATCAATACTGATCTGCATTTAGGGCAGTCGCCCAGGTGGTAAGAAACTCAGCAGATGGCATATGTATGTTTTCCCCGTTAATAGATTTTTTATCTTTCTTTTTGAAGTTTTCTTGTGAATCTGTGGTGGTATTTGTTTACATATAGCCGTAAAAATGCAATAGACTTATTTTTGAAAACGCAGATAGTGATGAAGATTATTATGTGAATTATGATGTGGTGTATTCATCAGGTGATGAGATGAAAGTGAACAATGTGCATTGCCATTACAGGATGCCTCAAATTCACCTGACTTCAACAAAATCGGCGAGAAGGTACTACTATTACTAAATTTTAAAATGTAGATACTGGGGATACAAGTGTAAACTGGCATGATGTAGAACCTTCAGAATGTGATGTCCTTGGAAAAGATATATCATTTACTCTCCTACCCTGAAATACAACCCCTGTTTTATACTACTACCTGATTTTCTTACTTGTTTTCCAGAGATTATTAGTACAGTTAGTTCTCAAAGTGATTTATGTTACTGATGATTAATTGCATGTTAAGATACAATATTCAAATATTAATTGAACTTCCAGACCTGGATTTTATTATTGTTGTTGTTGTTGTTGTTAGCAATTACATTAGAAAGACTGATGTTTTAGCTGTAAAATAGTGTGGTTTTAGAGGCGTTCAGAGTAAGTCTCTATATTTAAGAAAACTATCTACAGCATTTGAAGAATAATCCTGCTGTGGTATTAAGGTTAAGCAAGAAACTCTATTGATGGGAAGTATAGCACAGTGGGAAGAAATAGAGCAAAACAAATTAATTTCTGCTGAGTCTACAAGGAAGTCTTGGGAGGACTTTAGAAGCAACCTAGAAATGTTAGATCAAAAATCTTAGTAATGGAGGGAAAAATGAATGAATAGTTCATTGGATAAGTTTGCTAAAATTGTAGGGTGTAGATCATAGTACTGTAAATCTTGAAATAATATTTTGGGAACCTACTCAGTGTAAAAGAACACCTTTTTGGTAATGTTTAGACCATAGAATTCAATGTAATGTGGAGGATGAAATTAGTTTTGTGATTGAGGAAGTGGAAATAATGATGAATAAACTGCATTATTGGATCACAATATATCTTCAAAAAATTATTGGATATGGTGGTTAAGATATCTTTTGGTTGTTCAAAAAGTAATAATCGCACCAGTCTGCAAGGAAGGAATAAGCAATTATTAAAGCAACTGTTACTTTTCAGATCACCAGTCAAGATAATTTTTTGTACAACCATTGTGAAAAATACTCTGCTCATTGATGGAGGAAAAGCTGTGTGGTTTTAAAACAGAAATGGGTGCTACAGCTAGATTTTCAGTATTCACAAAATAACTTAGGAATGCTATGGGCAGAATAAATAGTTTTGTAGATTTGCAAAAACATCTTCAATAGAGAACTATGAGAAAATATGTTGGCTGTCCTGAGGTTTTATAATAGTAAAGATAGCTTTCTTTTACCAGTAATTGAGTTGCCACCAGTATGCAATTGATATGAATTAATTGTGTATCTTTTGCAATAATTCAATATTTGGTTGCTCCTATTCAGTACTTTGTTGCAGAAGTTTCCATAGGGTCCAGTTAGTGAGCTAAATGAGAAGATTATATATATCATTCCAAATGTTCTGTCAAAGCATATCTGCCATGCAATCAGTTCCAATATTCATGAAATTTTTATTTTTGGCTGAATCAGCATGCTTATCAGTCCTATGTAATCATTGCAAGCACCTAGGTCAATATACTTTAACATTAGCAACTGTACACTGTAGTATACTTCTCCAGTATTAGTCATATATAGAAAGATAGAATTATACTATAATATTAGGATTTTATCACCAGTATTCATCTTTTTTTTTTTTTTGCCCCATAATTTTTTCTCGGTGTATCCAGCTTTCTTCTTATCCTACACTTCCTGCCTTAAGACTGCAGAACTGTCAAGTGTTGATGTCTGCCCTCCTGTTGAAGCTGTGAAGCAGAAACGAGCATGTCAGGAGTTCATTATGTATTTATTGTATGGGTTTTAGTGGCAGAAGTGTCCACGAACATGTTTGGTTCGCCTGGAGGCCCTCTATTTGATGCCCATGAGTGACTTGCAAAGGGGAGTGGATCTACAATTAACAGGGACCATAAGAAACTGCTCTGATCAGTTGGTAAAATAAGGACAATAGTATCTTGTTTGAAGAATTTTATAGAAAAATAGTTTTTAAAATAATAAACAATTATATAGTACAACAAGAAAGAAAAATTACCTCCTCTGGGTCCAAGAGAATACTATGTATATATGTCCAACCCTCATTGCGTTTCTGTATGGGGTTGGGTATGAATCTTTGTAGCAAGGTTTTACAACTGGATGCCCTTAATGACATGATATTTATTATAGGAGGAAAGGAGAGGTTGGAACTCTGTGTCGGCACATAGCCTTCTTCTGTCTAATAGCACGAAGGGATGTGCTCAAGGCTTAACATCGCCATCCAACAGACGAATTGCCATCAACAGTGTCATAAGCCCTCACTCCATATGAACTGTGTGGAAAGATTTGGAACTGAATCCAGGTTTTTGGCATGCAGTCTAGTGATTAGAAATTGCATACCATTACCTCTCCTAATCTGCTGGCCAACATTCTGATGGTGAACATTTTTGTGACCAATGGGACTCGAACTGGCTAACCACAGTATCAGATCGTATGGTCTAGACACCTAAATGATCATGGCCACCGGGCAAGCTTCCAAGAGAATACAATATCTTGACAAAATTAGTTACCTATACCACTAAGGTATTATAATCATGAAACAATGGAATTTGATAATACCTAATTTAGACACCTTAAGGATCACTTAAATCTGATAATGAACCCAAATAAATGCAAATAATTTAATTTTGAATATTATTTTGCATCATACATGAGTAAATGATCCAAAAGGATAGTATAGTACACCTAAAAATAAATTGATTGAAAGATATTAATAATTCCATTTTTTTAAATTTTTAACACACAGTGAGTATCTTATCTAAAAACTCCAATCGTTATAACCATTGGGGTAATAGCTTGTACTCCATTATTGAACAGAAGCTATGATTAGTAAAATAATGTTCAACATAAATTCATGCTAGAAAATCAACCAGTTGAAATAAACTTTTAAATCACTTGAACACACTGTAATCATAACACCATTTAGTAATAAGGACTACCTTGGTCTAGCGCTATTGAACACTGTGTGGGCACGCTATAAACTGAAGAAGAGTGTTGGCATAAAATCCGACATTATTAAGTAAGAAAATGCTTTACAAAAATACACCCACGTGTTTCTAAAATTGATCCTAACGAGGATCACACTGGAAGACACGTCTATAATCCATCTTGAGGATAGTTTTGCAGGAGCCGTCTGAATTTGCTCTCATCTCGCAGTAATAGTGACTCATCACTCGCTGAAGCCATGCCTCGGTGAGTAGGAAGTAGTCATGATGAGCTTCGACGAACATACACAAAAGCTCCACAGCCCACGCCAAACAAATAAGTCATAGTTTTTATGGTTTCAAATAATCGATAATAAAAGAATGATGGTGCAGAGAATTAATGTACAATCTAAATGCCACCTTTAAAAAGCCTCATTGAGGTGGGTATAATTAACCCACATCATTCCTATTTCAAGTCCAGATAAAGGCAAGTCCAAAATTAACATAATCACCATATAATATCACAGAGGGAGAGGGTGAAGCCCAGTGCCAGCACATACCCTAATCCTGTCGAATAACAACAAACGGTCTGCTCAAAGGCATAATGTTCCAATCTGATGGATGAATCGTCATCAACAGCGTTATGTGCCATTATCCCATGTGAACACTGTGCAGAAGTTTGGAATTGAATCCAGGCTTTTGGTACATAATATAGTGATTAGAAATTGTATAGCACCACCTCTCCTTGCTGGCCAACATTCTGATGGTGAACTTTTCCCCCCCACCAGCAGGACTCAAACCAACTAACCACGGTGTCACCCCATAGAGAATTCACACCTTAACGATCTTGGCCACCATGTAGGCTATGTGAGGAGCTGAGAAGTAATAAATGTAGAACAAGAAGGATTGTGAGGAGAGAGCCCTGATATCTGAAGATGGCAGTGTGTTGAGGTGTGAAGATTGTGTCCTTTTGTATTTTCCTTCTTTCTGTTACACCCTCTCTGAAAACCTAAGAACCTGAGATGTAAAACCAATAACATTGTTACATCGTCTTCCCACATTGTCCTGTTATTGTTTGCATCACATTTTGACAATGATAACCTGGAGTGCATAGGGGCCAGCAGAAAGCTACAGTACTGACGAGCTGCAACTGTGCTGGCATGGCTGTGACAGTGTGTGCAGCAGGGTCATGAAATGGAAATGGCTTATAGCTTTTAGTGCCGGGAGTGTCTGAGGACCAAGTTCAGCTTTTGATTTGACGCCCGTAAGCGACCTCGTGATGAGATAGGGAACCATAGTCTAGAAACGTTGAGTCAAAAGTCATTAATAATCCAAGTTGATTAACGTCTGTTCTTAACAGACGCCGGGGTGTCGGAATTTTGCCCCGCACAGTAGTTCTTTAACGTTCTGGAAACCAACGTCATGGGGTTATCACTTTTAAACACCCTTAAAAGTCACCAACCTCAGTCGGGTTTGAACCCGTTAACTTGGGATTAGTAGACTAACGGTTTATCCACTATACCACTGTGGCGGGCAGTCAGAGGTTACAGCAAAAACCGGTCCAATACCTTCGACTGTACTGTACACTACATGTGCTAAGAGTACAGTAGGGGAGACAATCCTGATGAGCAGAAGAGGCTGGGACCATAACGGCTCTAATGCAGATGACGTACTATGTACTGACATGATCAGTGTGCGATGGCTTAATTCTGTGTGTATGGGTTGAGGTGGTATGTTGATCAGCCCTATCCAAATGGAGTTGTACCCAGTTACGGTACTTGCAGATATGGTGTTTGTGTATGGGCAAGCAAATAGAAGCAGTAGAAAAGCCAAAAGCCAAACGGTTGTACAGGACCATATATCCACATAGGAGACATCCGTCTCACACTGTTTCCAAGACTGTTCCATCGATTAAGTAAAACAGGACATTTGGTACCACAGTACAACGACCGAGGAGGACAACGAATTACACAGGCTTCCATCTTTGAAGATGCAATCCTTGCTCACGTGGATGAGGCACCTGCAATCAGCAGTCGAGCAGTTGCACGTGAAATGAATATTTCGCATATGACTGAGTGCTGAGTATTACGTGAAATGCAGCTACACCCGTACTATCCACAGACAGTGCAGGCTTTGAGTCCTGCTGGCTTCGCACCTAGAGTCATGTTCAGCCAGTGGGTCTTGCAGTCGATCCTCACTTTCCTGCATACGTACTTTTCACAGATTAAGCCTGTTTCACCAAAGATGGAATGCTAAATAGTCACAATGGTTGTGTTTGAGCCGATGAGAATCCCCATGCTACAGTTGTGAAGAGCCATCTGCACAAACTTTCAGTCAGCACGTAGGCAGGCACAGTCAGTGGTTATGCAGTAGGCCCATTTCTTCGTCCTCCCCGCCTAAATGCAGCAGTGTACACAGTGGTGCTCAGAGATGTACTATCCACGTTCCTGGAACACATCCCACTTGTCCTTCATCAATGGATGTGGTTCCAACATGATGGAGCCCCACCTCACTTTGGACTGAGGGTTCGTGAACACGTGGATCAGACGTTCCCTGCAAAGTGGTTAGGAAGAGGAGATCCTGTTTCGTAGCCTGCTCGTTCACCTGATTTCTTCTTGTGCGGCCATGTGAAAAGCTTTGTATATGAGGCACTTTCTTCTGGTATTTGTCGACCTTACAGCTGCATATGATACCGTCAACCATAGATGACTCCTTATGAAACTCTACAATGCTACTAATGACTACCAGCTTACCTGCTTCGTAAGGAATCTCCTTGAAAATAGAAGATTTTTTGTTGAATTTCAGAGGAAAAGAAGCAGGCAGAGATCAGAGGAATGGATTACCTCAGGGAAGTGTGCTCTCTCTGTCATAGTTCAACATCTACACCAATGACCAGCTGCTACCCGAAGGAACACAGAGCTTTATCTATGCAGATGACTATGCCATTACCACTCAAGACACCTGCTTTGACGCTATTGAGCAGAAATTATCTAATGCACTTTCAGTGCTGTCTGCTTACTACCAGGAGAATCAGCTGAGACCGAACCCCAGTAAAACTCAGACTTGTGCCTTTCACCTCAAAAATAAAATGGCAAACAGAACTCTCAAAATCACTTGGGAAGGAACCACACTAGAACATTGCTTCACACCAAAATATCGTGGAGTTACTCTTGATCGTGCTCTCACTTACCAGAAACATTGCTCGAACACCAAGCAAAAAGTGGCAGCCAGAAACAATAATATAAAGAAGATAACGTGTACTACCTGGGGGGCACATCCCAATACTGTGAGAACCTCTTCCATTGCTCTATGTTACTCTGCAGCGGAATATGCATCCCCAGTATGGTACAAGTCAAGTCACGCCAGGAAGGTAAATGTTGCTCTAAATGATACCTGTCGCATCATTGCCGGCTGTCTAAAACCTACTCCGTTGGACAAATTGTACAGTCTTGCTGGTATTGCCCCTCCTGATATCCGTCGAGAGGTTGCAGCAAAAAACGAGAGGAAGAAGGCAGAAACATCTGAAGCTCACCCTCTGTATGGATACAGGTCAGTTACTCCAAGACTCAAATCAAGGAAAAGCTTCCTCAGAACAACAGAGGCTCTTAACGGGACACCTCAGCAATCCTGAATTGATATGTGGCGCGCAGGCTGCTCTCGCTCCGAAGAATGGCTGACACCAAGTGAAGAACTACCACCTGGTCATATGGAGAAATGGAGTACTTGGAGATCACTGAACATATTGTGGACAGGCGTGACAAGATGTAAAAGCAACCTGCAGAAGTGGGGTTTCAACATCGAGGCCTCGTTGTGTAAGTGTGGTGCAATCCAGACAACGCCTCATTTGTTGCAGTGTAATAGGTGCCCTAAAACATTCACAGTACAAGATCTACTTCAGGCAACAGAAAATGCACTGGATGTCGCCAATTTCTGGGCAAAAGTAGTATAGACCTCTTTTTTTTTTTTTTTTAAGTAGCGATGGGAATTATAGGCACGAATAGGTTAGAATGCAAACGTATTTGAACAAGGCGCAAGTGAAATCTAGCCGCTCTACAGATATGTCGGGGGGTTGCATACATTTTAGGGGTTCTGATAATTCAGATCGATAATATTTATGCAAATCTCACCGCAGAACCGCCATGCGGGTAACATACACTTGCGCCTTGTTCAAATACATTTGCATTCTAACCTATTCGTGCCTATAATTCCCATCTCTAGTTATAAGTGTGACTTTGTCTATAATGTATATAAATCAGAAAGAGCATATATGTATATATAGAATTAATGCTTTTGATACGAATAAATAAATGAGACACCTATCGAGACTGAAGAGGATCTCTTGGCAAGAATTCTCGTTCCTGCAATGCTGTTCAAACAACAGCAGGCTTATTCCAACAGGTATGACTGAACTTTGTGCGGTGATGCCTTGCCTGCATTGACGCAGGGGGACGCCATTTCAAACCTTAGTTGTAAATGGAGCAGCTTGTGAAACTTGTGCAGGTAAATGGACTTAAATGAGTAGAATTTTGCTTAATTTTTGACTCAATTGTTTCCGGAATATGGTTCCTTACCTCAAATTGATCCATTTGCCGTCCTTCATCATCCCCGAAAGTTTGTAACATCATCACGGATACACTCTGTAGGCTATATCTCAATACATTTTTCACAATATTTTCGTCAACATTACTATTATATTTCTGAGTAGTCTTTTGGGTTGCTTTTGGTACCATAATAAAGATAGAAGAATTATTATTTTCGTCTATGTAATCAGTTTATGTATACGGGAGTTGTCACAACATTCATTGAAGACAGATTAACAGTATTAGTGTAAATTATTATTTTAAAGTTGAATCATTACGGATTCAGTTCAGTGTGAGAGCTTTATTAAAATAAGAATCTGACTTGTAAGTTTTTGTTATCACTTTAGCCTCTCTTTTCTTCTGCTGCAGAACGGACATACTACGAGGTTAAAGACCTGATGGTGGAAAGAAGTAGAAATAAGTTACAGTTGTACACAGGTTATGAAAGTATGACGCACAGACTAGAATGAACCATCTAGTGATGAAAGTGCAAATTTGGAAAACACCAAAACAAAATGACAACAGTGAAAGGTGGATTGGAAAGAGAGCTATCTACATAAATCCTTAATGGCTGGCAACCATGTATTATTTAATTGATAACCAGTGTCCCTGTGTGTGCACAGGTTTGCTTCTCTTCAGAGTGAATATTACATATAAGACTGCCTCTTCACTCATTTGCAAAATGTATCACCTTGTTTGTGACATTTAATCAATCATACTTTGCTATAGCATTTTTGTTGACTGATGCAATGTTTTCTTTTTCTCTCTGTTTTAGGAATTGGATCTTCATCTGACAAAAAAAAAAAAAAAAAAAAAACAAGCCATCTGCCTACTTTGAGAAAGCTCTCTTTTAGATTTTGCATACTTTGTGATATGCTTCTGTTCAACATAATGAGTTACTACAATATTCTGCTATAATTAAGTCTTTAAAAAGCCATCTTTGTAATGGTATTTATGTTCAGTATCTGTTGTTAATGATGCCAGGTTATTGGACCTTTCTAGTCACTGTAAATAAAGGTTGAAAGTGAAATCTTGACAGTTTTGACAGATAAATACCAAAGCCATACAGTTCACTACATGGACATTTGCACTTACTATTGAATTCAAACCCTTAAGGATATTTGTCCTCATTATTGTACAGATCTTGAGCCAGAATGGCTTAGAAAACTTAACAGATAATTCACTCATTGCATAATAAAATATAATTATGGACTGATGAGAATTAAAATTCAATACATTTTCTAAACTTTATTATAGGTGAAAAGAATGAATAGTCTGGTTATGTATCCATGATGTGAAAATTGGTAGATTAAAATGGGGACTAAGATTACAGACGGTAGTTTTCTTTCTCAAACTGTGAAATGCATGTTAGTGGATATTGGACAAGAATGTCATTATAAAGAGATTGATTGTAAACATTCATTCTTAACTGAGAATGGAACTTTTGATTGGGACAACATAGCTCCTTTATTTGGTGAAATAACTGATGATTTTAAAATTCAGAACCAGTCAAAGAACTGGTTTGCAATTACAGTGCGGAAGCTGTGGAGTGTATTTCATGAAGGTCACCAATTTCTTCTGTGCTCAGATATACATTCTCAAGATTTGTTGTGGAATCTCTGTGCTTGGACAGGAAAGGAGCAAGAATTAAAGAAACAATATGAATTGTTCGTGACTAAATGTATAACAGCCACTGAAACATCATTATTTCTCACAGCATTGCTAGAGAGATCACTTGGAAATGTATTTTTATTAAATGGAAGTCGGGTACCCTCACTGTTAAGAGATTTGTTGGAAACACCTGAACTTTCAGCAGTTATAGGATATGTTCCTATTATTTTTTTGCAAATTCTGATGGGTACACCATCAGCATTAAATCTTCGAAATATTGTTTGGCATGGCTTCCCCCGTCCAGATGAAATTCATCCTGAGCTAGTGTCTACTCTGTTCCTTGTTGCAGCTTCTGTGGGTGAAATACTGAACTCTCGGAGTATCTCTCTGGATTTGATACCTAGTAGAACACAAACACATTTCAAACCTGAATTGTTTGCAGGATGTTTTCCTGTTTTAAGTGATCAGTGTACTGAAGTTCTAAACATTCTTGACCAGTCCTGTTATATCACTTCTTCCCATCATTCATATTGGGAAAATGGATTGAAACATTTCAGCAACTGCAGATATGGTTACTGCCTGCAACTGCTGTTGCCCCAGTTAGAACACTTGTTACGATGTGTATTTTGCTCTGTCAATGATTGTCCTAATAGAATGCTTACTGCGGAATCAACTACGCTTTACACTACTCTCAACGAAATTATGGCAGAACAAGTATCTGTTTGTAATGAAGTTAGGGAAAATAGAATTAGAAAGATTTTAGGGGATACTATACTTGAAATGTTGCAAGATTTATTTGTACATCAGGCAGGACCTAGAATAAGAGATAAAATTGGTCATGGTGAATGTGATTTATATGATATTCCTAAACATTTGGTAAATCATGTTATTTGTGTTGTCTTGGTTATTGTATTGAAGTTAAGAGAAGTGAATTTGTCTGGATGTGATCATCCATTGCACGAACATTTAAATTATTGTGATAGTGGTGGAAGTGTTGAACTATTAGAACATAAGATAATTCACTCTTACAAAACATACTTTTCACTGTATCATCCTAGTTCTTTGCTGAAGAAAAGTATTGTAACAGAAATGCAGTGTCTGGATGAATGGAAAAAATATCCAAGGCACTTGCTTGATAGCAAAGAACGAAGTGATGTGATACATGATGTTAATGAGAATCTTCTCCATCTCCTCAACATAATAGAGAAGTCAGTGGGAGATTTTGTTTTTGCAATAGATACCACTTCACAGAGCATCTGCAAGCATGTATCATCAGTGAAAATTCATACCATTTTTAGACCAAAAGTAGAAAGTGAAATTATTTCTATTTTGAGACACATAATTGATAATATTCACGTAATATCTTCACAAGTAAACCAACAGCTTCTTGAAAAATTCTTGAGTTATTCACAACATAAAATGAGATCTCGGAATAGGGAAACTTACCAACGAATGTTGGAGACTATTCCTCTCCTTGAGAGGACAATCTTGTGTGTGATCCTCATTGTAAGTATTTGGCTGCACAAAATTAATCATGTGAGTGATATGCCTCATGATAGGTACACTCACTGTCTAAAATTCCTGAAGAAAATTCTCCAGTTTGTGGAAAATGTGGCAATATACTCAAAGCAGGACAAAAACAGGTGGTATGAGACAGGTTTGCTCGCTAGAAAGTTTTGTCACGATTTGATTCAAGCACTAAACACACATTTTTACCTTCTGAAGCAAATATACCAGTAATTGTTTTATTTGTTGTGGATTGTAGTAATAAACCACTGTATAACTGGAGTGATGTTTCTATTTGATAAATTTATCTGACTGCATTGTTCATTTCTAGAATTTTTTTACTGTAAACTATGGATTTTTTTTTTTTCTTTTCAGAATAACTGTAAAATTTCACTCATCAAAAAAGGTTTTATGCCACGTGTTGAGGATCTCTTTGTATGCAAGATCTCAATTGTTGTCTATAATAGGTCAATCATAATTGGAACAATAGTTAACACAATAGTACGCTGATGGATAGCCTCACTGTGTCATCTACCTGTCTTGGTTGCTGCAGAAACTGGTACTTTCGTGGTAAGCCACTACATATCGTAGTGCCACTTGATGTTAGGTGTTGTTCGTGTTAACTTTACCATGCAATATCAGTCCATTTCCTCAATTTCACCATGTGTGAATGATTATATATATTGCCAACTAGGACCGAGCCTCCACGCAATTACCAGAAAAATGGGATGACAACTCAGTGACATGCAAATTGTAGCATTGATAGACACAAAATGCGAACAATAGACCTTGTTCTTCCAGACCATTATAAATTAAACCTAATGAAGATTGGTACCTCTTGCTTTCTACTCATTAAAACCCATGCTAATACTACCATCCTGTAGGGCAAGCATAGTGATGCTGCTACAGTGGTACCGATGCACACTATTCGGAATTGTCTTTCTCAATATCGTCTCAAGGGTATACAACCTTTGCAAGATCCCAAACTCATCGTATGTCAGCATGGAGCCTAGTATGTATGGATTATTTATGAATAGATATAAAAGTTTGATAGCTAGAAAAGCAGCTATGATCGATTAAGATGTCTGGAGGTATACTAAGGGCAATGGGTTGGGTTATAATGCCATACCTGATATACTTATGATGTGACTACTATTTGCACGAAGGAGCAATACCAAATGAATGGAGAGTTGTAATAGTATGCCCAGTGTACAAGGGAATGGGTGATAAACATAAAGTGGATAACTACTGGCTAGTCAGCTGGACGTGTGATGTTGGTTAGTTCTGGGAAAGCATTCTTTCTTGATTATATTAGATACATTTGCAAAATTACTAAACAATATGATAGAAGGCACCTTCAGGTCTAGGAAAGGTTATTCCAGTGAGGCTCAACCTGTAGATTTCCAGCAAGATAAAGCAGATGTTTTAGATTCAGGAGCTCAAATGGACTGTATTACTGTTGACATATTCAAGGATTTTGATAATAATAGATTTATTGCAGCCAATGGCCAATAAATACATATACAAATTAATTTTCTTCACTATATCTCACTATAGATTTTGTTCGTTTCAAGCAGTTCTGTAGGTGATATCTCCCACATTGTTTACCACAAAGTTCACAAAAGCAGTGTTCATCCGGTGAATGAAAGGACTTTATTTTACATATACGATGATGAAATCCATGCACAGCAAACCGAGTCACTGTGTGTCTTAGAGCATAGTTGATTTGAGTCCATTCCTTATTTATCATTGCATCGGTGCAATAAAATTCCTTCCAGATATTTGCCTTTTTCTCCTCCCTTTCATTTAGGTGTTTTCCTGAAGCTTTGGTTGTTGGTAGATGCAATCGTAATTTTTCCTGATGAAGAAAGTTTCCTTTGTAAGTTCATAAACTATTCTTGTAGGAGTAAATTTTGAAACGGCTAGTGTCCTTTTCAAGAAACTTGCTTTCACACGATCTAATGTTTCGAGGTCTCTGGATGTAAGGTGTGTCCAAATTAAATGTATGCCGTATGTTACGATCGGTGCTATCTTCAAGTTAACTAATGAAAAAGGTTCCACCTGATCGATACTTTCCTTTTTTATTATTTAGCCTTCCGCTAAATTTTTGTCATTAAAACTTACAGTACATGTTTCGATTGCTTGGCAATCATCATCAGCTGTTTCACATAATGCTTAGGTGAAAATAGCATAAAACAATTCCATAATTAAGATTAAAAAATATGTTAGTAAGGAACAATTAGGTGGTGGTGGTGGGGAAATAGGTGAAGGGTGGAAGGGGGGGGGCAGTTGTTAGTTAAAGATTAAAAACTTATACAAATTAAAAAACTATTTTTTTAAAATTAAAGAGTCTTTGGTTTCATTCTATGTCACTGCACTGGTTATTTATTGAATTCGACGGTTTTTAGCATGATGCTCTTGCAAACCAGTCTCGGTTGTATAATGTTCCTTCTTTTGCTAGTCCTTTCTTGTTTGTATCTCGTTACTGTCCGGTGGAGAAGATTATGTTTATTGGTCGAATTATTCAGGTTTTGTTAAGTTGGATAGTTTGGAGTTCGACCCCTATCCAATTGTTCGGTTATATAAATTCTATTCGGAAATCGTTAAGTTGGGATGTTTGGTGTACGACCTGTAACCCTGTCCAATTTGTTCTTGTTCTGATGTTTACGAGTTTGTATCTATCTCTGCCATCCTCATCCTTGTGTAGTAGCGGTGCAGTAAAATTCCTCCCAGATATTTGCCTTTTTTTTACTTCCTGTCATTTAGGTGTAGTAGCGGTCGAGGACGGCAGAGATAGATACAAACTCGTAAACATCCCAACTTAACGATTTCCGAATAGAATTTATATAACCGAACAATTGGATAGGGGTCGTACTCCAAACTACCCAACTTAACGAAACCTGAATAATTCGACCAACAATAAACATAATCTTCTCCACCGGACAGTAACGAGATACAAACAAGAAAGGACTAGCAAAAGAAGGAACATTATACAACCAAGACAAGTTTGCAAGAGCATTATGCTAAAAACTGTCAAAGTCAATAAACAACCAGTGCAGTGACATAGAATGAAACCAAAGACTTTTTAATTTTAAACATAGTTTTTTAATTTGTATAAGTTTTTAATCTTTAACAAACAACTGTTCCCCTCTTCCACCCTTCACGTATTCCCTCCCCCACCACTTAATTGTTCCTTACTAACATTAAAACTGAGAGCACATTACTTCTTGGTAAACCTCAAAACCCGACTTTTCCTCCCGTTTACCATCTCACGACTGTTGAGGTCTTTACTTCTTAATTATGGAATTTTTTAATGCTATTTTCACCTAAGCATTATGTGAAACAGCTGATGATGATTGCTAAGCAATCGAAACATGTACTGTAAGTTTTAATGACAAAAAATTTAGCCGAAGGCTAAATAATAAAAAAGGAAAGTATCGATCAGGTGGAACCTTTTTCATTAGTTAACTTCATTACAATATCGATACGGAATGAAGTGGATAGTATGTAATACGGTGCTATCTTTGCGTGAAATAAGAATAACGCTATTCTAACGTCCAGTAACTCTGGATTGGTAATGTCTTGAATACTACGAATAGCTGCTAATGCTCTTTCCTTTATATGTATTCTAAATGACGTTCTGGTTGTTTGTAGATGTATTCCAAAATATTTGAAATGATTTACAATTTCCAGTTTCTCATTTCTGAGAAGTATGTTATCTGATTTGGCAAATCTTCCACCCTATCTACAGACCATCTGTACCGTCTTGTTAATGTTAATAGTAAAATCATTTTCCTTTGCCTATTCTTTCAGATTGTCTATTACTATCTGTAATTCTTTTATTCAAGGATTTTGATAGTGTAGAGCATGGGAGACTACTGACAAAAATAAGAACTATTGTACTAGACAAAAGAGTGGTTGAATTGGCTAAATTTTTAGAAAAATAGAATTCATAGAATTAGAGTAGTCAGAGTGTTATCTGATCCTGTAAAAATTAAGAAGGAGGGGGTCACACAGGGCAGTATTATTGAACCGCTTTATTTTGTTCTATATAAATAAAAAACTGGAATCACAGATAAGATTTTGTAGTTGTTATAGTGTACAGAGTAGTAAATAAGTTAGAGGATTGTGAGCAAACTGCAAAAAGACCTCAACAGTCGTGAGATGGTAAACGGGAGGAAAAGTCGGTTTTGAGGTTTACCAAGAGGTAATGTCCTCTCAGTTTTAATTACTGTGGTAATGGGGTGATTACCTCATGGGGATCATTTCAACTACCTAGGTGTTCATATAAGGATTAATCTTCATTCAGGTAATCACATTAACGAGGTTGTAAAAAAAGAATACAGGTATCCTCACATGTATATGAGGATATTTAAGGGATGTAGTAAAGATATAAAGGAGATGGCTTATAAGTATCTGATAAGACCTCAAGAGTATGGCACCCACACCAGCATTACTTGATACGTAGATGTTAGGACCCTTAAGACAACAATCATCACCTCCACTTGATGTGAGAACTGGGAAAGATACAAATAAAAACAGTACAATATGTTCTTGGCGATTTCTGAAAAAATCAGTGTTACAAAAATGTTCTAAACTCTGGACTGGGAATACTTGGGAGTAAGGAGACAAGCTGCTCAACTAAGCACTATGATAAATGAAGTATACCATTTGTAAATGATATGTGATGTAACTTGCATAAATATTCTTGTATTGAATAGGTGGAACAAAAATATATACTTAATTTATTGTAATCTCAGTTCAGTATGGACCAATATGAAATTCTTATTTCTCAATAAGCACTATGTTCAGAGTTGTCAGTAGAGAGATGGTGTGGAATGACATTAGTAGACAATTAAACTTTGAGTGGAGCTTTTAAAAGGAGGAAATATAAAGTTGGAATTAAAGATGACAAATTTGGGCAAATATTCATTTATAGAATGAGCAGTAAGGGATTGAAATAATTTATGAAGGGAAATGTTTGATAAATTCTGAAGTTCTTTGAAAACATTTAAGAAAAGGCTAGGTAAACAATTAATAAGGAATCTGCCAGCTGGGTGACAGCCCTAAATGCATAGCATTGATAATTGTTAATCAGAAAACACCAAGAATTGGACATTGCTCAGTGTTCTTCAATGAGACCTGCATTTGTCTTGTCAGATGGCAACATGAGACGTGTGGAGGGGTCACAATTATGCTGCATATTTTATCATGTTATAGGGCTTACCCCCTCATAGCAATTATGGAATGTGGCCTTTTGGGCCAGTATTATCTATGGTTGTAGAATGGCGTTGTGCAGTTTGTACAAGTGTTCCACTAGAATCTTCGCCCAGTTTGGCAGACAGGATGATATTGCACATCTGCATCATGCATTCATTGACAGTTACTTCATCCAAGAGATGTGGATCACATGGATGCTGTGGCCTGCAGTATCATCTGACATGAAACCGATTTAAAAGGCATGAGGTATGCTTGAAAGGACCATCAGGTGACATCTCCATCTACAGTGATACATGACCTTGCAGAGTTGTGGGGTGAATTGAACTAGAAAAGGTTAGATTCAGTGATCAGTGGTTTGCCTCAAAGAATAGTAACCATATGGAGCAAAAGGTGGGGTACAGTTGAGTACTGATTGTATGCTGAAGCGATTTTCAAAAGTACAGTGACCTACCAACTGTTGCAATTTTTGAAATTTTGTTTCATTACACAGTGTTTTTACAGTAAATTTCTGAAATTGTTCTTCATGTGTAGTATACCAGTAATTGGTGTTAACTGCATTCCTAGCTTGTTCTTGAACTCCTCCATATCCAAGTGGTACTTATCTTTTCTAGATACGTGTGTAAATTGTACGGATAATAAATCATACAATGTTAGAATCAATTTTGAATATAAAATGTAAAATTTGACAAATAAAAAGATATTTCTTCTAAACGCGACTTATTTTGACAGCAGATACAAGCCAGTTAAGGAATAAACCTATTTCAATAATGCAGGGATGATTGATTTATGATAGCCCTGTGGTGATACATCCCTGACACATCTTAGCCTACCAAGCGACCACTGCTCAGTCCAAAGGCCTGCAGATTACTTGGTGAGCGTAATGAATCCTCTCAGCCTTTATTTTTGGCTTTCTAGACCAGGGTTGCTATATCACCGTCAGATAGCTTCTCAGTTGTAATCACATAGGATGAGTGGACCTCAGATCCAGGGAAAGTCCCTGACATGGCCGTGAATCGAACCCGGAGACTTCGGGTGAGAGGCAGACGCTACTTGTGCTTAAAGAAAGCATTTATCGACGCGAAACCTAGCAGACTTGGAGGCCACAAGTGCAATTTGTGCTTAGTACTTCACAGTGGCAATTCATGACATTTTACTTTGAAAGGACTCTGCCGCTATCTCTACCCACTCCACCTCCAGCGTAGTTTTTACTGATCAGCACCAGATTTTAGGTGAAACACTGGCGTAGCCTCCCCACCCAAATGTTTCCTGAAACTAGAGCGAGGATCAGCCGTTGTTTTACGTACGGTACAAAAAGCTTACGCCGAAATGTTAAATTAACGTATCGAAAAAGAATCTACTAGCAAGGGTCAGTAGGGCCATACGTAATTCTCTATATTTGTACTGCTTGAATGAAAGGAAAACACTTAGGATTGTGATGCGCGGGGATGTTTCCCTGTAGAGGCCTCATTATTGGGAATATAACCGTGTGTTGACGAATATCAAGAGATGTCAAAAAGGTCAGTTAGTAAGGGATTACTCAGTACAGCGCCGGAACATGACCACCAAGATAACGGGGGCCACGGCCAGACACGGTTGCAAGCTTTCAACATCGTGTCAGCTTTTTCACATCAGTTCCAGGAAACAACAATATCCTAAAAATTCTGGGGTTGTGCCGTGGTTGAGAGTTGTGCTGTGTTTAAGTTGCAGTGTTGGGAAGACTGTGACAGAATTGTGAACTGCACTTTAGTTCCTCTGTCTGTGCCATATAAATTTTTTTGAAGATGACCGTCATAAAGAAGTCAATACTATGTGCATCATCGGTAAGTTATGAAAACATTTTTTATTCTAACAATAGCAAAACAGATCGCGAATGCGTGCCTAAGTTCTATAGGTAGCCCTACATATTTTGTCAAATGCCCGGGGACTGATTGGAATCTCAAATGGCACCATCAAAACTGCGGGTAACTATTTTAATTAGCGGGCGTGGTAAGTCATTTTGAATGGTTCTATCTTCTCATCAAGACGGCCGAAGCTTGAATCGCAGTCGATGCATGAAATATTTTTAAAATGGGAAGTCGCGTTCTATTGAATCGAATTCTACTTAAAACACCCGGTCCCGTCCCTTATCTTTCTTTAGTACGTTTGAGCCATAACCGCATCATATATGGTGGTGTATTTCGAGGATTCAACCATTCTTCGGGCTTACTTTATACTTTAAATGGTGAGCGGATGCAGTGGCGTACCAGCAAAATAATTTCAGTGGGTTGGGTATAAGTCCAGGCCAGTAGCGTAAATACATCTTCTCCCTGGAAGGGGTGTGGAAATATTTTTTATTTAGAATTTGGTTTACGTCGCACCGTAGGTCTTATGGCGACGATGGGATATGAAACGCCTAGGAGTTCAAAGGAAGCGGTCGTCGCCTTAAGTAAGGTACAGACCAAGCATTTGCCTGGTGTGAAAATGGAAAACCATCTTTAGGGCTGCCGACAGTGGGATTCGAACCCACAATCTCCCGAATGCAAGCTCACAGCTGTGCGCCCCTAACCGCACGGTCAACTCGCCCGGTGGATATGAAAGAAAATCGGTCCTACAGAGTGCGGTGACGGATCTTCAGTAGATATTGTTGTTTTGATTGTTACTGAGCCGTGTATTTTATCCCCCCCCCCCCTTTTATAAAACATGCTATGTGTATTTTAATGTGTTTTCAACTCATTCGTATGTACTATTGTGTTATTTCGCCCCTTTGAGTTATGTAATAAAGCATTCCCAAGTTACGGCCCCAGGGTAAAGGAGTTCATCCGCCCTGGGAGGCGTCTGACCCGTACTAGTCTCCCTTTGGGTTTCCTCTCCCTTGCCCCTGCGGAAGCGCCGTGCACCTTTAGCGCAGCCTGTGTCGCTTTGCGTCACGTGGCCCTGCGTCATGGCTACTCTCGGCGAGGCCGTGCTGGCTCGCTGGGAGTAGGCATTCGTTTCTTGCTCAGTCGCCTGAGCACTTCACGGCCCCGTCTTCGAACCTAGGACCGTGTGCGGTATGGGAGGTAAGCATCTAAGTCTTGATTAGACTCACGGATGCTGGGAGGACATTCCTTCGCTTGTAAGCCACTTGATGGGCGCTAAATGTTGTTTTACCGAGCTCGATAGCTGCAGTCGCTTAAGTGCGGCCAGTATCCAGTAATCAGGAGATAGTGGGTTCGAGCCCCACTGTCGGCAGCCCTGAAGATGGTTTTCCGTGGTTTCCCATTTTCACACCAGGCAAATGCTGGGGCTGTACCTTAATTAAGGCCACGGCCGCTTCCTTCCCACTCCTAGCCCTTTCCTGTCCCATCGTCGTCATAAGACCTATCTGTGTCGGTGCGACGTAAAGCGAATAGCGAAAAAAATGTTGTTTTAAGGCATTATAAGTGCCGAGCTGGTTGAAATCTAACAATGTTTGAATCAGGATTTGTAAAGATATGTCTGAACCTTTTGGTCTGTTTACTGCAGCTTAAAAGAAGTCATATTGTCGGTGCGACGTAAAACAACTAGGAAAAAAATGAAGTTATTGGGAGTTGTGGCCTTGGTAAATGTAAATAAAGATGTTGAGGAATGTATTCAACTTCCTTAGAAGCCTTAGGCGCCTAGAGGCGTCTTTTAATGAAAGTTGTACGGTACTTGAAACCTCCTAGCGTATTGTATGTTAGGGGTATTTTACGCTCCCCCTTGAGTATTTTGAAATGGCGGATAACCGCTAAGCTGTATCTAGAATTATCTATTGTGTTTTAGTTCTCTGGTGTTAAATTCTGAATACGGCTGGTCCCCTGTGATTTAGTATAGGGCATGTGTCAACGTAACCTTAGTGATGTTGATATTTAATCTTCCTTACTCTTTCCGATGTTCATCAATTTTGTTAAGTACACTTTGTTAAGCTGATTTCCTACGGGTATCAAGTGTTTTCGCTCTCTGGGCGGTTTCCTATCCTCGTGTAATCCAGATCCTATGGGGGCCGCACCTTGTTATGGTTTGCCAGTGATAAGTTACAGTACAAAAGCTGGTGGCAGAGCGTTTGTTGGATCTGGACTTGTTTCCCATTAACCAAGGAATTTCAGCCCGTAACATTGTTTCCGTTTCCGGGATTTCTCTAGTCTGTCGTGTGGCCTATGTTAATTGTACGATGTCCATTCGAGGCGTATCTTATCTGGGATCCCTGCGGAAGGGGGAGATTTTATATGAACTTGGAATACGTAACTTGGAGTCTAAAGGCACCATCAAGGCCGATTAAATTGTTACGGAATAACTTACATAGACCGATTACTGTCTCATTATACCGAAGGTGAGGTCGCTAGTGCGGTGTCCTTTATCCAGGCTAACCTTTCCAATATTGCTTCTATGATTGATTTTCTGGAGAATGATGTGGCTTCCCCTCATCAACTTAAGAGATTACGGGGTAGATTAAATTTTTATGTTCAACGAGCGGAAGACCTCCTTTCATTGGAATTGAAAGAAGAGATATCGAATCGGATTCTGGAATTAAAGGACACATCATCGAACCTTTTAGAGAAAGCTGAGGCTTGGTTAGCTGGGCTTTCCATTAAAACAAAGCCCGTTCTTCCGCCACCTGCCCAGGTAGAAGGCGAGTTGAACCAACAGACTCGTAGTTGTGAGCCTGATGAGGAGAGAACATCGCTTCCATCGCAGCAGTTTTTTCATTTAAATGCTCGTTCTGACTGTCGCCCGTTGAACCAACAGTCAACCTTGCCATCTCTGAGCTCACCCTTTTCGAATATGCCTCACCCTTTGAATATGATGTTGAAAGGGTACTCCGTAAATTCGGCAAGCGATGCGGTTTCCTTTATTCGGTTTCTGGTTGAATTTTTGGATCACGCCTTAGTCTTTGGGTTAACGCATGTTCAAATTCTACCGATCATTTATCCATATACGGTTGGGGTTCTGTCAAACAAAATCGTTAATGCTATTTCGAGTCAGTCCTCATTACATCAGTTTCATGCTCTATTACGTGCTCGGTTTATTCCTCTTACGGCCCTTAATTCGCTAGTCCATAAATTTTACTTTAGATTGCAGCGCGTGGACGAGACCTTATCGGAATTTATTTCAGATATTTTCTATCCCAGAGTTTTTGCGCTGAATTTTAGCGAGGAGCAGATTGTGGCTACGATTGTGGAAGGCATTTCTCCAGCATACCGTTCATGTTTATGCTTCGCGGCCCAGCATCGCAATTTTGTCGAGTTGGAAGCGATGGTTGTGTCCGCGGAAGGTTTTCGCCATGCTGATTCTCTTCGTGTTGAGAGTACTTCTTCCTTGGCCTGTGATATTTCTGGCTCATCGCTTGTTAGTAAACCTGCCCCATTAAAAAGGTGTTTTGGTTGCGGGGCTCCTAATCATCGTCCAAATAAGTGCCCCGATCGTTCTCCTGGCGCACAACTGTCGGGTGCCAATTCGGGCACCAGGGTTCAGTCTAGGACTTCTAATGTCGAATGCTTCAGGTGTGGCGTTCCCGGTCATGTGGCGAGGCAGTGTTCGTGAAAGCCAAATGTTAGCTGACTAGACAGGGAAGCGGTAAGCGCTTGCCTCTCTGATTTATCGCCGGTTGATCAACGTTATTCTAGCATATCTTCCGGGAACATTCCTCTGGCTGTCCCGTTCAGTGTTTCGGCATATCTACTGTGGTCAAGGGTTTAGGGCCCTTTGTCAAGGTAGAGATTATGAACCGGTGTCGGCTCTTTTGGATTTGGGAAGCGTAATCTCGTTTATTAGCGAGAAGTGGTTTGGTCTCTTTAGTTCCGTTTGTAAATTTTCCGATGTCATGCCTGTTTTTCTTTTGTTCGTTGCTGCGAATTCTTCGAGAGTTGAGGTTTCGGGTGTAGTAAAGTGAAAAATTCGCGTGTCTAATTTTTCCTGGGAATTTTCCCTTTGTGGATAAAAATTTGCCGTATCCTATAATTCTTGGCTCTAAGTTTTTTGCGTATACTGGGTTGCTTTTGGATATACAGGAGGGCTCCTGCTGGTTTAAATTTTGTAATATTACCAAGATTCCATTACTTATGTCTGATTCTGTCTCTTCATCTGACCTTAGCCATTTGCCTGAGGATCAGGCTGAATGCATTAGGGAAATGTGCGATGCCTTCCCGGAGGTTTTTACCTAGAAACTGGGGATGACGAAACTTTTAGAGTACAAGATCGAGGTCACGGATTCGTTTCCGGTTAGTTCGCCGCCCTATCGTCTCCTCCGAAAATGCAAGCGTTAAAATAGATGATTAATAAAATGTTGGATGAGGGAATTATTCGACCCTCTACTTCTGCCTACTCCTCCCCCATTTTCATGGCTCTGAAGCCTCAAGGTGGTTACCGCCCTGTGCTGACTATAGGTCGTTGAACAAAAAAGTAGTATTGGAATTAGTTCCTCTCCCTGATCTGCATTCCTGCTTCTCATGGTTCAAGAAGGATAGATATTTTACTGTTTTTGATTTAAATCAGGCGTACTATCAGATTCCGTTAGCTGAAGAGTCCCGTCATTTGACAGCCTTCGCTACGGACTGGAATCTACGAATTTTGCCGCCTGCCCTTCGGTGTTGCCACTCACTGCTGTACTTACCAGGCTGCTTGATCAACTGTTTTCTGATATCAAGTTTAATTACCTTTATCATTACCTTGATGACGTGGTGATTTACTCCGAAACTTTTGAAGATCATCTCCGCCATTTGAGGGAAGTGTTATTACGTCTTCGCAAAGCCGGTCTCACGGTCAAACTTTCTAAAGTATCTTTTGCCCAGCCCCAGATGTCTTTTTTGGGCATATAGTGTCATCCAATGGCATCCCAGTTGATCAGTCTCGCACCCATGCCATTCATCAATTCAGCCCCCCGCAGGACGTTAAAGGTGTTGCCCGCTTTGTCGGGATGGTCAACTTTTTCCGGAAATTTATTCGAAATTTCGCCAATCGGGCCTCTTAACGCCCTTGGACGTAAAGGGGTTACGTTTGCATGGGGGCCCTCCCAACAACCTGCCTTTGATGATTTAAAGTTGGCCATATCCAACGCTCCGGTGTTGGCTATGCCTGACTTTTCCAAATCTTTCATCGTTTAGACCGATGCGTCTGCGGTTGCGGCCGTCCTTTTACAGGACTCGAAATTGGGGAGACGCCCCATTGCGTATGCCTCTAGGATTTTGTATTCTCTCGAAACCAAGTATTCTGTATTGAACCCGACAGGGGAATGATCCAAGGACCTTAGGTTGATATCGATATCCGTAATTACGCACGCAATGCTATTAAAGGGAAAGAACGCTGAAAATGATTAATATTCATATCATTAATAGAGGTCATACCGGAACTAATTAATATTCATACCATTGAGATAGATAAATTGTGTATTTTAAAATTATTTTGCGAGATTTCTTTGTCTGCGACTTATTGCGCAGTAATATCCTTTGTGTAGCGGGGGCCCCGCAGATGAAGCCAAGCCAACTTAGACCCGGGAGGGGTTACGAATGGGGATTCCCTGTGACATCACTCGAGAGAAGACATCCCTCCTCAAGGCTCACAGAATGAGGGGAAACTAACTTTTTCGAAACGGAATATAGGAGCCATCTTGGAATCGGACTGGCCAACTGAATTACCTACGAGATAGAAAATTAATAAAACTCGAATTAAGGGCTCATCTCCCGATTTAAAAGGGATAAATGTTACTGGGACATTTATTTAGAGTGTTTAATGTCCTCTTCCGTGATAACTTTCAGCAGAAGAAAGAATACTGTGTTGTTTCTGCGTGGAAAAGTACTGGGGCCATCTGGTTAGTCTCATGACACGTCCTCGACGGAGGGACTTCACCCCGTGTGGTAGGGGAAGCAGAACATATTTTAATTAATTTAAAGAGATTCACCGAAGGATAATTGAGTGGTTATGTCTCAATCGCACCAACTAGATACTGGTCACCGACCATCCGCACTATTTTACCTCGAGTACGCCGGGAATAGGCGCTACACAAATTAGTGGAAGGGGTATCGCTCCCTAGTAAAAACTACTGCAGAAAGGGAGAAGAGTCAGTCGGGATTTGTGGCTTACGGACGGCGAAGCTTCGTGCCGTCGAGCTTCCAGCGATCTTTTGTTTGAGTGAATTTCAATTTAATTTACAAGTGAAATCGCGTACTGTGCGTAAATATTGCAGAGATTGGATAGACGTGATGCTAGTGTCTAAACTTTAAAGATCAGGGACGTGTCGCGAACATTAAATATAATTTGTAATAATATTATTATTATTATTACTACGGCGCTACTGTGTCGCGTAGTAACAAAGGTACGCGGAATCCGATACTGAATCGTGGATTGCGGAGTGAGGTCCGATATCGTGGCTGGACGTTCACACTGAATGTAACTACACAAATCTTGGAATAAATAGTGACGTGTTGTGTGCCTCAGGAATACTGCCAGCGGTTTCGTCAACTTAGAACAATGGACTCCCGGTTGGAAAGAAGAATGGTGCCTCCAGTAACTGCTTTGGTGCCTATGGATCAGCACTAAACCAGCCATGGACTCCCTGAGCTGACAACGGGTCATCGAGATGGAGATGAGTATAAATCATAATTAATATGACGAAATCAGATTGGGCGGGAACAGTTATCATTACCTGACGCTATAATGTTAAAGATTGTAACTTCAGTAATGTAGATGTGCTACCATGATACACGTAGCTTCTATTTACTTTATTTAGTTAGTAACACGTCTGAGCAATCAATTGTAAATAAAGGGGTAATACGATGAGTTTGCATGCAGTAGTAGATTGACTTAATCATTTTATTTGGGGAAACTTGTAATTATTGATGCGTCAGGAGACTAATTGTTAGTAATTCAGAGTAATTCAAGTTAGGTTGTAGTTAGTCCAGTGATGATAATGCATGGCTGGTAAATAGTGTAATTTTATTCCGTGAGCACCCAGAACTACGAGATGTGACTTCGGAACTGACACCCAGGCCTCCACTGACATATATTTAGATAGGAAGTGTACGATTTTAATTGGCAGGCTTATCACAATTTAAGTGCAAATTGAGGAATATTTAATTCATAATTGTATTACCGCGTGATGATTTATCAGAAACCACGATTTAGATATGGATTAATTACACCGTTATTACGAGGAAGTTAATTATGATCATGCAGTATGGTCTAATTTCCAGGTAAGTCGTGTAGGGAGATGGTGTAATGATGAACCCAATAATAATAATAATAATAAATTGTAGTTATGGTAATCATGCAAGTATTGGTATCATAGAAACCGGTGTCGCGTCGCGGGATCATGATATTGTAAACGAATGTGTGTGTTGAATTGAAGTGAAGTATTGAGAGCCGATGTAATTTTGTTTAATGAACAATGAAGTTCAGTTTATTAGTGAACGATCCCCGAGATGGGGTGTTTTGTTAAGAAAGGGCGTTATGCCTGTGAAGGCCGAGGCCACTGACCACCCGCCGTGCAAAGGGGCTGGGGCAGTTGACCTAGTGAGGAGAAGTGTTGTTTTTTTTGTATGCTCTTTCGCTCGTGTAAGGGGGAGTCTTGAGTTGAAGAGAATGAGGGCGGAAGAATCGCCCAATAATGAAATATTCGACACGCCAGAATGATGTAGTCGCTAATAAATGACACGGCGATTGTTACCAGTACTTGTCAACTTACTGTCATTACACACTTGAGTATAATCTAGCTTAGGGTTTTCAGAGTCCCACTTCCATCCCAAGGGGTGTTAGTTCAGTTCCCGACAGCGGCATTGGTACCCCAATGCTCAACCGAAGGCTGGATGTCTCACGTGTTTACTGTATATAATTTGTGTTCTTTAAGGGTTTATGTATCTTGTTGTGATTATAATTGAGTTGCCGATGGTGTTGACCATCGGGGTGGTGAATTGTATACAAGTGAGGGTCGGTTCAAACCCGGGCGTTTGTTCCACATTTTTATGAGTTCGTTCTTGGCATTTCGTTGGGGAATAGTTATGTGTTTAGTATAGGGATTGCTCAGATTCGTTGCATGCATGTTAATCCTATTGATCAATGATGTTACATAGCCTCAGTGTCTATGATAAGTGTTTTCCCGTTCGAATCTCGTCATAATGGATCGCTCTGCGATAGATAATACTCGGATCCATCACATACGACTAAAAGTCGATAACAAACAACAACAATTGATAATAATCCATGTAATTCATTTGTATATAAATGCGTCATTACCATCATCATCATTAAGGCCTAATAAACCACTTGTATTAACCTAAACTTTAACCCGAATGTGTTCTCATTGTAATTAGGTATGATCCGTCTCCTACCCTGTATGCCTTTAAGCTTAGTCTTGTTAAGCGCCTATTTGTTTTATTCCAACCCGTTAACGCCCTGTAGATATCATGCCGGAGCCATTAGGCGTAGGGACGGGTGCAGTATACGAGCTTGAAGGAATTTGCGGTTTTGTTCGCCTTAGAAAGGTTTCGTATTTACCTAGAGCATGTAAGTTTCGAACTCGAGACTGACAACCAGACGTTGAGCTGAGTGTTGGGGAACCCAGGAAAACCGGCCGTCTAGCCCGTTGGGCCGTTAGGATCTCGGCTTTTCAGTTCAACGTACGTCATATTCTTGGTTCGGACAACGTAGTCGCCGACTCCCTCAGCCGGATGTTTTCGGATCAGCCTATTCCGTTAGGGCGAGTCTTCAACTTCTGAGGTTCTCTTGTTATTATCCCTAGCGGGGGCAATCTTGTCTGATACTCCGTTATTGTATCGCGACGTTGCGAAGTTCATAGTGGAGGACTCTATTTTGGACCCTATTATCCAAGACCTGAAGGAATCCTTATGTGTTAAGGAATGGCGTGCTGTGTTGTCCCGACCTTCACGATCATAAAATGAAGGTGGTTATACCCTCGGTCCTGGTGCCTATGATCTTTAAATAATTTCACGAAGCTCCTCTGGGTGGTCATCTAGGAGAGTTTTAAGACGAGGGAGAAGATTAGAGAAAGTTTTATTTGGAAAGGGCTTGACGCTGAAGTTCGTGAACTTGTTAAAGCATGTAAAATTTGTAGGCTCAGTAAGCCTTCTCATAACACCCGCGTCGGCTTGTCCTCTAGTCAAGCTACCCGCCCCATGGAGCCGCTCTATATCGACTACGTCGGCCCCTTGCCTAAATCTAGAACATTTGGTAATAGGTTCGTCTGCGTCGATGGATTTACCCGTTTTTCCTGGTTGGTTCCGTCGAGGTTAGCCACTTCTGAGAGTACTATTATATGTTTGAAGACCATATTTTCGTCCTTCGGTCCTTGCCAGTACTTAGTCTCTGATAACTACAAGGCCTTTACATCGGCCCTGTTTAAGAACTTTTGTTTCAGCTTGTCCATTTCTCATGTTACCACATTTCCCTATTACCCTCAACCTTCTTACGCTGAGAGAGTTAACCGAAACTTGCGGTCTGCTCTCATTGCCTTTCACCACGACGATGTTTTGAGGTGGGACACGTCGTTACTTTGGTTTACATTTGCTTTTAATTCTGCGGTACACGAGGCTCATAAATTCCCTCCTAATTATCTAATGTTTTCTTTCGTCCCTAATTCACCACTTACTAATTTGTGGAACATAAATGAGATGTTGCCAGAAAAGATTTATCCCCCTACCATCAGGGCCATTTGGAGGAAGGCTAAGCGAAACCTCAATCTTGTACGAGAAGAAACGAGAGCGCTATGATAAGGGGCGCCGTCCTACCGATCTAGCCGTTGGGGATGCGGTATTTGTTAAGAATTACGTCCCTTCTGGGAAGCTCGCTTTCGCGGGCCCTGCGAGGTTATTGATTTCATAACGCCAGTCACCTTGTTGGTGAAAGATCCCGAGACGGCGAGAGTGTTCTGAGTGCATCTATCCCAGGTTAAAGCTGCCTAGCGTTGCCTGGGTTTGTGTGGCATTTCTACTTGCTATGGGTAGCCTTTCTATGCTATCCATTTCATTATGTTTTTTTCCTTCGGTTCCTTTGGCACATGATCTGCCTTTAGGGGGAGCTATTTTCCTTAGATTCATTTAAGATTTTTATGGTATGTTTAATTATCATGTGAGTTCTCGCGGAGTCCCGTTTCTTCCTCATTACTGCCATACCCCGTTCCGGTCATTCGGGCCGTCTTTCGCCCGTTGTCTCCCCCGTATGCTGAGCATCATTTGGACACCATTGCTGGCTGTTAATTTATTTTGCAGAGTGCTGGAGTGACTATCTTCGTCCGTGGCTGCATGAGAAGGGCCCCACGTGTGGGCTGTCTTGGCGTGCCTCGTCTCCAGCTGCCGAGTCTTCTGCTTTTCCTCTTGTGGGACTATGTCTTGCCAGCCTACTACTGACCTGGTGTGCGCGGTCGCTGCTTCACTTCTCTCAGTGTGGCGTGCCTATGCCGCAAGAACTGCCCAAATGCCTGGGGAGGCATTTTCCGCCATGTTGGTGTTGGCTTGTGAGCCGGCTTGGTCTCGGCGATCTGTTGAGACATTACTTTTTGAAACTACTACTACTACTACTACTACTACTACTTGTCGACATCCCAGGATATTTTGACAAGAACTTTCGTCAATATTTACAGCAAGATATGTGCCTATTATCTTTATTAATTGTAAAGCAAGATTTTTATTATATTATTTTATTACTTTTTTATTATATTATTAGTCAGACTATACCGCAAGAGTATCTTATTGGTGAAAATTTGTCACCCTGGTTGGTGCTTAAGGGGGAGGAGGTCTGAACTGTGTATTTTATCTCCCCCCTTTTATAAAACTTGCTAAGTGTATTTTAATGGGTTTTCAACTCATTCGAATGTACTATTGTGTTATTTCGTCCTTTTGAGTTACGCCCTCGGGCAAATTGTAATAAAGCATTCCCAAATTATGGCCCCAGGGTAAAGGAGTTCATCCGCCCTGGGAGTGGTCTAACCCGTACTTGTCTCCCTTTGGGTTTCCCCTCCTTTGCCCCTGCGGAAGCGCCGTGCCCAGCTAGCGCAGCCTGTGTGTGTCGCTTTGCGTCACGTGGCCTTGCATCATGGCTACTCTCGGCGAGGCCGTGCTGGCTCGCTGAGAGTAGGCATTCGTTTCTTGCTCTGTCACCTGAGCACTTCACGGCCCCGTCTTCGAACCTAGGACCGTATGGGGTATGGGATGTAAGCATCTAAGTCTTGATTAGACTCACGGATGCTGGGAGGACTTTCCTTCGCTTGTAAGCCACTTGATGGGCGCTAAATGATGTTTTAAGGCATTATAAGTGCCAGGCTGGTTGAAATTTAACGTGTTTGAATCAGAATTTGTAAGGTTATGTGTGAGCTTTTGGTATGTTTACTGCAGCTTAAAAGAAGTTATTGGGAGTTTGTGCCCTTGGTAAATGTAAATATAGATGTTGAGTAATGTACTGAACTTCCTTAGAAGCCTTACGCGCCTAGAGGCGTCTTTTACTGAAAGTTGTACAGTACTTGAAACCTCGTAGCGTATTGTATGTTAGGGGTATTTTACGCTCCCCCTTGAGTAATTTGAAACGGCGGATAATCGCTAAGCTGTATCTAGAATTATCTATTGTATTTTAGTTCTCTGGTGTTAAATTCTGAACACGGCTGGTCCCCTGTGATTTAGTATAGGGCATGTGTCAACGTAACCTTAGTGATGTTGATATTTAATCTTCCTTACTCTTTCCGGTGTTCGTCAGTTTTGTTAAGTAAAGTATGTTAAGCTGATTTCCTACTGGTATAAGGTGTTTTCGCCCTCTGGGTGGTTTCCTACCCTCGTGTAATCCAGATCCTATTGGGGCCACACCATCTTATGGTTTGCCAGTGATAATTTACGGTACAGTTACCATGTAACTATATCAAACAATTGAAATCATAGCTTCTGTACTCTTAAAATAGACTGGCTGCATTATTGAAACTGTTCGTAAAATTGATAATTACGTTCTTCGTTTGTGACAATTAAATCTTCATTTAATTATTCTTCTAAAAAAAGAACCACTTTTGTACTACGCCCCGTGAAGGGCTGGGACTGGGAAGGAAGCGGCCGTGGCCTTAACGTTCAGCCACAGCATATACCTGGTGTGAAAATGGGAAACCACCGAAAACCATCTATAGGGCTTCCAGGTCGTAGATATTTCGATAACGGGAGACTCAAGGCCAAATCTCTTGCACCTACAAGCAAAGCTGTGTCTTCCCCATCCCATGCCTTTCTCAACTCTGTCAGTGTAGGGAATCGAATGCAGGATGCCTGAAGTCAGATTCCAAAATAAGGAGACCTAAAATTAAATAGCCGGCTGCGTGGTGTAGGGGAAGCGTGCTTGCGTCTTACCGGAGGCCCCGGCTTCGATTCCTGGCCAGGTCAGGGATCTGGATCTGAAGGCTGGTTCGAGGTACACTCAGCCCACGTGCTTATATTTGAGGAGCTATCTGACGGTGAGATGGCGGCCAGGTCTAGAAAGCCAAGAATAACGGCGGAGAGGATTCGTCGTGTTGATCACACGACACCTCGTAATCTGGAGGCTTTCGGGCTGAACAGCGGCCGCTTGGTAGGCGATGGCCCTTCGGGGCTGTTACGTCATGAAGTTTGGTTTGGAAATGTAAACAGAGAAGGAAGCGACATCGCTGCAAGGCTCTTGAGCTTCCAGCTAGTTCGTCCGTGCGGTCTCGTGCATTTAGGACAGTTGGAAAACGTACGCCTTAATAAATGCTCCTCATAAAACTTTTGAAAAAATACTAACTACATCTATTTATAACAATCACAAACGCCTTCCTTTGCTTTTTCTCAGTTGGTTGAGTCGTTGTCATGAGTCAGAGTTCGCAGGTTCAAATCCCGGCTTGGGTCGGTGGCCCTTAAAACGGTGTTGAAATGGCAACAGCTCCATGTCGTTGGTTTCTGGCACGTAAAAAACGGATACATACGAATATTAGCGTCACAAAACTGTAACTTTATAACACTATATACTGTATCCCAGGCTTGCGAAGGAAACTAATAGGACAAGGTAAACCCTACCTAGCTTATGTTGTGACGTGTATTTTTCTTTACCAACTATCAAAATATCTACACCCTTACATTCTATATATATGATCTTATGTTTGTGTGTATTTCTTTGCCGCATAATTTGTATAACATTTCACTTCTTTATAGCTTATTTTATGACCCTTATTATAATAAAATTACATTATTTATTCGAAACAAGAATATCGCATCTTTACTCAAAACAATATATTCTTGCATTCATTTCACTGGTACTCGGAATATATGAAATTCTGCAGTTATGTTGGGATGGGAATAACAGGGGTTGGGGGGGATTCGTCGTCCAAGGGGTCCAGACATCCCAGGAGTTTTAATGAATGCACTTTTATTAAGCATATTATATTATTGAATGTATATTATTAGCTACCGGAATCCGCATGAATCCACCACTCTTACTTGTATCCAAGGACACTCATATCCATTCTAGGTATTCTATGCCACCTAAACTCTGGAAGTTTGGACACCTATCAAAATGAAATTCTGAATGAAGAACTACCTTAATGCCCCCCAAACCGAATTCCAGGCTACGTTACTGAGGTGAAATAACGCTATTCATATCCTAGTTATAATATTAATAATCTTATGACACTGAATACAAATCTTCAGAGAAAGAACAACGTAGCGAAAGTCAGATATTATCGTAAAGTGAAAAAAATAATGAACTTGAAACACCGCAAATTCAAAAGCCGTTCATACCGGTACCCTTAAAACATCGACAGAAACGTGCTCATATGTCCACAAACTACTGAGTTAAACACACTATTCACTTTTCAGGGAAAAGTTAAGAAACAGGCTAATAAATCACGACACTTGCGGGGAAAGAAAAACTGTACATGGATTTGCCAAAGAGTGAACGCCGCCAACAGGAGAACTCAACAACTGCACCCGAGAAACATTTTTTAGATCACGAAATCTCAGTAAATTGAACGCTATTAGTATAAGCATTCAGTTCATATTTTGATGGGGTGATATACATGAAAATTATACAAATTAGTAATAGGCAATTATACTATTCACGTCTCCTGCTCCGCGAAGGGGTTGAAATCAGGGAAGGCGAACAACTTGTTTCTCGATGGAGAGCAAGCGCGTTAAATCGGTGTTCCTTCATGATATTCTCAGTAGATGTCCAGGCTGTTGTCACAAATGCATACTACCGGTAGTAGATTTAAAACACTTGAAGCTTTAGCAAAACCACCCATGCCGTACAAAACTGTTTTAATTCCGTTTCATTAATACGAAATAATGTATCGGCAATTTCATATTTGGTTTGTGGGGACAGTACCGTATACTTCGAAAATAACCTTGGCTGGAAGTTTGCAAAGGCAGGTGGTCACTGAACAAAAGATGGTCCTGTATCCAAGATGAAATAGAATCACATAGACTACGTATTTCAAAGTGATCTTCCTGTTATTACCTACAAACTGAGTGCGTTTTTTTTTTACTTGGGCCCCTGAATTTGTTTCGATAGTGTCGGCGTCATGAAGAAAATTATGATCGCTACCGAGAGAGCTTTTGACTCGTTGCACTAATAACTTGAAGTCAGATATGCTTCTTTTATATTTTATACGGTCGGTTCATAGTGCTGAAGCTCGTTACATAAGAAGTCACTGTGTGATATGGCTTTTGAGAACAGCTCCAGCCAGACGAGAAAATTTGGATACTTCAGTGGCCCCCAGGCCTAAGACGTAAAATCGGTACCAACACGTCGTGCCTTAAAGCTCCATCTAGTGGCAAGTATTTCTTGATATGCACATATTTTACTGTTGTGTACAAAACAGTTTCACCGATATTGAATCAAAAATTGCTAAAGAAGATCCTGACCTATCATGAGTAGCACAATGAAGTTTAATTGACGCGCGAAGCAGTGCAAATGGAGCGTTTTTCAACTTGATCCTCGTCTGAACACGTGTTTGCCCTGCGCTCATTGCTGATGGTCGTCTTAAGTCTGCTCTATGATTTTATCCGGCGTTTGGTCCAACTTCAGTTTTTACAACTCCTGAAATATTGCCGATGTAAAGATTTCTACTGAGTGATTGTCACTCAACATGAAGATTATGAATATTTTTAGACATGATAGTGTACAGGCTTTTGGGCTTAATGCTGTGTCAAGAAAATAAGATGAAATTTTTAACGTTTCGCAGAAAACTGTGCTCTGCGTCCTCAGAAGAAATCTCGACTGTCCACGGGAAAGGCTTCTTAAACAATAACACTTTGAATTTCGATACGTTATAATTGAGTGGAAATGGTACGTTCATTCGCCACCAGATGACCTCCAGGACGTGGCACAACGCTAGCGTTCGAAGTGGAAGCTGACTGAACCATCACAATCAGACTAAGCGGTTCACATATAGTGTTTTCGTTACATATGGCAGGTGTAAGACATAGACATAAGCCTGGAATGGAACATCTGGCGACGAGGAACGTACGAAATTGGAAAACACCGATACGAAATAACAATAGAGAAGGGAACTACCTACGTAAATTCCTAATGGCTGGCAACCAGATATTACTTAATTGATAGCCAGTGTCACTGTTGAAATAATTACGATTTCTACGTATTTCCAAACTTCCCGTATAATCCTGGACCTAGTGTGTGTAAGAGCTCGAGCATCTTGGTACATGACATCATGACCGGGCGATAGAGCGTGCTCAGCTATTGCCGATTTGTCAGGTTGGTTGAGACGAATATTACGTTCATGTTCTTTGATCCGGGTACCAATGCACCGGCATGTTAGGCCGATGCATACTTTAACCGCACGTACAGGGAATTTCGTATACCCCAGGATGTAAAAGTGGGGACAATTTATTCTTGGGTTTACTCAGACTGTGAGCAATTTTAGTGGCGGTGCCGAACACGGTTTTTATATTGTGTTTGCGGAGGACCTTGGCAATTCGATCTGTGGTGTTGTGAATGTAAGTCAAGTAGGCAGTTCCCTTCACTTCTCCCTTCACCGTGTTTAATTCTACTTCATTGCCGCAGTCTACTACAAGTTTTGTTTCTATGCAAACATCATATGATAAAGAGAAACATGAACGAGAAAAGCATAAAGAAGAAGAGAAGTAGAATGAGTAAGAGGAGAGGAGAAGCAGGGTATGGATGAAGAAGAGGATAAGGAAGAAGAAAATGATACTACATCATCTAAACGTGAAAGGTTTTTAACTACAGATGTTATTGCTGAAACACCTACTAAACCAACACAAGATATACCTTCTTTGTCAGATGTTATAATCACGCCTGAGTATCGAAATCGGTTTAGAACTTTTATTCGAAATACCTATGGATCTCTCTTTGCTCCTTGTGTAGAAAAATTATTTACAGGACAAACTGACACATTCTACGGTATTCGCTATGAAGATGACTGTTTCTGGATAGCAAATACAAATGTTACGATTAATAGCAACAGACTTATCGTAAAAGGTGTTACCTATAAACCTACTAAAGGACTCTTAGAACCTCTTCCACGAGTACCTGACAAGGATATAATTTTACAAGATGATCTTAAAAAATATGAAGCAATACTTTCTACTACTGACGCAACACGACGTAATTACAAGAGAACAGAGGCTGTAAATGCAAATAAGAGTCGTGAGTTTATTTCTAAGGTGTATCCGTCACATCGACCAACTGAACGTGGTCTTAATTTTATCTACAAGCCTTTGTTGCCGTATGTAGACGTAAGATACTTGAATGACCCTAACTTACTCGTTGAAGGATTATAACTTCTAAGAGCATAGCAAGATGCTGGTCTCCTAGGTCACGAATTAGAAATTTTAGAAATAGAGAGAGAATTACGACATGCGGCTATTACTCAGAAATGGCTCGTCAAGATAATACCTCTCCTGTAAAGATAAGCATCGCACACGAGTTACATAAACCAGCACGTCGCACCTACTGTTGCAAACGCGTTATTACACGCGAAAAGATGATCTCTGGTAGGCTGACTTAATAGAAATGATTCCATATGCCTCTAGCAATAAGGGGTATAAATATCTACTTACTGTCATCGATGTGTACTCTAAGTTTGCTTTTGCATAACTCGTGCGTTCTAAGACAGCAGCTCAAGTCAAAGACGCATATAAACATATTGTTGAAGAATCGAAACGCTGCCCAAGGCCTCTTCAAACCGACCAATGTAAAGAGTTTTCAACAAGGATTTTTCTTTTTACCTCAAGTTACTTGGCATTCATCACTACTTTACGTTCAGCGACCTTAAGGCATGTGTTGTAGAACGCTTTAATCGTACGCCCAAACAATGATGTGGTGAGAATTTACAGCTCAAGGTTCATATCGTTGGATTGATCTGCTACCTAGACTCTTGTCTTCCTACAACGATACACTACACCGTACTATGGGACAAAGCTACGTCTTGTTACAAGGAATATACCGCGCCTAGATGCTATTCATTTTGTAATCAAAACGGCTGATCCGCGCCGCAATCGCTTTAAAGAAGGTGATTTCTTTCGCATCAGCAAACACAAGTCTATCTTTGCAAAAGGAAAGCAGGAGTGTCAAGATTACTAATCCAGTTACGTATTTACTTCGCGATCTCAGAGGACAGCCTATTGAAGGAGGATTCTACATCGAAGAACTGCAGAAAACAAAACATCCTGATCACAATGTAATCGAACGTGTTATTCGACGTTGTGGAAATAAACTGTATGTCAAATGGCTTGGTTTTAATTACAACTTAAATTCATGGATTAATAAAGAGGATTTACTTTAAATATGGTGTTTTTATTCTTGAAACTCTACCTCTCTTTTCTTCTACGTCGTAAGACAAGATTAAACTCGCAAGACAACATTATTATTACTATATAATTTAGGACATGCTGTAGGATAGGAATAATATTAAAAATTTAAAAACACCTGCAATATGTTTTACAATTCGTATTTATTTCAAGAATAAATACATTTTAAGTAAATGTGTTTTGTCCTTTCTTATACATATTACTTTACTATCATGGCTGTTTAATGCCACTAGCTAGTAACAGATTTCCTTTCTTTTCACCGGCAACGAGAAGTGCTGCTCTCTTCTCAGCAACTTACCACTAGGTGACGACATACGCTACTTGGCTTTACGATGCAGATTTTTATCAGCTACACGTCTTAGTTCAGGAATGTTTTGTCGATAAGCAATGTCATGCTCTTTGCACGGGGCATCTAACATATTAATACCAGGGTCACCACGTGCCAAACGGACGCCAAGTCGTGTTCTATGGCCGCAGTACTAGTAACTAGGAAGATGAAGCTCAAAGGGAAGAAAATCAATCACCTTATTTATGAGCCCATGCCCAGCATGCTTCAAGACAGCCACTTCACAGTTCGAGAGTTTGCACGATTAAATTGTACAAAGATCGCTGTAATTGCACAAAATCATGAACGCTTCATTTCATTCAGTCATCGTGTAGTTGATATTAGCAATCTCTTTATAGATTCGTATACATTTATAAACTTTTTTCTTGATACACTTGTAAATGGACTTTCAAGTGAGGACTTAAAATACGTTCATGGGTATTTTCCAGATCCTGAGAAATTTAAACTTTGTATAAGGAATGGTATTCTACCACGACAATATTCAAAGCTTTCAAAAGTTAGAATAAACAAAATTACCTCCTCAGTCTGCATTTCCTAGTGTATTAAATGAATGCAGTTCACCATCACTAAGCTCATCCTCATATGATAAGCATACAATATCGATTTTTGATGAAGACTATTTGCATGCTTGTAATGTGTGGTCAACATTTCACATAAAGTAATTGGGTGAATATGCTGACTTGTATTTAAAAGTAGACACACTTTTACTCTGTGATGTGTTTGGATATTTCACTATTGCTATTACTACAGGATTTTAGGTCTTTGGTGGGATGCCATGTTAAAGTACACAGGTGTTAAACTTGATCTTCTTACTGATGTTGACATGCTTTTGTTTCTTGAACGCCGAATTCTCGGTGGACTTGTTTTGCTTCTTAATAGATATGCCATTGCAAATGATCCATACCTCAAGAATTATGATTCAGTGAAAGAAGATTCATATGTATTTTGATGTTAATAATCTGTATGGGTATGCAATGTCACAGGAGTTACCATATACAGATTTTGTATGGCTAACAGAATCTGAAATTTAACCTTTCGATGTTTTTCTAGCTGCTAAAGATCCTAGCGGTTTTGTGTTAGAGGTTACACTTGCACACACTTCTAATCTGCATAATTCACATTCTGGCCTTCCTTTTTGCGTTGAAAAAATGATTCCGCCTGATAATCTATCAAAGCATATCAAATTGTTAGCTACTCTTTTTTTCAAAAAAGTGGTATGTTATTCACATACAATGTATTGCATTGTGTTGTTCATTTTCTAGAAAACGGCTTACAATTAGAGTGTATTCACCGTATTATTGCGTTTAAGCAGGAAGCATGGCTTAAACCGCACATGGAGTTAAATCCAGAGCATCGTCCATGTGCTACATCAACAGTTGAGGGTACGTTTTTCAAACTTATGAATAACTCCATCTATGGAAAATGTACGCGAACATTGCGACAGTCACTTAATTAAAGGGATGGACGGTATGGGGCACGCAAGTACATCTCGAACCCGAATTTTAAATCCTGTCATGTCATTGATCGTGACCTTATTTCTGTTGAAATGAAAAACTGAGATAATTTGTGCAAAGCCAATTTATTTGGGAATGGTCATACTAGATTTTTCAAAACTAAAAATGTATGATTTCATTATGGATTTGCAAAGAACCAGTTTTCAGATCATTGACATTTGTATATGGATACAGATAGTCTTATTTATGGTATTCGGAATACAAACGTCTACGATGTAATGCGAAACCATTCTGAATACATCGACTCTGCTTACTTTTTAACATCTAACAAATTTGACATTAAGCCACTTAATAAGAAAGTCATAGGTCTTATGGAAGGTGAATGTGGTATGAATATTATGACCGGGTTTATTGGTTTAGCACCACAAATGTATGCACATGAGACAGAAAATTCACAATCTGTGAAAAAGACAAAAGGTGTACGTTCAAGTGTAGTTAGTCATTTAATGTTCAACACTATCGTAATGTACTAGCATCTAAAAATGCTGATTTTTGTACACAGAAAAGAATACAATCATGCAGACATTTTACTATTGAGCAAAATAAGTGTTCATTAATTCCATTTGATAATAAGCGTGTGTGGATTATCGATTCTCTTACGCGTGTACCATGGGGGTACAACAATTTATAGCTGTGTTTAGTATGCCATGATTTTGAAAATGTAACAAATATTCATAAAAAAATTAATATTGTAAATATTATAATATGTGTAAAATGGGAAATATTATCTACAAAAAGATTATTATATCAATATCATCATTCTAAAATCCTATTTTTAAATCTTTATTCAAGTTATAAAATATCATTCACATATTCAAAATGTAACATTATGTTTATTTTGAAAAATAATGAATAGGTAAAACATTTTTTAAAAAATTATATCATTTCAATATTTAAAAAATCAGAAATATTAATAATATTTGTTTGAAATTTTCAAAATGTTGACTATAATGTTGATTATAACGAAAAATACAAATATTCAAGATTGTTTTACTTTTTCTACATTGGATTAACTTGTAATATTAAAAAATCACCGATAACAATGGCAGTAATGATGATGAATAATATAAAACAAAAATGTTATATTGTTTTAATTTTACTAAATAGATTATCATTACTCATGTACTCCTCTTCCTTTGCCCATTTATTTATGAATTTTAGAAAACCTTTTATACGTCAGTAAAAACTTCAAAAGGTAAAAAGTAATACCTTCTCTTTACCGCAACCTCCTTTTTCATCTACCGATCCTTCCCTCTTCTTTTATCAAACGAAAAGGGTAAAAGAAAAAAGAGTAAGTAAAACTTATGCGACACATCATAACAGGAGGTAAAAAGGACAAGAAGAAAACTCTACACTATAATTTCCACTTTAATAACATAACGTAAGTATATCTGCATCAAGAATGTAATAACGATAAATATTTACCTAATTCTCTTTTCCGTTATCCTTTGCGAACTAGACTGGGTAATCGGCATCAGGTTAGCACTTTAATTGTATGAATAACAAAATTATACTTTCTAGCAAGATAGTGTCGAGAGGGGGCAGGGTCTGTTAAGATTAGACCCACTCCAATATGGCGTCAGGGAAGGGGGATGTCTTGAAGGGCAGCTAGCCTTAAAACTTTATGTCGGAAGGGGGATGTTGAGAAGGGCAACTAGCCTTAAAATATAATCCTCTGTAGTTAAGCCCCTGGCTATGTCAACAGCAGTGAGGTTAGCCACGTTCAAAAAGTCCGCACCGAGAACAACTGCACGTGGTTACGACTTGTCAAGATAGCAGCTATCATCTTAACAGCTGTTCAAATTCCGCGCCCCCTACGTCGTTAAGATGGCAGGAGTAAGGTTAGGACCTGTTAAGATAGTAACAGTGAGCTTAGTGACGTTCACTTGAACAAAAATCCGCACCCACGGTTAGGACCTGTCAAGATAGCAGCTCTCATCTAGACAGTTGTCAAAAAAAGCACGTGGATTTTTAAATTCCGCGACCTCTACGTCGTTAAGATGGCAGCAGTAAGATTAGGCTCTGTCAAGATGGTAGCACCGAGATTAGCAACGTTCACTTGTTCGAAAATCCGCGCCTACGTTGTTAGGGCCTGTCATCTTGACAGCTGTCAATAGCACGTGGATTTGAATTTTCGCCTCCTCCACGTGGTTAAGATGGCAACTGTGTGCTTAAGGTGGCAACAGCGAGGTTAGGGTCTGTCAAAATGGTAGCAGTGACGTTAGCGACGTTCTCTTCTCTGAAGAATTGAGGTTAGGGTCCGTCGATATGACAGCTGTCAAAAAGCACGTTGATTTGTTTACAAACAATAGCACGTGGTCGATCACTTGGGCATGACGTCACGGTCACATGGTTATGATGTCATGGGGTCAATGACATTTGGCCGGGGCCATGGACCTCGGGTGCTGACTCAGCAGAAAAACGCTGACTCCACGTTTCTGAATCTCCTAGCGCATACTACTCATATGATAAAACGGGCATGAGGTAGTTATTTTTTAAATTGATCGGTGGAAAACGGTCAGTACAAATGTAAACCTACTCTGGGATGGGTTTAAAGCACCGCCGTGTCGATCCTCCTATACTGCCTGCTCTATGCGATGCTTTCTGTGAATAGGCTGCGACAAATTGCCCCACTAGGTGGCAGGCATAGACGAACAATGTTCTCAACGCATTATTATGACGACAGCCTACAAAACACTATGCAGTATAGCCATACGTTCACTGAAGCTTGTAAATTACATCAGTAATAATAAATATAGGTAATATTACCTATATGAAGTCGTAGTTGGCCTCTTTATGTTACAATTTAATGATCTTCCTAGACGAAAGCCTGGAGTGGTACCACTAGTGGCTAACATTTTTGCATTATTGCCAACGCAATATCAGTTAATAGAGATCTTACAATCTTGGTTAGTATAATATCACAATTTGCTGATATTCTTTTACCTCACACGGTAACAGAACACATTCTGAAAAGGAAGAAGTAGCAAGTCCTCGTATTATGCTCGTAAGTTTGAAGGACATCAGACAGTAGGACACAGCAGATTCAACAAACTCTTGCAGCTGCTTCAGTGCAACAAAACTAGGTTTTTGGGTAGCGAAGTCCTCAGTTCTGATGAATAATCAACTCCATTTAGTGGTATCGAAGCTCTAGTCACTGAGATGTTTCTGTGGCAAATGTCACACTCCATCCTTTCTTAAACAACACGAACCACGTACCCGCAAATTAGGATTTGATTTTCTGTTCCTAGATTGATTGGGACATTATCGTTTGGATATTTATGGTTGTCCAAATTGTCTAAACATTAAGACCTTTGTTCTGTGATTATCCGTCACAATTCCTATCACAAGGAATGCACTATTCTCCACGAATTTAATCACCTTCTGAAATAAGGTGTAAAGCCTACAGATGCGAGAGTAAGCTGTCGATATCTAACTAGTTTCTTTATTAGAACCTTGGCTAGGTATAGCGGACAGGCACTTCTCTCTTAAATCCCTTCTAGGCGGTATTTCAGGGAATCGTGTCCCTTCTGTCGGCGAACCACCTCACTGAGATTTTCAAAATGGGACATAACAGTAGAATTTTTCGGGGGGAAATCCTGAAGTTCCAATTCTTTAAAAAATATAACATGCACAAACGGAAGAAAACAAGTACACTTTAACATAACTTTTAAACTACCTATAAGCATAACATGATTAATTCATTCCACAGTTCTATACAAAATAATACATGTACAAATGGAAGTGAACAGGAAAACTTACTCATTGTACGAAATAACTAAGCGTTTCCACACTCATACATGCATCAATAACACAATGCTACACCAAAACTGATCTCGAATATTGTGCGTCTATGACCGCACGCATACAGCGACTTGAACACATATTGGTATTCGCGCCTACCTGTGTTAAACTAGGGGCATAGATCAGGCAGTACAAGAGGATCGAGATGGCGGTAATTTAAAGCAATAATTGAGGAATATGAAACAGGTTTGTACATTTAAAGTTGGTAAGAAATGGTAAAAATCCACTTTATTATAACAGAGAAATAAAGAGACTAAGAAGAGAGTGCTGATTTGAAAGAAATATATCTAGAAGTGGCTGTGGAAGTAAGGATAAATTTAAGGAACTTACTAGGAAATTGAATCTAACAAAGAAGTCAGCTAAGGATAACATGATGGCGAGCATCATTGGCAGGTATGCAAATTTTAGTGAAAAATAAAAGGGTGTGTGTAGGTACTTTACGGCAGAAACAGGTTCGAAGAAGGACATTCCAGGAATTATTAATGAAAAAGGGGTGCGTTTTGCGAGGATCTTCAAAAGGCAGAAGTATTTAGTCAGCAGTATATAAAGATCGTTGGCTACAAGGATAATATCCATATAGGGGCGGTGACTAATACTAAAGAAATATTACAATTTCCCTATGATAACAATGACATTTACAATAAGATGTTGAAAACTAGAAAAGCAGCTGAAATTGGTACGATTTCGGGGGATGTTCTAACGCAAATGCGTTGGTATATAGTACCATATCTGAAGCACTTGATTATTTCTTGCATAAAGGAGCAATACCATACATTGCATGTAAGATTTTGGAAAGCATTTTTTCTGATTATATTAGATATGTTTGCGAAATTAATAACTGATTCCATAGAAGGCAGTTCGGACTCAACTGGTAGGATTCCTGCAAGACATAGCGGATATCTTGGATTAAGGAGGTCAAACGGACGGTATCTCGATTGACCTATCTGAGGCATTTGGGAGACTACTGCCAAAAATGAGTGCAATTGGATTAGATAAAAGTGTGGCTGAATGAGTGGCTACAATTTTCTAAAGTAGAGAATTAGAGTGGGCGAAGCATTATCTGACCCTGTAATAATTAAGAGGGCAATTCCTCAAGTCGGTGTTATTGGACTTTACATAGTGTGGGTTACTGTAGTCACATCCTAGTTCGTGAATCATGGGCAATGGCTGAGTGGCCTAATAAGTGGTCCTGAGAGTCGGGATGTCAGTTGCTATGGAATGGGAGTGGGCATCTCGGACATATTCTGAGTCATGGCCCTCTTTGTGCTCAGATGGCTAGGACTACACAATCCGCCGGTGGTCCCTAACACGTTAGAGGAAATACCCTCATTTGAATTATGTGCAAGTAGGGTAGCATCCTGCTTAATTAATTTACCGACCTCAGAACATTTTAAGCATACCTCTGACCTATGGGAGTAACAGAGTCCCACTCCCATTTGACAGGCGAGGGGCTCCTTGGAAAGAAATTGGCGAACGAAATGGAATTCGATGGGGAGCTATCAATATTATTGGGGCTTATGGAAGAAAGTAGAACTGGCTGAGTCAGCAAAGAGTATGCATCTCGATGTGTTAGGAGTAGGTGATATTTGCGTAAGGGGAGATAACGAGGAAGAGATAAGAAATGATAAAGTGTACTTGACGGGTGTTAGAAAGGGAAGGGCAGAGTATGGGGTAGGGCTGTTTATCTGAAATACCATTGCACGCAACATAGTTTATGTTAGGCAGGTAAATGAGCGAATGATGTGGGTAGATTTGGCAGTTGGAGGACTTAAAACTAGAATTGTCTCAGTGTATTCACCACGTGAGGGTGCAGATGAGGATGAATTTGACAAGTGTTATGAAGCATTGAGTGGCATCGTAGTCAGTGTCAACAGCAAGGATAGGATAGTGCTAAAGGGCGATTTCAACGCGAGAGTTAGAAATAGAACTGGATGATACGAAAGGGTGATTGGTAAATGTGGGGAAGATATGGAAGCTAAAGAGAATGGGAAGCGTTTGCTGGACTTCTGTGCTGGTGTGGGTTTAGCAGTTACGAATTCATTCTTCAAACATAAGGCTATTCACCTCTACACATGGGAGGCTAGGGGTACCAGATCCATAATAGACCATCTTACCCGACATCGAATTCAGAAAGTCTGTTAGTAATGTACGAGTTTTCCGGGGATTTTTAGATGATACCGACCAATATCTGATCTGTGGTGAACTATCAGTAGGCCTGGGATAGAAAAAGTGAAATCTGTCTGCAAACGAGTAAGGGTAGAAAATCTCCAGGACGAGGAAATTACAAGTATATGGATATGATTAGCGAGAAGTTTCTAACAGTAGATAGTACGCAGGTTCGGGATATAGAAAGAGAATGGGTGGCATACAGGAATGCTGTAGTAGAAACGGCAAGAGAATGCCTAGAAGCTACTGTGTGCAAAGATGGGAAAAATCGAACATCTTGGTGTAATGATGAAGTGAGAGCAGCTTGTATACGTAAAAAGGAGCCTTATCAGAAATGGATCCAGACATGGAATTGTACGTAGATGAAAGAAACAGAGCGAAACAAATAGTTGTTGAATCCTAAAAGAAGTCATGGGAAGATATTGGTAATAACCTGCAAAGGCTAGGTCAACAGCAGGGAAGCATTTCTGGATACTGATAGAGGATCTTAGGAAGGGAAGGGAAGGGAAGGGAAGGGAAGGGAAGGGAAGGGAAGGGAAGGGAAGGGAAGGGAAGTTAAGGGAAGAGAGAAATGAACACTGTTTTGAGTAATTCAGGTGAACTCATAATAGATCCCACAAAATCCCTGGAGAGGTGGAGGGATTATTTTGAACATCTTATCAACGTAAAAGGAAATCTTCCTGGTGGTGTTGCGAACAGCTATGCTCACGGGGAGGAGGAAAATGATGTTGGTGAAATTACGCTTGAGGAAGTGGAAAGGATGGTAAATAAATTCCATTTTCGTAAAGCAGCCGGAATGGATTAAATTAGACCTGAAATGGCGAATTATAGTGGGAAGGCGGGGTTGAAATGGCTTCATAGATTAGGAAGATTAGCATGGAGTGTTGGTAAGGTACCTTCAGTTTGGACTAAAACAATAATTGCACCTATCTATAAGCAAGGGAACAGAAAGGACTGCAACAGCTATCGAGGTATCTCATTGATTATTATACTAGGCAAGGTATTCACTGGCATCATGGAAGGGAGGGTGCGATCAGTATTTGAGAGGAAGTTGGATGATATCCGGTGTGGTTTCAGACCACAGAGGGGGTGTAAAGATCAGTTTTTCAGATGGGCCAGATAATTGAAAAATGCTACGAGAGGAATAGACAGTTGAGTTTATGTTTCGTAGATCTAGAGAAAGCATATTGCAGGGTACCAAGGGAAAAGATGTTCACCATACTGGGGGACTGTGTGATCAAGGCTAGATTGTTAAACTCAATCAAATGCATTTATGGTGACAATTGGGCTGCAGTGAGAAGTGATGGTGGAATGAGTTCTTGGTTAAGGGTACTTACAGGGGTTAGACAAGGATGTAATCTTTCACCTTTGTTGTTCGTAGTTTACAGGGATCTCTGCTGGAAGGTATAATGTGGCAGGGAGGGATTCAGTTAGGTGGAAATATAGTAAGCAGTCTGGCCTATGCTGACGACTTGGTCTTAATGGCAGATTGTGCCGAATATCTGTAGTCTAATATTTTGGAACTTGAAAATAGATGCAATGAGTGTAGTATGAAAATTAGCCTTTCGAAGACTAAACTGATACCATTATGTAAGAAATCCAACAGAATTGAATGACAGATTGGTGAAACAAACCTCGAACAGGTAGATAACTTCAAATATTTAGGTTGTGTGTTCTCCCAGGATGGAAATATTGTAAGTGAGATAGAATAAATGTCTAGTAAAGCTAATGCAGTGAGTTCACAGTTGCGATTAACAGTATTCTGTAAGAAGGAAGTCAGCTCACGGACGAAGCTATCTTTATATCGGTTTCTTTTCAGACCTACTTTGCTTTACTGGGGCGAAATGTGGGTTGACTCAGGATATCTTATTCATAAGTTAGAAGTAACGTACATTATGGTAGCGAGAATGATTGCTGGTACAAGCAGGTGGGGACAATGGCAGGAGGGTACTCGAAATGAGGAGATAAAAGCTAAGTAAGGAATGAACTCGGTAGATGAAGCTGTAAGCATAAAACGTCTTTGGTGGTGGTGTCATATGAGGCGAATGGAGGGGATAGGTTACCTAGGAGAATAATGGACTCTGTTACGGAGGGTGCGAGAAGTAGAGGGAGACGAACACGACGATGGTTAGACTCAGTTTCTAACGATTTAATGATAAGTATAGAATTAAATGAGGCCACAACACTAGTAGCAAATAGATGATTGTGGCGACGTTTAGTAAATTCACAGCGGTTTACAGGCTGAACGCTGAAAGGCATATCTGTGTATAATGATCATGTATGAATGTATGTATGTATGTATGTATGTATGTATGTATGTATGTATGTATGTATGTGTGTATGTATGTATGTATGTATGTATGTATGTATGTATGTATGTATGTATGTATGTATGTATGTATGTATGTATGTATGTATGTTTTCTTATATATAATGTAATGAACAAAGAAGTGAAATCAGAGATAAGGCTTTTTGCTGATGATGTTATTCTGTATAGAGTAATAAATAAGTTACACGATTGTGAACAACTGAAAAATGACCTCGATAATGTTGTGAAATGGATGGTAGGCAATGACTTGACTTTCTTGACTCATTTCCTATTGCTCCTCCTGGAGCATAGGGCTTCCGTGAAACACTTCCATCTGTTCCTACTGTTGGCTAACATCTTCACTTCGTTACAATTTTTCCCACTGCTAGATATTCCTCTTTCACGTTTTCCCTTTCATGCCAGAAATCGTCAACGTATTATCCAACGTATTTAAGGCTGTGCGAGTTATTATCTCACAGCAACCCGAGCTTTGTGGTGGGATTGCCCTATAAGTCTCCAAGTCTGCTTTTTTCTGTACGGGTTGTCTCCCTTAGCTTTTGAAGATCCCTCATCACCATACGGCGGTGGTTCCCCTTGCTTCTTTAAACTCCATGGGAAGAGGATTGCCTCGTCTGCCAGCTTTGCTGTTCCAAATGTCTCTTTTTCCGCCGCATCTGCCATTGAGGACTTCAACAGAGCCCCTTTAGCCGTCACTTTTCAGGGTTCCTGTGGGCCCTTCACAGCTACCGTAGCGGTCATGGGGCACATACAATCCCTGCTGTACACCACCCCCGCAGGCAATCCCTTACTTCATGCCGTTGCCCACCTCCCACGACGTGGACCAGGGGTTGGACTTATGGGAGAAGCAATAGAAGGCAATGGTATGATGATAAACAGGGTTGTGAGTTTCAGAAATGAGAAAAGTCCTCTCAATTTTAATTACTGCGTCGATGCTCTGAAAGTTCCTTTTGGAGATCATTGTAAGTAGGTGCCTAGGCGTTAATATAAGGATGAATCTTCATTGGGGTAATCGCACAAATGGGATTGTAAATAAAAGGTATCGATCTCTGCACATGGTTATGAGGGTATTTAGGGGTTGTAGTAGGGATGTAAAAGTGAGGTCATGTAAGTCTCTGGTATGACCCCAACTATAGTATGGTTCCAGTGTATGGGACCATCATCAGGATTACTCGGTTCAAGAACTGAAAAATGCAAGAAAAGCTGCTCAATTTGTTCTGGGTGATTTCCGACAAAAGACAGCCCATTTACAGTCTTGAATAATGTGTTACATCCTGCAATATTGTTCGTTGTTTGTTGAAGAACTAGATTAAGTACGTGTCCGCACCAGTGCACAAAGAGAGGGTCTGCATATTTTTCTCGTACTCTACTTTGAAATACACTTATTACGGAAGCACCGCCATATATCTTGCTTCAAGTTTGATGGAACAATGTCAAATTCAGCAGGGCATTTAAAACAAGCTCCGACAATAATCGCTCTTCAATTTTCTCATATTCTGTCGCATACCTCATCCTTGTTGAAAGCTATGCTTTATTTGCATTATCTGTTGTTTCATAAAGCAGCACAGCAACAAAAGGTGCATTGGAAACTTCACGCCATATTCATCGAACATTACTTCTGCAACAGAATTAATTAGGTTGTTCTGAATTCTTTTGGACATTCTGGTGAAATTGGTGGTGGTCTGCAATATTGGAAATCAAATTGAGCAGCTCGGCGTAATTTCCTTTGTTCAATGGGCATGGCCCCCGAATGTTAATTCCTGATTTCCTGAAAGAAAAACATGCAGAGTTAATCGGGCGCTCCAGTATTTGACTATTTTCGACACTTTCATTATGCAAAAATAATCATGGCTGCGTTGTTCATCTAGCTGATTACCGTTTTTTGACCGATTGTTTTAAAATATATTATAAGCATGAAGATAACGTTAAATTTTTTCATGACGCCCACTATTTTTATGATGATGATTTATATCAGTGAGCCCTGACTCGCTCCAAACTCCCTTTTCGGTAACCAACAATAAACTTGGGCAGCAATACCATTTTCCCCTTCACGAATACACTGCTAAACGTTTCACAGAATTGTGATAACTAGTTTGAAAATGGCCAGTGTATAATTCTAGTTTAGTTTTGTGTTCTCTAAGTTGAGGAGGGGAATAAACTTTCGAGCTCAACTAGTTTCCGAATAATCACAATATAAATACATAAACTTTGAATGCCCCGGGATGGACGGCGTAGCGTAAGGTTTACCGCTATTAGCTAACGTCCTCATGGTTCCGGTGCGATTTACGGTACTGCCAGAAGTGTATGAACGGCAGGAGGGCTGGTATATGGTTAAAATGTTTCACGTAGCTCACCTCCATTGGAAGTGTACCTAAAAAGTGTTGCTCCAACTCGGTATGAGAACACGAGTTAACCAAGGTGCGTTCGACTAACCTCGTGCCAGGCTCTCGCTCCCCACCTCAAACATTACCAGAAATCGACAAGGGAATGAACCCAAAGGCTAGGACGTCAGTAGTTCAATTTCGTACTGCGACGAGTCCATAAAATATAGGCCATTTCGTTTTTGTAGATAAATTACCGGGGTGGTTCACCAGCCCTTTGCGATCTACTTTTATGCAACCCAAAGCGTTTAACTACAGTTCTGAAATACATCAGCCTCTCTCCTTTTACCGGGCGAGACTTATGATTATGGGCTGGAAAATAGCAGGAATAGTGGGCGCCACTATTATTTCATTATGAGTACCACGATTGGGCCCGTAAAGCTAGATCACATTCTAAGAACAAGTTTCTTAAAACAGGAGGTGCACACACAGACCAGGAACAGGTGTTGTATAGGCTGAGAACTGCCCACTGCTTGTCAAGCCTTGCAAAATATCTCTTGGCAGGGGCGCGGTCGGAGATCTGAAAATGAACTGGGTTCGTAGGTTAGGAGGTTCGAATCCCACGCAAGTATTTTTTCTCGGCCAGTTGTCTGGGATGTGGCAAGGTTGCGTACTTAATAGGACAGTTGGGATGGTGGCATATGGTATTGAGCTTGGTTGGAAGAACCTAGGAAACATGTGACTGGATTTCCGTTAACTACGTCGTTTAACGCAGCAAAGCAAAGCATAGTCATCACCGTACAGGCCATGGAGGCCCTTGGAGGGGTGAAAGGTAAAGGCTTCCACTATCCGTAACCTCGGCACTTGATGGGGTAGAGTACTTAGCTCTACGCCCGGCCGCCTTTGCCCCCAGGAATTAACCTGGTAGTAATTTTTGGTGTAGGCTGAGTGAACCTCAGGGCCATGTGCACCTCCGGAAGTGGAAATCTCGTTTCTTAAATTCTATGAGTTCCTGACGGGTATTGGAACCCACGTCCTTCCGGGCGAACCGAGCACGCTTTTACCGCCTCGGTCAGGCCGTTTAACGCAGCACCTGCTCGAAATGACGATCTCCGTGGTCGATACAGATCTGCGCGCAATGTTGTAATGACCGTCTGCCACGTTGCAATATCTCCGGCATTAACGGATCAACATGCCTCGGTGATGAGCTGTCTAAGGTGACCAGAACTAGCCGGCTTCTGTGCGAACACCAATTGTTTCACATGGTCCGATAGACAAAAGATCAGCGGTTGCACAGCACTTGCAGCCCACAGGTAACCTGACGGTGTCCCCATCTCATACAGCGTAAACACTGCAAGGGCTGCTGGGGAGAACGTTCCGATCTCATCTGAATGCCGCGTTCGACTGCCTTCTTGGGAGCAGTGCTTGGCTACGGCTGTCCTGACTGAACATGATGTTCACAAAGCGGCCAGTAGTTTTATTAGGCTATTAACTCAACATATCTCTGAACAGTCTACTAACACAAGACATGTAAGATCAACGTTCATAAAGATGACACCATGGATCACAACTGGAATCCTAGTTTCCTTTAGAATAAGGGACAAATTACACCAGACAATTGTAAACAAAACATGAGGTCGTTAAACCATGACGAGATTACAAACACTATTAAGAAGCATAAAATATACCGGAAATGGATACACAGGTTCATTAAAGTAGCAAAAGAGAAGTACAATTCTAATAAAATGATGTCAAGCTCCAACAATTCTAAAATCCCATGGAAAAGACATAAATGGAAAAAAACATGTAGGAAGCAGAACAAAAATTCAGCTATGGACAGTATAAACCTTATAGATTCACAAGAAACTACCCAACCAACTACCACTGCAGACAAGTTTCAATATTATTTCAGTGGTAATACCATTAACGAAAGTGGAAACAGAATATCAGTACTTTAAACTGTTCACGAGTTATTTGAGGTGAACATCTTAGCTGAATAACCCTGTATAATTTGTGAATAACTGTAGATAGGATGCACACCTACCTGGATACTGCTTGAGGCGTGCATTATTCGAACTTGAGACATTGAAATATGTGCTTTGCTGCATATGCAACCATCATTACACACGAGTGGAATGTGTTATTTAATACGCCTCAGTTTGCTCTAATTCTTTCGCCAGGGGTGACGGGCAACGCTCTCGAGACCGATTCTCCTGTGCTGCATGCTATGCGACGTCCCAGTAACTATGAGTGTAAGCTTGATAGTACATCATCAGCAGTTATTGCGTGAAATAACGCTCTCGTATTGAAAGGCGTGAGCCGATAAATGTTGTCAAATGTTTAGGAAAGCACTGCATGTTGAACTATGAGCTCCATTAACGGAAGTGAAAACGGTTCACGAGTTATTTCAGGTGTACATCTTAGCTGAATAACCCTTATAATTTGTTAATAACTGTATCCAAGTAGGTGTATAGCAAAATCGTCTGCAAATGCTAGGCAATTTATTTCAATGCCTGGATACCTACCTCGAAATTGGTGTCGACAGGGTAGTTTCTTGTGATGCAGACCGGATCGGAGGTATGCTGTGACGATTCCCCTTATTGATATTATGCGTTTTCATTTGCCGGATCATCCCAGGAGGATTTCTGGCGACGTATTTTACTTATTTTGAACAAACAACGCAGCAGGCTATGCTACTGTGTGTTGCATCTCTTCAAAATAACCGACATCCACGATTTACGTTGCGTTTCGCACATCGTCTTAAATTTCTCGCGTACAATTAGACACTATTACACATTGCACCGTTATATACCGAAGTACCTAATTATGACGCGAATACTCTATAACGTTGTAAGGAATTATTTCATTCGTCACCAAAATATCGAGAAACACAAGCAGTGGTCATATGATATTGATTGTGGGGTCTGATAATGATGTAAACTTACCTGTCGAAAGAATTGGAGCAAACTCAGGCATTTTAGATTACACGTTCCACTCATACGTAATGGTTGATGCATATGCAGTGAGGCGCATCTTGCCCCATGTCGGGTATGAACAATGCACGCCTCTAGTATCCAGGTAGGTGTATAGCAAAATCGTCTGCAAATGCCTTTGTTTTTTCTCCCCAAAGTTACCGGCAAAATGTTATGTTCTAGCGTTACATTCCAAATTCTTACAATTTTCTCTAGAACACAGTCGAATAGAAAGGGTGACAAACCGGCACCTTACCTTTCCCCCGAAATTATTTTAACAGGTTTTGATATCTCACCTATAAATTTCACCTACGAAATTGTGTCAGTAATTGTTTCACGTAATAGGTTTGCCAACTTAGTTTTCACTCCAAATTCACGAATGGATTTATCTATGGTTTCTCTATCAACTGAGTCAAATGCCTTTTTTTAAATCTACAAAAGTCACAACAATATCCTTAGAATTCAATATCCTATAGCGAATTATGGATTTTTTCTGAACAAGATCTACCTTTTAGAAATCCAGCTTGATACTCACCCAGTTTCTTGTCAAGTGATGTTTCAACTCTATTCATCAATATTTTTGTGAATATATTGTATATAAAATGAAATGGCGTGTGGCTTTTAGTGTCGGGAGTGTCCGAGGACATGTTCGGCTCGCCAGGTGCAGGTCTTTTGATCTGACCCCGTAGGCGACCTGCGCTTCGTCATGAGGATGAAATTATGATTAAGACGCCACATACACCCAGTCCCAGAGCCAGCAAAATTAACCAATGATTGTTAAAATTCTCGATCCTGCCGGGAATCGAACCCGGGACCCCTGTAACCAAATGCCAGCATGCTAACCACTTAGCCACGGAGCTGGACCATTGTATACAATTTGCAGAACCTCTATAATTATTGTTCCTTTTTTGTGCGTTGTTTGTATTAGAGCCAATTTACATTCTTCTGAAATTTCCTCTGTTCTCCAAATATCTTCAAAGATTTACTGCAGCTCTTCAATGATCTTTGATTGAGACCATTTCAAAAGTTCAGCTGTTATAGAGTCTTCTCCAATTAGCGTTGCCATACGTCCTGAAAAAGCGGGATTGTCCTGAATTTTAACATGTGTCCCGACGTCCTGACTGAATTATAAAAAAGAACCGAAAAGTCCTGAATTTTAAAAATCTGAGCAAGTTATTTAACATTTCGCTGAATTCACAATGGACAGATGACAGAAATAGACTGAAAGTAGAATATGTTAAATCAATATTGTTGCTGCAATACAATTTTAAATGAAAATATAATGTCAAGAATTTCATGATTACATTTAAAAAATGATGAGTTGCTCAAAAGTGTGTCAAATTTAGAAAAGTATGATTGCTGTCAGCATCACGGCAATTCTGTGTCATAAATATCTTTAAAGCACAGCAAATAAATGTTTTTAGTTTTCATTTACTCGTGTTATTGAGAAATGAGTGATTCCACGTGAGCTGTCCAGTCTGTTACTTAAAAATCTATGCAGATAACATTGAATATTATAGAATTTTGCAGTGGTCCGTAAAGTAGGCATTTTACTTAAATTATGATTTATTATTTCTCTATTTGATTTTAAACATTAACACCGTGTAACAAGTGTGTCTTTTGGTAACGAATGGGGAAGTTCACATGGAATTTCCCAAATATACTCGTTGGAACCTCAGGCGCCGATTTTTGGGGGCAAGTGCTCCCGTGGAGTCGGCGCCTATGGTTGCACCTTGTAGATTTTGGTGTCCTGAATTTCCTCCTGAACCTTATGGCAACCTTATCTCCAATTGCTTTATTATTTTCAGATTGTTATATCTTCTTTCAGATTTTCAGTTTTTTGAGAGAATTCCAACTTATGGTCGTGTTAGGGCAGTTTAAGTGTTGATTAAAATGCTTCGCAATTATTTCACATTTCTCAGCATTGCTTAGGTCAAGCCTACTATTTTCATCTTTGGGGCATATATTAGGCGCTTGATACCCCTTTAACTGACTCTTAAAAGCCTGGTAGAAATTTCGAGAGTTATTTTTAACAAAGCATTCTCGCATGTCAATAAGTTGTGATTTTTTCAAAGATCTCCCCTTATTATTCTAGCAGTGTCTTTCCTTTGCTGGTTAAATTGGTCATAGTGCTCAGTATTTTCAGATGGTTTCCACCTTTCCATTGTTTCATTCTCTCTTGTAACGTATCTTCACATATTTGATTCCAAGCAAGGTCTCTTTTTAGGTTTGACTAGCCCAAATGTTTTCTGGGCTGCATTGGTTATTTCTTTAGATAAACCTTGCCACTTCCCATGATGAGATACTTTTATTTCTTCCTGAAATGTGTTTAGTGTTTCTTGTGTAATTTGAAGTCTATTTGTGTTATATTTGTTTACTCTTTCCCCTCTTCTGTGATATCTGTTGGGTAAGAATTTTAGTTTGAATTTAGACAAGTAGTGTTCGGAATCAAATTCTCTGCTTCTTACTACCTTGACATTCATAATTTATTTCATGTTTCTTATGGATATAGCTACATGATACAAATGAAAATCACATAGTAATGGACTTGGAGAAATCCATGTTTTAGTTTTTCTTGGTAATTTCTTGAAGAAAATTGACATTAATTTCAGTTGAACGTTTCTATGAAAGAATTTATTGCAGCCGAATGGGCAAATTGGTACATACATGACATATATTACATTTCCTTAGGAGCTTATTCTGTACAATATTATCTAATTATAATATTCAATATATTGTATTCATACAGTTTTATCCGTCGTCATTTCTCCCTATTATATTCATTTAACTGTGTAGTTCCTTTTAAGTGTGCACGGTTATGTCTTGCTATACTCAACAATAGACTTTTGCCTCTTATTACACATGGTTAAGTGGTACCTGTACAGAGTTGGATACACAGTGCGCTTACACAGTTTTTTGATGGTTCGTGGTATTTTTTGTTCTGGCAGATTTTATGGTAAAATCCATGGATTGTCAGTCTGGTGAGTACGTTCCTTAGTTTCTGGTTTTCGTTCACCCATCTCCTGTCTATCATAACGTCTGTTGAATAGGTGTCTAGGGGTATTTCTCGTCGTTTCTTCTCTCTAATCTGGATAAGTGTATTCGCTGGCTTGGTGTATGGCAGGAATAACTGGAGTCATAGGTCCTCTATATAGAATGTCTCTTTTGCTAGTTCGTGAACAAGTCTGGATGGGCCGTTTTCGCTACTCCTAATGCTCTTTTTAAGTATCGGGCTTTCACTTTTTCTATGGTCTTTAAGTCTGTCAGGGATAATTTTGTCCATATTACTTCCAGACCGTATGTTAGGACTGGGCTTATTTTCGCGTGGAAAAGGGTTACGGCTGTTTGTAGTGATAGGGAGGTAATATTCTTTACACTGTAGATTTCCCTGATTGCGGCAGTTACTCTTTCTTTTACGTGTTTCCTGAATGAGTTGTGTTGTAACCAAGGTTGAGATTTACAAAACACAACTTTATTATTCGCTTCAAATGCAAAATACACTATTTACACAAATAAAACTGAAATTTAACTTGAAGCAAATGAATTAGGAATCTTGAGAAAGAGTCTATTTTTTTGTACACTATATACAAGTTTACAGTATTTACATCCACTACTATCTTGAAAAGATAGTCCGTGATAGCAAAGTCGATAGTCGAAAACTATCAGAAGTACTGACATAAATGTTTTGGAAAGTCCTTTCTTGCTGAGTTCATAAAAGCAAGTTTAATGTTGGAAGAATTCTTACTTGGCGAAACCAAGGGAGTTTGCATTAATTAGGGAAATATAACGGTATGTAATAGTATGACTGGATATGGGCAGCGGAATAAGAGGAACGGTGACCAGAGGTGAGACCTCGTACTGCCAGAAATTCAGTCCACCTGGCCGAAGCACATTTTCAAGAGGAGTAGCCTCCGTGCTCGACGTAGGGTGTATTCTGGAGCTGGACACCGGGGCAAGTGGGCATCAGGACAAGCTGGGAGTTCCTCTTTATAGTACACACACGACTGTTCAGGCACGCGCACTGAGAGCTGCGCGTCGAGGCTAGAAGAATGACACTTGGCGCGCGTGTAGCTGGCTGGCGGAGCGAGAAGGGAGCGCCGGACATACAAGTTGCATGTTCGTAATCTATGGTCTTCATATCCGTATTGACGAACAATTAGAAATAGGAAAGTTTTTCCACCTATCAGTACTTATTTATCGCACTTATTATGCTACAGTACCGGTTTAGACCCCCTACATAGGGTCATCTTCAACTGAACAATATATCCACATATATATTATGAAGCTATGATTAAAATTACATTGTCTGGGGAATGCCATATGATAACAAATACTTGCTCACGTGCAAATGGGGCATGTCGAAACGGGAACTGGCGTGTATGTCACTGTGTGTGACAATGCAATTGTATGTCTATAATGATATGCTTTAGGTCTTAAAATTAGTTTATAAAACACTATCTCTACTTAAAACTTACTTATAAGTATATAAGATAAAACAATATAAATGTGGGAACACTTCATGCATGTGAACGATCGCGTCTTGCGTGTTGATCTGTTCATCGGTTGACTTCTGTGTTCAAGTCTTATTTACATAGTTATACGCTTGGTTGATGTTTTTGGGGCTTGAATGATATGATTTGCTTGTAAAATTATCACGTTGTATGTATAAAAGATTTTGTCTTCATGTATATACGTGGAATAAAACACTTTCCAAATTTAAAAGGAATGCCAGGAGTATAGATACAATTAGGCTAAAATATGTATATTCAGCTCTGCTGTGTGTTGAATCTTGGTACTATATGTTAAAAGTGAATCATGTTGTCCTGTGACGTCCTTAAAATTTGAGTGGCATTGGGTTCAAAGTGATGGCTCCTTTCCCATCTGTAACTGTGCAGTGATGTTGTATTATATTTATTGGTGTGTTTGAGTTGCGCTTGAAATAAAGTTAAAGGAGGAAAGTTCATAGAAAGAATGTTTAAAGATTTAAGGGAGTAAAGTGAGAATGAATTTGAGGAGTGTGTATGAGTGATAAGTAACATTTTTAGAGATATGGATTTGTACGTGCAGAGTTAATTAGTGCGGTTAAGTGGGAAAAGTGTGATTAGAAATGTATGTGAAGTTTGTGTGAAAGTTAGTTAAGTTAAAGACGAAAAGTCAGTTGGTTCTGTTATATCTGATTGTTAAACATGGAGTTACATGGTGAAGGTGAAAGGTGTGTGAAGTGTAAATATGAGTAGGGAAGTAGCAAGATATTGTAATTTGGAAGGTGCAAGTGAAAAAGGCAGGTCATGTTTATAGTGATATGGCAAGACAAGGGCGTAAATCGATTTAGATAAGGAAACGCATGACTCAACTGTGATCTGGAATGTACTTGGAAGTAGGTTAGTTCATAAGTAATATTAAGAATTTCTAAGTCGGTAGGTGAATACGGCGATTAAGTAACAAGAAAGACATGCGCTGCGGACAACGGGTTGCTAAATAAGCGGAGCTGGAAAGCAGTGTTCTGCTGAGGATGAAATGTTGATTGTAAGAGGACTGAATAATATAGGGCAGGTCTGAAGGTCATGAGTAAATAAGTGTGTGTAAGAATTAGCTCCCATTACAGTGGAAAACAAGAAGGTGAAGAAAGACCTGTTCATGTCCTATTTGCGATCAGTGTAAAATTATCAGCAGCCTATCAGGGTTTCCCAACGTCAATGCAGCAAGGGCACTGCTATTTAGGGCTTACTCCACACAACTGTGTGATAAGGATTCACCCAACCCGTACCCTCTCTCTTGAACATTTTTTTGAGGCAATATTAGTCTATACTTTTTAACATACTGTAATTTTTCCAGCTGTAGACCTCCATCGTTGACGTAGCTTTTGTTGTTATGCTACTTTCGTGCTTATTTACGACATACAGGTCAATGAGACGAAGAAAGGCAAGCCTTATGCTTTATATAATGGATACTTTTACAGAAATTCACGGAAAAGTCAGGGATGTTTGGTGGCATGGGTTTGTTTTACTGCTGGATTTACGTCGCAGCGACACAGATAGGTCTTATGGCGACAATGGGATAGGAAAGGGCTTGGAGGGGGAAGGAAACGGCCGTGGCCTTAATGAAGGCACAGTCCCAACATTTGCTTGCTGTGAAAATAGTAAACCACGGAAAACCATCTTCAGGGCTAAAGACAATGGGATTCGTACCCACTATTTTCCGAATGTAGTATAATCTTTTCGCGCTGTCATTATAGAATTATCAGTTCTTCAACTTGTTTCAATCTAAACATTTTCTTAACATTAAGTTCTGGAATCTTGTACATCTAATCCGAGCGTACAGACAAAAATTATAATTTTATTTATATAGGTGAAAGTAGGCTGAGTGGCTGCGCGTTTTAACGCGCTACGGCTATGGATCCAAGCTATGCATTCGGGAAACGAGTGGGTTCGAATCCCAACGTCCACTGTTCTCAGAATAGTTTTCTGTGGTTGAATATTTTCACTTCCAGGCAAATGCCGGTACAGTTCCTATCCTAGGCCAAAGCTGAGTCCTTGCCCCCTTACCAATTTCATTCACCCTAACACATTTCGTCCTCATTAGCTCCTCAACTGAGGTTGGTGCCAGGAAGGGCATCGGACCGTAGAAACATGCTGTATAAATTAATCTCATCTCATCCCCATCCGGTATCAAGAAACGAGACCGTGGGGTAGACATACATACAGACGGAGGAAAGTAGGCTAATTATATTTTGAGCAGCTGCTTACTTATCGTCTCAGTGTGAATATTTGAACAGTTTGAGCATTATGTAAGCATTAATGTAATGTTAATATTGCCCCCTATTGTATAAGAAAGTGCAACTTAACTATTAAGTATGAGATGACCTACAATTGCTTCAAAAAAGTAGCACTGTCGAAGAAGTTAAGTGTTACAGCAAAATCCTTTGTTTTGAAATCGGAAAATGAAAAATTCGACGGTTTTAATACATCCATCTTTTGTTTTACTTCTTAAAACTGCCTTCACACCCACAACCATCTGGTAATTCTAAATAAAAGTTTATTTGAGTCGTGTTTATTCTCTGTCAGTCATGATATAAACGCATCATTCTCAGACGGTTAATACAGTAAAAGTAATTTAATGAGTTTCAACATACGATTTGTAAGAATCCCAGTTTCGCCAGTTACTTGAGGGATGTCTTTCTGTACCAGTCCTTCAGATCACAGCGGTCGGAATGAATGAGGAACAAGTGAGCCGGAATCGAGGGGTATGAGATAGGAATGCTGGAATATAGCAACATCGTGAAATGACACGTGCAACGCTCCTCCTTCCAACCCTAGCTGTCAGACACCATCTTTAGTTATTAGAGGTATAGGTACCATAAATTATGCTTAATGGATGAAACATTCATAATAATGTTGTGATATAGCCTGTTTTTAATTTCATTGCAAGTTGCAACTCTTCACAATATATGAAACCCGAGTTCTTATCATTAATTTACGATTCGCAGGTTACAGGAAAACTATTCATTACATATAATCTGGGGGAATAAAACTAATTTTAACAGCTTGTGTGTTCTTAAATCCACGATAAAATGCGAAACCCGCCTAGATGCTTAATGGAAATGTTTTTGGAAACGTCCATATTGAGTTATCCAAAATGGCGGCTTCAAAATGTCTTGTCGTGACCTGTGTTCTTTGCTCTAAGGAGAGCAACGCCACCTAGGAGTTTAATAAAGTAGGTAGCCCTGTGTTATCGTTTCAAACGTTATCGTGCTTCACTATCCGGAGTTTATCTAAAGAAGGCTGTGACATCATAACATTAAAAAAGATAAAAGAAAGGTAAACAGAGTTTCGAAATGAATGTTGCCTGTCAAAGTATTAGGGAAGGTAGTGAAAGTTTGATTTTTAGTATGTCACCTGTCCGTTACTACTAGGATGAGATGTATTGAAATTGAAGTTTAACAAAAGCATTTGTTTTAGTTGGAGTTATTATATAAATTGAGCTAGTAATTTATTTTTTGTATGACGAGAGGACATCTTCATTTTATGGTTAAGGCTATTCTTATTCTGAGATAGGTTATCATAGCATCGCTGTGAATTATTAAATATAGCCGTTTTGTTTCTGTCTGTTAATTTGACGTGTCTGACTGGTGTACTCTACTAGTAACTATGCAAAGCCTGCCGAGACAGCTGTTTGACTGGAACTTTCGGTTTATGAATGAAGACTACTTAGTTATACCGTACAAGTTCATTTTTTACTTCCCTTTGTAGCCTTCGTTACGAATATATTCTTTATCGCTACTTAAAACATTGCAGGCTCTCATTATGTAGAAGGTCTCAAAGATATATTCTGCTATCGCTCCCTTGAGCTAGAGTAAAACCTATGTCTGTATACCAAATATATCGTGCCATTGGAAGAAGTACGGTATGTAGGCTACATATTCTGTGGGAAATTGACGAAAAGAAACTGTCATATGATAATAAACGCAAGCAATTATACCATCTCCAATAATGCAATGAAATCAGTGTGCCTTCTCAATTTGCTGTGCTTAACGATGAGTAAATCAAACTATATAAAAAAATTCCTATTCTTCATACAATTTATGGTGAACTTGTTTTAATTGATGCATGTTTCACAGCAGGGTAAGGGAAAACTGTTAGTGGTAGGGAATAATCCAAAGATAGCTTTCCTCTTTTTTGTCAACTCCTTTTTTCTTTTCTTTTCTTTTCTTTTCTTTTACACCTACTGGTATTAGGTTCACATAGTCTTGTTAGTCATCTCTCATTTTCATAAATTTATTTTGCCATTACCTTTATTCTTTGAATCAGGAGTCCTCTCTCTTTACTGCATTAAATTAAGAGAAAGTGATTATCACACATTTCTCCATCCACAATGGTTACCACCACCACTATAAGATTTCAGCACACATCAACTTGATAGTTTTATGGCAATTTATATAATTTTCTATTGTGAATCATTTAGGTTCTTAAATGCTAAGTCATTGAATATTACCTATATTTCTCTTCACCTTCCCAAAAGTTATGTTGGAAATTTTCATCAGAGACTGTCATTGCATTAAGCCAATTAGCTGTCATTATTTTCACTTAGATGGTTACCCTTTGTATGCTGTTAATTGTAAATGTTTTATTTCGTATAGTATGAGGTATGAAGAAATAAGTTATTTGTTTCAGTATCAATGGAGGAAGTGCGTCTTTTGGTGCAAGAAGAGGGAAGAGCTGCTCGGAACCTGATTGCTTTTCATGTGCCCGTTGACCAGTCTCAGTCAGAATCTACTCAGTCAGGTTTGTTAAAATACTTTGTTTATTCCAAGGGGTTGAAGTTAATATACAAAAGACCCCAGTATTGCTTTCTCTATCTCTGTGTAATATTTTGCCTTAACCCAGTTAAGAGTTTGAACTGTGATGTTACAACATTTCAGTAAAGAATGTCAGATCTGGAGAAACCTCAGTGATCAACTACTTTAGCGTGCCTGTGTAGGATAACTATCATCGGTATGGGGTGTGGAGAGCAGAACATAAGCAGAGGGATATCCCAGAACAAACCGTAGCCAACTTTTTTCATTATGTATCAAATTTATTTAGAGCTGTTGCTTAGGTGGCAGACTCCCTATAAGTTGTTTACATAGCCTTCTCTTAAGTAATTTTGAAGAACTTGGAAATGTATCTAACATTTTCTTTGATATATTATTCCAATCCCTAATACATCTTCCTATAAATTAATATTTGCCCAAATTAATCCTCTTCGATTCCAACTTTATATTAATAGTCTTCCCTGCCTTTGAAACTCCACTCAGTCATACTTTTCTGTTAATGCCATCCATGTCATCTCTCCACTGACAGTTTGGAACATACCATGTAATCGAGTAGCTCGTCTCCTTACTCCCAAGTCTTCCCAGCCCAAAGTTTGCAACATTTTCATAACACTACTCTTTCACTACAGTTTATGAATCTCATATTTATAATGTTCTGTGTTGACAGTGTATAATATATAAAATTTCCTTAAAAAGGAAAAATTAAGAAACATCCACCTTTCATTACAAGATATTAGAATCATTCCGTTCGACGCTTACAAAGGAAAAATTAAGTGTATCCTCCTAATTCAGTACATCATATAATTCCATTAGATGGAGTAATCAAATTCAAACATGTTTCGACTCATTTGAGCCATCTTCAGTGAAAAAAGGGGTAAAGTAATTTACATAATACAAGCTAAAAATATGCCAAAAAAACATAATGAAGGAACAAATGAAAAAAACAAAACAAAAGAGAGACATGGCGGAAATAAAAATATCGCAATATACAATATTTTCATCATAATATGGAGCAATAAACAACTCGCTGCAATAAAATTCAGTGAAAAAAGGGTTACTGGTAATACAAAATATAATTGAATCTAAAAACTGTGTTAACCTAAGAGGGAAAGAAATTAAAACAAATGATACAGATGGAAATGAACAATAAGTGCACATAGCAAAGTTGCGGACCTCTTAGTCTAAAAAATTTTGGTTTTATAACAATTGTTATGTATCAGTAGCCTTGGATTTATCCATAGCGAAAGTCCATTGACAGCTCTGAATCCAAATTATCTGCTAGATCTTGGCGGAATTGAATTTCCTAAACCCGAAATGTCTTTTATCAAACCAGTTTGTAATTTTGCAGATTTGTCAAATATAATCAGAAAGAATGCTTTCCAAAGCTTACAAATGACAAATGTCAAGCCAATTGGCCTGTAATTATTCGCTCTATGTTTATCACCCTTTATTTTGTGCACTGGGGTTACTATAGCAACTCTCCATTCATTTGATATAGCTCGTTCGAGCAAACTGTTATCTAATAAGTATTTCAGATACAGCATTGTTTCCCAACCCATTGCTTTTAGTATATCCCCAGAAATCTTATCAATCCCAGCTGCTTTTGTAGCTTTCAGCTTTTGTATCTTTTTTATAATTGTCTTTATCATCATGATAAAATTTCAGTACATCACCAGTATTATTCACCACCCCTACCTGGACATTATCCATATATCCAACTATCTTCATACGGCAGAGCATTACTGCACCCACAGTATTGCGATAGGAAACACCAACTTAGAGAAAGTGGAGTATGTGCAAGGTTGTGGTCTTTTCCTAGACAGAAGTATGGTAACAAAAAATTAACCTTTGAATACCTGAGCTAATGAAGTAAATTATCTTTTGCAGTTATCGTCATTTGGTATAAAATTACAGCGTGCGGTTCTTTTAAGTTAAATAGGGTACGTAAGGTAAGTTGGAGACACAGGTTTGAAGTACCGACACTGGAAAGTTCTCTTCCTGTTACGAGCTGACAATACGACCTGAAGTGAAATAAATATGAACTAATAAAAGTTCACTTCATGTAAATACATATTAATGACATACTGGCAAGGAAGAAAAAAGAAATAAAAAAGGAATCTTTTATAGGGTACTGTCTTCAGGTTCACTACTACCAGCACTGGAGGAAGAACTGCTGCTGCTGTTATCACTGCTCACATCTCTATAAGAAATCATCTTCACTCTCGTCTAACGAATTCAAGATTTCCTGCTTTCTTGAAGCTCTTCGAAGAAATCATGTCTCCAAGCAGGTATTATCCACTCACAAAGTAGTTCCACAGGTGATTTCCGAATCTTACCTGTTGGGGTAAGTTTGTGCACACTTTCCGCCATCCAGCACTAATAAAATTCTCGCACATTGTCCTTGAATGGTTTATTTATCGAAACATCCAAGGGTTGAAGTACTGATGTCAGTCCACCAGGAATCACTGCCAGATCGGTTTTCATGGTTTCCAATAACTTCTTAGTGTCTTCCATCAGGTGGTCACGAAAAATGTTCATTACGAGAAGGGCCGGACATAGAAGAAGGGACCCTGGTCGATTTTCCCAAACCGTATTACAAACTATCCTCTTCATATCCATATCGATATGACAATCTAACAATCAAAGAAATGTTTGTTATCCACCTAATCAATACGTTATTTGCCTTTGGCAATTTTTTATAAAATTATTAACAGTACATGTTTTGACTGCTTTGCATTCATCATCAGCTGTATTTACATAAGCTTAGGTATAAAACAGGTAAAAATAAGCACATTATAATATACTTTACATGGGAAACTTAAATGTTTGTCTATCGGGGGAGGATTGTAGTGGGGGAAGGGTGGGGGTGGGGGTGGAGAGTGAGGAAGAATGCTTAAAAGGTGATTAATAACTCGTTCTTAACTAAAATATTATTAAATCATCTTCTTCCAATGAGAAGATAAAAACGTCCTTAAGTGTCTTTTATTGCTTCTGTTCAGAAGCATATTTGAAAAAACTGATTGGCTTTTCACCAACTAAGATGTTATTGAATTTTAATTAAAATATATTCTTAACTAAAATATTCATAAAAACATATGTTGGTTTCCAGTCGCTGAGTTAAAATCTTTTTTTTGAGTCCCATTCATATTGTGCTTGAAGGCTTGTGGAAAAAGCTGATTAGCTTGATTTTATTATTGCCAAAGGTAGATTCTAGAATGTCCTTGCATCTCATTGTTGGGATGTGTTAAATAGTTACTATATCCATTGACCATATAATTGGGTAGCTTGCAACACCATCTGCAACCGGCAGAAAATAAGTGGGAATAATTAGAAACGTTTTTTTCAAAAGTGCTGCATTTAGAATAATCTCTTATGAAATAAGGAGGGTAGTGGTTTGAAAAATTCTAACACACCCCGTCTGGATTCACGTCTTTACTTCCCGCTGTCTTGGGTGTGGGTCTGTTTCCTCCATCCTCGATCTGGTATAGTAGCAATGTGTTATAGCCTGCTTGCTAGCACGGTTCGGCGGGGAGAGGAGAGTCAAGGGCGTGTTGTCATCTGTTATTGTTTCTCGCGAGGAGGGGTGTGCTAACTGTGACTTAGAGACGTCATATTTGTTTGTTTTATTTGCTAAGCTAGTTTGCTTCCTTTCTAATAATTCCATATATCTAAGTATATGTTCGTATAGAGGGTTTCTTTGTTCGTTCGTATCGTTTAAATTCTGATCCTTATTCGTTAACTTATCAAGAAGGATGTGAATGTTTTCTGAATTATTCATAAGTCTTCCCTTGTTTATCCTGTTAATAATTTCAAAGTCCTGTTTAATGTTGGTGAATTTATGTCCTGTTTCCTTCATATGACCCCCATTGCAGAAAACCTTCTATATTTCTCTGCGTTGACATGCTCCTGATATCTTGCTGAGAAATTCCGCCTGGACTGTCCGACATACGAAACCTTGCATTGGGAACAAGCCAGTTTCTAGATTTATGATTCCTGATATTCTTCTTCTTTGGATTTGTGGACTATTGTGGTTGAAAAACCTATGTTCAGTATTGTTGTTTGTGGAAAAGGCTACCTTAATGTTGTGTTTCTTAAATAAATTTGTGAGTACGTAAATACAGTATTAGGATTATTACATGTGAACTTTATGTACTTTTTTGCTTTCTCTGATTGTTCTACCAAATTTATCTGTTGTTTATATCTGGACGTAGTGATTATTTTATTAATGGCTTGGGGACTAAAACCGTTAAACAAGTTAAGTATATGTTTTAATTATAATTCATTAACCTTAAGAAGTTACTTGGTGAAAAGCCAAACAGTTTTTTCAAATACGCTTCCGAACAGAAGCAATAAAAGACACTTAAAGACATTTTTATCTTCTCATTATTAATCACCTTTAAAGCATTCTTCCTCACCCTCCACTGCCGCGCCCCCCCCCCCCCCCCCCCTCCAAACTACCATCCTCCCCCAATATACCAAAATTTAAGTTTCCCATGTAAAGTATCAAGTCTATTACGAGAACATATAATGTGCTTATTTTTACCTTTTTTTACACCTAAGCTTATGTAAATACAGCTAATGATGACTGCAAAGCAGTTGAAACATGTACTGTTAATAATTTTATAAAACATTGCCAAAGGCACATAAAGTATCGATTAGGTGTAACAAATATTTCTTTGATTGTTAAATTCCCCAAACCGTTCGTATTCCATCTTGTATGAGTGATGTGTCCACCCACCGTTTTTCCTGGATATGAACGTGGATCCCTTGTGGACATTTTATTTTCAGCGTAGTTTTTCGCTTTAGAACAACATAAGGTGCAAGCTTTTTGCCACCAGCTGTTACAGCAAGGATTACTGTGCATCATTGTTTTTCGCTTCCCGTAGTGCATACGATAACACTCTATGTCCCTTTCGTATTGATTGTTCGACTTTGTGGCATGTTGAAACTTATTGGCGTCTGATCTGCGCTTCCTAATTGAGAGAGCAAATATTCCTTAACTTTACACTTCTCAATCACAAAGCAGTGAAAATCAATTACTTTTTGGTTGAAATCATTTAGCATTGTTTGGCATAATGTTGTTCTTCGTCAAAGAGAGAGCCCAATTCTCTTCATAATATTAATCATACAGCCTCGGCTAACATTAAAATCCGAGACACTGATTCCGTGTGCAGCAGCTATTTCTTGTCCTTTAAAATACAGCATTTAGTGAGAAATGGCATATCCATCATTGCGTAACAAAATCACTTATTTAAGTAGATCCTTCTCTACTTGCGGAACTTGCCACATTTTGGTCCGCAAAATGCTTTGCGAGACTTGTTGATTGCTTGAAGTGCAATTTTCTGTTTCCTCCAGTAGCGCACGTTGCATTCGGACACTGAATACTGGTACTTGCGGTCCGCTGCCCTATTCCCGTTTGTTTCGGCATAACTGATCACTGCGAGTTTATACAATGCCATATTACTCAAATACTTGCTCATTGTAGATTAATAAACAGTTTTGAGATTACAGAAAGCACATGTACTGCACCTGAAACACTCGTAAAATATGTTTGTAACAGACTGGAATAGTGTGTCACTAGCCACTTCTGTGCTGATTCACTCACTGAACTAGTGCAGTGGTATTTCCTACCAGCTGATAACAGCACTTTGCCCGGTATTTGGAATGCCCGGTTTTGTAATAGGAAAGCTGCTACTCTAGTACTCGACATCTTTATTTCGAAACGCATCCGGAGCTGAGTGATGGATGTTAAAAAAAGGGGGTGTGTCAAATACGGGAACATTTCTTTTTCTCCACTTTGGGCCCAGAAATATTGGGATGCGTAAATTATACAAGGGTGTTAATTATTCGAGCAAATACGGTATTCAGTCACTTAAGCAACCTGACTGAAATGTGAATTTTTACCTACTTCAGTGACGATACCTCTCCCTCTCATCACAAGCCATCCAGATTGGAAGTAATTCAGCAACATCTAACAAATACATGGTATCCAGAATAACAGTTAATGGCAGGGATTGCATAAAATGCTTGACAAATGAATGCTCTCTAGGAATATAGATTTCCAAAGAACCAAGAGTAAGGATAGGGGTTGTAGAAAGTTACTTTATTTCACAGTTTTTGAACTGAGTACTTAACCTTTTGATGCTAGTGTTCTTGTATATTCAAAGCTTGGATGATATTTACATATATTTACTATACTGTGATCTCGCCTTAATTTTTCTCAACGAACTCAAAATCAACAAATCACTCTTCATTTCAGAAAATAGAGTAACTCAGCATTAGAATTTCACATTGCTGGTTACTCGTATAAAAAATATCACAATATTCGTTACAGGAAACAACCAGTTCTACCAAAAATCACACACCATCAACAATGTGAAGGGGAAAGAAACATCGTCGCAAATTACAAAAATATAAAACACGTTACAAAAATTATGGTACATGCTGTTTACAAGATCATTGAAGTTAAATATACTCAATCATTATTAATTAAATTTTTTTTAAGCAGGAGAAAATAAAACAAGAGTACATGCATATCACGTGAAGAACATCCTAAATCACTTTCTTTCAGCGTAACAAAGCTTAATTGTGACTGACATTTAAATGGTTCACGTAAAATATCTGTTTCATCATAACCCTGGTAAGATTTACATGAATAAGTCAACTTGAAATAATAGGAAAAGATGTGCATAAATATTACACCAACACACACATCTCTAATCTGGACGCTTCCTTATCATTAAATATGGACAAGTCCAATCTCTGACATGGGCAAGTGTAATTCTAACTTCATCTTTATTTGAGTGCATAAAAATTACATTAATGCTCCAAAAATGCATTACACAACGCTCTCTCCAAAATGCATAAAATTGTTCCATGTTACCGGGCGAGTTGGCCGTGCGATTAGGGCCGCGCGGCTGTGAGCTTGCATCTGGGAGATAGTGGGTTTGAATCCCACTCTCGGCAGCCTTGAAGATGGTTTTCTGTGGTTTCCCATTTTCACACCAGGCAAATGCTGGGGCTGTACCTTAATTAAGGCCACGGCCGCTTCCTTCCAACTTCTAGGCCTTTCCTATCCCATCATCGCCATAAGACCTTTCTGTGTCGGTGTGACATAAAGCCACTAGCAAAAAAAAAAAATTGTTCCATATTACACTTATCAAGGCTTGATGACGTAGACTGGATTTTGTACCAGTGTAGGACAAACATAACACATAAAACTTGAGCATTATTTACACACGTGTACACTCAACTCCAATTTATAGGCATGATTATTATTATCAGAAAGGATGAAGCTATGTTTATTTAAACATGAATTATTGTTATATTTCTACATTCTGCCCTGCCAGTATTCAAAGGAAATAAGTCAATATGATTTATAGAAATAGCACGTCCAATCAGATGACATAAATCAAAAACACATTGAATTATTGCTTGCAAGTTGATTTAAATAAACTGAGCTTATGATTATTAACAGATGACCTAAAAGAATAATTCTGATGAAAGGTTTCACCTTCAAAACATAATTACATATCATGCATAAGTAGACAGATGGATCCCAACTCCCTGAACAAATCTATGGAACATATTTGAAATAGAGAGAATTCTACAGACAAAATAAGGCTAATTTTATTTACGTTAACTTCTACGAGAGATGTAGAAGAAGGAAAGATAGTAACTACTTTAAAGGGTGCCTAAATTTAGATGTCTCGTTCAGTCCTCGATTTTTGCCTCACTGCGATTCTTTTGTAACACGGTATGCTAAACAGGGGTTCTATTAGCAGCTTGTAACAGTTTGTTATTCCCTGTAACAGCTTCGTTAGTCTAAGTATTTCTTCAATAACCTGTATTAAGTTCAGGCATCTGTGAATATTCTTAACAAGCTTCAAAATCAACGGTGGGCAAGGTATGGTGACAGAAGTCTTAACTATTAACCAGGCTAAGAGTAGGCGACGTAGGTATACCAAATAGCAGATACTGTCACCTATAAATCATGTGTTCAGAGAAAAATGAATTATTTCTATACATGGATGAAAATAAGACAGGGCCAAATGTCTAGAGCAATCTGAACTATGGAGAAGCAAGGAGAGAAGGGAGAAAGAATAGCTTTTTCCATTCATTGGACACTTATTTAATATCTTTAATTTAATATATATATATAAAACCAAAACCAAACCCCGTAGCACTACAGCCGTTGAAGGGCCTTGGCCTACCAAGCGACCACTGCTCAGCCCGAAGGCTTGCAGATTACGAGGTGTCGTGTGGTCAGCATGACGAATCCTCTCGGCCGTTATTCGTGGCTTTCTAGACCGGGGCCGCTATCTCACCGACAGATTAGTCCTCAATTCTAATAACGTTGGCTGAGTGGACCTCTAACCAGCCCTCAGGTCCAGGTAAAAATCCCTGACCTGGCCGGGAATCGAACCCGGGGCCTCCGGGTGAGAGTCAGGCACGCTACCCCTACACCACGGGGCCGGCTATATATATATATATATATATAAATTATAACTTGAAATGCTAACGAAAAAGCATCCATAGATAGTAGAACTCAAAAATTGAGACGAGCACAATAGATTACTTGGCTGAGTTACAAGAAACAGTCTCTTTTGATTAATGCTAAATTTTGACATTATTACTCCATCGTTAAGCCAGAAGCAACTCACGCAAGTGAAACATTTAAACTGAATATCCACTCAACTACAGACAAACTGCAGAAAGTTGATAGAAGAATTCTTCGGACAATTATTAATAAAAAACACCAGATTGATGGCAGTGGAGACTTCTGCCAAATTCAGTACTTTACAAGGAAAGTTAATCGATCATTGACACGATGCAAAAATGGGGGATCGCATTCTTTGGACACATATACTGCTTACCAAATACTAAGACTCCTGAAACAACATTTTTGATTTCTTTTGGAATAGTAAAACAAAAAAACACATGGTTTAAAGAAATACAAATGGATTTAGATGAATTGAAAATTACTTAAAGATTAAATTGAAAATAGAGAACAGAAATGGATTCTAAATAACAAGTACACAAAACTATCACTAAAAATATCGCTGTGTAAGCAGTATCTTATATCTGCAGAAGAACGGGCCGCGCGATCTTCCAGAATAAAGAAGTTTTTGGGAAAGGAAAAATTTGTCAAATACTAAAAGCTTAACTTATTCTTCGAAGACTTTGTTGATTTTGGTGCTTCAGCGTGGGCGTAAACAGTGTAAATAAATAAATAAATAAATAAATAAATAAATATATCTTCAAGTGATCCAATTTTTTCCAGAGTATTGAATTTCATTAAGAGATACTAACATAAATTTAGGAAAGAAGTAAATCGCTTACAATAATTAGAAGCCCATCAGATACAGTTAATTGAGTTTAACGACTTTGATAATAATACTAACGTTACTTTATTCAGGAGAGATTTTCTCCCATAAATGAATAAAGACTTGGTCTGTCGTATCATTACAGTTACACTTCATGAAAGTAAAGGGGTGCTAGCCCCAAATAGCCAACATATATGTAATAAATAAGATAAAACTTCTAGTGAAAACTGGCTTGTCCCATACAAAATCATGGGTGCAATGAAACGCTTGTGGATAATATTACAAACAATTAAGTGGTTTCCTCTATCAACAAGAAAAGCGAGAGGATAGCCATTATAAATGAGAATATTAGAAAATAAGGGTAACATATCCCAACACGGTAGAGAAATCTGCAGCCCGCATTTATCAGACGTTACACAAAAGCCTACTAGAATGAATGATAATGGGATAGTCTACGGAAATGTCCAGGAGCCATGTGACCAGTGACCACCATAATTTCTTTCCACATGTACTGTCTCCATATCACCACCAAAATCTGGTGATGCCCCAACTAGTCAATCACTCAGGCGTGTCTGGTCCTAACTCTCTAAGAAAAGTCTAAGTTTACCACTCATACAGATTTTGGGGAATATGTACTTTGACAGATGAACATTGTATAATGGGTGAAGCTGTCTACTAAATAATGGGCAACAATTGGTGAAAAAAAAAATTGCTAATTTATTCAAGATATCAACAAACAATAGTAAGACAAGCAAATCAATCAAAATGCAAATTAAATTCATGAATCCGAAAACTCTCAATCAAAATTTCACTGCGGTTGTAAACGTCCAGAGTTCTTTTAGACTCTCAGCTGTCGACCAGTGATGTCAACAGCTGAAAAAATTGACTGCGTATATTTAGCCGCCTGCGTACACTTGCTCTCCACCACCTTACTATTTACAAAACAAAAACCTTCTAAATATTTACGTAGAGTACTACATAATTAAAATGGTAATTGCTACACAACCTTCAGGTTACCCCATGCCCCTCATCCGGTCGGAAGGTCCCATCCTTTATACTGTACATGACCATGGTCACTGACGTAGGATATGGAAGAATCAGGTCCATCTTCAATCTGGTTCAGCTGCTGCGGTCCATTGCTGTGTTCTCGTACCGGATCTGATGATTCTGTGGCTGGGTCCGCTGGTCCACCCATACACCGGTGCCTCGGCAGTAGCCTGGTAATATTTTGTAACTGTTGTTACCTATTGAGCTATCTATGGGTTAGCTAAGTTTATGGCTACTGTTGGCGTTAATCTAGGTGTTATCTTGGTCTATCTCCGCCTGTTCACAGTTTATGGGTTTATAAGTTGATTCGTGCTGCGGTAGCCCGACAGAACGTTCACCGCACTACTTATTGACACTGTTCTGTACTCTTGGAATATGACCTCGGCACCTCGACGTTGCATTTCTAAAAGAACTTTTATTTTTTGAGTCCACCTTTTTAATACGTTGTTTTTTATTGAATTACATAAATATTTTTACATTATTATGTCATAAGTGAGGCATATTTTGCCTATTTTTGAGGCATCTTCAGCTGCTGTTCCTACGACCTAAGACCATAGAACAATATTTAATTATACTAAAGTGAATAAAAAAAGGCAAATTGATGAATGAATACGAAAACATTCTACATTTTCATAGACCAGTTCTTCAATAGAAACCACAATTTAAATAACATTATAGAGACTTTGTTTTTCCTATTGCTTTTTCCCCAACACTTGTGGGGTCGCAGGTGCGAACTGCGTCGCACTGCCCTTCCTGACGCTAATGCTATTTGGAGGGATGTAATCACTATTGAGTGTTTCTGTGGTGGTTGGTAGTGTTGTATGTTATCTGAATATGAAGAGGAGTGTGTTGGGACGGACACAACCACCCAGTCCCCAAGCCAGAAAAATTAATCAGAACCGATTAAAATCCCTGACCCGGGCGGGAATTAAATCTGGGACCCTCTGAACCGAAGGCCAGTACGCTGACCATTCAGCCAACGAGTCAGACAAATAACATTATAGAGAGTAAAAATCCTTTATACAATCAAATCTCACAATTATTAAAAATATTTAAAATAAAAGAAAATATGTTCCAAAACGTCAATAAAATTCCACACGTAAAAGCTCCAGCCACAGAAAAAACCCTCCTTCGAGAACAGCCAATACCTCATCCGCCCACCCCTCCCCAACCCATACCCTCCGTACAACACACACAGATGCAACACGAGGCGCACGGAATTAGCCATCGCCAGTCAGACAGCAGGTGGCACAAGAGCAAGCCAGCCACAGGAGAGGTGAGGAGGTGAGTAAGAGGCCGCTTAACATCCCAATTTTATACATCAGTTCACACAAACTTCACATCTATGACATACTTTTTTGTTATAGACTCTCAGTCCACCAATATCAACCTTTGAAAGACGCAACAAGACCACAACAAATGTCACAACAACCTTGAAAAGTCCCCTTTTCAAACCCACACAGCGACAGGATTTTACATAATTTAATCACCATAAAGCAACATTCAGACAACGGATCACGCAATATCGTATGGAAACGCTACCAAATTTTATTCCCACGGTGACACTCAGGTCCATGAAGATTCCATAATTTAATCACCATAAAGCAACATTCGGACAACTGATTATGCAGTATCTTACGGGAAAACTACCAAATTTTATTACCAAGGTGACACTCAGGTCCATGAAGATTCCAGTGAGAGCACGCACATTGAATATTACAGACTAATATAACCTAAACCAACCAATGTCATCACAAGTTTTTTAAAGCATATCATTATGTTTTTATCAAATGTATAATAATTTTAAACTCATCCCTTTTTAGACAGAGCAGTTGTATATAAGCTAAATGTTTTTATGTATGGTACTTGTTAACACAATTCACTAGTCATATACCGGGCGAGTTGGCCATGCGGTTAGGGACGCGTGGCTGTGAACTTGCATCCGGGAGATAGTGGGTTCGAATCCCACTGTCGGCAGCCCTGAAGATGGTTTTCCATGGTTTCCCATTTTCACACCAGGCAAATGCTGGGGCTGTACCTTAATTAAGGCCACGGCCGCTTCCTTCAAACTCCTAGGCCTTCCCTATCCCATCGTCGCCGTAAGACGTATCTGTGTCGGTGCGACGTAAAACCCCTAGCAAAAAAAAATCACTAGTCATAACTATCCACATCAGCTGGATGTTTCTACAGGACACATATTAAACACAAAAATATTTTAGTTAAAAATTCCTGTCAGTATAACCATTTTAATTATAGTATTATTAAGCAAAATTCAGGATCCTGGCTATTTTGATCTTAGGTAATAGGAACAGCAGCTGAAATGCCTAAAAATAGGCGAAACATGTCCCGCTTATGACATAATAATGTAAAAATATTTGTGTAAATTAATAAAAAACACAATGTATTGAAAAGGTGGACTCAAAAAATAAAAATTCTTTTACAAAGGTATACATTGCTCAATACGGACCCAACGATGAGTTTTATAACCTCGACGTTGGTCGCACACGCGTACTGCACACTGCTATGTGAATTGAAATTTCCACTGACTAACATGTTCAGTACAATTATCACTGTGTTCTTTCTATACCAATCGCACTACTCAGTTGTGAAATGAGACATTTAACTGTAACTGACTGTCTACCATAAAGTATTCTATTTCATATCTAACTCTTAATAACGCTCGGTGCAAATACATGCAGTGACACGGTAAGATCTATAATACTTGAAGAATTCAAGTGTAGAAGTGTCCACTCCAAGCACACATGTTCAAGATAGAACTGCTTCATGTGTTCAAACAAGTGGGTTTGCATGCAAGTAAAGTTAATAGTGCCTATGCAACTCAATAACATGAAGTAAAAGAGTATAGAATGTCTAACTACAAGTAAAATGTAAGAATGTCACAAGAATATCAGAATGTCAGAATGTCTCCGACCAATGTCAGAATGTTAAAAATTAAATAATTGAAAAAGAGGTTCAACCTATTCAATACATAAAAGAAAGAAATGTAGTGATTACATTCTTATTTAATATTAACTATAAATGGGACCGGTTTCGACCCTAGTCCAGGTCATCGTCAGCCGTAAAACATGTAAAACAATGCATATGAAAAAGAAAAAGGAAAAGATTAAGTGAACTCTGGATCGGTATAAGATGAAACATAAATTAACGATGGGGGTAGAAATTGTGAGTCACTTAAAAGAAAACAGTACGTAATATTAAGAATGGTAGTATGGCACACGCATTGATAGGCGAAGTCTCACAATGTTTATGAATATTGGAGAACGGTCAAATGGGTCAGTTTCCACACTCTGTCAGGCACAAAGTCACAACACTATCAAATAATATATGAAGATCATAAATAACTTGAAGTCGCAGACGAATAGATTTGTAGAAGCAAAACAGCCAACTCCCGGTGATCAGCGCGGCACATTCAAGGTCATGCGCTGCGGTCTCGAACGCCAAAGTAGAATGGAGAATGTCCTGAAGGTCCCGTATTTGTCTCGGTTGCGGGAACGTATATATAGAAATATACAACGCAATTCAGTATAATTGAATGAGTACTTGTGCTCCTGCTAAGTTCTTGTCTCTCCGTGCGGCTAAATTTATCACCTTGGTCACCTCCTTCCTGAGTACTCTTCACTTCAATTTCTCTCGGTTTCCTCCAGTCACCAAGTAGTAATTAATATAATGCTTCCTCTCATTGGCAGGTCAGTTGTGCATCCACTCCTGGGGCTCTCGAATTCGATTCCTCCCCTGCTCACATAGGCACACTTTTTTGGCCATCGTGGAGCTGGGAATCGAGTGTATTGTTTCCCATAGTATTTTCTCGTGAAGTGGGCCATCCTTTTCCTGTCGTTCTCTCCCATTCCTAAAGAGAATTTATGACTGGGTTGTCATTTTTACCACGTGTCCTTGCTCAAGCTGCTGGCCGCCAACCCTCGGTGCTCCCTCACTTTACTATAAACATTTTATTTCATTGTCAAACTTTATGGAATAAATGTAATTGATACCAAGATTCTCTTTCAGTATGGGGTCAATACGTACTCTGTAGTACGACACATTCTGATCTATCCTGTCTGTTCCGCCCATTTCATCATCATAAGCTCCAAACACAGCCAGTTGCTTGACACATACTTTCCTTTTTTCTTCCTGAGAGTGTCGCGTCACCGTAGAAACTGGTTCAACGCCATAGCAAGTTGATTCTGTGGTACCTACAGAGTTATCAGCCCAACGAACAATACTTCTACTGTTCTAGTTACCATGTTGTATATCCCACGAGCTTGTCTCTTCATCTCATTTAAAGACATTTGGGAATTCCATTCTCTCGAACTCCCCCTGTAGTGCCTTAACTGCAAAATTTTAGATGAGCCCGAAGTGCCATTGCGGTAAAAATAATTTTGAAACATAATCAAAAGGGCACGTGTGACCTTTCACCAAGTGCTGATCATGCATCAGTAGCAGTACACAACCAAATCATTGTTAACAATCTATTACCATGAGGATTCTTTCCTTGGTAAATATCAAAACTTTTGAATAGCTGAGGAAGTGTTTGAACAGATGGACCTTCCTTGGATAAATTGCTTGCAGCTTTTTCTGCCATAATATTCCACCATGCATTCTTCAAAATCTAGATCCTGTCCCTGTTAAAAGAAATGTAGGACTATAAATGTACTCAAGATAACTCATCGACATTTGTGTAAATGTAGAATAGATGACCTTAAGTCAACCAAAGTTCATTTCTTCAGTAGAAATTGCTGTATGATAGTAATTGTGATGGGTAGCGTAACCTCTGACATAAAACATATATGAACGCGTGTACAAAGTGAATAACTAACACAAGCGCCTGGTGTGATCATCTGATCACGCAGTGTGTTAAGTGGCTTTATGAGTAATGTTTGCAATTATATGTAAATTCACTTCATCATAACATGAAGATAGATCATTTCTGAACTTATTCAGCATATCAGTTGTGTAATCTAATCAAAAACAGTTGTGAAATATCAAACGTACTTGAAGCGTGCCATCATAAGTCAGTAAATATTACTTACTTATATGCTCAACACAGTTGCCAGAAGTTTCTTTGGTTGACCTGTACAGTCAGCAATGAATTCCAGAGCTATACAAAGCACTGCAAGCAATGTAAATGAAACAATGCTGGCCATGATCATATAGACACGTTAGGCATTAAAGGGTTAATGAGGAGTTTCTGGGTGTATGAGCACCATCATATGATGGATTTAGAAATTGCTCTTAGCAGTGCTAATGGATAAATAGCTCCAGGATTTTCTAGAGTGACTGGAGCATATAGGCCTAAACAAATTCATGAGGAAACTTGTGCAACGTCATCTTTTCTGGACATTTTTGAGTGTTTTTTTGTATTTGCATACAATTTTTGTGCAGATCTGTTAGTGTGTTATTATTCTAAAACAGAATATTTATGTCATCGGCATTCCGTGTAAAAATTATTATCTATTAAATGTATTTCTCAAAATGGTATTGTAATATTTTTTTTCTGTATGAGCCAGTCTATTTTATGTGTAATATTGACATAACTATGAATTAAGATAATTTATATTCAATGTAGATGTATTTTACAAAAGATTAATTTTTGAAGTAATATTGTCATATACAGTGTTTATGAACGTCAGTGTACCTAATGTAATACTTCAGTATTTTTATCTTTGTGACATGTCCTTTATCACATCTATATGATTGAATGGAGTAATAAATATAGTAGGCCTATAATGTAGTTGTTTCAGAATTGTTGTAGCCTAACTTTGTTTATACTTGTTTCTAGTATGAGAAAAAATTGTAATAATAATAATAATAATAATAATAATAATAACAACAACAATTCAGGGGGATAGTATGTGGTCCTGTGGGTGCTCTTCTTGCTGATAGAGATGTACCAATAAAACACAGGAAATGCCATTCATTCCTACCAAGTCTGATGCATGCATGTCCACACCATGGATCCTGGGAAACATTTAAATGGTCATTTCATGTAAGGGCGGAAAAGCGGGTTCCCGATGCTTTTAAAGTTTTGGATCTATTAACTAAGGGAGACAACCCTAACAGGAAAAAAATCTGTCGTCCTGGATTCCTGGGGGTTGGCGTAGGGCTGACAACGCAAACTATTATACAAACTTGTTTTGAAATCCAATGGAAAATTAGATGATCTAACTTCTTTACAACAATGCGGCAAATGTTTGCTGGACGTGAGAATTGTATCATAAATGTTTTAGGTGGGAAAAATGTATGCGTCAGGACTTCAGGACCCTGGGAATTAAGAACTGGAGGAGTATGGCACTGAACAGGAAAGGCATGCAGAAACTTCTGAGGAAGGCCAAGGTCCACAAAGGGCTATAGAGCCAATGATGATGTATGTCTGTCTGTTTGTTAGGTTATCAGCCCAGATGCTGATTGGATTCTCAAATAGTACCATCAGAAAAGTTATGTGGTCATAGGGAAAGTGCAAAATCTGATGGTGGTGCCAATATGAGGTGTGCTAGGTAAGGTGAGTAGTGAGTTAATTTGCCATTGCTTTCCTTACTGATGATGATGATGATGACAATTATAATTGTTACCGAGTTTTTGTGGTAGTTAAGCATGAAAGAAGGTGCTGGGTGGTGAATAGGTCTCAAGCTACTAAAGAGAAATTAAATTTTAAAATTTAACAAGGTTATATTTTCTTTTCAAAATTAGGTAACAACAAATAGAACAGGTACTTAGTAGCCGAAATACAACTTGAAATGTACAATTACAGGGATTAAAGAATTTGGGCTTCGAGCCCTGAAAATACAATTCTTGAGCAACTAGCTCAACTTTACGATATACCAATTTCAACAAAAGGGGCAGAAGACCCCACTCAAACCCTGGAGCCCTTGCTCCAAATTACACAGCAAAGCCTCCTCGAGGCATACAACTCTCAGTTTTAGAAAAGAGCCACTCGCTCTTAAAGTTAAGCCTCTCCCAGGCCACACCAAACTCAACTTTCAAGTCGTCCTCAAAGGACATATACACAGGGGTAAAATACCCAACCTACTGAGGTCTATTAGGTGAGAAAAGATTAATACATGACCTCTAAAATACAACTTGAGAGGAGGCGAACTTGCACTCCTAATACACTTTGCTTTTAAAACCTAATCTGGCTCTGGGCCACTAACGCAAGGGCTAATCCCATACTACAGAGGTGACTTAGAGAAGAACACTTTACATTACATAAACGAAGAAAAGTTTGAGAAAATAAGTTCACCTCAAAACAAATGTGAGTGGGAGCTCGAGAGGGTTAGCACTCTCTATCCCAATATGTAACTTTACAAGAAAAGAAGAAAAGAGTAGTTACATTTTAGGAAAAGGTTACATGATGGAAAACGCTTCGAACCCGCCGCGAGAGTTAAACTGCCGACCTAGCAAGAAAAGAAGATATTAATAGGCCATTACCTGGTAGTAGATCGCTGCCGAGGAAAGAGGCGCTTCCCGCCTCCTGCAAAGTACTTAATACACTGAAAGATGGAACAGAAGTGGCCCGGAGACCCCAAAATCAGCAGTTTATATCCTCTCGCGGAAGATTCTAGGCGTTAGGGGAAATAAAACACCCTCCCACAAAATCTTTATTGGTTCGGGAAAAGAAACCCCTACATAGAGGAAAAAGAAACACATTATTGGTGGAAAATTAATTAAAGAAATTCGGGATTGGCTAGATCCAAACTAAGGGGAAAAAGAGGGGTATACAGCCAACTTAAACAATAACAGAAAGAAATTTAACAAGAAACAAACTTTTGAAATAAAAATTTCTCCAACAAAATAGTTCTTTGATTTCGCACTAGGTTGCACTATTGTAATTCTTCAGTAGTGTCCTCTAGAAGAGAAAGTTCACACTTCTTACTTCAAGCGAAACAAAAACACATCAAAAGTGACACAGTTCAAAAACTCAAAATTTTCCACGTGGTGACATCTTCTGAGAAAGTAGAGAATTAATAGAATAGATAAAGTTCAACCTTCCTCCAGAAGAGGAGTTTCAACTGGCGCAACTTTTAAATAAACAGAGTAGAGGTGTACCGCCCGGTACAATAATAATAGGAATAAGGGTAGATGATGATGATGATAATAATAATAATAATAATAATAATAATGATAATAATAATAATAATAACAATCTTTTTCAGGTACACCTCCAAGGATGACAGTTAATAACAGTAACTGTTACGCTACAGAGGCAGAAATAATAATAATAATAATAATAATAATAATAATAATAATAATAATAATAATAATGGTGAGAGCCAAATTGACCGGTTCGATCCTGGCTTGGTCTGATGGTTTTATAAAGTGGTCGGATACGTCAGCCCTATGTCGGTTGATTTACTGGCACGTAAAATAACTCCTGTGGGACAAAATTCTGGCACCTTGGCGTCTCTGAAAACCATAAAAGTAGTTAGTGGGATGTAAAAACAATAACATTATCATTAATAAAATGAGATGGTGTCTTGTCTGCTTGCTTGTTCTAGATAGGCTCAAAAACTACTGGATCAATTAAGCTGAAATTTGATAAAGACATAGCTTGAAATCCCGAGTCTCTCAAGGGATACTTTTGATTACGATATATTTCACGTTTTCAAACTAGTGGGGAATTTTACAGGGGTATGTCCCAAATTTGGGCAATTTTTTTCTACAACTGAAATAATCCATAAACAGTTAGCCTTATCAAAAAAAATAAAGTGCACCATGTGGCCTTAAAATTCAATTTTATACAAGATATGTTGTGTACATTTTCTTCATAACTATAGATGGTTTTCAAGAAAATTTAGCTTTGGCTGTTGTCCACGGTGAAATAAATAGAATGACAGATAAACAGTTGGCCGTATTGAAAAATGAAGTACACCATGTGGATTTAAAAATAAATTTTCTACAAGAAATGTCATGTGCATTTTCTTCGTTATTCTAAACGGTTTTCGTGAAAATTAAACTCTTGTGTATTTTTGGCTATGTGCACCTTCACTAACAAGTAGACAACTCATTTTGCTTGTAACTATGGGTCACGTGAAGCTATGTTCAACATCATTCGTTTAATGTCGTTCATTTGTTAACAGACTGACTGAAGAATGAGCGCGACATTTTGCGGAAAGTATTTGGAGTCTACAGTCTTATTGTTAAGAGCGCTAAGCATGCTTACCTATATTATTGAGAATTGGTTTGGGCTATAGTTCATTTATTCTGCCAATTTGATTTTCATCATTATATTCCATGTTTCTATCTTTTTAATATTGTGTAGGTTTCATATTTAATGGGTTCATAATTCACATTTCATTTTGCATCATTATCATCGTACTGTATTTGCATGATATAGATGTTGATTCCCGTAGGGAATCTGAAATATTTGTCCCGAATGAGTAAATTTATAATACCAATATAAATGGTCCGTTATTGGACATTATGGCCAAACAGGCATCAATTTTTGGTAGTGAGGCAAAGCCCCTCACAGTGCATTGGCACTGCCGGCGGCTTCAAGTAGCCCACGCAGTGGCCTCCACAGTATGCACTGGCCATGCGTCTTGGTAGGTGTGCTAGGTACCAACTGAGGAGCTCAACCTAGCACACGGGGGTGAAATGCTGGCAACCAGGAATGATTTAGCTGGAAAATTTATACTGTCCAATAACGGACCATTTATATTGGTATTACTGTATTTGTATTCCGTGTTTCTATCTTTTTAATATTGTGTAGGTTTAATATTAAAAATAAAAGCAGTAATAACTTGTATTAGTTCAATTTTGTCTATTATTCCATGAATCTCTTATTTGAAATAATGTGAATACATGCATTTTTTATGATTGTAGAAACAGGTATACCCCAAATGTTCAAGCATCCACTTTCATGAAACATAGTTTATTTTACTGCATATTGTTTAAGGCATTGTTTTGGATCATAAAGTATTTTACTAGAACTAAACAGTGTTTTCTTCTGTTTAAAAGTCTTGCCTTACTCCCTGTTAGATGTAGGAGGACAAGTTATGAGAATGTGGGCAGCACCTGACCATTTATGGCAGAGCTCAACTGGTTGCATTGAGAGCTTAGTAGTATGTGAATGAGAGTGTTGTGAGATAAACTGACTTTTTAACCTCTTTGATCATTATTGGGTGCAGAAGCATTCCAACCACTAATGGTGATCTTTACAGGTAAACTGTATGTGAACAGAAATCAAAGCTTCACAATAGCCAGTTTTAATATTCTTCTTAGATCTTATTAAAATAGTATAATGCCTTTCCTTTCCATTTTCTCTCACATAAATTCTTTTTAAATTCAACTTTTATCTTCATCTGTTCTTGTTTTTGATTTATGACTTTTTTATTTCTATCAAAATTTATAATTTTGTTATCCACATCTTTATCTTTTTTTACTTACTTGATCATATTGTAGGTTAAAAGGGTTACCACAATCTGTAGAAGCTTCATTATGTATCTTTCAAGGGCATAGTCACGGTGTTGCAAGTATCCTCTTGGTATATGGCTGCAGAACCATGTCAGACACATGCCCACAATCTGTAACAATCTCAACCTAATACCTTGGAAGATAGGGCCATATAGCATGAGTCTTCTTGTTGCCATGTGCGGGCCAAATTTTTATGGCCCCGCAGTGGAGGCTTTTTAAATTTATTTATTGCTCTCCTTTTATTTGTATTATATTTATAAGTTTATTCAAATTAAAATCTGTTTATTTCAGTTTTATGATCTTCTTGGGCATATCTATGTAAATGTCTTGTGAGATAATGTTACTCATATTGAGCTTGATCCTAGACTTTATACAATGTACTATAACACTGTAGTTACCATACAGTTCCCATTTGGGGAGATGATCATGGGTACCAGCAGAGGCTGGCGTTGGTTTCACTTACTTGTGCCAGGGTTTTCCTATCACTTTCCTTGTACATCCTCCCTTGAACAACTCTTATTCAGTACAGACCCTAGTACTGTGAAGATTAAGACACCTAGAGTGTCTCTAATTTGCCTTTGGTGGTTGTCCTCTTCCTTTTGAAAGATCAAAATTCTAACTCCTTTGATCAGTGTTAATAGGGTGTGAAACTCTTGATGTTCTGGTGACGTCCTCCTTACCGTGCAATTACTTAGTGTTAATATTGTAATGTGACATAGTTGGATAAGTTTTTACCTCATTTCTAGGGTGATCTGATTTCTGAAGGTCCAAAATGGGACATTTGTTCTCAAAACAACTTTATTTATTTTGATTTTTTAATATTGCAGGTTCAACTACAAACCACTAAAGGTTACGTTTAGTATATTGCAGGATACGTCATAATTTTAGTCACTTTTCTGCAGTTTTCCTACACTATTTTAATTTTACTCAGTAACATTAAATTAATCACCTTCAGCACAATAAATTTAAAATGAATACAGTATTAATTTTCTCAATAAGTCAGGTAGTCTATTACATTAAAAATTGATGTGATGAAGTAATGAAATGCACTATCTTTGTAAGTGATAACTCAACAAGTAATCAGGATCATCATCAATCAGCTGACATCAGGTAGGGCCAAATACAGTTTCTCGCCACTTCATCCTGTCCCTCCTACATTCCTCATTCAACACTGTGTTCTAGTCCAAGTTCTATTGTCCTATGCTGTTCTTTGCCGAATCCATCCATCATAATCTTGGTCTTCCTCATCCCCTCTTCCTATCATCTTTCTTTCAAGTGCTTGTCTTGGCAGTCGTTCTTCTTTCATCCGCTTGGCATGTCCATATCACCTCAATCTGTTATGTTCCAGTTCGTCGTTTAGTTTTTGCACATTTAACTCTTTTTATATGTCTTCATTTCTGACTCTATCCCTCCTTGTACATTGCTTCTTCAGCCTTCGTTGGTACATCTTTATTCCATATCAATCTCCGTACCTGGTGGTAAAAGGCATTCCGCAGTTGTATCCTACTAATCCAGTATTCCATTTTCAGTCAGTTCACTTCCCAAGTATTTGAAGTGTTCTACTATTTCCAGTTCCTTGTCTCCAATTTTGATAGCTTCTTTTCCTGTTTTACTTCCTATACTCATCACCATTGTCTTGCTCTTCTCCATGTTAATCCTCAATCCCCATTGTTCATTCCTTCTGTTCAGTATATTCAGCTGTTATTGTACATCCTCATCTTCTTCCCAGATCACATCTTCATCTGCAAAAACATTCATTCTTAATCTTCCCTTGCTGCCATTACAACGTCATCCTTCGTCATAAGGGCCCAGATGTTTATGCAGTAATAGGTTAGAATGCAATAAGTAGAGTCTACCCGCAAGGCGGTAAAGCTATGAGGTTTGCATAAACATTAGGGGTTCGGCCCATTAGAACCCCTAGAATTTATGTTACTCCCACTACATTATGTTAGAGCGGGCTAGACGACATTTCCTACTAAATAATTTTGTTGGTAGGAAGTGTCATCTAGCCCGCTCTAACGTAATGTATTGAGAGTAACATAAATTCTAGGGGGTTCTAATGTGCCAAACCCCTAATGTTTATGCAAACCTCATAGCACTACCGTCGTGCGGGTAGACTCTACCTGTTACTCGCTTCAGTAAGTTTGCATTCTAACCTATTACTGCATAAATATCTGGGCCCTATTCATCATTATGAACAGTAAAGGTGACAAAACACTCCCTTATTTTAGCCCATTGCCAATGTCAAACCATTCTGTTCTGTCCACTGCTTTTTTTCACACAGCTCTAACAGTTATCATACATTGCTTTTGTCATTGTTATTAGTTCCTTACCAATGCCCCTGTGTGTCTGGCTTTCCCAAACTTTTGATCTGGGGATGCTGTTGTTTATGTTTTCTAAGTCTATAAAAGTAATTACTGTATCCTTCTTATATTCTCAGCTCTTTTCCATGATCTGCAGAATGAAAATAGCTACTTCATCTATTCCCACAGCTTTTCCCATCTTCATCTTTTTAACTGCCCTTTCCAGCTCTGTCATTGTAATGTCTGATTCCCTCCCTGTTACTTTTTCTGTTCCTGCTGCCTGGATACCTTCTCTATGTCTCTTTCCTCACGTTCAGCAGGTCACTGAAATATTCTTTCCGTGTGTTCATTATCTCTTTCGGTTTTATCAGTATTTCTTCTTCTTCTTCTTCTTCTTCGCCTTCTTCTCCACAGATCTTGTGCTCACCATTTCATTCCTACAGTTTCAGTTTCTTATAATTCCAAATAATCATTTTTTCCCACTATTCAAATCTTCTTTTACTTCCTGGGTGAATATTTCCCAACTTTTCTTCAGCTACTACTTTTATGCAAACTCTTTTCGCTTTCATGTGTCTTACTCTTCTCTCATCAGTCTTGAGTTTTCCATTCCTTCCTTCTTTTCCCTTATCTTTCACTCTATCATTCCACTATGTTGTCTCTTTCTCTCTTACCTTTCCTAGTGTTCTGCTACATGTTTCCTCTGCACACCTTACAAATGCACTCTTCCTGTTCAACATGACTATTATCTGTCCTTGGTATCAGTTTTCATAATTCTTTCCTGAACTCTTCCTGAACCTCCTTTTCCTTCAATCTCTAGACCGTTATCTTTCTCTCTCTTTATTTTTTCTTTCAGTTTTGTGACATTGCCTACTTTCAACTTTGCTATCACAGCTTCTCTTCCTACTTGTGCATTCAGATCTCCCATTATAATTACTTCCTTGTCTTCTATATATTTCTCTACTTCTTCAAGAAATTGTTCTGTATTCTTTTTTTGATTTTCAGTTTGTGGAGCATATGTTTGGAACAGATCTCGTGTTCCTGTCTCAAACTGTTTCCTCGCTATGGTTATTCTCTCATTGATCTTCTTTACCTCCTCCATGTATTCTAGGACATCCTTTTTAATGATCATTCCTGCTCTGTTTACTGCATCCTGTTTTCCACTGTAAAACAGCATATACCCTTCGTTCAGTTTTCTTTCCTCTTCTCTATTTTGTTTCACTGCCCAGGGATTTCTATGTCCTCTTTCATGAACTCTTTCAGCTCTTTGGTCTTGTCTGTCAGGGTTAGGATATTGACTGTTCCGATTTGGATATATTGTGATACTCGTCACCCACTTGTCACAGCTCCCCCAGTACTGGAATCCTAGCATTTTCCGAGGCTGCACTCATTTTTAGACTGTTATTACGATGGGTTCACCACTCCCAAAGGCATTTAAGAACTGCCGCCAGCAGGTGATAAGGCCGCTTCCAACATGAAGTAGAGATACCTTCTGCAACTGCCCCTAACCTGAGGACAGATGCTGCTTGATGGGTTCCAGTGTCATTTCCTACACTGAGGGAACTGTCACCCCGCCTAAGAGAACTCATCCGCCCGAAGCCACTTATCCTCTTAGGGGGTCGAGTTATTCAGCACAGAATCACTGGCTATTGCCATAGCAGACTGAACTGGCCAAGAAAACAAGTAATCAAGATATAGAAGGAAAAAGAAGTTGCTAAAATAGAGAGAAAATGTGGAGCTTAAAAAAGAAATTTCTTAGCATTTCCCACTGAGTTCAAGTATAAATAGGATCATTAAATATTACATTACTATCTGCTGTCAAAATGTTGTCAAATTATACATGTAAAAATGTTTAGAAAACTGGACTAAATGTAAAACCAACAGGACAGGTGGGATAACATGTCTTATCATTGTCACACTACTCATTTGTCCAAATACAACAGACTTTTTAGAAAAGATAAACAAATATAATATGCAAAAAAAAATTGGGACAAAATTTTGGCATTATGAGCTTATAAGATTGTTAGTTATTCAAAATTATTACTCAAATATAGATTTAAATTCAGTAATAACATGTTCTTAATTGAAGTAATTCCATTCACTGAACAAAATACCTTCAGTTGTTGGACAGGAGACAAATGTAATTGGCTCATGATGTTTTCTTCAACATGCAAAGCACTGTGCTACCAACAACAAACACAGTTAGGACTGCCAATTTTAAATTTTATGTTAATATCTATAGGTTGATTGTAATAGTTAATGGTCCATTTATTTTTTTAGCATGTAAACTAATGTCATGGTGTCTAGGGTAAAGTTTTAATAAGAATTCAGAATGTATGAATATTAACTGATCATATGATAAAATCAGAGGATACCGAGCTCGATAGCTGCAGTCGCTTAAATGCGGCCAGTATCCAGTATTCGGGAGATAGTAGGTTCGAACTCCACTGTCGGCAGCCCTGAAAATGGTTTTCCGTGGTTTCCCATTTTCACACCAGGCAAATGCTGGGGCTGTACCTTAATTAAGGCCACGGCCGCTTCCTTCCCACTCCTAGCCCTTTCCTGTTCCATCGTCGCCGTAAGACCTATCTGTGTCGGTGCGACGTAAAACAACTAGCAAAAAAAAAAAAAAAAAATCAGAGGATAATTGGATACTGAACTTGCTTCTTAATCTTTAAAGCTCAAGGTGATTTTCACTCCTGTCTTAGTTCTGTTAAGAGTTGTAGAAATAAAGAAAAAGTTTTTTATTGTGTTGAAGATATTTTGTTTGGCTTCCTTTTTTGATTGGGGCTTGAAGAGGGAACATGCTTGAAAGTGAAAGGTTGAATGTTTTAATTCTTAGTATTGATGCTGTTCTTAAATGTTAATTCTTTTGAAAATTAACCCCCATTTTCCTGTTACTGTATATAGTTTTGCTTAAATATTTTGCTGACTAAGATGAGACACATTTTAATGTATTGTATGTTAATGTAGTTGTTGTTAAGTAGGAGTTGTAAATTTGACTTTAAAAAATGGGTTATGATTATTTTGTTTAATTTATAAAAATATAAATATAAAAATAAATTTATAAAATATATTACATTCATAAAATGTTAAGAAGGTTTCCTGAGTTACTTTGTCTAATCTCAATACCACAAGTATCCATTCTTCACAGATAACATATTCCCATCGTGGCAATTGCATCTCACAGTACAAGACATACAATCATCTGCTGGCTTTATGATTTTAAAAAACAATGAATTATTTATATCTTTGTTTTAGGTAAAGTGTTGGTTCGGAAGCCTCCTACATCTCCTCGCCCACTGTGTGATGGTAAAAAGGAGGAAGGATTAAGAGTTAGCAAAAGAACATGTGATTCTTCAAAACCTGGTTCTCGTGTTCGTTCTGCATCCACGGGAAGAGATAAGAAATCTGGTAAGTTACACATTATATTTCTCAGAAATAGTTATAGAATTTTATAATGCTATCGGGTGTTTCTGAGAAGGGTCACCCTTGGATTTAAATAAACAAAATAGCATCAAAATTAAATTATACATTGTTTATGTTAATCTGAATTCAGTTGTGATTGTCATTTTAGTCTGCTGCTGATCAGTAGAGGTCCCTGGCAACAAGCATCACCTTGAACATCTCCCCAGACACTGCCGGCACTAAAAGCCATACACCATTTCATTTCATTTCTTAAGGCCCTTTTTAGGAGTCAGATTGCACAGGAGTACATGAGTGACCCATCCAGAGCCTTCACTGGCATGTCTATAAAAGGAATTGCTTGGATTCCAGTTTCCATCTCCATTCTCTCGAAAAGCGGACAAGTCAAACGAGAGGTGTGGCTGGATGCTTTATCTTGATGTATCCATACCTGATTTTTCGCCCTTCTATACAGTGCTGGGATATCTGCATTGTAAGTGGGTGTTAAAACCTCTTGCTGATAGTATTTACAGTTCACCTTCACATTACTAGCAACACGGCGAATGGTTAACTTGCCGTTATAGCAGTATCCACCGATGATCATGAAACCCCGTGGAAAACTTTCCTGGTATCTTTACACAATCTTAGATTTTTAAAATATTTTTTTTTCTCTAGGGCAGTGGTAAATCGAGCAAAGTTTGTTACACTCACTAAGGTACACATATACTTATGCCACCACATTTTCCCATCTGTCCCCTGCCAGATAGCCCTCATACAGCTTTCTTGCATTGGGGCGACATTCCGAAATGTTGCAAGTTATAAATTTCATTTTTTGTCCGTATTGAAGATCTACTTGTGTTACAAATTCTTATAATTTTGTTAAATACCACCTATTCAATACAATAATAACGTAATAAAAACTTACATATTTATTTTGTTAATATGGTACATGTTTCGCTCCTTTTTCGTGAGCATCATCAGGCAATTATCATTTACTTAAGGTTATATAAGATTGTCAATCTATTCTATTGAATTAAATTATGCTTGTAAACCTGATGGACAATTCTTATAATATTTTACAAGTCATATAACAATAAAATTATGTCTTTAAGTTAAAACATGTTTGTCTAAAATCTATCTAAGTCTAACATTGTATTGACGAAACCCTCTGGTGAACATCCTTTAAAATTATTTTAAATACCTTTTGAGATCTGGCTAATTGTATTGATTCAGTGTTGCTTGACTTGTATGATTGTTGTTGAAACTTCGTTAACTATATTAACAATTTTCTGCAGTTGATAATTGCCTATGTTATGAACATTTACCTTGTTCTCGATGTTGCTGGAGTAACATTTGTACAAAATGTATTGGCATTAATCTTATGTTGTCAATACGAGAGTATTGTTTATGAACAAACTTGTTGGTGAATAAAAACTTTCTAATGTGAGGTAGAATTTGAATGGTTCTCATATGTTCCAAAGTGGGCTTGTTGGTATATTGTTCTTTCTGCTGAGTAATTGTCTAGTGTTACTCCTTGCCTCTTGAGAACTACTTGTTGTTCTGTTTGTCCTGTGTCCTCCTCACTATAGAGTGAATTTCAGAAACTGGTTTGCATGTTACAGAACTTATTGTCAACAAGATTACAATTCCAAGTATCATTTTACTAGACTTCTCACCCGCTTTTGTTGCATTCTGGTTTTGTCACGTAGTTTCAGTTGGCACTATCACCTCGGAACTGAAATCGGAATCGCTTTCATCTCTGTCAGTTGAAGAAGAAGAAGTATTTTCACTCTCCAGAGAATCATTTCCACTTTCAAAATCACTATTTTCAAGCCAGTTAAGAATAACCTCATCCATGCTGCGCTTGGATGCCGCCATGATTGTTTACAATGAGCGGCAAACTGAGTTGCTTTTTATTTTCTGTATTTCAGCTCTGAGTTACTATTTACACAGAGAAAATAGCTTCAGATATCATCTGACATCAATCGGTTAGGCTGCAAAACAAACAGAATAAATCTCTCTGAAGAGCTAACCGTGATAATGAACTTATAAATGTTCCGTGCACTAGGACGGAAGTGTTCGTCCAAGTATATTACAGCCTTACGATCGCAGGACAGAAGGTTCTGTCAGAGTATGACAATGGGTTAATCAAAGCAGTTACCTGTACTGCAAAGTGTACAGTTAACAATGGGGGCATGTTAGCCGACTGGCTTTGTCACTGACTTCTCATCAAGATGGCTGTGGTGTGAATACCAACCTATGCGCATGGGATTTTTGAAATGGTCACATCCCTGTGGCTTCTATATAAAACTGGCTATGATCACGATATCAGCAGTCACGTAAAACTGCAAGCTTGCCTTTTGCTTTTGCAATGAATAAATGCAATGTCAGTGCACTTACCTAATGTTGAACTGCATAGGCTCTTTGTTATGGTGGTCAGCTTTCTGTCTTGTGGAATGAAACATTAATCTCTATATCTTCACTGCTAATTGATTGTAGATCACAGAATGCATTTTCAGATTGCATGTTCTATCATATAATTTTTCCTGCACCATATTCTAACATAGTTTTATGTAGTCTATTTGAAAAAATAAATTGGACTGAATATACAATATTTCATAGTTATTTGTCTAATGATCTTTAAATTAACTTTGTCCCATCCTGGATACCTCCTGAATTTTTTTTCATCTTTGTGCCCAGACCAGGTATCGCAAAGTATGAATGACTTGTCAGAAAGATGTATTTATTCAAAACTGACACAAAAAGTTTTTTGCAGTTATCCTTTTGTTATGTTTCCGCTCTCATTTGTGCTTATTTTAATTCAGTTGTGGAATGCATGGATATTGTATTCAGATGTAATGACTAAATAGCACATGCAATTTATTCTATTAACATTGTATACAATAGAAGACAATCTGTAAGTGGATCACGAAAGCCATACTATGTTTTGGGATCATCTGAGTTCATGGGATTCATTATCAGAATTTGCTACTGTACAATAAATATGAGTTGAAAATAAGTAACTGTGGTGTTATTCACTTTAATTTATCCCTTTTTGATTAATATATTCTATTAACATTTAGTTTCAAATACCAAGGGGTACAGGACAAAAATGAAAATATGAACATTTTAGACAGTTTACAAAACAAACATATAAGTGTGCAGATAATCTTACTTTTGTATAGTATATAAAATTTCTGTATTGAGCTCAGAAAGCCATATTTATTTCAGATATAGTCTCTTTATAAGTGTATTTTGTAATTTAAAATTCTGGTACCTACTAAAACTGAGCAAGTACAATAAGCTAATAGAAAAGAATGTTTACAAAGAAGTTGCTCACATAAAACCCACTAAAACAATTACTGTAATTTTATTCTTTTACTGTTCGTAGATCTCTGCTGTTTCTGTGAGTTTTGGTCTATTTGTATTTGTCCCTACCACCAAAGTAGTTCCCATTTGGTTGCACAATGCTATCTATAACACAGAACAATATAAAATACCTGTAAAAAAGACTGAAAAGCTTGCAAGTTTCTTTGCTTAAATCTTCATCATAATTTTCTAACAAAGCAGTAAAAATATCATCTTTGTCCATTATTACCAGCTACAAATACTCAAACTCCAGAAATGAAAAGCAGGTAATATACAAAATGCAAGCATGTGTCCTCTGGACCCAAATGCTAACAGTGCAATACGTAACTGTACACAATCAACTATGGCTCATGCTACTAGCTCACTGGATGTTTGGGGATGACTGAGAATTCCAAGTACCGAGCTCAATAGCTGCAGTCGCTTAAGTGCAGCCAGTATCCAGTATTCGGGAGATCGTGGGTTCGAACCCCACTGTCGACGGCCCTGAAGATGGTTTTCTGTGGTTTCCCATTTTCACACCAGGCAAATGCTGGGGCTGTACCTTAATTAAGGCCACGGCCGCTACCTTCCTACTCCTAGCCCTTTCCTGTCCCATCGTCGTCATAAGACCTATCTGTGTCGATGCGACGTAAAGCCCCTAGCAAACAAACCAAACAAAACTGTATTCAATTTAAATTTCAAACGCTTGTGAAAAAAGCAATTAAATGAAAATAAATAATTGATATTGCAATTACTTTTCTTTATTGCAATTTAAAAAAGAAACATTTCAACATAAATGGGTTAATAATATGTGAAGAAGAACATGAGAAAGCTGAGGAGAATACAAAATAGGATTTCTCTCACTAAAAGTTTGTAGTTCACTTAGATCAATAACACAGTAAAAGAAAATGATCAGCAATAATAGTCACTGATATTAATAGAATCACTATTAAGGTAGTTACTATTCACACATACTTAGTAATATTGTTGTTTTAAGTCTTCAATTTGCTCTTATTGTCAGGCATTTCACGTGGACTATTGATGCAGACTTCGGAGACAGTGTTGGAACTCTCATGACCAGTGAAAGCTGTTTCACTTGCTAATATTATAGTTTTATAAAACTGCAGTGATGGATGATCTTGCCATGTTGAGCCAAAGTGGTTCTGCAGGAGATATTTTTTACGTCTTTTGTTTTTGAGTCGGGAAGAGTAATGCTTTTGATCACTGTGTGAGGTGTCATTTGAGCCAGCGATTTTCGTCTTTTACACAGACTTCGTTAATTCCCAAGATCATTATTGTAAAATACCTCACTTTTTACACAAACATAATTTTGTGCAAGAAACTTTGATAATTTGTAGTAAAATAAAATGAAATAATATTCTTACCACTCTCGCTTTCGTTGTTGTGATTTCCACTGTGATGTATCTCTTGTTCTCTTTCTTGCACTTGATCTGGGGATTTCATCTATTGATGTTTCCATTATCTAGGACAAGGTACGAAAATAAATTTTTCAGTTCACCACTCGGAAAAAAATATACACGTTATACTACACAATAATGACAAAATACGAGCACACAGGAAATGGGTTTGCTTTCGCGCAAATGACGGTAAGAAGCCTGTGAATATGTAAATCAGTGTTGCAAACGAACAAAATATGAAATATTATAACTTCAAAGTATATACGATATAAGGAATGATTTTGCCTACCGGTATTAGCACATTGTTGCATAATGTAACAACACAAGATTCCAGACAATAATGCTGCAACATGACATGGCCGGTTTTGAATTCACTGCCTGCATGACTTGGCCCATTCTGTTGCACAACCAAGAATTTAGTGCTCTGTAACATGAAGACATGGATGATTTTAAAGCATATTCTTGTTTCACCTGCTAGTGCTATATTTCTACTTCAAATTGACAATTGACAACCTTAACTCATTTTCGTAAATTTGACTTGGCTGGTTTTGATACTAGACGCCTCATATTTTTTATAAGAATGGTCCTGTGCTCGTTGCTTTTTTAAGTTATTATGGTGGTTTTATTTTGAAGGGTCTATCCTTTTGTTTATATAGTTGCTACAAAATGAGGTTGAGTTTCGTAATATTACTATTTTATACATTAATGAGTTTTCCTTATTGGTTTTATGTTTTGGATTGCTTCATTTCGAGGTCCTTATTTTGTTCTTTTTTTGGAAGTCTTGGTGTTATAGCCTCAGTTTAAATTTTGAATACTATCTACCTGAATGTTTGGTACGTTACCTCACACCAAGGATGGGCAGAAGAGATACTACTGTAGTTGTCGCAAGATAATTATATTGAAATAATAACTTAATGTTATTATTTCAATCAAATATCATCAATACGGACCAAAAATGATATTTATTACATGTAAGATAATTATATACTGTAAATTTTTTTTACCATAGCCGAGAACATCCCGTTTTAAGGGCTGGATATTCGCCCTCACCCATCTCCTTAGGGAGTAGGATTTGCTGGTTATGTCGGTAGGCGAATCCTCCAACTCGAGCATTTCTCAGTATTTACCGTAGACACCTACTCGGCATTGGTGCCCACACTGAGACTCAGTAGCCAGCCATTGACCCTCCTCCTTTGTCCAGGCTTGGGACTGGCACTGGGATTTCCGTGGTATCTCCCATTGGTGGAGTTTGGTTACGAATCTAAGGTAAACTATTAACTATAGCTAGGTCAACGCATAAGTCAATTTTCTTCCGTTTTTTGTATTCCTATTTTTCCAAACACTTGAGCGGCTAATGTGACCAGTCAACGCTCTTTCAACATGAGAGGTAAGCGATCTTAGACTCTCATTTTGAACACTCTATTTTCAAGGCACTGAGTATATCTTTTTCCTTTTTCCATTTTTCAGACTTCAATTCACACACATTGCATCTTATTTTCTCCATACATGATCTTGAACTCCCAGTAAAAATGAAGACACATGTTTTCGGCTTTAACTGTTATTTTAAAGGAACTGGATATTGGCCTCTACCTATAAGCGGCTTCAGGCATGTTCAATCTTGTTTGAAGTGTTACTACTCCAAGTCAACTAAAATATGTGATTTCTCGTACCTGACTCACGTGTCTGTGCAAGAATGAGATTTATTTAGTTAACAATTCTAATTACCTTCTTCATTCCAAAGAAAATAATAATCATTTTTATGTATGAACATTCTTATTAACTGACTGTTAGCAATGATATCCTATATGATTTTAATTACTTCACTACCAGCTCTATGTTGTACTTTGTTTTTAATCTCTGTCAACACGATTATGTGTTTTTCTCTTAGCCATGATCAACATTCTTATATGTTTTCACACTAGTTTTAGCCTATTTGATTTTCTGTAATGTAAATGTCGAATCTTAGGTAACCATATATTTTAAGGACACTAGGTTTGGGGCCCTGACCTAACTTTAGGTTAAGATTGATTTTCGGCTGATGATGCTTACGACAGTTAAGCGAAACCTGTCCCAACTTACAACACCAGTCAAATGCTGGGGCTGTACCTTAATGAAGGCCACGGCCGCTTCCTTCCTACTCCTAGGCCTTTCCTATCCCATCGTCGCCATAAGACCTATCTGTGTCGGTGCGACGTAAAGCCCCTAGCAAAAAAAAAAAAAAAAAAATACAACACCAGTTGTAATGTTTATATTCTAAATATAAGGAAAGATAAGTACTGGGAAGGTGGTGTAAATTATTATTCTTATTTTAACGTTCATAAGATGATGAATCAGTCAGCCAGTCAGTCAGGACATGTTAATTATGTATATGGTTGGCTAGTTGTGCTTCCTCTTAAAATAATAACCACCATCACCACCACAACCACCTCATAAAAGTACTCCTGCGAGACAAAATTTTGGCACCTCTGCATCTCCAAAAACCTTGAAAGTAGTTAGTGGGATGTAAAACCAGTAACACTATTGTTCAACAGAATTAAGAAATGGAATTATATGCAGATGAAGTATAGGTAGGATATGTGTTGGAAGTATGGTGTCGACCTTTTTTTTTTTTTTTTTTTTGTTCCATCTGGTTGTAAATTTAATATTTATACAGAAAGTTAATCATTTATTCTTTAAATGTGTAGTATTAAGTCAGATATTAAATTGCAACTTTGTCTTGTGTCATTGTCTTGGGATGTGTGATGGTGTAGTATTTTGTTGGTAAAATTTTACTGTGCATACGAGAGTTATCAGTCAGATAAACCAACTGGTTCTTTCTTTTAAATGAGCCCTGATTGATGGGTTCTATTCCTGTTCAGTCCAGCGGTGCTTGAAAGTGTTCAAATTGTATAGTCTTGCATTAGTAGATTTACCAGCACATAAAAGACTGCCTCTGAAACCAAATTTCCAGCACATTGCCATCTCTGAAAAATCTAGAAACAGTTAGTAGGACATAAAATTTATCAGTCTGGCTTGAGCAAGCGAGGTTGCATTGTACAGTGCGTGCCGGGAACATGGTTGGTATCGAGCAGTACCGGGCCGCGATTGGGAGGTGGCAGCTGAAGCGGAGGAAGGAGGCCAAGAATGAACTGGCAATAACAAAAGAGGAGGTAAAATGGGGTGAAGCGATATTGGTAGCAGCAGTGTTAGCTCTCTCTCTCTCTCTCTCTCTCTCTCTCTCTCTGTGTGTGTGTGTGTGTGTGTGTGTGTGTGTGTGTGTGTGTGTGTGTGTGAGAGAGAGATAGAGAGATTAAACCCAGGCCCAAATACCAGTGACAGATTCAGCATGGAAGATTTGGCAGCACTTAAGGTGGTGGTGAAGGAAGTGATACAAGAAAATTGTCAATGGGATAAGGTGCAAGAAATAAAGGACATGATGGAAGAGCAGAGAAAGGAGATAGGGAACATGAGGAAATGGTCAGAAACGAAGACTGAGGAATCAAACAATAGAGCGTGTAACAGTGAGAAAGAAATAGAGTTATTAAGAGGAAAGATGAAACATCTGGAAGAGGAGGTGATGATGATGAAGAAGGAAGCAGAGGGGTACAGGCAGGAGAGAATGAAAAAAGCCATATTTGTATATGGTGTGGAAGAAGGTGAGAAGGAAGGAAAGATTGATTTAATCTATAAGGTGGTAGAGGTCATACGGGATCAGTGAAGTTGACATAGGTGATGTGGAGAGAGTGGGCAAAGCAAAAGGACGAAGACCAGTTAGGGTACAGTTTTTCTCTACCCTAATGGCAGAAATTGTGTTAAGAAATGGCAACGACTTGCAGGGTCAGAAAGTATGGGGGAAAAGAGACATGGGAAAAGAAGGTGGGGAAAATATGAAGATTCTGAACAGGTATCTTTGGGGAGCGAGACAGCAAGGGCTAAAAGCCCGCATAAGAGGTCAGAGACTAGTGGTGACGGATGGGAGATGGGAGATGGGTTACAGAGCACCTGGTGTCGAAGCTGAAAGAGATGGATGAACACGTCAGTTCCGAGGGGGAGTGATGGAAGTGCAAGATGAAAGGCAGGAAGCAGAAACAACTAGGGGTGAAGTGGAGGAAGGAGTGGAGATCAACTCATGTGGAAGTAGACAATGCAGTGTGGATACAGAAGAACAGAGCAGTGAAGGGGTGGGTGAGGGAGAGACCAAGAACCGGCGGGTGAAGTGTGTAGTGGTTTAGAGAGCAAGAAAGGACACAACAAAAAGGTAAAGATGTTAAGAACATAGGAAGAAGTAGGAGCCTAAAAGACTTGCAGGTTAAAGTATGCAAGGGTGTGGAGGATACGGAGGGCATGGAACGGCAAAGAATGTTAAGAAAAGGAGGAATCGAAACAGGGAATGTGGGGGCAAGAGCTACAAGGAGTAAGAATAAGGGAGGGCGGATAAGTTATAACTATATTAGAAAATAGGACGTGTGAATATTGAGGGGCTAAGAAACAAAATAGGAAATTAAAAGGTTAGGGAAGTAGTAGAAAGTTTTGACTTTGTGGCACTTTTGGAGACATGGTTGGAGACAGGGAAAGAGATTTACCAAGTTCGATAGCTGCAGTCGCTTAAGTGAGGCCAGTATCCAGTATTTGGGAGACAGTAGGTTCGAATCCCACTGTCGGCAGCCCTGAAGATGGTTTTCCGTGGTTTCCCATTTTCACACCAGGCAAATGCTGGGGCTGTACCTTAATTGAGGCCACGGCCGCTTCCTTCCCATTCCTAGGCCTTTCCCGTCCCATCGTCGCCATAAGACCTACCTGTGTCGGTGCGACGTAAAGCAAAATAGCAAGCAAGGGAAAGAGATTTCATGGAAGGGGTTTATGACTAAATATAGAAGAGAGGAGAGGAATAAAGGACACGCCCCAGGAGGAATGGTAGTACTAATTAAGGAAGAAATTAGTGAACTAGTAGAGGATATCGAAACAGATATGCAAGAAGCTATATGGATGAGATTTAATATGGGATGGGTAGAGGGAAGGATAAAGGGAATAAATCTAGCGTTCGTATAGTGCTATCCTAGTAGTTCCGTATACACAAATAAGCATCTTTTTGAAAAGCTATTGGTGGAGATTAGTATGATAAGAGAGAAGTTTGCAGAAGAAGAGGACATGCTGCTATTTGGAGATTGGAACGCGAGAATAGGGGAACAGAGCCCAGTATACAGAAGGGGAGAAGGGAAGTGTATGTTGAGAAGTAGAAGAAGTGGGGATAAAATTATAAACAGTTATGGGAAGAAGCTCTTAGAGTTTTGCACAGCGGGGAATTTATATATTCTGAATGGATGGAAGTAGGGTGACAGTATGGGGAAATTGACCTATGTTTCAGAGCAGGGGAGGGGGGGTAGTGTGATAGATATAGTTTTAAGCTCGGGGGGAGGAGTGTTAGAGGATGGAAGTAGGAGACTGGATTCAATCACACCATTTCCCAGTGTGGGTTCTGGGGAGGGGAAGAATATAAGGAAAGAAGTTAAGATGAAGGACGAACTAGGGAGTGGTTATAATTAGGGGCCGTATTTTTTGGTAATAGCGATAAGCACGAAATTTTTCATATCTTCTTTCTAGCCTTTATATGATCTTGTACGTACCGTACCGTAACGTATTTTAGCGAAATGAACTCGTGAAATATCACGAAATCTGTTTATTACGCGAATCGCGCAAATAATCACGAAATATACCCCACTTGGTAAGAAAAATGCGAAATCGTATCGGAAAAGATCTCCAATAAACGTTTAAATGCTCTTGAGAACTTGACTATAGTAGTTTCCTTCTCAGTTGATTGATAGCGCTGTATATTCTCTACACAAATGCACACAAAGCGATGAGCCCTGTGTATCGGAAGTATGTGTATTCAGTTCCGCGATCTCTAAGGCAATCATTAAAATCGATATTTGTTATCGATTACAGCAGATGGCGTTGTGGTCGTAGCAAGATCGGTTGTAGATGCAGCAGTGCGCATTATACTCTTTCGCAATGAAAGTTCGCCACTTATGAACCTTTATCAGCAAATGTCCAGCAGTTAAGTACAAAAATGCTGAAAACTAACGTTACAACAGTTTTTCCGAGGGCCGAGGAATACAACAGTGAGGCGTTCTATGTATTTGATGCTGCAAGAAGGATTCTAATGTGTAGGTACTGTAAGTAATGTTCGCATTACGTGAAAACGAAGAGATGTGTGCGATAAATACTGTAGAGAATCAGAAACACACAAAAAGAAGAAGAATGAAGCAAATGAACATAATTTTAAGCAGCAAATAACAATCGGCGATACTTTACACATTGCAAAGGAGTTGAAAAGTGATAGAGAGCAATTTGTAATAGACACAACAAAAGCATTTATGCAAGCCAGCATTTCTATAGAAAAATTGGATAATCCTGGCATGACGACATGGATGAATATAAAAGGGAAAATAATACCGACTTTATTATAAAATATGACGATATTAGTAGGCCTATCGCACCGAGCTCGATAGCTGCAGTCGCTTAAGTGGAGGCAGTATCCAGTAATCGGGAGATAATGGGTTCGAGCCCCACTATTGGCAGCCCTGAAGATGGTTTTCCGTGGTTTCCCATTTTCACACCAGGCAAATGCCGGGGTTTTAAGGCCACGACTGCTTCCTTCCAATTCCTAGGCCTTTCCTATCCCATCGTCTCCGTAAGACCTATCTGTGTCGGTGCGACGTAAAGCAAATAAATAAATAAATTAAATAAATAAATAAATTAAATAAATAAATAAATAAATCGCCTGGTTGAGTTGTAATAATGTTATTGTTTTTACGTCCCACTAACTACTTTTATGGTTTTCGGAGATGCCGAGATGTCGGAATGTTGTCCCACAGGAGGTTTTTACGCGCCAATAAAACTAGTAACACGGGGCTGACGTATTTAATCACCGGACTGAGCCAGGATTGTACCTACCAACTTGGGCTCAGAAAGCCAACGCCTTAACCGTCTGAGTTACTCATCCCCGGCCGGGCAGCACCAGCATATCCATGAATATCTTCCAGGTATATATGGCTTTGCAAAATGCAGTGAAAGCGCGTCTGATAGAAGACAAGAAAGAAGACATTGTTAGTGAAGTGTTAGGAGGATTTGCACCAAGTGTTCGCAAGTATTATGGTTTCCGACGTCTAATGTGGTCAGTGGAAGGGGCTGCTTTGTTTACAAAAACATACTTTCTGACTGTCGCACGACTCTGAATCCTGATAATGTTGAAACCATGCGTAGTTTTTTACTTTGGAGACAAGTCATTCAAAATGTTAAAACATGTAGAACCAAACCAAACCCCACGGCACTTAACGCCCTGAAAGGGCCTTGGCCTGCCCTGTGCCCGCTGCTCAGCCTGAAGGCCTTCAGATTAAGAGGGGTCGTGTGGTCAGCACGACGTATCCTCTCGGCCATTATTCTGGGCTTTCGAGACCGGGGCCGATATCTCACCATCAATAGCTCCTCAGTTCTAATCAGGTAGGCTGAGTGGACCTCGAACCAGCCCTCAGGTCGAGAAAAACTCCCTGACCTGGCCGGGAATCGAACCTGGGGCCTCCTGGCGAGAGGCAGGCACGCTACCCCTACACCACGGGACCGGCGAAAACATGTAGGTTGCGTATAAATTCCTAACTTCCGCCTGACTTCATTTTGAGGATTCAGTGATCTATATAGGCCTACCGGTATTTATTTCTACAACATTTTGTATATTTGGTTGTTCTAAGATTTAATAACAATTTAATACATTACAGTTGTTCACTTTAAAACCCCTAATCACAAAATTAGTTAGTTTTACCCCATACCATAAGGAATATTTCACAAGAAACATTGATCAGTATGACAATTTATTTTACGAAATACCTACCGAAATAGTGTTAGTTTTAACACCAAAATCAACAGTCTTATTTCACCAAAAAATAAGGCCCTTAGTTATAATAAGTACGAATGGACAGAGAAAGTGGAAAGGGATTGGGACAGGGTAGCAAAAGAAGTAGTACACTTACTGAAATAAGGATGGGAAAGAGTGTTAGAGGAGAATAATATTGATAAAGCATTGGAATCGTTGCTACATGCAATAAAGATGATAGCTCAGACGGATAAAGGTGGAAGAAGAAAAAATAAAGAGGGAGAAGAATGGTTTAATAAAGAGTGTGAAGGTATGCAAAAGAGGGTGTTGGGAGCATTAGGGGAGTATAGGAAAAAAGATGGGAGAGCAGAAAGAGAGGTCTTCTGTAAGTTAAGGAAAGATTACAAAAAGAAAATTTGTGAGGTAAAAAAGGTGTGGCTAGAGGAACAAACTGAAGTCATAAATAAAGAATGTAAGTTGAACAGCACTGGAAAAGTTTGGGGAAGGATAAACAGAATAATTAAGGGGGGGAGGAGGCAAGAGAAAACGAGTATTGAGGATGTACAGTAGGTTGGCTACTTTAGGGAATTAATCAGACGGAAGGGGGAGGTATGGTTGAGTGAGATGGGGGATGAAGCAATTTGGAGGAATAGAAGAGTGGTAATTTACGAACTATACAAGGAAATTACAAGAGAAGAAACATTGGAAGTGATAAGAAGAATTAAGGGCAGGTCGACTGGGGGTTGCAATGATATCAATAATAAGTTTTGGAAAGAAATTAGCAAAAATGGGACAATGATAGAGGGCATAGTTAAGCTATTCAATAAGATTTTTGATGAGGGGAAGTACCCTAGGGAGTGGGAGAGATGATTCGTATGCCCAATATATAAGGGAAAGGGTAGTAAAAACAGTATGAATAATTATAGGGGAATATCTCTGTTAGATTCCTTAAGTAAAATTTATACAGGGGTGTTAGCGAACAGGTTAAGTGAATGGGCCGAAAGAAACAAAGTATTGCCAGATTATCAAGGGGGATTTAGATAAAAAGAAAAGAACAGTGGACAATATAATGATAGTGAAGACTGTATTGGAGAAGTATATGAGCTTGTCAAGAGGTAAGGTGTATGTAGTGACAATTGACTTTGAAAAGGCGTTTGATAGGGTGAATAGAGGGGCTCTGTTAGATAAATTGGGTAGGTTGGGGGTGTCAGAAAAGATGTTAAGGGCAGTGGAGGTGATGTATAGGGTGGTTAGGTGCTGTGGAAAATTGGGTGACGATAGGTTGAGCAGACAACTAGAGTTTAACAGCTTATAAATCTCATGTTTATTCCGTATTGGCTCAACACAACTAAGGTTAAGTTAAGAGTAAGTTCCCACCTTCCAATACTTAACAATTTCTATATAATAGACTTATTAATTACATAATATAATCCATATAACCTCTAGTACATGTTTCGTTCCGATATGGAACATCTTCAGCTAAAATTGGTAAAATGGCAAGACAATTAAAATACATTGATGTTAAGATGATACGTAAGCTAAAAGATATGATAAAATGGCTCGAAAATTAAAACATATGATAAAGATGATGAGATAAAGTTCATTCATGTTGGTTAAAAACCACAACAAGTCAGTTTTCAAGTGGCGAGTTAAAAACAGCGATAAGGTTCTTCATGTTGGAGGCGTATACATTTTGTCGATCTTGAATATAAATTGAAGAATACAGGATTTTCTTATATGTGATTTATCGGGGAGATCTTGATAAAATAACCGTAGTTGAAGTTGAGTTTGGTAGGATTATTAAAATGTGTCTGAAACGAGAAAAGGAGAAGTGAAATAGAAAATATTTTGAGGAGAAAACCTTGTTAAAAATGTATGTTCGCGAGAAAGAAGGATAATAGAGTTGATTACCTTAAAGACAATCTTGTCGTATTTAACGTCCTCCCTTACGCCGTGTTGTTAACTGACTGAGTCCTGTGTACGTGTGTGAGGTGCTTGCGGTGGGCGGGGAGTATTGGAGGGAGAGGTAAGTGACGTGAGGAGAGCGGGTGAAGTGTTGCGTAGGGTGGAGCTTACTGAGGAGTGGTGTTGTGATAGGCTAGGGGAAACGGACGGAAAGGAAGGGGGACAATTGTGTGAGGTGGAGCTGTTCGGAAGGAGGTGTGTTGGTTGTTTGTTTGTTGGGATTCTTTTTGATGGTTTTTCTGGATGAGTCTAAATTAGTAGCCTCTTCTAATAATATATTTAAATACGTTAAATACGACAAGATTGTCTTTAAGGTAATCAACTCTATTATCCTTCTTTCTCGCGAACATACATTTTTAACAAGGTTTTCTCCTCAAAATATTTTCTATTTCACTTCTCCTTTTCTCGTTTCAGACACATTTTAATAATCCTACCAAACTCAACTTCAACTACGGTTATTTTATCAAGATCTCCCCGATAAATCACATATAAGAAAATCCTGTATTCTTCAATTTATATTCAAGATCGACAAAATGTATACGCCTCCAACATGAAGAACCTTATCGCTGTTTTTAACTCGCCACTTGAAAACTGACTTGTTGTGGTTTTTAACCAACATGAATGAACTTTATCTCATCATCTTTATCATATGTTTTAATTTTCGAGCCATTTTATCATATCTTTTAGCTTACGTATCATCTTAACATCAATGTATTTTAATTGTCTTGCCATTTTACCAATTTTAGCTGAAGATGTTCCATATCGGAACGAAACATGTACTAGAGGTTATATGGATTATATTATGTAATTAATAAGTCTATTATATAGAAATTGTTAAGTATTGGAAGGTGGGAACTTACTCTTAACTTAACCTTAGTTGTGTTGAGCCAATACGGAATAAACATGAGATTTATAAGCTGTAATTTAGCCAACCAGGCAAAAAAACAATCAAATACCTATTTGAACTTAAAGATTAAATTGTCAAAAATTGGCAAAGACATAAATTTCCTAAAACAATGTTTACATCAAAAACTCGTTCCTAAATTTCTAAATTCAGTACAGAGAAAACCTTGTACAACAAAATGGCACAAAGCTACTCAGGAAAAAACTAACGACTTATGGCTCAAAAATGAAATTAAATTTCTATACAGAAAAAAGTCTTTTTTAAACTCTAAGTTATATAACGCTCATCTAGAAGCTTCCTCCCTTATGGCCCCTATTGAATGGGATTCCTTTTTGAAATATGGTGATACAAAAATTCAAAATATCTTGGATAAGAAACAAGAAATCTTGAACAAAAAACTTCACGGTCTTACTCTAAATCAAAAAAACATAAATCAGTCAAAAGAATCCTCCACTAACATTGAACCCAATTCAACCTTTCACCCTCCGACTAAGAATCTAACTGACGTTGTTTTCGAGGACAAAGAATTGCAGATTATCAACAAAGGACCCAAACATAATTGGTCTAATCCATACAACCAAAAGCAATACATAACAACCATTGCTGAAGTAGAACAGGTCATAGCTCAACTTCCAGTAGATCAACAACTCGAAACTAAATTCGAAGTCAAAAAGAAACTCGTAGAATTATTTAAAGATCAGAAAGTTAACACACCCCATTTACCTTCTACAGATATAAAAGGCCTAAAACAAAAAATAAAAGATAATGACCTTATAATCACAAAGGCGGATAAAGGCAATGTGTCAGTTATTATGCATAAAAAAGAATATATAGAAAAAACCGAAGCATTTTTTTCAGATAATACTTTCACAAAAATTAAAAAAGATCCGACTAACTCTGTCCAAAGAAAATTAAAACAAATACTTAAAAACATTAATTTTATCCTTAATGAGAACGAAATATCAAACCTAATTAATATGAATCCAAGACTACCAACAGCAAGGGCTTTGCCCAAGATACATAAACCTGACACACCCATTAGACCAATTATTAACTTTAGAAATAGCCCCACCTACAAAACCTCTAAATTTATCAATAGCTTCCTAAAGAAGTACTATACTTTCCAAAGCAGAACCACAATCAATAACTCAATAGAATTTTGTAAAATTATCAAGAACACAAAATTAAAATCATCTTTCACCTTGAACTCTTTCGACGTCACTAATATGTATTCTACGATCCCCACGAAAGAAACTTTAAATATAATTAAGAACAACTTAAAGACACACAGAAAACTTAGTAACCATGAAATAGAAGAATTTATGTTACTCCTAGAATTCACACTTAACAATAATTATTTTTCCTTCAATAACACAGTATACCAACAAAGTGGTCTTCCTATGGGATCTCCAGCGTCAGGTATCCTTGCTGAAATATACATGGATCACTTAGAAAAACATAAAATTTTAAATGATGAAAAAGGCATCATTATCTGGCTAAGGTTTGTCGACGACATCTTCGCAATTATAGATGAACAAATCAATAGTAGCACTAATTTATTAGACCAAATCAACAGTTTGGACCCTTTCATAAAATTTACATTAGAAACTGAGAACAATAAAAAACTAAATTTCCTTGATTTAACAATCGAAAGGAAAGAAGAAAAGTTGGCCTTTACAATCTTTAGAAAACCGACTCAAACTATAAATACCATACGAAAAGATTCATACCATCCTGAGGCACATAAAAAGAGTTCCTTTTTAAGCATGTTAAACAGAGCCTTCAACATTCCCTTATCTAAAAACGACCTCCAAAAAGAAATTAATCTCATTTATAAAATAGCGATAAGCAACGGATACACAAAACACTACATAGATAGATTAGTGAATAAAATGAAGAATAAACCTCAAACGCAGCTAGTAAAAGAACATAAAAAGAAGAACTACGCCACCTTTACTTATAATAACGGGAATATTTACCAGATTACTAACATTTTTAAGAAATTTAATTTCAATATTGCTTTCCGCACCAATAACAACAATCAACGGCTAATTTTCAATCACCAAAGCATTGCAAGTAATAACAAATATTTAAATTCCGGGATATATAGGCTTAAATGCTCAAATTGTGCCACTTCTTATATCGGACAAACAGGCCGCAATTTCTCAGTAAGATACCAAGAACATATTAATGCCGAAAAACACAGGAAGTACTCGGCCATGAGTCTTCACATGACCGAATATAAACACAATTTTACATCGATAGAAAGGGACTTAACCATTCTACAAACGCTAAACAAAGGTAAATTAATGAATATCCTTGAAAATATCTATATTGAAATTGATCAGAAGCGAAATCCCAACCAGAATGTTAACGAAATTACGGAAAACATAAATATATTATTAGAAGAGGCTACTAATTTAGACTCATCCAGAAAAACCATCAAAAAGAATCCCAACAAACAACCAACACACCTCCTTCCGAACAGCTCCACCTCACACAATTGTCCCCCTTCCTTTCCGTCCGTTTCCCCTAGCCTATCACAACACCACTCCTCAGTAAGCTCCACCCTACGCAACACTTCACCCGCTCTCCTCACGTCACTTACCTCTCCCTCCAATACTCCCCGCCCACCGCAAGCACCTCACACACGTACACAGGACTCAGTCAGTTAACAACACGGCGTAAGGGAGGACGTTAAATACGACAAGATTGTCTTTAAGGTAATCAACTCTATTATCCTTCTTTCTCGCGAACATACATTTTTAACAAGGTTTTCTCCTCAAAATATTTTCTATTTCACTTCTCCTTTTCTCGTTTCAGACACATTTTAATAATCCTACCAAACTCAACTTCAACTACGGTTATTTTATCAAGATCTCCCCGATAAATCACATATAAGAAAATCCTGTATTCTTCAATTTATATTCAAGATCGACAAAATGTATACGCCTCCAACATGAAGAACCTTATCGCTGTTTTTAACTCGCCACTTGAAAACTGACTTGTTGTGGTTTTTAACCAACATGAATGAACTTTATCTCATCATCTTTATCATATGTTTTAATTTTCGAGCCATTTTATCATATCTTTTAGCTTACGTATCATCTTAACATCAATGTATTTTAATTGTCTTGCCATTTTACCAATTTTAGCTGAAGATGTTCCATATCGGAACGAAACATGTACTAGAGGTTATATGGATTATATTATGTAATTAATAAGTCTATTATATAGAAATTGTTAAGTATTGGAAGGTGGGAACTTACTCTTAACTTAACCTTAACTAGAGTTTAAGGCGGGTTTAAAGCAAGGGTGTAAATTATTGCCAATATTGTTTATTTATTACCGATATCCTGGATGGACATGGGGGAAACAATTGGGCCGTGCCGGTGATTAATGGGTTGGAGATACCGGGATTGATTTTTGCTGATGATGTGATATTGATAACTCTAACTTCAAGAGGGATGCAGAGAAGCTTAAATGCAGTGTCGGATTTTGCAAAGAAATGGGCCTTGAAAATTAACGGGGTGATTCATGGTGTGGGTTGCTGTAGTCATGTCCTAGTTCATGAACCGTGGGAAACGGCTGAGTGGCCTAGTAAGTGGTCCTGAGAGTCGGGATACCAGTTGCTGTGGAATGGGAGTGGGCATCTCGGACATATTCTGAGTCGTGGCCCTCCTTGTGCTCAGGCGGCTAGGACTATACAATTCACCGGTGGTCCATAACCCGTTAGAGGAGAGATCCTCACTTGGACTATGTGCAAGTAGGGTAGCATCCTGCTTCATGAATTTACCAAGCTCAGAACATTTTAAGCAAGCCTCGGACCTATGGGAGTAATGGAGTCCCACTTCCATTTGACAGGTGAGGGACTCCTTGGAAACAACTTGGCGAACAAAATGGAATTCGATGGGGAGCTATCAACATTAATGGGGCTTATGGAAGAAAGAAAGTAGAACTGGCTGAGTCAGCAAAGAGGATGCATCTGGATGTGCTAGGAGTAAGTGATATGTGGGTAAGAGGAGATAACGAGGAAGTGACAGGACATTATAAAGTGTACTTGACGGGTGTTAGAAAGGGAAGGGCAAAGTCTGAGGTAGGGCTCTTTATCAGGAATACCATTGCACGCAACATAGTTTCTGTTAGGCACGTAAATGAGCGAATGATGTGGGTGGATTTTCAGTTGGAGGCATTAGGACGAAAATTGTCTCAGTGTATTCACCATGTGAGTGTGCAGATGAGGATGAAGTTGACAAATTTTATGAAGCATTGAGTGACATTGTGGTTAGGGTCAACAGCAAGGATAGAATAGTGCTAATTGGCAATTTCAATGCGAGTGTTGGAAGTAGAACTGAATGATACGAAAGGATGATTCATAAATGTGGGGAAGATCTGGAAGCTAATGGGAATGGGAAGCGTTTGCTGGACTTCTGTGCTAGTATGGGTTTAGTTGTTACAGATACATTCTTCAAGCATAAGGCTATTCACCGCTACACATGGGAGGCTAGGGGCACCAGATCCATAATAGACTATTTCTTACCCGACTTCAAATTCAGGAAGTCTGTTAGGAATGTACGAGTTTTCTGGGCAGTTTTCAATGATACAGACCACTGTCTGATCTGTAGTGAACTAAGTATCTCTAGGCCTAGGGTAGAGAAAGTGAAATCTGCCTGCAAACGAATGAGGGTAGAAAATCTCCAGGACTAGGAAATTAGAAGTACATTGATATGGTTAGTGAGAAATTTTAGACAGTAAGCAGGTTCAGGATATAGAAAGAGAATGGGTGGCATACAGGGATGCTTTAGTAGAAACAGCAAGGGAATGCCTAGGAACAACTGTGTGTAAATATGGGAAAAGGCAAACATCTTGGTGGAATGATGAAGTGAGAGCAGCTTGTAAACTTAAAAAAAAGGCTAATCAGAAATGGCTCCAAACAAGGGCGGATGCAGACAGGGATTTGTACGTAGATGAAAGAAACAGAGCGATACAAATAGTTGTTGAATCCAAAAATAAGTCGTGGGAAGATTTTGGAAATAACCTGGAAAGGCTAGGTCGAGCAGCTGGGAAACCTTTCTGAACAGTAATAAAGAATCTTAGGAAGGGAGGGAGAAAGGAAATGAACAGTGTTTTAAGTAATTCAGGTGAACTCATAATAGATCCCAGTGAATCACTGGAGAGGTGGAGGGAATATTTTGAACATCTGCTCAACGTAGAAGGAAATCTTCCTGGTGGTGTTGCAAACAGCCGAGCTCATGGGGAGGAGGAAAATTATGTTGGTGAAATTACGCTTGAGGAAGTAGAAAGGATGATAAATAAACTCCATTGTCATAAGGCAGCAGGAATAGGTGAAATTAGACCTGAAATGGTGAAGTATAGTGCGAAGGCAGGGATGAAATGGCTTCATAGAGTAGTAAAATTAGCATGGAGTGTTGGTAAGATACCTTCAGATTGGACAAAAGCAGTAATTGCACCTATCTACAAGCAAGGGAACAGGAAGGATTGCAACAACTATCGAGGTATCTCATTGATTAGTATACCAGGCAAGGTATTCACTGTCATCTTATAAGGGAGGGTGTGATCAGTAGTTGAGAGGAAGTTGGATGAAAACCAGTGTGGTTTCAGACCACAGAGGGGCTGTCAGGATTAGATTTTCAGTATGCGCCAGGTAATTGAAAAATGCTACGAGAGGAATAGGCAGTTGTGTTTATGTTTCGTAGATCAAGAGAAAGCATATGACAGGGTACCAAGGGAAAAGATGTTCGCCATACTGGGGGACTGGGGAATTAAAGATAGATTATTAAAATCAATGAATGGCATTTATGTTGACAATTGGGCTTCAGTGAGAATTGATGGTAAAATGAGTTCTTGGTTCAGGGTACTTACAGGGGTTAGAAAAGGCTGTAATCTTTCACCTTTGCTGTTCGTAGTTTACATGGACCATCTGCTGAAAGGTATAAAATGGCAGGGAGGGATTCAGTTAGGTGGAAATGTAGTAAGCAGTCTGGCCTATGCTGACGACTTGGTCTTAATGGCAGATTGTGCCGAACTCCTGCAGTCTAATATCTTGGAACTTGAAAATAGGTGCAATGAGTATGGTATGAAAATTAGCCTTTCAAAGACTAAATTGATGTCAGTAGGTACGAAATTTAACAAAATTGAATGTCAGATTGGTGATTCAAAGCTAGAACAGGTCGATAATTTCAAGTATTTAGGTTGTGTGTTCTCCCAGGATGGTAATATAGTAAGTGAGATTGAATCAAGGTGTAGTAAAGCTAATGCAGTGAGCTCGCATTTGTGATTAACAGTATTCTGTAAGAAGGAAGTCAGCTCCCAGATGAAACTATCTTTACATCGGTCTGTTTTCAGACGAACTTTGCTTTACGGGAGTGAAAGCTGGTTGGACACAGGATATCTTATTCGTTAGAAGTAACCAACATGAAAGTAGCGAGAATGATTGCTGGTACAAACAGGTGGGAACAATGGCAAGAGGGTAGTTGGAATGAGGAGATAAAGGCCGAGTTAGGAATTAACTCGATGGATGAAGCTGTATGCATAAACCGGCTTTGGTGGTGGGGTCACGTGAGGCGAATGGAGGAGGATAGGTTACCTAGGAGAATAATGGACTCTGTTATGGAGGGTAAGAGAAGTAGAGGTAGACCAAGACGATGGTGGTTAGACTCAGTTTCTAATGATTTAAAGATAAGAGGTATAGAACTAAATGAGGCCACAGTACTAGTTGCAAATAGAGGCTTGCAGACTGAACGCTGAAAGGCATAACAGTCTTTAATGATAATGTATGTATGTATGTATGTATGTATGTATGTGTGTGTGTGTGTGTGTGTGTGTGTGTGTGTATAAAGCGAAAGTGCTAGTAGCCCAGGTACACAAAGGAAGGAGGATGGGAAATGGGTCGTGCAGGGAGAAAGGTTTTAACAATTAAGTAAGAGTCATTATTAACAGAAAAGGGACTTGGGACGATCAAATAAGATGAGCGAGAAGCAAAGGTATGGTCACTTTAGCCTCAGTCAATAACTTGCTGGCTAAATTTCCGGGTATCAGTTATAAAACCTTGAGGTTATATTTAAGATTGGCGGTTTTTGGTAGGGTAATGTATGGGGCTGAAGTATGGGGGTTGGATGAGAAAAGAGTGGAATTAAGACAAATCATTAGTAATTTCGGTAAGTCGGTGATGCGGCTACCGAAGTGCACAACTAATGCAGGGGTGGAATTACTATGTGGGGAAAATTTGGAATTTGAGTATGTGAAAAGAATAGTTAAATATTGGATGATTTTGAAAAGACAAGAGGACGGGAGGGTGCTGCAAGCCACGTACGAACAACAACTGAAGACTATGGGTAAGGGATGCTGGCTAGTTAAATTATATTTGGAGATGATTGGATTAGGGTACAGGTGGGGGGGGGGGGGGAGAGGTGTGGACGAAGAGAGAAGGCTGAAGGTGCTTTCGAGGAGGATTAGAGATATGTATAGGCAGAAATTATTGGAGGAAAGTAGACTAAGATCTTCGCTTAATGTTTTTAATAAAGTAGAGGAAGTAACGGGGATAAATATTAGATACGTTGATAGGTTAAATAGGGGTGGGTTGGTTTGGTGGCTGATGGGACTACATAAGAATAAGGGTTGGTTAAAAGGGAGAGACAAGACAGTTTGTATATGTGGGGCAGTGAATGACAATTTTCACTTATTAGGTGATTGTAAAAAAACAAGTAATATAAGAAATAGTTTATTCAGTGCCAAACATCGAAAATTATTAGGAAAAGGGGATGAGCAGACTATTATAAGGTGGATTATTAAGCAGTGGGAATGCGAGGGAGAGTTAAACAGGTATCTGTGTGCAATAAAAAAGTCCCGTGAGAGCAAAATGAAAGAGAGAGATTCATAGGGTGGATATGTGTAAGTGTAAAGGACTTGAATGCATTGTGGTTTGTTTTGGTATGATGAAATGTTTGGTGATAAGTGTAATGGAGTCACGTGCAATGAATTTAAAGATGAAGTATAGCCTAGAGGGGATACAGGGGTATGTGTTTGGAATGGTGATGTGTGTTTATGGGAAGCTTGTTTAATAGTTTGATGATATTTAGTGGATGGAGTTTGTATGGTAAATTTAATGGTGAGTGGAGTACTGGTGGTGGTACATAGTTGAATTGGTGAATAAATAGAGTTGGCTATATGATGTGGTATTTTGCAAATGTAGAGGCCTTACCGTTTGTGGTATGGCAGGATGGTATGTAATTGCTGACTATCTGTGTTCTGGAATTCAGCGGGAGTAGGTAAGTGAACAAGGAATGTGACGCAAGTAGCTGAGTGCACAAGGACATGTGATGGGTGTGCTGAAACAGGAAGTCTGGCTCTTGCAGCAACAATCGCTTGTATCTGATATATCTAGAATGTAAGGAAGGAGAAGGGCTAGATTAGTCTTATTTAAGGTAGCTAATTAGTACGTAGTTAAGGTATCCAATTAGTCTATAGATTTTTAATTATTATTATTATTATTATTATTATTATTATTATTATTATTATTATTACTATTATAATATTTGGACATGTGCAGTTTTCTCACGATTTATGTACAGTAAGAGATAGTAAGGAGTAGTAAGTAAGGGAGAGCAGGACATACCCGTAAGAGGATGGGGTAGGACGGGCCTACCCTGTATAAGTAAAAGAGAGATATACTGTATGCTGAATGAGGAGGAGAGGGGTAGGGTATAGGAGGAGAGTGGTTTCAGCCTCACGAGGTTGGCTGCAAATGGAATGGTGAAAAAGCTGCGCTTTCATCTGGTAGGGGTTGTTGGGGCTTCTTTCGGGCCCCATGGATAGGGCCGGTCGTGTCGTCAATGGGAGGATGGCCTTTTTCCCACCAGGGATGATGACATGGCTGGACAGCAGTAGTAGTAGGTCGATAGTTTCTTTTTAATTTTTTTTTTGTTTTGTTATTTTTTAATTTATTTTAATATCCAGCGGGGTTGATGGTCGTGGCATGTAGGGACTGAGGATGACTGCTGTGGTGATCCTCCCTAGGGAGTGTCACGTTACCAGAGTATCTGATGGACCTCATGGCATACTCAGGGAGTCTCGTGTTTTTCCTTTTTCCTTTTCTTGTAAGTTGTTTTCATTGTGAACATGTATTTGGGCTGTAATGTTCAATAATAAATACAATACAATACATAAAATTTATAATATTAATTATGAATTGTTGTTTGATGTCAGTTTTCATAACTGCATAACGTTTTGTGATGTTGCTTGAGGATCCAACCAGCCTATGGGCAGAAGAAATAACAGACGCATAGTAAAGGCAGATGATAATATATTCAGGGAAGAGGTATAAGAAACCATGCTAGGAATGAGAGCTGAAAAACAAACAATAGAAACTCTATGAACAATCTGTGGAAAATATTTTAGCTGTATCCAGACCCAAGTTGGGAGGAATGAATGGTTTAGGAATGTTACTGGGCTAAGACGGAGAAGAGTGCTGTCACCACCATTGTTTATCATAGTAATGTGACTTAACCACAAGAGAGATCACCAACAGTGTGCAAAAGACTTTCCTGTTCTACTTATGAGTGAGGTTTCTTCTTGGGATGTTGAGATTCCAAGGAAAGCAAAATTAGTAATGTTTAACAGCTACTTCTGAGAATAGCCCAAGTGCACTTGGAAGGCGAGGCAAAAGGAAGATGCCAGGTTGGAAGGCTTAGAACTTGCTGGATGGGTGTGGTCAAGTGGTTAAGTGTAAGAGAGGGCCATAAGCCCTAACTTTATCACAAATGTAGATCAAGAATGAATGAATAAATAAATACATAAGACTGGCATTGCAGTCAGGGGAAGGACAATGGATTATGTCATGAAGAACAGGACATTTGTGAATAGAGGAGAGTGGAAGAGGTTTATCAACAGTACCCGAGAAACTGGAACTGTGAATTGATGATGATAATGATGAAATGAAATGGCGTATGGCTTTTAGTGCCGGGAGTGTCCAAGGACAAGTTCGGCTTGCCAGGTGCAGGTCTTTTGAATTGACTCCCGTAGGCGACCTGCGCGTCGTGATAAGGATGAAATGATGATGAAGACGACACATACACCCAGCCCCCGTGCCAGCGAAATTAACCAATTAAGGTTAAAATTCCCGACCCTGCCGGGAATCGAACCCGGAACCCCTGGGGCCAAAGGCCAGGCCACTAACTATTTAGCCATGGAGCCGGATGATGATAATGATGATTACTATGAATGGAAGAATTTGTGAAGGACTTGAAAGAAAGATGAGTTAATGCTATTTGCTGATGATATTGTGATGTGGGGAATGAACGTGAAGAAAGTACAAAAGAAGCTGAAATACTGAATGCCAAATTTCTGAAATATGGTATGAAATTCAATGTGGAGAAGTGTAAGATGTTAGTGATAACAAAAGGTGACAGAGTTGGAAAAGGAATTATTAATATTGGGAGGTCAGCTTCAAATACCTAGGAAGCGAACTAATGCAAAATGAAAGGCTGGCTATAGAGATTTGCAAAGAAGTGCAAGGGGCAAATGTGTTCTCCCAGAATGTAAGGAACCTAGTTCGGAAGGAGGATGTACGTACTATGGTAGTGTAAGGAAGTTATTATACACTATACACACCAGTGAAGATCTGGGTAGAGACTAGAAACAGGAAGAGAAAAATTCAGGCTACTGAAATGAAATTCCTAAGAAGTGTCATAGAAAAGACAAAGTGAGAAATGTTAGGAAATAAATTGAAGTAGAAAAGTTTTATGACAGGAGAATGGATTAAGAGGTTTGGACTTGTAAAGAGAATGGAGGAAATAGATGCTGAAACAGATGACGGATGCTAAGTTTGTGGCATAGAGCACGTGGGAGATACAGAGCAAGATGGATATACTTGGTCAAGACTAGTATAAGAAGAAGGAACTGGGAATGAAACAGAATTACAAAAGAATGATGGAAGGAGAGGAGGTGGAGAAGTACCATAAATGCCCCCACCTGGCTGGAACTAGATAAGTGGAAATGATGATGAAGACGACAATCTATTTAGGCTTTACTTGTTAAGTATTTAAACTTTGTCCTTAAATGCTCAGAGGTGTTTCCAAAAACCGAAAAAGTAGTTAATTGGACGTAAAGCCAATGACATTATTATTATTATTATTATTATTATTATTATTATTATTATTATTATTATTATTAAATGCTCAGAGGGAAAGAGTTGCTCAAATATCTTAAAAGTGGTACTATTAGAACTGAAACACTTTAGAATTAAGAGAATTCTGATGGAATGAATTCTTATACTGACAAATTGAACACTGTTCTTGATGTTCACTTTTTTTTTTTTTTTTGTATTCTTTCCTTTTGTAACTAGTGTTGTGCCACAACCTTAGTTGATGAGATACTTGTAATGGCTAGTTTACTAATTACCAATTGTAAAATTTTAAAGTATATTTTTTGTCTTCTACAGAGTTGCAAGCTAGATATTGGGCATTCCTGTTTGGCAATTTGCAAAGAGCTGTTGATGAAATATATCAGACATGTGAAACTGATGAAAGTGTTTCAGAATGTAAGGTAAGTATTAATGGCTATGCATTATTTAACATTTTATCAATATTTTTGTAGAATACTTTCAGCTTCATTAGATAGTTCAATGGTTTCATGTTTTATGTGTAGGAGGTCATCCTTGTGTTAGAGAACTACACTCGGGATTTTCATAGCCTGATAGAGTGGTTCAAATTGAAGTGGGAATATGAAAATACCCCTCCTCCTCAACGGCCAACATCTCTTGCGTGGGAAGTGCGCAAGTCTTCACCGGGCAAGGTATTTTTTAAGATTGGCTTAATGTAATCTTCTAGGCCTTATTGTCAACGTATATTTGACTCTGTTGTACATGTTTGTTTATAGGTTCGTAACATGATAGCATCAGAATTACCTACTGTTCCTGGTACTGGAAAGCCTCGTAATTTGAACAGTCCTCCTCCATCTGCTGATATAGTTGCAGTCCCTCATGTTGAATCTGCAGAAACTATGAAGGACTTGTTACCTGAAAAGGCATCTTCCCCCTCATTTGATTCAACAGAAAATAAGAAATCTGGCCTATTTGCTGGTGATGTACAGCTAGAAGATTCTTCTGGAAGTACGTTGATTGTGTGCAAGACAGTAAATGATACTGAGGTGAAACTTGAAAATAGTAAGGAACCAATCACTGTGGTCAGTGATATAGAAATAGTGAAGGAACTTCTATCCCCAAATACAGTTGCAGAAACTGAGGAAAGTATTTGTACTGAAGATAATACAAAGGTATATTTAGGAAATGATTCATTAGACAAAAAAAAAGAAGATATTCAGTGCAATAGTACAGTGGATGAAATAAATAGTGAAAATTGTCAAAAAGAAACAAATGAAGTTCTAATGATACATCAAGCTTCTCAGACTGATCTGGAAGAGTGTGTCGAGGATTCAGATGGTTTAAGGTTTTTGTCTGTTGGACAACCACCTCCTACTCCTGCACCTGCTCCAGTACCACCATCTGCACCCGTTGCTGTAAGCAAGCCAGTTACACCGTCGACCCTAGGAAAAGCACCTGCTGTCAGTCGAGCACCACTTGCACCTGCTCGTGCTGGACTTCGTACTAGCAGTGCAGGCCCAGCTTCTAGACCACAGGCTCTTTCAAAACCTCCTTATTCAACTGTGTCAAGATTGTCTAGCCCTTACAGACCTCAGCAATCGGCTCAGATTGAGCCCCGTTCACATCTGGTATCTGTTAGTAGTGGTAATACATCCAAACTCCAATCTTCTACAAACTATTCTGGTTCTGCTGCAAAAATTCAGTCAGTTAACACAGGTTCTCCTAAGCCTCAGCAGATACCACCTAGTACCTCATCTCTTTCTAGGGTTTCAACTTCAGCTGTAGTAACTGCCAAGCCCCACACAAATCCTCGGCTCATGAGGAGTCGAACTTCAACAGATGTGAGACCAGCTGGTAGAGGTGTAGCACTTCGCAGACCTCCAGATTCTGCTATAAAGGTGCAGAGACCGATTGTTGGTGTGAGACAGGTAAGATACTTTTAAAAGTTTAATATTGTTACTTTTAAATGGACTGCATGAGCACATTATGAACTCTCATTGATCATGTGACATCTTATCTGATTGGAGATTTGGTTAAAGGGGGACACCTTTGTCCTAAAGGAAAATTGTGTAATTTTTTATTTATTTATTTAGGTCTACAAGGTGCTGTAACTTGTTGGATTCTGTTTCATCTGCAGTAGCAGTATCAGAATTTAAAAATATGTGCCTAATTGCTTGTTGGAAATGAATGGATACTAATGCACCAAATGAACATATTTATTATTATTCTCATTTAGGGCCATTAGATACCATGTCAAGTAACTATAAGGCATTTCTGCAAGCCTTTTTGCAGCCTGAAAACGTTGCATTCTTTCTCTGGCCACCTGTTTCCTTTCTTCTGTCCAGCCGTTGTTCTGCTTTTGCTCATCGTGGAAGCCCTTAAATTTGTTAATCACTGATCTGTATTTTGATCGGTTAGAGATGTCCGCCTGATTCAGTCCCATGCTTTTGAGGTCCTTACTTCCTTGAACCATTTATCTGAGACATTAGGTCTGTTATTCAATAAAAATCTGCTTCATTGTTCAGGTTGCATTCATCCTGAACAGATGTCCATAGAACTTCAGTCGTCGTTTTTCTTATTGACTCCATCAGCCGTTCATTATCCCTGTATAGCTCTTCTCTTCCTCGGAGTGTATACTGTCCATCTGTTATCTCAGGACCCATTATTTTTGCAAAGGATCTTGCGCTCATACTTCCGCTTCTCTCAGTCCAGCCTGTCCTGTCATTCTGAAGCATTCACTTGTGTACAGACACTTGAGTTTGATCACAGTGTTATACTGTAGTGCCCTGAGTTTAGCTTTCTTTGATATTGCCTTTTTCTTTTATAGGACATGCTGCGGCCATCTTCTCTCGCCTACTGTTGTTAGTGCAGATGAAAACTAGTGAGAAAGAAGCTATCTCACCAAGATATGTGAAACTGTCCCCTTTTTCTATTTTACCATATTCTGTTGTTAGGTGTTGAGGTGCTGTTCTGATATTGGTTACGTACTTTGTTTTCTTGAAAGAAATTTTGAGGCTAGCTTTCTCTGCCTGCTCTTTCAGCATGTTTCTTTGTTCCACAGCATCTCTATGTTTCTTGACAGGATTGCCAGCTCATCGGCGAAGGCAAGGCAGTTGACTCACACCGCTTTTTGAGCCTCCAATGTGAACTTTGTATAGTAACCCTTTCCCGCTAATTCCTTTTCCCATTCTGGGATGACCTTTTCTAACATGCAATTGAAGAGAACTTGGGACAGTCCATCACCTTGTCTGATGCCAGTTTTCATTAAAAACTATTTGGATAGTACTCCCATGAATTTTACTTCTGAATGTGTCTGTGTTAGAGTTTGCTTTTTAATTTCCACTGTTTTACAGTCCACTCCAAATTCTATGTAGATGTCAAACAATATTTCCCAGTCGACTGAGTAATAGGCTTTCTTAAAGTCAATGAAGACCACTACCAGGTGCTTAGAGACATAATTTTCCAGTACCCTTTTCAAGCACCAAATCTGCTTAACGTAGGACCTCCCTTTCCTGAAACCACCTTGATATTCGCAAAGTTCATGATCTACTTGCTCTACTAGCCTAGCCTGCAGTGCTTTGGAGAGTACCTTATAAGTATGAGGTATGATAAAAATGCCACAATAATTGTTGATGTCAGTTCTATCACCCTTTTTGTATAGAGGATGTGTCAGTGCTGTTGCCATTCACTAGGTATTATTCCAGTTTTCCAGATCTTTTCCATTCTTAACTTAGGACATTAATGGTAAGTTTTCCTCCATTTCTCAACATTTCTGCTGTGATTGAGTCTTCCCTGGCAGCTTTTAATTCTTCAGTTCCTTAACTATCCTCCAAAGTTCATCAGGAGTAGGAGGAGCTGAATCGCTTCTTTGCTCTTTGATTATTCTCGGCCATTTTTCTCTGGGTTCTTTGCTGTTAAGCAGTATCTTGAAGTACTTGGCTAGGATCTCACAGTTTTCTTTATTGTTCACTGCCATTTTCCCATCGTCTCTCTTGAAGTTCAAACTTGGTGGTTGATAGCCTTTTACATGTTGCCTGAAGGTCCTGTAAAAATTCCTGCTGTTGTTTCTTTTGAATTCTGACTCAATGCTCTCGATTTCTTCCGTGATTTTGGCTCTTTTGGTGTTATGAAAGGTTTTTGCAGTCTGTTTCCATACTTCTTTATACTCTGACAGCTTATGTTCTGTTTTTTCTGCGTACCATGTTTTAAAGACCATTGCTCTTTGGTTGACTGCCTTATCACAGTCTTCAGTCCGCCATGAATGCTTACGCTGCCTTCATAAGGGTGCAACATCTTTTGCATATCTTCTTGGATATCGTGCCAAGTCTCTGTTTTCCTTTGCTGTAACAGTTCTTGAAAAGTTGCTTTGTTTTTATTTAGCTTATCTGTGTCAATCCTCATAACTTTGATCTGAGGCAGTTTTTCTTATGTAATGGAAGAAGTTTAACCTTTATGCAGGTCAGGAAGTGATCTGAGTCAAGATTGGTTCCTTTTCTTACTCCTACATTCATAATTTCTCTAATATTCCATTTCGATATTGCGACAGGGTCTAACTGAAATTCACCAAGATCTCGTGGAGAGCACCAAGTTTTATTTTTCCTGAGAGGTCTTTTGAAATGAGTAGACACAATTTTAAGACCAAAGGCATTACAAATGTTGATAAGTCTGCTGCCATTTCATACATGTTAACTAAAAAAATAGATTTACACTATATTTACATATGGAGCTCTCTCTCTTTGTTCATGTATGCACTCACATTAATTCAGGAATAGAAAGCAAGAAACAAGGGTATGCCAAAATAGTACAATAACACTGTGCATGACATATATATAAAGATAGTAACACATAATAGGATAAACACAGACAGGTCAGCGTGGAAAGATGAAGAAACAAAAAACAGCAGCCCTGAAGATGGTTTTCCGTGGTTTCCCATTTTCACACCAGGCAAATGCTGGGACTGTACCTTAATTAAGGCCACGGCCGCTTCCTTCCCACTCCTAGCCCTTTCCTATCCCATCGTCGCCATAAGACCTTTCCGTGTCGGTGTGATGTAAAACAACTAGCAAGAAAAAAAAAAGAAGAAAAAGAAGAGTTAAGGATAAACCATAAAATTACAAAATGGTGAGAAAAACCTCCACATCTTCATACTCTGCTATCTTCACATAGATGGATTTTCTCCTCATCAATTCTAATTTTCCTTCATCTGTTTCTTCTCAGCCTCTGACAAGTTCATTTCTTCTTCCCACCTTTATCAGAAGGGTGAGCATCAATATTCATTAAGAAGCCGTCTTTCACTGTGAACAAAGGGAGTGTATATGTGAAAATTTACAAAAGCCAGAGGTATTAAGCCAGCAGTATGTAAAGATAATTAGACATAAGGGTAAGATCCAGGTAGAGGAAGTGACTAATACTAGCGAAGTGCTGAACTGTGATGATATATTAACAAAAAGATGCAGTTGAAAGCTAGAAAGCCAGCTGGTATTGATAAGATATATGGGGGTATTCTAAACGCAAAGTAAATTCATGTCCTTACCCCAAGGTCCTTTTCAGACACAACCCCAATGGAGGTGAGTTGCACTTACCGTTTTATCCACATACCATCCCTCCTGCCCTTAAATCTCTGGCAGTACCGGAAATCGAACCTGCGCCACCGAGGATGGCAGCTAATAGAGCTGACTATTATACTATGAAGGTGGACATACTAAAAGTACTATAGTACCATGTCTGAAGTACTTGTGTGATTACTAATTGCATGAAGAAGCTGTACCCAATGAATGGAGAGTTGCTATAGTAGTCCCAATGTACAAAGGAAAAGGTGATTAAAAATAAAGTGTTTATGTTTATGTCGCTCTGAAGAGGTGAGATCTTAATAGGGTTATAGATCTGTTAATAGCACCAATTACTCCCTTCTCAATGCTCTCCATAGATAGAAAAAATTCCTAGTAGAACTTCTCAAAGAAGACTGGTATGGTACCACAAGCTCTGATCATTAGACCTATTACTTGGATGTCGCCAAGTTTGTATTTATGTTTGTAGAATGGTTAGTTGGCTCATAGATACTGTATTCTGTTTTTCTAAGTGGACTTCTTTAGGTTGGCCTAAGTAGTGTTCAAATCGTATGGTCGGGTCGATAATGAAGCCTTTCGTTCTGTCCTTATATGCTGTCACGCCGATTCACCGCATGCTTCCTATTGTTAATATACCGTGCACTTCCTCGTAGGCATTGAAATTTTTCTTGCAGAATTCTTCAGTAATCAAAGTTCTTATTTTGTGATGATGTGAGTTTCTCAGCACTTCGCCAATGGACAAGAACCCAGGATGTGAGCTAGTGTTTCTTTCTCTCTGGCGCAGATGCACCAGAGGTTTCCATCCTGAGTTCTGCCCGGAACAGTTTGTATTGCAGAAACATTTGATGTCATTTTGATAGCTTCCCACTATTCACTGCATGAAAGTCCTTGCTGATGCTGTATCTAGTAATTTGCTGGAGGATGTTTGTTATAGAGCTCTATTCTGATCCTTTTCTGAGGCAGAGAACTCCAACCAGTTGATGGCTCCTCAACTCGTGGCAATTTCTTGGTTAGGAAAACGGCCTCTTTTATTGGGGAAGCTATCAGTACTTGTGATACTAGGGCCTGTGTCTGCAGTGTATGCTTTTGAATGCCAGGTCCCACATTTTTGAATTGTAGTTGTTTCTGGCTCTTAAGAAGGGCATTGCAGGTGCTTATTTACTGTAGACGAATTTCCCACAACCCCCTTATGGGTGGGGGCAGTAGAATAACACCCAAAGTATACCCTCCTGTCATAAGAGGTGACTAAAAGGGTCCTCAGAGGTTCTTAACTTGGGAGCGTAGGTTGGTGACCACCGGGCCCTTAGCTGAGTCCTGGCATTGCTTCCACTTACTTGTGTCAGGCTCCTCACTTTCATCTATCCTATCCAATCCCCCTTGATTAACAATTGTTATTTTCTGACCCCGACTGAATTAGGTTGCGAGGCCTAGGGAGTCATTTTTGTGAAGTCCTTCGTGGCCTTTACTTTCTTAGGCTGATACCTTCATATTTTTAAGTGTCGGATCCCTGGCATTTTTTCCCTCTGATTAATGTTAGTACAGGGTGGTTGCCTAATTGTACTTCCTCTTAAAACAATAATCACCTCCATCACTGCATTTCCCACATTGCTGTGACAAGCCATCCTTTGTACTTCAAATTCAGAGTACAGTGCACTGCCAGAAATGTCCATGGGTAGCTGCAGGATTTCTTTTAGAGCTCCTGACTCTTTTATTGGCAGCTTGCAATAAGTCAGCCGGTAGTTGTCTAATTTCTGCTGTTCGAAAAGTGTATACTAGTGGGGGACAGATTGTTTTGTTGAAAACGGTGAACTTTTGGTCTGATTTGAGCCATGGTGTTAACAAATCTGACTTCTTGTGGAGGCTTCATAAAGCAATAGTTGCATCGAAGGTGAGTGTGTCATTAAATGTGATGCCTAAATATTTAATCTCTTTATTGTATTTAATGGTTCCATCTTTGAAATCCTCAACATCGAACACTTCATCCTCTAGTTGGTTGACGTTTCTCAATACATACACTTGCCCATTTGGAAGGGTTCATACATAAGCCGATTTCCTTCAACAACCTGATAGCGATGTGCATCAGCTCTACAGCCGATTCTTTACTTTTGCTAGTGATGACTGTGTCATCAACAAATTCCATAATGGTAACAGGAGGCAATTTTGGAGAAACTGAATTTCCCATACAATCACAACAGACTTTCTTCTGTAACCTCATTGAAAATGAAATCGGTAGCTAGGTGGTATAACACTGGTGACAATGGTGATCCCTGCATCACTCCTTTTTTTTTTTCCAGGAGAATTTGTTTTGTTTTGCTGTTGGTGTTTTGATGTGTGTTGTGTTGCCAGTTTGTAGATTTATTATAACATGTCTTAGTTTGAATGGAAGAGCCTCAGGTGATAATGTAAGATTTAGATTATGATGTCCAATATTATCAAAAGCTTTTGATATATAAGAAAAGATAACAGTTGTATTTTTTGTCTCGTCTATTGTGGATTTCAGAATTGTTTGAAGACTAGATGTTTTTGCGACAGCTGAGTTGGTCATTAAAGCCCCTTTGATGTTCGTTAACACTTAACAAAAATGTAGGTGCTAATCCAGTACCCTTTCATTAAATCGTCTGATTTCTAAACATATTGTTACCGGGCGAGTTGGCCGTGCGGTCAGGGGCATGCGGCTGTGAGCTTGCATTTAAATTTAAGAATTTCAGTTTTAAGTCCATATTGAACTGAGAATAATAGATAAGTAAAATTAAAAATCCACCTTTTTAATACTAATATTAAGCCAAATAAGTTACAACATTTACTTGGAACTAGTTTCGATGCTGGTAAGCATCATCTTCAGCCAAATATGAAAACAGGCAATCGTATATATACATATCATCATTAAATCAATGCACATATAAACACTCTTAATATGGGACTTATGTTGCCCTTAAAAGTATCTGGAGAATAAAACGTCAAATAATCACAATTTCAAAATCTCGAAGTCACGAGTAGCACGACACTGAACACAGTATAATCCTTTTCAGTCAAGTTAGAACTTTGAAAGTATTGGGTTAGACTTAGAACTGTAAGATTTTCAAATAAATAGTCTTTATTCTAATTGTGACTGTCATATTTACAGAGAAGCTCTATATGTGGTTCGACTTTTGTGTAACATTACATTTCATTTTTGACAAGACTTTTTATTTTTCAATCAATCAATCAATCAATCAATCAATACTGATCTGCATTTAGGGCAGTCGCCCAGGTGGCAGATTCCCTATCTGTTGTTTTCCTAGCCTTTTCCTAAATGATTTCAAAGAAATTGGAAATTTATTGAACGTCTCCCTTGGTAAGTTATTCCAATCCCTAACTCCCCTTCCTATAAATGAATATTTGCCCCAGTTTGTCCTCTTGAATTCCAACTTTGTCTTCATATTGTGATCTTTCCTACTTTTATAAACACCACTCAAACTTATTCGTCTACTAATGTCATTCCACGCCATCTCTTTGCTGACAGCTCGGAACATACCACTTAAATACAAAGTATGTTACAAATGTTATTATTTTTTATATCCACCTATTCAATACAAAGAGATCTTTTTAGAAATTAAATATTATTATAAAATGTTAAGGGACATGTTTTGCCCATATTAAGGGCATCATCAGCCTCAAACTCAAACCTGTATGGTGAAAAATCAGGATCTTGATTGCTCTTACAAGTCATAAAAAGATGATATCATTGTAGGTGTCTGTCCAAACATACTCACAACGCAGTCAATTCAAGCAAAAACATTTACTCAGGCTCAGGCATATATAGGCTCACCTGCACGCAATGCAACGTCTCTTATATTGGTCAAACAGGCCGGAATTTTCAAACTAGGTACTTAGAACATTATAATGCCATTAAGCACAATAAATTTTCAGCTATGAGCTCTCATATGAAAGAAAAGGACATCACTTCACGACGATAGGGGGACCTCACAATTATTAAAAGAGTAGACAAAGGAAAGTTGATGAATGAACTTGAAACCATCTATATATTTTTGGACCAATACTACAAGAAAAATCTAAACCTCAATGATTAAATTGAAGTCAAGAATCCATTATACGAAAGTTTACCCAAATTATTGCAAACTCTAAATTCAAAACATAACTACATTCTTAAAAATCTTAAGTTAACATCTTCTAGAACCTCCACTACTTTAACTAACGTGACTCCCTTCATGTCCGCCCCCACAATTCTCCCGCAACCCAACACGACTCCCTCCCTGTCCGACCATGCAAATCTCTCGCACCAACAACACACAAACTTAATGCTCCACCTACCCCCTCCCCTCCACCACACCCTCCTCCGCCAATCTCACATCGATACAATACTAGAAGCACAAGTGTCAGGCATTCAATGCTACCATAACAACTGCATAACAGTCAAAGAAATAAATGAACCTACACATAATGTTGTTCTTCAGCTAACCTTTCCATAACTAATTTACATCTTTACAGATGAAAGGGTAAGTGTTTTATACATTTTCCATGTTTTACTTTTTTTAAACCCACATTCTCTTCAAAAATACCTTCCTAAGCATTCACTCTCCTCTTGTTACAGACTTCCCACCAAAGAGCTCTATCAGCGTCGATAAACCTTCGACTTTCGCTCCTTCAAACAAGATAAATACATCTATAGACAACCGAATGCTTTTTCCTTGCTCCCACAATTACTTAAGGATGACAGTTATCTTATCATAACGCATTTGACTTTCACTCTTTCAGCCAGTTAAATAGACTATAGGCAGCTGAACAGCCACTTAAGAAGGCTGTTGTCTTTTCACAACATACGAAATTGGCATCTGTGACAGTTTATGAGCTTTGCTTTTTCTTATCCTCTAACAGGAGTATTCAAGGAGGCACATATCTGTTTCATTATAAAGACCGAGCTGTTTATTGCTCTACCCCAACAAGTTTTTCAACACTCCAGAAAGTATAATCGTGTGAACTTTTGACATGCAGCTTGATACTGCAATTTTAGCCAAGGACATTCTAACAATTTTGTATGTTTGGACAGACACCTACAATATCATCTTTTTATGACCTGTAAGAGCAATCAGGATCCTGATTTTTCACCATACAGGTTTGAGTTTGAGGCTGATGATGCCCTTAATATGGGCAAAACATGTCCCTTAACATGTTATAATAATAATATTTAATTTCTAAAAAGATCTCTTTGTATTGAATAGGTGGCTATAAAAAATAATAACACATGTAACATACTTTGTATTTACGTACATTTCAATACGGACCTAACGTGAGAATTATAACGTGTAACATACCACTTAGTCGAGCAGCTCTTCTTCTTTCTCTCAGTTTTTCCCAACCTAAACTTTGCAACATTTTTGTAATGCTACTCTTTTGTCGGAAATCACCCAGAACAAATCGAGCTGCTTTTCTTTGGATTTTTTCCAGTTCTTGAATCAGGTAATCCTGGTGAGGGTCCCATGCACTGGAACCATATTCTAGTTGGGGTCTTACCAGAGACCTATATGCCCTCTCCTTTACATTCTTACTACAACCCCTAAACACCCTCATAACCATGTGCAGAGATCTGTACCCTTTATTTACATTCTCATTTATGTGATTACCCCAAAGGAGATCTTTCCTTATATTAACACCTAAATACTTACAATGATCCCCAAAAGGAACTTTCACCCCATCAACGCAGTAATTAAAACTGAGAGGATTTTTTCTATTTGTGAAACTCACAACCTGACTTTTAACCCTGTTTATCAACATACCATTGCGTGCTGTCCATCTCACAACATTATTGAGGTCACGTTGCAGTTGCTCACAATCTAACTTATTTATCACTCTATACAAAATAACATCATCTGCAAAAAGCCTTACCCCTGATTCCACTCCTTTACTCATATCATTTATATATATACGAAAACATAAAGGTCCAATAATACTGCCCTTAGGAATTCCCCTCTTAATTATTACACGGTCAGATAAAGCTTCACCTACTCTAATTCTCTGAGATCTATTTTCTAGAAATATAGCAACCCATTCATTCACTCTTTTATCTAGTCCAATTGCACTCATTTTTGCCAGTAGTCTCCCATGATCCACCCTATCAAATGCTTTAGACAGGTCAATCGCAATACAGTCCATTTGACCTCCAGAATCCAAGATATCTGCTATATCTTGCTGGAATCTTACAAGTTGAGCTTCAGTGGAATAACCTTTCCTAAAACCGAATTGCCTTCTATTGAACCAGTTATTAATTTCATAAACATGTCTAATATAATCAGAAAGAATGGCTTCCCAAAGCTTACATACAATGCATGTCAAACTTACTGGCCTGTAATTTTCAGCTTTATGTCTATTACCCTTCCCTTTATACACAGGGGCTACAATAGCAACTCTCCATTCATCTGGTATAGCTCCTCTAACCAAACAATAATCAAATAAGTACTTCAGATATGGTACTATATCCCAACCCATTGTCTTTAGTATATCCCCAGAAATCTGATCAATTCCAGCTGCTTTTCTAGTTTTCAACTTTTGTATCTTATTGTAAATGTCATTTTATTTTAGAATCTTACAGTTCTAAGTCTAACTCAATACTTTCAAAGTTCTAACTTGAGTGAAAAGGATTATACTGTGTTAAGTATCATGACTTCAAGATTTTGAAATTGTGATTATTTGCAGTTTTATTCTCCAGGTACTTTAAGGGGTATCGTAAGTCCCATATTAAGAGTATTTATATGTGCATTGATTTAATGATGGTATGTATATTTACAATTGCCTGTTCTCATATTTGGCTGAAGATGACGCTCACCAGCTTCGAAAGTAGTTCCAAGTAAATGTTATAACTTATTTGGTTTAATATTAGTATTGAAAAGGTGGATTTTTAATTTTGCTTATCTGTTGTGAGCTTGCATCCAGGAGATAGTGACTTTGAATCCCACTGTCGGCCCTGAAGATGGTTTACCGTGGTTTCCCATTTTCACACCAGGCAAATGCTGGGGCTGTACCTCAATTAAGGCCACAGCCACTTCTTTCCAACTCCTAGGCTTTTCCTCTCCCATTGTCGCCATAAGACCTATCTGTGTCGGTGCGACGTAAAGCCACTAGCAAAAAAACAAAAAACAGAAAATCATATTGTTATAGGTCTCCAGTTTGACAAGCACTTGACTTCACCATTGTTTTCGTAACACACTGTTCTCACTTGTTCTAGGCAAAGAAGTGTTGTACCTGTTGAAAGCATCCTTGAAGCAATAATAAGCTATGATTACATGAACTGTATCATCCATCATGACTCTCGCTAAACATGGTCGGCACGTGAGGCAATATGGCAGGCCGCTATTTCAATTTCTTCTTTAGGCATTGTGGGATTATACGTTTCTTTCAGTTCTACATGCTCTTCTTTGTTTATTTATGCTGGTATTCAGGTCTAATATATGGGTGCTAAGTAGAAAATATATTGGAATAGCCATCAAATATTTCTGGACTCTAAATTTACATGATTGAAATATCAATTCCAGCACTATGCATGGCTTATCTGCTCTAGTTATAGAATTTCAGCTGGGTTTTCCCTCTTCTAGAAGTCGCTTCATTCTTGCTTCGTAGTATTCTGTTGGAAGATATTTTGAACCTGGCAGAAGATGGATACTGGAGCTCAAAAATTTTAAGTGTTTGTATATAAGAATATCTAATTCTAAAGTGTTTTTAACAGATTGGCTGAATTTTCTCCCCCATTCTTTTGACTCTGACTAAAATCTTCTCTCTGCTTGGGAGTGGTTGTGAAGCTCAGTAGGAACTTCTTCCAATATCCAACAAGATATTATCCACAGCTCCGTACACTTCAAAATCATTCACTGCTGGCTCGGGGAGGTAGGTTTTTTGTGCACAGTGCATCATGTGGGCGGGCCATGTCAGGCTTGAACACCTGTTATTGAAGAGGAAGTGCTTGCACATGTGGAAGGAGTGTAATCTATCAGCACACGTACCATCACTTACAACATGAGAATTTCCCACAGTAGTATTTGGTGTGTCTTGCATGACTGTACCCTCGTTACCAATGAGTTCAGGGTTTGACGGAGGAGGATTTCCCAGAATGAGTGCAATTTATTCAATGGCTGGTGGACTGTTGTGCGAATAAGGTCAGTTTTCAAAACTGTATATGGTTTTACAGATGAGACATCGTTCACTAGAGATGGTCTCTTTAATTGTTGTAACAGCCATGTTTGGGCACAGCACAATTCTTGCACCATATTCAAACACTCAGTTGATGTATGGGTCGATATAATTAGTGATCACTTTGTTGGACTATACCTCCTGCTATCACATTTGAATGGGGTGATGTACTGTACCCTTTTGCAGTATGTTCTGCCAAACCGTGAGGGAATGTTCATCTAATCATTGTGTATACTCAGATGTGGGTACAACTAGGCAGAGCTCTTACAAGTTTTGTTCGTGCAGTACATAGCATACTAAATCGCATATCCCAAGCATTGGATCAGAAGAAGACATCCAATTGCATGACCAGCCCACTACTCTGATTTGACACCTCTGCATTTACTTTTGTGGAGGCATATCAGAAGTCTTGTATGCGAGATACCAGTGCCCAACCTAGAAACACTTCTCTCCAGGATACTTGATGAATCGTGTAAGGTTCATGCAATGCATGATGCACTTAGTAGAGCATGCCATACGCTGATATGATGTCCGCATTGAATGTGGTGAGCGACCGTTTGAGCAGCTTTTGTAAACATCACTTATCGTCTAGTGTGTGCAGTTGATTGTTATTGTCAGTTCTGAATTGTTCTAATTTTTGGAAAATAAATTGTCCTTTATGTCACTCCTGACATTCCCAGGCTTGCCCTGATGCAATATTTTGTCCTAGACTGTACGTTCCTATTTGAAAGTTGTTGCATTCTGATCCCTCTGTAGGCTACTTCAGTTTCTGCACAACTTTTTGAATTACTCTGTATAACTAAAACTGAGCAAAGTGTTGTTTCAGTTCTGTTGAAATGTATTCCTTGATGCAGGGTGAAAGGGAATATTGTGCTGCAATCATACAGGATAACAAAGAATGATATTTGTAAGGCATACGTGAAAACCATTTTTATTTTTCGGACATACTGTAGGTTCTTTGATGGTATAATGTGTTGCAGATAGACACCAGTGCCATGGTTGCTTGTCTGATGGTTACCCATGTGGAATGGAGTGGGCTACGCATATGCATACAAATGCATGCCACGTATGCGATGTAAAATAAAACATAAAACACTATTTTTTTGTCCTTTTGGACAACAGGACAGTGACAGCTGTACCATATTGTTGCAAATACACTTCCTATACACCCCTCATGTTTTCCGTGTAACTTTCCCTTACACTCTGTGTTTGTATAGTTGCTCCCATTTAATTTTAAACTATTGTTAATTTAGTCGCTATAATTTAATTCACCTCCATATAAATACAGACTCTGTATGGGGGCCGATGACCTTCGATGTTGGGCCCCTTTAAACAACAAGCATCATCAGACTCTGTAGAGACCCACAACACGTATATCTATAGGTTCAGTTGATTCTGAGAAAACTGCACCTGCGAGAAATTTATACAATACCATGTGCTCATTTTTTGAGTGACTGTACAATTGTATATAATAATAATATCAACGCAATATATTAAATAGTGAATTTCTTCTGAAACTTTTCTTAATAGAAATGTTTTTGTTTCTCTCTAAGAAAATACTTCTGTTTAAAGCGACTGCATTTTTTTATTTGGGAATTGTTTTGTTAAACCCTTTCTGCTCTTGCTGAGTTTGTTTCTGAACCTTTATCAGGCATTTTCTGGGCAGAGCAGTTTGGGTATTCGTTCCACTCCAACCTCAAGAAGTGTTCGTCAGCATAGCAATGTGACAACCGTGCAGGTATCTGACTGTTCCCTGCCTTGGACTATTTACGTATGGATTTAGCATGTTGTGTGTTGCAAATCTAGATTTTTCCTTCCTGAGTTTTTGTTTTAAAATATGTGTTTTTGTAACATTGAACTTATATTTGGATATTGAAGGCAAATTTTGATTACACGTCCTTGAACCATGCAAGTCATTTACTTCCCTTAGCATGTGAGTTATTGTTATTGTGTTTGTGATTTCAAAGAATAGAAGCAGCTACAATTTTCTTCAGCATGGGAATTTTTAGCAAAGGAAAGAATTAAAGACCTTCTTGGTAATGTAAATGAGCATGATTAATTGCTGCTTTTGGGTACTGATTTTCTCAGATATGCAACGAGTAAAATGTTATTAATGATGTGTGTGTGTGTGTGTAGTTAACTTGCATCTGTGAACCGTACGCTATTATGATAAGCTCACCGAACAAACGTTAGTCACCCTAGTGCGCATGCACAGATGGATCATTAAGCCTGTACAAATGGTGCATTGAACAAGTCCTGTGCTCAACTGCACGCATACTGCCTCTACGCGAGCATAAGACAGTAGTGATCAGTGAAAGATTGATGTTTCAAGCGGACAGTGTATGTCAACATGGGTAGAAGTAAGGATGGGTGACAGAGTGGTAAAAATGGGCAATCATGTTTGGGCGTGCCCATGGCCATACGATATGTGAAGTTGCTGGATTTGTTGATTTGTTTCACAGCAGACTGTTCATCATGTCTACAAGCAGTAGTATACTGCATGTGGCCATGAAACACGTCAGAATTATGGTCAGAAAAAGGTTCTGACTGAGAGAGACCGGAGATGCATTTCACAGTTTGTGAATCAAAATCGCTTCCAAACCCTACATTAACTGCTGCAGTCAGTGTTAACAAGAGAAAATTGCGACAGGAACTGCATGCAATGAAAATTTGGAGTCGGTCACCTCTCAAGAGGCCATTGGTCACACAGGCACATAAAGCTGTGCATTTTCAATGGGCTAGAAATCATTGAACGCGACAGTAGCTGACTGGCGGAATGTAATGTGGTCTGACATATCATGTTTTTGCCTGTATTCCAATGACTCACATCGTCGAGTGCACAGAAGGCCAAATGAAGCATTTCATCTTGGATGTGTGCAAGGTCAGGTTCAAGCCGGAGGTAGGTCTGTGATGTTTTGGGGGAGTTTTTCGTATCATGGATTGGGCTCGCTCACTGAGGTGACCACTAACATGAACCAGCACATTTATATAAACATTCTGGATCATCAGGTGTTGCCTTTCATTCAACATCTGCATGATGAGCATGCTATTGATAACACGATTTTTCAAAATGACAACAGCAAAGTTTGTCGGGTTGGATGCATATGTTTTATGAACACTCCCCGGTTCTATTACATTTCGATTGGCCTGCAAAATCACCTGACTTGAACGCCATTGAAAATCTGTTGGGCAAGGTGGAACAGCACGTAAAATGCAACATCAGCATCCCCGGAATTTAGTGGAATTGCGTGATCAAATCCTCAGCGAGTGGCTTAAGCTGGATGGGACATACCTGCACAACCTTGTGAACTCACTTCCTAACTGAATCCAGGCGGTTATCAAGTCCAGAGACTTGGTGTTAAATGATGCTTGTAATGATTACTCCAGGGGTGACTGATTTTTTGTCCGGTGAGCTTAGAATGAAGAGCATGGAAAATTAGATTGCATGTGAGGCATTGTGAATACAAAGGATGAACCCCAAAAAATGTGTGTTTTGGGGAAAAGAACATTTGAAGTTACTTCATTTGGTTGAGCTCAACAAAAAAGGACTTGCAAATATTATGTACATTTTCAGATAACAATATTTATTCAGATGGTTCATGGTATGGGTTACTGTCGTCACGTCCTAGTTTGTGAATCGTGGGCAATGACTGTGTGGCCTAGTATGTGGTGCTGAGAATCACAGTATCAATTTCTATGGAACAAGAGTGGGAATTTCAGACATACAGTATTCTGAGTTGTTGCCCTTGTTATGCTCAGGTGTCTAGGGCTATAGAATCCACCAGTGGTCCTTAACCCATTAGAGGAGAAATCCTCACTTGGACACTATGTACGTAGGGTACTATCCTGCTTCACAGAATTTACCAAGCTCCGAACATTTTAAGCAAGCCTTAGTCCAATGGGAGTAATGGAAGTCCCACTTCCATTTGATAGCCGAGGGACTCTTTCAAAACAATTTGGTAAATGAAATGGAATTTGATGATGAGCTCTCAATATTAAAGGGACTTATAGAAGAAAGAAAGTAGAATTGGGTGAGTCACCAAAAAGGATGTGTTAGTGGAGTTAACCTTTTCACTGCTAATATGTTGAGCGATTAACAGAAACCTCCGTGCTGAATTATGTTCTTGTATATAAGGTCTAAAAATCTATGAAATGTACAAAAAGTGAGCAAAAATAATAAGAAATGTCATTTGAATGGGCAAAAGAATCCCAGAATATTTTTCAGTTTCATTTTATTTTTGCACAAAAATTGACAGAGTAAATCAGGGTTGTTCATTAGAGCCAAAAATACTGTAGCCTATAAAAAGTTTGATATTCAATAACTGATATCTGAGTGCTTCTATAAGTTCGAACTCTGAAAGCACATGCCGTCCGGTACTGGAAGCCATTTTTACAATTCCTGGAGATAGGTGCTTTGTGCGACTGCCAGCCTAGGTTGTGTACTGAGTTGAGTGCATTATTTGAGATATTTAACAGCAGATAGCATTGAAATGCAGCCTCCATTTTGACTGATGGTCTATTATGTTCCTAAAAGATGTAGCTTGCTGCCACTCAAGGTTAAAGACCAAAGGAAACTCCAAAGGTATCTACTGTATTTACTATTCAGAAATTTAGCTGAACTTGCCAACGAGATATTTCCGGCGTAGCAGTGTAAGGGTTACAGATATTCAGGCAGTTGGTGTAATGAGGAAGGGAAGGGCACAGTGCAGGTTGGACTGTGTATTAGGAATAATCCTGCACACAACGTAGTTTCTATTAGGCATGTAGATGAGCGAATGATGTGGGTAGATTTAGCAGTTTGGAGGAATTAGGATGAGAATTTTCTCAGTGTATTCATCGTGTGAGGGTGCAGATGAGGATATGGTTACCATATTCTGAAACCCCAAAATGAGGACGCTCTCAACGGGATTGATCAACATGCTCTTAGGACTGCCAAATCCCAAATGAAACAAAATTAGTTCAATTTTATGTCATCCAATAGCTATATTTATATAAGAAACAAACAAACTACAAAATATTACACACATTGCATATACCTACACTTTAGAGCACATGTCCCATGGGTATTTCTCACTGGATTTTTTTTTTTAACAGTTCCTTTTGTTGACACTATTTTGAATAGCTTTTGCAATTCACATGCCTAAAATTAAATGTTACCATTCAAATCCCTTTTACAGAATCAACTGTCAGTCTATTTCTCTCCTTTGTCCACTGTGCCTGTATTAAGGAGAACAACGTGTCAACACAAGCGTTTCGGGCTGGCACTGCAAAGAAGAACTGCACAGTTTTAAGTAATTAGCTAAATTGTTCTTCACTATTACATGACTCAGTGTAATTGCACCCTTTGTTTCATAGACTAGATAAAAGTGACTGAATGGTTTGCTATATTTCTAGAAAATGGATCTCAGAGAATTACAGTAGGCAAAGCTCTATCTGACCCTGTAATAATTAAGAGGGGAATTCCTCAAGGCAGTATTATTGGACCTTTATGTTTTCCTTTATACAGTATATAAATTATATGAGTAAAGAAGTGGAATCAGAGATAAGGCTTTTGCGGATGATGTTATTCTGTATAGAGTAATAAATAAGTTACAAGATTGTGAGCAACTGCAAAATGACCTCGATAATGTTGTAAGATGGACAGCAGGCATTGTTACATTGATAAACAGAGTTAGTCAGGTTGTGAGTTTCACAAATAGGAAAAGTCCTCTCAGTTTTAATTACTGCATTGATGGGATGAAAGTTTCTTATGAGAATCACAGTAAGTAGCTAGGTGTTAATATCAGGAAAGATATTCATTGGGGTAATCACAAAAATTGATGCCTGCCTGGCATATAAATATAAATTTAAATGTAAATCTCTAATGTCCAATAACAGACCAACTATATTGGTATTATGAATTTACTCATTCGGAACAAATATTTCAGGTTGCCTATGGGATTCAACATCTCTATTATCTGATGGCCAGGCAGGCATCAATTTTTGAAAATGAGACCAAGTCTCTCATAGTGCATCGGCACTGCTGGTGGCTCCAAGTAGACTGCGCAGTGGCCTCCACGGTATGCACTAGCCATGCATCTTGGTATATGCTATTTACCAAATGATGAGCCCAACTTAGCACACTGGGGCAAAACGCTGGCAACCAGGAATGAGTTAGCAGGAAAATTTATAATATCCAATAACGGACCAACTAATGGGTGAGTCAGCCGCGTCTGACATTTTATGCTGTTAGGTATCTCACCGAACGTCAGTGGGGTGATCGACGATTTTCTTTTGCCGTATACTAAGCTTACAGTCACCTTTAAAGAACTTAATATGTCATCACTGCACGACTTTTGCAAAAGCATATATGCAACAGGTATTTACACAATACATCAAACTATCGTACGGTTATGTGAAATGTATGTGCCAGTTATAAGCTTTCGATTGGTTGTGAAATTATCGCTAAAAGCGATGGAATACTGATAGAAAACGTGTGTGAGTTTGTGAAGCAGGACGTAGTTTTCTGATGAACAGGAGGCAACAGTCACCATGGTGTGGTTGACTAACCACAGACGTGTTGATGGATGTTGCGTTGGTAGGTGGGTTCGAATACCACGAGGGATAAATATTTTTATCCACATTTTCAACTTTGAGGATCAAATAAGAGGCCATTCGTGCCACATTCGACCAATAGCATACATGTTGAATGTGTAGTGGCCTGACACTTGGTGTAGCCTAGCAGTCCTAGTCATTTCATCCCTATGTATTCAACAGATGAGTATGTTGGTACGATCCTCATCTACGGTGAAGCAAGAAAGAACACAAAGGAAGCACTGCGCCTGCACCAGGAAAGATTTCTACACAGACAACAACCAAACGTAAATATGACAACGAGAGTGGAGCGACGTTTGTGTATAACTTCGTCACTTTCCCAAACAGGTCCTGTTAGAGAGCCACCAGTTAAGAGGAGTAAGCCAGCCAAAATTGGACCAAAAAATCTAAATCGAGTTATTGGTCGTTTTTGTATCTTTGATATATTATTAACATTATGCCAAAAGAAGGAAAGCACAAACTCGGTTTGAATGCTTGAATTTCAATCAACTCTCATATGTGACATTTTGTAACCACATCCCTTTCTATACTATTAGAAACTCAAGTGAAACTTATGGGAAATATACTTGACCTATCTTGACTATCTCTCTGACAGTACCGAATACTTGAAGCAGAATGTTTCGTACGTACTATTAGCAGCATTAAGAGACAATTGAAGGACATGTGGTGTCTCTAGCCTATAGTGGGAAACGTTTGTTTACTTTCTCCGTGTTTCGTTGTGCTAATATATTGTGCTTTTGCCAGTTGTACTGGCATTCTGAAAAGAGAAGAGAGTGTTGTAGTGTGTCTAATCATCACTTGTGATTGTTATATAGAAAGTATGGTTCAAAAAAAAAGTCTGGTAAGCGCAAATTTTTTGAAAACTACCGGACTTGTTTCTCAAGTAAGGAAGATGTCAGTGAGGTTATGGTTACAGAGGCTCAATCTACACCATTCGCATAAATAAACCAGACAGAATGGTGGAAGAAATTGAGAAGTGTTCAAGAAGGAAGTTAAGAAACAAGGAGAAGTCCAGAGAGGATGGGGAGAATGAAGAGTATGGAGCAAGACAGTTTTAAAAGTAATATTTCTGTTACAAATCTTTGAAGTCATTTTTCTCAGTTCAACATTTTTCTAATTCTTGGTACAGATTTCTCCTACACTATTCATGCTACAGGAATGAAATTTCTACAGCTTGTTCTTACATTACAAAGCTACAAAAATAAGAACTCAGTATTCTATAAAATGTATACATTTCAAAATATGGTAATTTAATTTTTAATACTTTTTGGAAAAAATTAAGACTTCAGGGAAAAAATCATATCCTGGCAACTAATAAATATTTTCAAAAATTGCTTCTTATTCTTGTCAAGGAATGTTCAGTCTAAAATTGGTAGGAGTTTCAAGTTAATATATTCTCTCAATTTTAAGAAAATAGTACCTGAATATAGGAAAATTAACATGGGCGAGATAGGGCAGGCTTACTCCCCTTAAGTCCGGTGAAACTGCTGAGATGGTTTTGGGCATTTTCCCTGGAGAATCCCACAGGAGTACCCGGGCAGTAGCATAACAGGCCAACATCAGCCAGTTGTCTGTTGTAAGGATATTGCATTCCATTTTTTTCGTCCGTATCACCTGTAACTACATCAAGATCTCCATGGACGATATTTTGAAACTCATGGTGATTTCTATGTGTGGATACTGACACAAGTGGCAAATGATCTAGTGTTTGTATCTCACATTTTATTTTTGGATGAGATATGATTTCATAATAATGGCTCTGTGAATCATCATACGAGGACGGTTTGAAAAGTTCTCGGAATCACCGCTAGATGTCAGTGCTAGAGCAACGAGGTTCCCGCGCAATAATCACACATCCTTTGTGAGTGAACACGTGGCGCATCAGTGCTCTAGCTGCAGGAGTGTGGTAGTGACGACTCTTTGTTGTTGTTCCCGCGTAGTGATTTGTGACAATGGAAAAAACTGAGATTCAAGCAGTGATTAAATACTTTGTAAAGAAAGGTATGAAAGCAAAGGAAATTCATGCCAACTTTCAGAACACACTGGGGGACTCTGCTCCTTCATTTTCAACTGTTGCCAAGTGGACCAGCGAGTTTAAATTTGGTCAGGAGAGCTTGGATGATGATCTGCGTAGTGAACGGCCAAAAAGTGTTACGACCCCAGAATTTATCGCAAAAGTGCATAAAATGGTCATGGAGGATCGTCGACTGAAAGTGCGGGAGATTGCTGAAGCTGTTGGGATGTCTTCTGAATGGGTATATTATATTTTAACCGAAGAATTGGGTATGAAAAAATTCTCCGCAAGATGGGTGCCGCGGCTCTTGACATTGGACAATAAACGCACCAGATTGGAAATGTCTGAACAAAGTCTGGCCCGTTTTCAGTGCAACCAACAAGATTTTTTGCGCCGGTTTGTGACTACAGATGAAACTTGGGTCCACTACTATACCCCAGAGACAAAACAGCAGTCAAAGCAGTGGAAACATGCTGATTCACCACCACCAAAGAAAGCAAAGGCAGTGCGTTCGGCCGGAAAGGTCATGGCCTCCGTTTTCTGGGATGCAAAAGGCATTCTGCTGATAGATTATCTTCCTACTGGCCAAACAATTACGGGGCAATACTATGCAAACCTCCTAGACCAACTACAGGAAAAGATACGCGAAACAAGGCCTGGTTTGGCAAGGAAAACGGTCATCTTTCATTAGGACAACGCTCCGCCGCACACAAGTGTTATTGCCATGGCAAAATTTCATGAACTGGGGTATGAATTGTTGCCACATCCACCTTATTCACCTGATTTGGCACCATCAGACTTTCATCTATTCCCCAAGCTGAAAATTTTCCTCGGTGGACGGAGATTTTCGACAAGGGAAGAACTGACAGCCGAATTGGAGAGATATTTTGCAGGCCAGGAGGAATCTCATTTTCGAGATAGGATCAAGGCATTGGAACATCGCTGGACCAAATGCATTGGTCTACAGGGAGACTATTTTGAAAAATAAAAGCAGCTCCACCGAGGTAAAATACTTAATTCTAGTACATTCCAAGAACTTTTTAAAGCACTACGTAATATGCACTACTGCAGTGTTGAAAATCCCCACTGGGTAAGGCAGGCAGCATTTCAGGCATGATGGGGAGTAAATGTCTGGAGTGGTATACTGGGTGATCACCTAATTGGACCTTATTTCTTTGAGGATCATTTGACAGGAGCCTGGTACCTACAGATCTGTAAAGACCAACTACCATTGCTGCTATAGGATGTGCGTGTAACCATCTAGTATCAACACGACAGAGCTCCGCCTCAAATGTCAGCAGATGTTCACAGCTACCTGAATGTTACACATCCCAGTCGATGGATAGGAAGGGGAGGACCTGTCACCTGCCCTGCTAGATCGCCCGATTTGACGCCACTAGACTACTTCCTATGAGGCTTGTTGAAGGATGTAGTGTATGCTCAGCAGCCGGAAAATCCTGAAAGCCTTTGAAACTTTATTACCGGGTGAGTTGGTTGTGCAGTAAGGGTCGCGCAGCTGTGAGCTTGCATCCAGGAGATAGTGGGTTCGAACCCCACTGTCGGCAGCCCTGAAGATGGTTTTCTGTGGTTTCCCATTTTCACACCAGGCAAATGCTGGGGCTGTACCTTAATTAAGGCCAAGGCTGTTTCCTTCCCACTCCTAGGCCTTTCCTGTCCTGTTGTTGCCATAAGACCTATCTGTGTCGGTGCGACGTAAACCGAAATAGCAAAAAAGATACCTTATTACGGAAGCCTGTGAATCCGTAATACCTACAGTGCTACAAAGAGCCTGAGTGGCAGTTCAACGGTGTGCTGAAACATGCATTTCTGCAGAAGGCCATCTATTCGAACACTTAGTGCGCTAACAGCTTGTTGCTCAGTCAAGCGGATTCAAACCCCCAACCATTCTATCCTTGTCCAGCCCTGCTTATAAAACAATACACAAGCAGCCCTAATGGCCTAGAACAGTGCCAAAATAAATAAATAAATAAATAAATAAATAAATAAATAAATAAATTATTTGAATAACCCACGATGTGAGGGCAATCGGATACTGGATAATTCTCAAAGTACAAAATGCGAATAAAATTTACAGGCTCGAGTGGGTTTCGAACTCGCCTACCAAATGCAGCTTTATTAACAGCATTGCACTTAACCTATGACACCACGGCGACTCCAGCCAGTAGGTTTCCAGAAAACCTACTAAATGGATGACTACTTCCGCTTCACAAATGCACACACGTTTTCTATCAGTATGACATCGGTTTTGGCATTCATTTCATACCCTATTAAGAGCTCATAATTGGCACGTACTTTGTACATAACCGTATGACAATTTGATGCATTGTGTAAATGCCTGTCGCATATGGTACATGTTTTCGCAAAGGTAATGGTACAGTGAGTGATTATATGCGATTGTTGCTTGGTATCCTGCAAAGGAGAATAGGCCATAATAGCACCAGTTGATGTTCGGTGGGATGCCTAACAGCATAAAAGGTCAGGCGTAGCTGACTCACCCAGTGTATTGGTATTACAAATTCACTCATTCGGAGCAAATATTTTAGCTTCCCTATGGGAATCAACAGCTTTATCATCTGATGGCCAAGCAGGCATCAATTTTTTAAAATGAGACAGTGTCTCATAGTGCATTGGTACTGGCGGTGGATCCAAGTAACTGTTAGGCATCCCACCGAAAGTCAGTGGGGTGATGGTCAATTTTCCTTTGTCGTATACCAAGCTACAGTCACCTTTAAAGCACTTACTCTGTCATCACTGCACGACTTTTGCAAAAGCATGTATGCGACAGGTATTTACACAATACATCAAACTGTCATACGGTTATATAAAATGTACGTGCCAGTTATAAGCTTTCGATTGGTTGTGAAATTATCGCTAAAAGCGATGGCATACTGATAGAAAACGTGTGTGAGTTTGTGAAGCGGGACGTAGTTTTACACCAAGTAAGCTTTCTGATGAACAGGTGGCAACAGTCACTATGGTGTAGTGGACTAACCACAGATGTGTTGACCGATGTTGTGTTGGTAAGTGGATTCAAATACCATGAGCGATAAATATTTTTATCCACATTTTAAACTTTGAGGATCAAATAAGAGGCCAGATTTGACCAATAGCGTGCATGTTAAATGTGTAGTGGCCTGACACTTGGTGTAGCCTAGGAGTCCTGGCCATTTCTTTGCTTGTCGGTAGATTTACTGGCACGTAAAAGAACTCCTGCGGGACTAAATTCCGGCACCTCGGCGTCTCCGAAGACCGAAAAAGTAGTTAGTGGGATGTAAAGCAAATAGCATTTCTTCGCTATGAATTCAACAGATGAGTATGTTGACATGCTCCTCATCTACGGTGAAGCTAGAAAGAACGCACAGGAAGCACAGCACCTGCACCAGGAAAGATTTCCACATGGACAGCAACCAAACACAAATACGTTTAGGAGGGTGGAGCGACTTTTGTGTATAACTTCGTCACTTTCCCAAACAGGTCCTATTAAAGAGGCACCAGTTAAGTCCGGTGAAACTGCTGAGATGGTTTTGGACATTTTCTGGGAGAATCCTCACATGAGTACCCGGGCAGTAGCACAACAGGCCGACATCAGCCAGTCGTCTGTTTTAAGTATATCACCTGTAACTACATCAAGAATTCCACGGGCGATATTTTGAAACTCGTGTTGATTTCTATGTGTGGATACTGACGCAAGTGGAAAATGATCCAGCGTTTGTATCTCACATTTTATTTTCGGAAGATGTATGATTTCATAATAATGGCTCTGTGAATCGTCATAATATGCACTACTGCAGTGTTGAAAATCCCCACCTAATTGGACCGTATTTCTTTGAGGATCATTTGACAGGAGCCTGCGTGTAACCATGTGGTATCAATACGACGGAGCTCCCCCTCAAATGTCAGCAGATGTTCGCAGGTACCTGAATGTTACACATCCCAGACGATGGATAGGGAGGGGAGGACCTGTCACCTGGCCTGCTAGTTCGCCTGATGTGACGCCACTGGACTTCTTCCTATGGGGCTATTTGAAGGATGTAGTGTACGCTCAGCAGCCGTAAAATCCTGAAAGTCTTCAAAACCTTATTATGGAAGCCTTTGAATCCGTAATAGCTACAATACTACAAAGAGCCTGAGTGGCAGTTCAGCGGCGTGCTGAAACGTGCATTATTGCAGAAGGCCATCTATTTGAACACTTACTACACTAATAGGCTGTTGCTCAGTCAAGCGAATTCAAACCCCCCAATCATTCTATCCTCGTCCAGCCCTGCTTATAAAACATCCACATATGCAGCCCTAATGGCATAGAACAGTGCCAAAATAAATAAATAAATAAAATAAATAAATAAATAAATTAAATAATCCACGTCGTGAGGGCAATCAGATACATTGGCTCTGTGGATAATTCTTGAAGTACAAAATGCGAATAAAATTTACAGGTTCAAGTGGGATTCGAACCCACCTACCAAATGCAGCTGTATTAACAGCATCGCACTTAAACTATGACACCACAGCAACTCCAGCCAGTAGGTTTCCAGAAAGCCTACTAGATGGACTACTACTTCCTCTTCACAAATGCACACACGTTTTCTATCAGCATGCCATTGCTTTTGGCTTTCATTTCATACCCTACTGAAAGCTCATAATTGGCACGTACTTTGTACATAACTGTGTGGCAATTTGATGCATTGTGTAAATGCCTGTTGCATACGGTACATGTTTTTGCAAAGGTAATGGTGCAGTGAGTGATTAAAGGTGATTGTTGCTTGGTATCCGGCGAAGGAGAATAGTAACAATATAAATGTTCCGTTATTGGATATTATATATTTCCCAGCTAACTCATTCCTGGCTGCCATTGTTTTGCGCGATGTGCTAAGTTGGCGAATCAACATCTATATCATCGAAGGAGAATAAACCATAACGACACTAATTGATGTCTGGTGGGATGCCTTACAGCATAAAATGTCAGGCGTGACTGACTGACTCAGTATATTGGTACCGAGCTCGATAGCTTGCAGTCGCTTAAATGCGGTCAGTATCCAGTATTTGGGAGATAGTGGGTTCAAATACCACTGTCGGGAGCCCTGAAGATGGTTTTCCGTGGTTTCCCCATTTTCACACCAGGCAAATGCTGGGACTGTACCTCAATTAAGGCCATGGCCGCTTCCTTCCCAGTCCTAGCCCTTTCCTGTCCCATCATCGCCATAAGACCTAACTGTGTCAGTGGGACATAAAGCCAATAGCAAAAAAAAAGGTATATTGGTATTATAAATTTACTTATTCGGAACAAATATTCAGGTTCCCTGTGGGAATCAATATCTTTATCTGATAGTCAGGTAAGCATCAATTTTTGAAAATGAGTCAAAATCTCTCATAGTGCACTGGCACTGCCGGTGGCTCCAAGTAGCTTATGCAGCGGTCTCCACGGTATGCACTAGCCATGCATCTTGGTTGGTGTGCTATTTATCAACTGATGAGCCCAACGTAGCACACTGGCAACCAGGAATGAGTTAGCTGGAAAATTTATAATGTCCAATAATGAACCAACTATATTGGTATTATAAATTTACCCATTCAGAACAAATATTTCAGGTTCACTGGGGAATCAACATCTTTATCATAAGTGATATGTTCCGAGCTGTCAGTGGAAAGATGGCGTGGAATGACATTAGTAGACGAATAAGTTTGAGTGGTCTCTTTAGAAGTAGGAAAGATCGCAATATGAAGATAAAGTTGGAATTCGAGAGGTCACATTGGGGCAAATATTCATTTATAGGAAGGGGAGTTAGGGATTCAATAACTTACCACGGGAGATGTTCAGTAAATTTCCAATTTCTTTGAAATCATTCAAGAAAACAACAGATAGGGAATCTGCCACCTGGAAGTCTGCCCTAAATGCAGATCAGTAGTGATTGATTGATTGATTGATTGATTGATTGATTGATTGATTGATTGATTGATTGATATTTTTCATCATACATGGCTCTGAATTTATTTTGAATTCGAAAATTGATCAAAACACATTTCATCATCGATTTCAATATTTTTATCCAACAAAAATTTGACAGGTTCTTCCACATAATTCCATGATACATCTGCAAAATCGAGCCATTTAAAACAAGAAAATTCACTAAATGGTTGCGTCCACATATTCGGATACTCTTAACATCCATCACAGATGATTCCAACATTGCACTTAAAATCTTTCACTATTGCAGCTATCTCTAAGTTAGCTAAAAAGATCGAAATAGCAATTATAAGTAATGTAAATCGATATTTTCAGTTTGACTAGCATCACAGATCGATTGAAGCGAATAGTAAACGGTGTAATTCAATCTTGGAGGTGAAGCTTCCACGGTGTGAAGAATTATTTAGTTTATTTTCCGGGTTGAACCGTGTTGTTGTAGTCTGTACATCACGTACAGTTTGCCGACGTTTCAAATACATTGCAGTATTCTTTTTCAAGGCAACTGAAATACCCCTATTCGATCCCAGGCAGCAATCATACTACTAGAGTGGCCCTGACCTTGGGCTTTTATATCCTAGCCTTTCTGCCTGACGCAAGCCCTGGCTGTCTCGTGAGCATTCTGGAAGGTATGTGTCACAGCCAGGTAGTGGGGGCTTACCCGCGCTGTTATGTAACTGGAGTATTTCGGCCTGCGTGTTTATGTTGTGGTCTGTATGTCTTAAACTATGAATGATAGGCATCCAAGAATAATCGTATATATAAAATTTGTTGACTACCAGATGAAAACAAAAATCAAAAGATCTTACTTTCTTGAAATAAAAAATGCATACATTAGCAGAAATCATAAGAGAGTACACAGACCCTATATTAAATGTCAAAAATACCCTAGATGAGGATGAAATTGACAAGTTTTGTGAAGCACTGAGTGACATCGTAGTCAGGGTCAACAGCAAGGATAGGATAGTGCTAATGGGCGATTTCAATGCTATAGTTGGGAAATAGAATTGAAGGATATGAGAGGGTGATGGATATAATGTGGGGAAGATATGGAAGCTGGTAGGAATGAGAAGTGTTTACTAGACTTCTGTGCTAGTATGATATTAGGAGTTACAAATACATTCTTAAAGCATAAGGCTATTCATCGCTACACATAGGAGTGTAGGGGCATCTGATCTTTAATCGACCGGGCGAGTTGGCCGTGCGCGTAGAGGCGCGCGGCTGTGAGCTTGCATCCGGGAGATAGTAGGTTCGAATCCCACTATCGGCAGCCCTGAAGATGGTTTTCCGTGGTTTCCTATTTTCACACCAGGCAAATGCTGGGGCTGTACCTTAATTAAGGCCACGGCCACTTCCTTCCAACTCCTAGGCCTTTCCTATCCCATTGTCGCCATAAGACCTATCTGTGTCGGTGCAACGTAAAGCCCCTAGCAAAAAAAAGAAAAAAAAGAAAAGATCTTTAATCGACTTTGAATTCAAGAAAATCTATTAGGAATGTGTGGCTATTCTGGGATTTTTTAAAAAATGATACATACCACTGTTTTATCTGGAGGAACGAAGTATCTCTAGGCCTAGGATAGAGAAAGTGAAGTCTGCCTGCAGGCGAATAAGGGTAGAAAATCTCCAGGATGAGGAAATTGGATAAAACACATGGATATGATTAGTTAAAAGTTCCAGACAACAGACAGGAGGTTTGGGGTACGGAAAGAGAATGGGTGGCATACAGTGATGGTGTAGTAGGAACAGTAAGGAAATACCTACTATCGGATTGAAGAAGTTTGACACTAGATTTTAAACTTCTATAAAAAATGAATGGATGAACCAATCTTAAACTGAATTGTACCAAATTATAGCCCTATTCTTTCTGCATTTAACAGTGGTAGACAATAATTTGTGCCATGTGTATTTCTGGAGCTGTTGAAACTGGAATGAAAAAGAATATGTTTTTTGGCATTCTATGGACAAACCTTGAATTTAAAACTACATAACATCAAAATGCATCATCTGAACTTGTTCAAATTTCAGTGTGTCCTAAACAAGATTTCAAACTTACAAGAGTTTATGACACTATATTAAGAAATTATCAGTTTAACTTGTAATGGGTTTCTCAGTTCTGTGAAATCCGACCAAGCTGTGGTTAACATGGTTATGAGTGCTGCAATTACTGTGTTCATTATCTATATTTATAGAATGCCTACATGAAACCATAGATTTTATACTGATTATTATTTGAGCGGCAGTGGTGTGCGGCGATTTTGAAAAGTGGGTAAAGTGCATAGATTAGTAGAAATCACGTCTATTTCATGAATTACCTGTCACTATTCTATTAAAAAACTCCTTGATCTCTTATGTATGTATCAGAAAACTCTGTCCTGTTACATTTTTCACCCTTCAGCCTGGAAGCCTACTTGAAATACCTCTGACACTGATGCAACAGCAACATACACATAGGCCTATCTCAAAATTGATAGTAACTTATTTGCTACATTTTTGTCTGAAGTCTCTCCACAGATTTTTTGTTGCTTTGAGTCTAATTGAAAGTGAAATCTAGTCGTCTCTCTTGTTTTGAAAATTTTGTGATATTATCATCAAATGTGTTTGTGCTTTTCAGTTGGTGCAGAACTTTTTTTCTATGGACAGAACTGCCAAGCCTGAAAGTCGCTCTTGACTCTGCGTTGACTTCTGATAAGTCTTAATCCTCCTGAGAGCTGAAAATGATCTTTCAACTGACTCTGTTTTGCTTGGAACAGTTACTATAAGTACACACAATGTGTACACTTCAGGCAGGGCTGTATCTAATTGTTCGCTTTTCAGAGAACACACTAACTGATGAGGGTGTTGACCATAACATTTGTCAAACGAATACAGCACAGTAAGTTCATTCTTCAATCGGATAAAATCAAATGAGATTTTATAGGACTGTTGAAGATTTTTTAAAAACAGAATGAGGAAAAGTAGCTTTGTATGCTTCACACTTCAGAGGATCCAACAAGGATGCAAACTTTAATTGGTTTAATGACCCAAATCATTCATCTAATTGTACAATACTGTTGTCAAAAATAGAGTGGTAAGGGCATTTCCTTGAAATTATTGTTCTTCCCAACATTGTTGTTTAGTTGATGGAGAATCTTCGACACCAAACCATTTAATGAAGTCAAATAAATATTAAAGTTTATTTATTCCACCTTTTCAATACATAAAAAAAGATAATGAATTAAATAAAATTATAGGGACATGTTTCGCCCTTTAATTATGGGCATCTTCAGCCTTAATCTCAAACTGAAAGTTGATTAATCAGGTACCTGATTGTAATTAACTTTCATATGAATGTGAAGGAAATGTTGGAAATGTGCGAAATGGTTGACAGTAGTTATGAAATTCTTAATATCAGGTCTTAATAAAGTCTAAAATACAAATATTCGTAAAATTATACACTTTCTTGAATGTAGTTAAGAAATTCTTGAAATTAGGCCTTAATGAAGTTTAAAATACAAGTAGTCGTGAGTTTATACATTAGAAGAAACTTTTGGATCTTAAACATATTGAATGTCACTATAATAATCACATCAAGTGGTGTTTATAATAAATGTGAAGTGATAAAACTGTAGTTTTCTAGAAGCATGAGAGAATAAGAGTGCTTGAAGGAAAGTTGCTGTGTTAAATGTTAGCAGGAAGGAACGGCTGGAGTCTCTTGTGTAGAGTCATAAGGGAAGTTTGGATTGAAGTCTCTTTATTAACGTTGAAATTGGTTGATGTAAAGAAGATTCGGAGAGAAAACCTTTCAGAGCCCTTTCAAATAGAGTTGGGAGTGAGACAAGGGTGCCTGGTCTCACCTTTGTTGTTCTTATTGACATTAGATCAGGTCACCAGTGGTTGAAGGGAAGCAGTGGGGAATACAATGGGGGATGACGGATCGTCTGGAAGATTTGAACTTTGCGGATGATATAAATCTATTATCTCACTCATTTAGACATATGAATAAAATTAGTAAATGAAAGACCTCGAAGCAGAAGCACAAAAGGTGGAACCCAAAATAAATATTGCCAAGACAAAGGAGCTAAGGATGAATGCCAGAAACATGAACCCACTGGTATTAGAGAACAAGATAGAGTGAGTTGACAACTTCTATTACCTAGGAAGTATTATTTCTAGAAGTGGAGGGGCAAATGAAAATGTCCAAAATAGTGTAAACAAGGTCAAAGGGGCCTTTGCCCACCTCTGGCCGGTGTGGAAGCCCAGAGAATTGAGAACAAAGACTAAATTGGGTATTTTTGAGACAAATATGAAATCAGTGCTTTTCTGCGGGTGTGAGACGTGGAAGATGACTGGAGAGAGAACACCCAAGGTCCAGACTTTCATTAACAGATGTTTGAGAACCATCCTAGGAGTGTGATGGCCAGATATTATATCAAATCAGGAATTGTGGGAGTGTACCCAACAACGCAAGGCTGAAATCCAGATAAAAGAACATAAATGGAAATGGATAGGTCACACACTGCGTAAAGGTCCTGATGGCATTCCAAAACAGGCTCTTGAATGGAATCCACAATGGGCTAGAAGAAGAGGGAGACCAAGGATAACATGGCGTTGAACAGTGGAAGTGGAGGCGGCGTCAGTTGGGAAGTCCTGTGGCAGCAAATCGAGCTCTTATATGTGCCCTATGCTCCACCCGGGAGTAATAGGAATTAAGTCAAGTAAGTCAAGAGGAGTTAGGGATTGGATGTTTAATAAATATCCAACTTCTTTGAAAATCATAGAAAACATCTATTGCTCCTAATGAGACCATAATATACATTATTTATTCTAATGGGAAAAACATTCATCTCACCAGTGCAGTCCGACTCCATGGCTAAATGGTTAGTATGCTGGCCTTTGGTCACAGGGGTCCCGGGTTCGATTCCCAGCAGTATCGGAAATTTTAACCATAATTGGTTAATTTCGCTGACACAGGGACTGGGTGTATGTGTCGTCTTCATCATCATTTCATCCTCATCACGACACGCAGGTCGCCTACGGGCGTCAAATCGAAAGACCTGCATCTGGGGAGCCGAACTTGTCCTCGGACACTCTCGGCACTAAAAGCCATACGCCATTTCGTTTCATTTCACCAGTGCAACTTCTGGTGTTCCTGACCAAAGTAGACATTATTGTAATTGAATGCGGAACGCAGACTACCTGATGATTTCATACTACAGTATTTAGAGTCAGTGGCCGCCATACATGTGAATGATGCAATATTTTTTTTTGTTTTAAATAGTCCTTGTCTTCCTTCATTGCAGCACTGATGCAAGTACATGTCAATTAAAGCAAATAGTCTACAGTGGCTTAAAGAAGAATATTCTGCTTAACCTTATCCTGTTCAATCTTTCTTTCATTTTAACTGGTAGAATTTGTTGCCTATGCCGTATATTAAGGTGTAAGATTGTTCTTGGTTTTCATTAAAACAGGTGTTATATGGCATTAATTGCATGCTTATGGAATCTATATATAGTTACTTCATTCATTTGGTCAATGGACACTTTTCCTCGTATGTAACCACTCATCAGTGGCATTAACCCATTTGCCACTTAGAAATCTGCTATTGTGTTTGGGTAAGAGTGCTTCAGACTCTCAGTGCTAGGATACTACTTACAGGTGAGAACTTATATGATAATGGTGGTTGCAGTGAAGGGTGCTATAAGGTCTGTCAATGTGGATTGAAATTAAATAAACATTTCATAATAAACTGATGTACCCGTGCTTTGATATGGAATTCTACATTGTGCAGTATACAGAATTCTACATGAAGTATTGTACACGTTTATTTAGATGACAAGTAATTATTGTAATTATAATTTATTGAGAGTAAATTGTTGGGGGATTAGGTAACACGTCTTCAAATTGTTTGGTTGAATTACATTACATAGCTCTTAGCATTACCCCAGAAACACGACGGGGAAGTCACCCCACGTTGTTTCTCATGTGAAGGACAGCTTAGGGAGTTTTCATTTTAATGACAGGTCCCCTACCCTACTGCCAGTCACAGTCAAGTTGGGGAGTTTAGACTATGATTGCAGGCCCCCTTGTCTACTGCCAGTCATGATCGAGTTGGACAATTTTCATTATAATTTGCTGTCCACCTGCCTTATAATACACTGCTGAAAATCACTTGTCCACCTTGTCAATAGGCCTACTATAAAATTTATTTAATTTATATTAGTAAAATGTCGTACATGTTTTGAGAAGACATGCCATCTAAATAAATATTTAAAATTACATAAAAATCACAAATGTTTACGTAAAATGAGGATCATTTCTTAAAATTCTAATAATGCTTATTTTATGTTAAAATGTGTGGATTTTACATAATGTTAAATATTTTAAATATTTATTTAGAGACAAGTATTGATTGTAATTATAACTTATTGAGAGTAAATTGTTAAGGGATTAGGTATAAAGTCTGCAAATTGTTTGGTTGAATGTTGGTTACTGGTGAAGAGAATAATTTAGATTTTCAAAATGTACAACATTTTATTTATATAGATTAAATAACTTTTTATAGTATTGACAATGTGGACAAGTGATTTTCAGTGGTGTATTATATATGTCAATACAGACCAAAAATCAACCCATAATGTTTAAAATAATAAAGTCCACCTGCCTTTTCGTATCCTCAGAAAGACAGTTTCTGTGGTTTTCTGAAAGTCTTAAAGGATCTGCCAGTGGACAAACAATCAACATGACAGCAATATTAACACAATGAAGCATTTAAATAAAATGTATCTGCATAACTACACATTCAAAGGAGCAATTATTAATTACTAACATTAATATTTTATTACCGGTATGATGGGATAATTTGCCTGCGTATAGATATAATGTAAAATGGTTCTGTAAAACAACAGTATGTTTCCAAGACATACCGCTAAAATTTTTCATAACAAGTTTGAGAATTTGAATAATCAGGAAGGCTGTGTCTGCACGAAAGGTAAAACGATCTCTGTTATTGTCGTATGTCCTTCGTGCTCCTCGCTCTGCGCCGCCTGCTCCGCGCACGCAACAGCCTGGATTGTTCTCGACTCTACGAGACGTCTGCACTGCACTTGCCTGTTACATCAGCCAGCTATATAAAGGCGCTGCCTTCCAGCCACAGGCGAGGACTTGCCAGTGCCCAGCACCAGATTACGCCGAATGTCGAACACGGAGGCTATTCCTCTTAAAAAGGAGTCTCGAATAGGTGGACTGATTCTTAGTGTTTGAGGTTTCACCTCGGGTTACTGCTTCCGCTCCGGTTTCCCGCTGCCACGTCGAGCCCGATGACAGTATTCCCTCAGTCCCACCTAGGCTCAAACACCTCAATTAGTATTCTACTAATTATGCATTTCAATGTCAGTTCCTGACAAGTTACAGAAACAACTAATTCTATTAGTGCAAGCTTTCGCTACTGTTTACACTTGTGATGGTATAGAGCAGATAGTTTTCAGCTATCAAGAACTCTAGCTTTTCAATGGACTTTCGCATCAAGATAAATTCATGTATATATGTATATAAAGTGTACATTCTTTTTGAACTTCAGTCTACAAGCAACGTTAACTGTTTATAATTTTCATAATGCTTCGAGGAAAGTTTTGTTTGAATGTATGTATATATGTTGTTAAGACTATCTGAAGCAATAAAATATAGTTGTGTTCCTGTATACCTGTTCTTGTATACACCAGTTATATTAGTGTAGTATCTTGCATTGAACCTCCACACTCTGATAGGTGACCGAGTGAGTTTTTGTTTTGTCATTCATTTCATCTACCTATTCATGTTCCTCGCCAATCAGATGTATTTAAAATGAAATACTCAATTGCAGTGTTAGTGTACGGTCCCCAAATTGAAGTAGGGTCAGTTCTGTATGGTTTGTACTTGGTTACTGTGAACTCCATGCGGAATTGCTAGGTGGTCAATAATTCCATTGTGGAGATTTGTCTCCCATATGCAGTTATCAGACTGTGCCTCTTATATGGGCTTCTGATAAGTTCACCTGCATACAGCCCAGCGTCAGTGAGTAGGGTCTGACACATCCCACTCTGATGAGTCTAGTGTCAGACCTAAGACGAAGCGCTGGTTAATAGAGCAAATGCCTGAAAAGCCTTACATCTGATATGTTTATGACATTACTGTGAATAGTAAAGAAAAGCCGAGATCGTGAGTGGGTGCCGTGAATCACACACAAATGTATGTACCTATTGTCAAATTAAATGGTGCAGCTTCCACCATTTTATAGCTTATTGTATACCTTCAAAGTAAGGGCAACATACTCTGACCTTTAAAAGTATATGCCAAAGCACAGAAAAACATTATTTTCTTGGAAATTATTATTATTATTATTTTTTTTTGTTTTTGCTAGGGGCTTTACGTCGCACCGACACAGATAGGTCTTGTGGCGACGATGGGATAGGAAAGGCCTAGGAGTTGGAAGGAAGCGGCCGTGGCCTTAATTAAGGTACAGCCCCAGCATTTGCCTGGTGTGAAAATGGGGAAACCACGGAAAACCATCTTCAGGGCTGCCGATAGTGGGATTCGAACCTACTATCTCCCGGATGCAAGCTCACGGCCGCGTGCCTCTACGCACACAGCCAACTCGCCCGGTTGGAAATTATTAGGGTACCAATATAGTTGGTCCGTTGTTGGACATTATAAATTTTCCAGCTAACTAATTCCTGGTTGCCAGCGTTTCGCTCCAGTGTGCTACGTTGGGCTCATCAGTTGGTAAGTAGCACACCTACTAAGATGCATGGCTAGTGCATACCGTGGAGCCCACTGCGTAGGCTATTTGGAGCCACCGGCAGTGTCGATGCACTATGAGAGACTTTGTCTCAATTTCAAAAATTGATGCCTGCCTGGCCATCAGATGATATAGATGTTGATTTCCATAGGGAACCTGAAATATTTGTCCTGAATGAGTAAATTTATAATACCAATATAGTTAGTCCGTTATGAGACATTATAAATTTTCCAGCTAACTCATTCCTGCAGGGTTCCCAGCGACCTGGAAAGTCAGGGGGAAGTCAGGGATTGTCAGGGAATTACAAAATTGTCAGGGAAAGTCTGGGAAGTATTTTAAAAATTGGTGTGTGTCGGGGAAAGTCAGCGAAATTGACTCAAATTTATGTGCCATGTAATTCATGCTGATGACAAACTGCAACTTGTGAATCATTTGAAGCGAGGAAAAGTGATCAATTAATGAGGTAAGTTGAATTTTATTTAAAAAAATTAAAATTGTACATGTTTTGGGCTATGGCAGCATTAAAACAAGATGAGTCCGAAATGCTGAAAAGTGTGTGGCGGCTCTGGCCCTACCAAGCTGTACAAGTATAATTTTATCCCAACAAGATATCTACATTGCTGAGATAAATGTATTTGTGCTTTGATATTGTTTTTGTCTTTAATTAACATGGTTTTCTTTTGTTTCAGATTCGGCCTATGCATTAGATAAGATGGCAAGAGAAACAACTATGAGTGGCTGGATTCAACCCTTAATCCAGAGTGATGCACCAGACAATAATTTTGAAGCCTACTGTAATGTGTGAAGAAAGAAGTTTAAACTCAGCAATATGGGACACCAGGCAATTCATTCACATGGAACTTTACCAAAACACACTCTGCTCCAGAATATTAAATCAAGACAGCCATCATTGTCATAATTTTTTGTCAAACCTAGAGCTAGTTCAACAGAATTAAGAAGTGTAGCTACGAGTTCAACAGAGTTAAGAAGTGTAGCTATTAGTTCAACAGAAACAGGAAGTGTAGATGTTGGACATGGATCTCTTGATAATGCTACTGTCAAACTGTGTGTTAGTTCAACAGAAGCAGTAAAGAGTGAGGCCAGGATAGAAAGTGGAATGTTGGTACACTGTGCTACTTCTTACTTTAATAAAGATGAAGTAGCCAAAGTAGAAATTTTATGGGCATTAAAAGTTCTTGCTATTAAGTACAAGAGGAGTTCATGTGCAGATATACATGATACATTTAAACTTATGTTCTCAGATAGTGCAGTTGCGTTGAAATTCACCTTTGGTGAAAGTAAGTGTTCCTACTTGATTAATCATGGTATTGTACCACATTTCAGTGAGTTATTAACAAACAATTTGAAAACTTATGAGGACTATGTAGTTTCTTTTGATGAGTCACTTTATAATGTAACACAACATAAGTGAGGTTGGTAAAGTTGATGTTGGATTTAGTACGAGAAAGGTACCATACTTAAAGAACTAAAATTGTCAGAAAGAGAAATTCTTGGTTTTAAACATGAATGTCATAAAATATTAGTGGCAGTTGTGACAAAACTGTCGGATAAGAGTCCTTTAAAGTATAGATTAGTGAAAGGTCTTATGAGTTTGAACCCACATATATCAGCAACCAAGTCTTGGTCCGACCCGAATGGAATATGTCTTGGAAGTGATGCATGAAGCTAACAGAATAACTGAAAATATGGCCGATAGGGCTAGAGCACAATGCATTTCTCTGTGTTGTGAATCAAAGGAAGCTTTGGAAACTAAATTCAAAGAATATATCTCAATATCTGATGGTAGTAAGGGTTTAGACATTTTCTTTGCTGACAATTTTGCATAAAACAAACATTATAGTGAACTTTGGCAAGTGTCTTATATTGTCTCATGGAAATGCTGCAGTGGAGAGTGGCTTTTCTATAAATAATTCAATGTTGGTAGAAAACATGCACCGAGCTCGATAGCTGCAGTCGCTTAAGTGTGGCCAGTATCCAGTATTCGGGAGATAGTGGGTTCGAACTCCACTGTCGGCAGCCCTGAAAATGGTTTTCCGTGGTTTCCCATCTTCACACCAGGCAAATGCTGGGGCTGTACCTTAATTAAGGCCATGGCCGCTTCCTTCCCAGTCCTAGCCCTTTCCTGTCCCATCATCGCCGTAAGACCTATCTGTGTCAGTGCGACGTAAAGCCAATAGAAAAAGAAAAAAAAGAAAACATGCACGGGGAGTCAATTTTTGCACAAAGTCAAGTGTATGATTCCATTTTGTACTATGGAAGTGTCGGATGTGTACCAATTAATCACAAAATGTTGTTATCGGTGAGATGTGCTCATAAATACCAGGATTACTTGGAGAAAACTCGCCTGAAGGTCAAAGAAGAGGACAGGAAAAATAGTTGGGAAACAAAGAATAAGTGATGAAATAAGAAAGTTGGAAGTCGAAGAAAAAGTTAAAAAGAATGCAGTCACAAGAATGTGAAGCCAGAATTGGAGACAAAATACACCGATTTGAAACCAGAAATAATTGTATGTAATTGTATGTAATACATTCATTATTCACGTATAAATAAAATGTATTAACATTTATTATCTGGCAGATCATTATTAACTTGTATGTACTTTACTGTTCAAAAGTTGTATTTCCTATTTGAGTAGTAAATATTGTGTACAGGTGTGTGTTGGTCCGCTAATGGAGGTGGAGAAGACTGTTAAATATTGTGGAAGTGCCAAATTCTTGTCAGGGAAATACAATATTTTGGTCATGGAAAGTCAGGGAAATTAGTTTGACTTTCTGACTGGGAACCCTGTCCTGGTTGCCAGCGTTTCACCGCAGTGTGCTAATTTGGGTTCATCAGTTGGTAAACAGCACACTTACCAAGACACATGGCTCATGCATACCGTGGAGGCCACTGCGTAGGCTACTTGGAGCCACTGGCAGTGTCAATGCACTATGAGAGACTTTCTCATTTTCAAAAAATTGATGTCTGCCTGCCACATGGATTCATGATCATAAAGGATTGTCTTGCAGTGAATGGTATGATACAATAAAAATGAATGCCAATGTTTCTGCTGTGTGTACTGTACATGGCAGATCCCAGGGCAACAGCCTCTGTTGGCATTGCCACAGAGAGTTCGAAACTCCTTCACATGTCATGGGAGCCTGTCCACGTGGTGAATTACTATGCACCTCATGCCATAATGTAGCCAGATCAATGATAGCTAACTCTTTGAGAGGACAAGGTTATAATGTCTATGAAGAAGTACAGGGTCTCTCCAACAGAGGAAGCAAGCGACGCATTGACATCATTGCTTTTAAGCCATCCTGTTCTGAAGGTTTCATCATTGATCCAACAACTAGATTTGAGACCAACAAAAACCAGCCAGAAGAGGTCGTTGTGGAAAAAAAGAATAATTTATGAAGAAACGGTGGACTTCTATAAGCAAAAGTATAAGCCCTCATCCATCTCTGTAATCGGCTTGATATTAGGTGCTCGAGAAACCATGCCTACATTTTTTGTCAACTCCTGCAATACCTTGGGCTGAATAGAGATTTTATCTATAACATCGCGATTGCCACACTGAAGAAGTCCACCATGATCTTCAAGAACCATACTTGTGGACCTCAAATAAATGTTTGATGTGCCTCACTCATTTGCCTACACTTAACATCATACTACCGCATTATCTACTGTATCTCTATCCATTATTGTTGTTAAGGTACTCTTCGTCCTTGGGCAACCTGCAGCTGTTGCAGGAAGATTGTATAATAAAAAATAAAATAAAAAATAAATAAAAATGTACTCATTCGGGACAAATATTTCAGGTTCCCTATGGGAATCAACATCTATAGAGTTACGAGGAAAATTCATATAAACATTTTCCTGGCAAATCGAATTTTAAATACAGCTGCTCTGCTCCAGTGTTTAATAGATTTAATTATTCAGGCAGCTTATTAACTTTCAAGAGTCCCAGATGTAAGATTTTCTCTGAGTTGTTACACATTTTCTTTTGCAACATGGCCCTCTTAAGAGATAGTGTATTAGTAAAACACAGGAAAGCATATTTTTTCTGAAATAGCGTTAGAATTCCTATGGTAATGCTTACAAGCATCTATCTAGGAAATCAGGATAGAGTTGAAAATAAGGTAATCAGAAAAAGGACAGGAACCTCGAAACTTAAGGACAGGGTAGAAACAACTAAAGTGAGGAGGTATGGGCACGTGGTGAGGATGGAAGAGAAGAGAGTGCCAAGAGTGGTATTTGCAGAGTGTTACCAGTGATTTGGGAAAGAAACAAAATCCAAGAAAATTGGAGTAATGGAGTTCTAAAAGGGCAACCGACGGAAATGTGGAAATTACAGAGGCATCACGCTGTTGTCACACACACCGAAGCTGCTGGAAAAGTTCAAAGAAACAAGACTTAGGAAGATAGTGGAACCTTTGCTTGAGGAAGAACAACACGGGTTCAGGAAAGGTCGAAGTTCTGTGGATCTTATCTTTGCAGTAAAAATGCTGACAGAAAAGTACTGGGAATATGGAAGAAATCTTGTGATTGTATTTGTGGACATTGAAAAAGCATATGATAGTGTTCCTCGAAACAAAATAGTGGAATGTCTGGAAAACCTAAAGGTGCCAAAGTACTTAAATGACAAAGTCAAGATGCTATACCAGAAGTGCTACCGCTGGGTCCAGATAGGCAACGGATGATCAAAATGGTTTGAAACAAAGAGAGGTGTCCAACAAGGAAGTGCCCTGTCACCACTCCTGTTCGTAATAGTAATGGCCAAGGTCATAAAAATCTATCAAGAAAATGGACAGTGAACCAAACGCCCTGGTATTTGCTGATGATGTGCTTTTATGGGAAGAGACAGAAGCTGAAGTTCAGAAGAAACTTAACGAATGGAACAATACATTCAAAAATTTTGGACTGAAGATGAGCAAAACAAAGACAGTGGAACTGACCAACAGGGAAGGAACAAGCTCAAATATATTTCTGGAAGGAGCAAAAATCAAATCAGATTCCCACTCCAAGTACTTCAGAAGCACAATCTCGAAAGACAACACTGTTAGGCAGGAAATACTCAGCAGGACACAGAAAGCATCAAACTTCTACAGTCAAGTCAGAAATCTTCTCTGGGTCTGCAAAATACCACTGAAGGCAAAAACAATCATGCACCACACTTGCTTCGTGCCAATCTTCACGTACGGTTTAGAGACATATATCCTACTAAACAAAGACCTCAGTAGAATCCAAGCAACTGAAATGAGATTCATTAGGACCATGAACCAAACTAGCAAAAAGGATAAGATCAGAAATGAAGTGAATAGGAAAGTAGCTGGTATCGAGGTTCCTATTACCAGTGTCGTAAAGAAACGTGGACTTCAGTGGTATGGGCACATAATGAGACCTTGACCTTAATCTCATAGGAAGAAGACCACAGGGAAGACAAAGAAAATGCTGGATAGAGACTGTAAGATCAGATGTGGAGGAGAGAGGACACAAATGGGAGGATCTACTGAAACAGAAGATGTATGAAGACAGAAGGAGATGGCGAGCGCTTGTACACCACAGCTGGGAAACTGGAGTTGGGAAATGATGATGATGAATAACAGGAAAGTGGTCAAGAGGACGACCCAGACAGAGATGGGCAGATACAGTGAGGGAGTACATAGAGAAGAGGGGAGGAAAACTAGAAGATTACCCAAGTAAGGAAAGGAGGGGTGAAGAGACAGGCAACAATGGAGGTCCTTGATTCACAACCCCACCCAGGAAGCAGAATGGAAAGGAGTGGTTGAGAAACAGACAACATTGGGGGTCCTTGATACACAACCCGACCCAGGAAGCTGGAAACTGGAAATGAGAAGACAAATATCTTAAATACTATTCTTCATTGCATGTCCATTGTTAACACCATTTTGATAATATCCAGATCTAATTATAATATTGCATTTTTTTCAGGTGAATCTGATCATGCGAGTTTATAAGAGGAATCTAAGATAAACACAATAATCAGTATCCTAGTACAACTTTTTGAACAATTTGTGCTTCTTTTGCTCCTTTTTTTAAGGAAATTTTACAATGCTGAAATTATTTACTTTTAATAAATAATGTTATTGCTTTTTATGTTCCACTAACTACTTTTACGGTTTTTGGAGATGCCGAGATGCCAGAATTTAGTCCCGTAGGAGTTTTCTTACATGCCAGTAAAACATTACAAGTAATCATACTAATAACTTGACAGAATATATAGTAGTTAAGCCACCAAATCAATATATATATTTTGATCTAAAAAGATTATTAATGGAACAAATATGAGCGTGTTTCAGCTCTTGGAGCCATCATCAGCACAAACACACGTAAGATTAAAACCACAACATAAAAGCACTATTGAAAGAAATGAAAGTAGTGTTGATACTTGAGACAATTCAAAACAAAATACTGGAGATTATTGATTTTTCTTTCAAGTGCATTTATGTTGTGATTTTATTTATTTTGTGCTGATGATGGCTCCAGGAGCTGAAACATGTTCACATGTATTCCATTAATAATCTTTCTGGATTCTATCTGTGCTGCTGCATTGAAAAGCAGATTATAAAAAATATGTAAAAATACTATATTGTATTATTTTTACAAGTTAAGGCTAATAAAATTTGATTCATTATTATAAATACTTAACATACCATATTTAAAAAAACTCAAAATAGTGATTGGATTCAGACGACATTGGTAGATTGCTTCCATTCTTATGTGCAAAATAAGTTAGTGATCAGACTCACTCCATCTTATGAGATGAAACCGACCAACAATTAAATTGAAATAGTAGGTGCAAATATGAACAAAATATAGTTTGCAAATCTATTATTATCAAAGTTAAACAGTAAAATTTTTAAATTTACATCACAATTTAATTGCAGTGAATGGAATATCTAAGATTTTTTATACTGATGATGTTTTATATGGTAATATTTTTCTTTAATTGTATACTGTTAGTTATATTTCTATTGGCTGTAAGAATTAATTGAAATATTCCATCCCCAGAATGGAAGAAAAAATAGTGGATGAAACAAATGATTTGCTTTAGTATTTTTAATGTCTCGTTGTTGTTATTTGATGCATTGATATTTCTTTTTACATGTCATTGCAGAATCGTGTAAATGTTCTACCAACTAGTCGAGGAGCTCCAGTTCCCGCTAAAAACAACAGTGTTGCAGAAAATGGACGTGGACCCAGTTTGGAGCAGCGAAGTGGCTCCAACTCATCGTTAAATAGTACTGCATCATCAGGTGCTCGGAGTTGGGCTGATAAGGTGAAAGGTACCGAGACTCAACAGCATACCACTGTGTCTGTTGAAGTCTTACCCCGTACTGGATGTGGTCAAGATGATGGTTAGCAAAGATAAATTTACACTTTTTTATTAATCAATTAATAAGTGGATAACTTTCATGTATTGAATGGAGTGACTGTGTCTGTTAACACGCTTTGGCTATGGAGCCAATCTCTGCATTTGGAAGGTGAATGGGTTCAGATCTTGCCATCGGCTGTCCCGAGAATTGTTTTCTGTGGTTTCTAGTTTTCACTTTTAGGCAAACGCCTGGACAGTTCTTATTCATAGGCCGCAGCCGATTCCTACCATCTCCTTATCCAATTTCAGTTACTATCATTCATATCGTCCTTGTTAGCTCCCTAACTGACGCTGATAACAGGAAAGGCATCTGGCCGTAAAATCATGCGATTTAATTTCATGTCACCTCATCATAGACCCCATATCAGAAAACAGGACTGAGCGGTAAACATACATACTGTAACAACTGTATATGTACAGTAGAAGTCCGTTATAGCGAGAATTCATAACAGCGAAAAATTTACTCGCTATAACGGATTGTCGTTAATTCCGATTTTTGTATAAAAGTCGGGAAACTCCCCATATACATTAAAATCGGTATGAAACGGCAATATGTTTGTTCAAAACTTGCTTTTCCGCAGGTGATATCCACACCGGCTTACTTGTTGGTTGTTTTTCAAAATCCGATACTACGTGAAAGTGTACGTTTCATTTTATTCTGAAAAAAGATAGTACCGTATTTCTCCGAATCCAAGATGAACCCCACTTTTTCCTTCAAAAAATTTAAATCGGGCTCAAAAAGTACTTGATAAAATCATATGAATGCCTTTGTTGTACAGTAGGCCTACGCATTTTTAGACTTTTTAGACGCCAAACATTAACTTATGTCATGCCTTTTTTTTTTTTTTTTTTTTTTTTGTGGCTGCACAATTTTTCTTTATTTCCGCATCTTTAAGGACCATTAACTTAAAATTGGCATCATAATACCGAAGAGAACCCGCTGAAAATTTGCCAGCAATACCTACTCCATGCGTGTCTACAATACGACGATCCATGAGGAAAAATATTCTTGCCGTCTATGTTACTTTTACTCAGCGTGAGATAAAACCCGCTACTGCTACATGCATGTCCCACTTGCCGGGTTCGGCCAAATTCAGCGGCTGGCGATGTATAGCCGTAATCGCGGACATTGAAAGTCAACGAACGAGTTTATTGTGCCACGGTATGGCCGTTCTGCCCTTGCGTTTTTCGTGCACATACCTCACAATTTCATCTTCGACTTCTTTAAAGCACCCTTGTTGCGGACCACTGAATGCATTTTTTGTACTTTTTTAGCTCTTTGTCTTCACGCTAACGCCGAATATTGGCTTTAGTTAGGCTTATGCCGTATTTTCTTGCAGCTGCACAATTACTTTACATTTACGAGTGTTTAATAACCATTACCTTACAGTAAAATTGGCATCATAATATCGACTAGAACCCGTTGAAAATTTGCTGGCAGTACCTTTTCCACGTATTTTTACAATACAACTATCCATCACGAAAATATTCCTGCTGTCTATAAAACTTAATTTTACTAAGCGTCAAGTACAATAGACGTGTTATAACTCTGCCACTGAGTAGCCATGGCCTTTCTAAGAATTCGAAGGCTCGCATGTTTTAATGCCATTCTGCAGATTTGAGAAACGTTTTTGTAGAAGCTAATAGAACGTCATACTTTCTTCACTATTTTCTGAGATCCAGTGACGTTACACACAAGCACTGTACAACTGCTTGTCGCGGATAGCGATGTAGGCTATAGTAAAGAGCCGGTCTTTTATTGTCAACGAGTTTTGTGCGCGTGTGAAAAGAAGCAGCGTGGTTACCGCGGTAGTTGCCAGTGGTATCCATTAACTTCCTGTTAGGCCGCGAATGCAAGACAACACTTGAGTTTTCGCACGAGATTCTGAGAAAAAAGTCTTGGATTCGGAGAAATACAGTATCACTCCAGAGGTTTCTGTGGCAAACACTTCAGTTTTCTTCTTCAAACGGCGTCACCTAACGTAACCGTATATATATCATGAAAACATATTTGAAACGCATGTAGAGAAATGATAACCTACTCACGAAAAATTTACATGTAAATAGCCTTTCCGAAATCTAACTAGACGCGAGAAGATATGAAATATCCTCTGAAATCCATGATATATTCTGCCATATCTTGAGGTGTATCACATTCTTACTTAACTTCCGTATATAACATTCAAATCAAGATATCGTTTACTTCAGTCATATTTTTAATGAGTTAACAACTGCTATCGGCCACGTTATTTACGCATTTATTATGAAAACGTGTTATCCTCTTTCATTTCGAATTTTCTTTAGAGAACAGCAGTCGATGGGTGTTAGTAATCAATTCCAACATCACCTTTGAATGTCGACGAGAGAGCTCGCAATTGCACAAGGTGAGAAAACTATACCATACCGAAGATGATCGATCGCATTTTATTGCAAACGTTTCAGTTTTCTTATTCAAACAGCGTCACCTATCCAAACTTAACCGCACTATATGTATGATGAAAATACACTTCAAGGACCAGTAGAGAAATGATAACCTTCTCGCTATACATTTTCATAATAGCCTTTCCGTAATTTAACCAGACGCGAGAAAATATAAACTAACATCTGAAATCAATTAAGCACTCTGCCACATTTCGAAGTGTATCCCATTCTTACTTAATTGCAGTATTTAGCCTCAAAATTAAGCGGTCGTTTAGTCAGCCTCAATTTTTAACGAGTTAACAACCATTATCGGACACATTATTTATGCATTTATTATGAAAATATGTTCTCTTTCATTTTGAATTTTCTTTACGGAACAGCAGTCGACAGGTATTACTAATCGACTCTAACATCGCCTTCGAATGTCGACGAGAGAACTCGCTAGTGCACATAGCGAGGAAACGATACCAAAGGTAATTGATCGCATGCAATATCATCGCCGGGGTGCATAAATATCGGAAATGGAAAAAATCGTGCGCGCTTAATCGCTCGTAATAATGGATTCGTCAGTGATGGGGCTCTCGCTGTAACCGAAGGACGATACACAGTTTAATATAGGAATTTTGAAGGTACAGAAAACAATCGTCGCTATAGCGGAGTTCTCGTTACAGGCCGTAACAGCGGACTTCTACTGTATATGCATTTATTTTTGAAAAAGCCTTCTTAGCAATCCATGTTTGGTCTTAGGATATCCTTTGAAAAGACTGAGTCGTGTTTACTGATCCACCACTGGTAAATAAAATAACAATTGATGGACAACAAATCAAAATTTTAATAAACGTAAGTATTTAGGAGAAGTTATAATCTTAATGAGAAACTAGCTTTGCAGAATAGAATAAATAAATTGAACAAAGCAAATTATAGTACCAAGACTACATACAACAACAAAAAATCAGCAATATTAAGATGTTATAAAACAGTCACACAGCCTGAAATAGCTAATGCTAGTGAAACCATTTTTAAAACTACTAATATAGCTGAAATAGACAAAGTACTTAAGACAGAAAGAATAATAATTAAAACACGCATAAATAAACAATATCAAGTTAATGGACAATGGAGAATAGCATCAAATGAAACAATTTGTAAGAAAATTGAACCGGTATCGAGCACAATTAGGAAAAACATGTATATCCTTTGGACATCTTATCAGAACACTTGACACCAGAATCAGCAGAAGAATAATTCAATAATTATGGAATAGGAAGACCAAGATTAAATGGATTTTGGAAATTAAGGATCATATTAAAAAACTCCAAATAACGATAGATGATCTTAAGAACATACATACATACATACATACATACATACATACATACATACATACATACATACATACATTATCATTATAGACTTTTATGCCTTTCAGCGTTCAGTCTGCAAGCCTCTGTGAATTTCAATAATTATGGAATAGGAAGACCAAGATTAAATGGATTTTGGAAATTAAGGATCATATTAAAGAACTCCAAATAACAATAGATGATCTTAAGAACATCGAAAAAATTAAGATGCTAAAAAAGAACACACACGCACAGAGGCTACAGACCAAGATTAATAAAGGTCTAATGGAAGGGTGTTTTCATTTGAAGAAAGGAAGGCAGGATCTCTTTGAATGAAGAAATATTGGGCTGATATGAAAATATCCTCTTTATTATGGACTAAGAGTGGTCCATTATTATTATTATTATTATTATTATTATTATTATTATTCTCTCCTTTGTCCACTTAGTTCCTGTAATATTCTTACAGGTAAGGGACGTTGGGAAAACACTGTGTCAGATGGCTTGACGGAACAGTATTCGGTCATGAGTTTGTCCCAGTGGGATACCTAGTTGTTCCATATCCGACTTAACTGACATGATCCATTTGTTCTTAGAAGCCTTGCCTCTTCCTGTTACTGTGAATATCCTGTTGGTGAGTCTTTCGGAATCCATACGGGCCAAGTGTCCATAAAAGGTCAGGCGTCTTTTCCTCATACACGTGACGATGTCCTCCTGGTGTTCATACAGTTTATCATTATGGCGGATTCTGTAAATGCCTCCTTCCTCTCTGATTGGTCCTAATATCCTCCTCAGAATCTTCCTCTCTTTTAACTCTAGCTTTGTGAGTGGGCCCTTCCTGGTCATTACAAAGCACTCGGAAGCATATAGAGCAGATCGTTTGATGACCGAGTTGTAGTGTCTAAGTTTGAGGTTCTTGGAGAGGCACTTAGATGAATAGATATTACGACACGAGTGATAAGCCCTTTCACACTTGGTACATCTGACATCTATGGCTAGGTTCTCACTCTGATTCGCAGAAATCCATTCTCCCAGGTACTTAACTACAGGTACTTTTTAGTATGGTAGCGTCTGTCAGAGGAATTGTAGTAGGGGCCTCCTTGATATTGGTCATAAATTCAGTCTTCTGGATGCTGATCTTCAGACCAGTCTTAACCGCTACACTATAAAGACTCTGTAAGTTGTAGGTAGTCTCCTCTGTAATCATATTATTATAATGATGAAGGTGCGAAAAAGACCAGAAAACTGATCACGCAAAGCTCACTTAGAAGTTGTGCATTTCCTTCTTTGCCAGGCAGCCTTAAATTTTTCTCTCATTGTGGTTCTTCGTTCTTCTGTCACTTAGCTCCTGATTTCTTCTTGTGGTTTCTCTCTGACTCTACTCCCACTTGTTGATTTTCATTCTGTAGCAGGTTCGGTCAGCGATGTCGGCCACTTTGATTCCTGATTTTTTTCAGGTCTTGGCGGATTTCCGTTGTCCACCTATTTGATGTTTTCTGTTGCCTCAAGTAAGATTCTTGCCAGTCTGTTTTCTGGAAGGCACTTAAATTGTCCGTAAAATTTCAGGCGTCTTTTTCTGATGTCAGCCGCAAGGTTTGAGAGTTCCTCAGTTTTTGTACGAGATTGCAGTCTATATCCTTCGTCAGTCAGTTTTGGTATAAATGCTTACAATATAGTGATTATTTTAATCCACCTATTCAATACAAATTGGTTGTGTGTTGCTAGTTCATAATACTACAACACGAATTTACAGGGACATCTTTCGCTTTATTTACAAGCATCTTCAGCCTACATAATTGTCTCAAGGTTATAGACCTGTCATATTTGGATTATTTTTACAAAGTTTTTTGCTTGAGTATAATATAGTATAATATGTAAGAAACATAGGAATTATGTACACTTTAAAAGTATGACAATATGGATTACAATGTTGAATTGAAGTAACCCTTAATTCTAAATTACATTGACGTCCAAAACATAGCAACTACAATTTAAAAATTTGGTTAAAATTGTTTTCACAATTACAATGTTGAATTGGAGTAACCCTTAATTCTAAAATACATTGACGTCTAAAACATAGTAACTACAAATTCGAAAATTTGGCTAAAATTGTTTTCACAATGCTGTGGTTGATTGAATCAACTGTAATAAGGCTTTAAATTTGAGTCATAAATATAAACTGAAGGTTAAAATATAGGAGCCATTTTTTCTAAAATCCTTTGATTTCTGGAACACAGTAACTTCCGATGTTGAGAATTTGGTTAATAATTGTGATCTCCAATGCAATTATTTAAAAACAACTTTGATTTGACTCCATGTGTAATTTGAGTCTAAATGATATTCTAAAAATTGAAATCTTGGAACCGTTTGGCTTCTATCCAAATCTTGAGTAGCTGTTTATGTTTCTTTCGAGGTAATAGAATGAGTGAAGCATCCCTTTGACTGCTGCTACAAAGTCTTGTGGTCTTTCTTACGTTACTGTAACTAATCTAGTCCCCTTTTAACTACAACTACATTAATACAATCTGTTACCAATGGATATTCAAGTCGTAATAATCTAGTGTTAAGGGATAATGTACGAAATCTATTATGCACCCATATTGACTTACGTGGCTGAGACCTGAACAGTGACATGTAGGGAGGAGAGTAGAATTCAAGCCAGTGAAATGAAATACCTAAGAAGTATGATAGGAAAGACAAAGAAAGACAGAGCGAGAAGCAATGTTAGAAAGGAAGTCGGAAATCCGAGGTAGAAAAAAATCTAAATGAGAGAAATAGAAATAGACAAAGATGATTTGGACATGTAAGGAGGATGGAGGAGAAAAGAATACCAAAACAGATGATGGAGATGAAGTTTGAGGGAAAGAGAGCAAGAGGGAGACCTAGAGCATGCTGGATCGATTCAGTAAAGAGGAGTGCAAGAAGAAACCTGGACTGCCAGGCTGAGTGGCTCAGACAGTTAAGGCGCTGGCCTTCTGATCCCAACTTGACAGGTTCGATTCTGGCTCAGTCCGGTGGTATTTGAAGGTGCTCAGATATGTCAGCCTCGTGTCGGTACATTAAAGAGCTCCTGCGGGACTAAATTTTGGCACCTCGGCATCTCCGAAAATAAAGTAGTTAGTGGGACGTAAAGCCAATAACAAAATAATAATAATAATAATAATAATAATAATAATAATAAAGCTGGACTGGGACAAAATGTGAAAGAGGAATGGTGGAAGGAGGGAGGAAGGTGGAGAAGTGCCAAAAATGCCCCGACTCGGCAGGATCTGGATAAGGGGAAAGGATGATGATGATGATGATGATGATGATGATGATGGTGGTGCTACAAAAGAATTAGGCTTTTTTATTGTTGTATCATCATCATCATCATCAGTAACCTATCTGATAATGCCAAAGTGGCAGATTTCCTATCAGTTGTTTACCTAGTCTTTACTTAAATTATTTCAAAGAAATTTAGTAAACATATCCCCTGGTAAATTATTCCAGTCCCAAATTTGTCTTCCTACAAACAAACATTTGCCCCAATTTGTCCTCGTGATGAGAGCCCCTACAACAGTAAAGCTTTACTTTCTTAATTTGAGTTATTAAATATAGCACACACCAGTATCTTTAATACCAGCTAACTTATCTGTTTGTATTGATGCATGCTTGAATTTGTCTTGGCACAATGTCCATTAGTTCATCAAGCTGATGTTGGTCCAAATTGTATCACTCCTCAATGGTGATTTCATGTAGATCTCTGAGTGGTTGGTGCGTTATGACATCCATAAACTTCGTTCTTTGAATTATCCCAGGCGTGTTCAATAGGGTTCACGTCCGGGAAACACGACAGCCATTCTAGTCAAGCAATATTCTGATCACGAGGGAAGTCATTAATGAGAACCCCACGATTGATGCATACATTCAGATCAAAAATTAGATCTAATTTTTGATCTGATTTTTGATATGCTCTATTGGTGGAAAAATATCTGATTCCCTCCATGGGAATTTAGAATTACCATGATGCATACATTGTCGTCCATTAAGACAAATTCTCCTCCAAATTGTTTACCCAAAACAATTAAGATGTCTAGATGTCTTTTCTGCTGCCTTTTCTCACAACCTTATTCATCAAATGGTAGAAGCCCTCTTTATGTTCAATATCTGAATTCTCTGGGGGAGCATTACAATGGATTAGAATGACATGAATTTTGGTCTTAAAACGTGCTGTCATTTATCTCTCTGAAATGGGTTGCAAGTCAGTGAGTCTACTTTTCGCATCCTTAGTCAACAAGAATCCAACTCCACTTCCATGATCTCTGTCGTCTGGAGGAGGTCCTGAGTGCAAAAAAGTAAACCTAGCTTGCGTTTGCAGCTCTCCAAAGTCTTGCCGTCTTACCTCACTAAGCCTGTGAATGTTCAACTTGTAGTTTATCTCTCTTGTCCCTTGCTTCAATCTACCAGTTTCTCTCAAGGTTCTGATGTTGCAGAAGCCTATTTTTGTTTTACTTTGCATGAAAAGGTTGTCAATAAAAGACCTGTCTAGTTGTCTATTCTTGCTGTTTCTGTAATAATGAAATTTAGGATTGCAGGGGATTAGTCCACAGTTCCCTAGCTTAGTGGTAGGGCTGCTACCTATAGCTTTTTGGGTGGGCTTTTTTCTGTATTGGTTTCTGTGTTAGTTGTCTCCCTTAAACTTTGAAAATCCATCTTCGCCACAAGGCAGTGAGGAAGGGTTGCCTCATCCACCAATCTCACAGTACCGAAGGGTCTCCTCTTCTCCCGAAAATGCCATTGAGGACATCACTAGACCCCTGTAATCCATAACTTTTCAGGGTTCCTGTAGAGCCATCACAGTTGCCGTAGTGATCCTAGAGTACAAGGAGTCCCCACTGTACTTCACCCCTACAGGCCATCCCCTACTTTATGGCATTGCCCACCTCCCTTGATGTGTACGAGAGGTTGTTTTTATGAGAGACTACTAGTAGACTATCGTGCTGAAAAGAAAGCTGTGATGGAAGATGAAATTTTCGCAAAGTTGTTCAACAATAAATTTGTACAGATTTGACAAAGGAACTGAAGAAAAAGAAACTTCCATTAAACACCAACCTTCTAATTGATAATGTTCCCAGTCGTCCCTCGGACTTTTGTCTGAAATGGAGGCAATATATGAGCTGCTTATCTTCCACCCAACGTGACAGCCCTGATTCAGTGTATGGATTAGGGCAAACTGGAATCAGTTGAGCGCCACTACCGACATGGGCTTCTTACCTCATTACTAGATGAATGTGAAAGTGACTCCACTGAGATTACGCCAATATTATTTTCCAAGCAGCAGAAGCATGGGACATTGTGCAGAGCACAACCATACGTAAGTGCTGGAAGAAAGTGTGGCCTACAGGTTGGCACGGAGTTGAAGTCAGCACCAAGTGACAGTGACAGAAGTGAATGAATCAATTCAGACTCATCAATCCCAGGTGTTGTGTGTATTGATATGTTACACAAACTATCAGGAGGAGCAGAAGTTGACGAAGATGACTTATCTAAATGGTTAAACAAGAAACACTGTGAAACAAGGGAGACTTTAAATGATCAAGAGATCATAAAAAGTGTGCAGGAAGAAAAGGATGAAAGTGATGAGGAAGATTACACCATAGAAGCAGGGACCAGGAAAATTCCACTCCAGATGGTGCTAAAGCTTCAGATATATTCCTGCAGTACGTGATGCAGCAATCCAACACATACAGTACCGATATGTTGCAAGACTGTGTGACAAAGAATGCTGGTGCCAAGTGTCTCCACTAAAACAAATAAAAATTACTGACACATTTCAAAGTGCTCATGCTGAGTAAAATGTTTTTTGGGATTTGATATATGCTACGGTAGTACTTTTTGTATTTTGTGTGTTTTTAGTGCATTTGTAGTGTTAAATATCTATGACTCAGTAATCCATGTGTTTTAATGAATTTTTTTTGTAGTGTTTAATATCTATTACTCAGTAATCCATGTGCTTTTAGGGCATTTGTTGTGTAAAATAATATCACTCACTAATCTGGCACTTCTGTTCTCTGCAAGGAATGGCCAGATTAGTGAGAGTCTAGTTTATTGTCCGGCTCCATGGCTAAATGGCTAGCGTGCTGGCCTTTGGTCCAGAGGGTGCTGGGTTTGATTCCTGGCTGGGTCGGGGATTTTAATCGCATCTGATTAATTCTTCTGGCCCGGGGACTTGGTGTTTGTGCTTGTCCCAACACTTTCCTCTTCATATTTAGAAAACACATTACACTACCAACTACCACAGAAATACGCAATAGTAATTACATCCCTCCATATAGGGTTGGCATCTGGAAGGGCATCTGGCTGTAATACAGGGCCAAATCCACATGTGCGACCCCACAGATGTGGGAAAAGTGCTGGAAGTAGAAGAAGAGTGAGAGTTTAGTTTATTAATTTTTCATCATTGTGTTTAGAATTTGTATTTTTTTTTTTTATATGAAAGTATTCAAGCTGTTTTTTATAGTTGACTATTTTTCCATGTATAATACACTGACTGACCAAAAACAAAACAAAAACTTCCAAGTCATGTACCAAGAAGGAATTTTGAGAATTGCGGGAATTGCATGAAACCTGATTTGGATGTTTGTAACTTTGATATATGTAAATTATTACAAGTACAGAGCGAAATAATTTTATAGCAGAACACTGACTGCCGGTATTGAGGCTGTATTGAACCCCATTGGCCCATCGCTAGCTTGGATATAGACTGTAATATGGTCGGGCATGGAAGCATACAGGTTTTGCATGGTATCCTATGGCATGTCCGTCCATATTTACTGCAACTGGTTTTCTATATCTTGTAAACTTGTAAGCTGCTGAATTTGGCATCCCTATGTGATCCCAGATATGTTCAGTTGGAAACAAATCTGGGGATCGGGGAGGCCATGGTAGTGTAATAACATTGCTGAGGCATTCCATTGATACCCTTGTTGTGTGTGTGCAGCTGAGCTTTATCCTTCTGGAATTGACGAGTGGCAAAACATGGCTGAATGGAGCCCTGCACACATTGCTGTGGCATTATTAACTCTTGTGTCACTACTAGGGGTGATTGTCTTTCGTATATGATGACCTCCAGACCATCACACCAGCAGTGGGGGCGATGTGTCATGCTACAGCAGACGCAGGATTGAGGTGCACACTATGAGGTCTCCAGACATGAACACAGCCATTGTCATTGCACAAGAAACCAAGGATTTGTTACTAAATACAACCTGATTCCAGTCTGTAGCAGTCCAGGTTTCTCGTTCCTGGCAACCCTTCAAACTGAGGCGACGGTGGGTGGGTGTCAATGGCAGAACTGTAATGGGCACCATGATACCTATTTCCCTTCAACCAAGCACTTGGAAATGGTTGGGCTGACAGAGGATCCTGTAACGTTAATGCTATCTGTCTGTGGGTGGCGAGCAGTGAAACACTTGGATCTGCATGTGCTTCTCAGAGGATCCGATGTTTGTCTCTCCTGGTGGTCAGCCGAGGGTGTCGTGTGTGTGTCTCTCTCTCTCTCTCTCACACACACACAGTCACTTTTACTGATGGGTTATAATCAAGGCTGATACTTCTCTTTTATGTAATTGTGCATTTTATCCTTTATTCTTTGAACTGTTTGTTATAACCTCTATGTTTTAGTGGAATTGCCATGTTTGGAGACTAACCATTTATATGTATTTTTAGATGATACTCAAGGTTGGGAGACAGTTAAGGGCCGCTCACGTTCAAGAATATCACCAGCTAACAAAGTGGAAGGTCTTGGTTCAAAACTTTCTTGCAGTTCCGGAAACATCAAAAGCAGACTCGAGCGAAAGGGTAGCACTCGTTCTCATGCCCAAACACGGTTCCATCAACCCAGTGCTGCTACTTCGCTTCCATCTCTTGCTTTGCGAGAAGTGGGTGTGAGACCACCTCTTCCTCGCAAGACACCTCCTCGGAGCAGTAATTCAATACATGTGAGCTCTGTTTCCAAGAAGATGGTGAAACTTACTAAGAAAACTCCAGTGCTAAACAATAAAGTGGGAACAGAAAAGATGGAGATGAATAAAGAGAAAAGTCCTGGTTGTGGTGTTGTGAAAAAAGAGGTTACTGATTCTATGGAAAACCTAATTGATTCTGAGAAGACAGATGAAACCTCTAAAGCTGACACTAGTGACAGCGATGCTATGACTCTAGTCAGGTAAGACACACTTCAATTTTATGTTAAAGAGTAGTTTGTTACTTATTGACCTTTGTTTACTGATATCTGATTGAAAGAACAGAGTTAATTTTGGATTCCCAGAATTAATTCCATCACCCAGTTTATTGTTACCTATCAGCATTCAGCTTCCACCTTTACCTGTTTTTAGTTTGTGCTCAGTCCTCTTTTCCAATGTAAATACTGTAAATTTCCCTCTCTGAACATCAAGCATAAAAAATAAAAAAGAGAGGGAGAGAATTACAGGTTAAATGGGGCCAAATCTGCTATTTTCAGTGACAGACATTGTGTATAAACAGCATACCCTCTCATAACCACTATCATTGCATAAAATATCCAAAATTGCTCTCGCATCTAGCACATCCCCATGTTGTGCAACCGTGTTCAGAAATCACTGAGCAGGTTGGCTACATGATTTGGGTTACATTTGCTGTTGGCTTGCATTTTGGAGATGGTGAGTTCAACCCCCACTGTTGGCAGTCCTGAAGATACAGTGGAACCTTGGATTGCGAGCATAATTCGTTCCGGCAACATGCTTGTAATCCAAAGCGCTCGTATATCAAAGGAAGTTTTCCCATAAGAAACAATTGAAATACAGATGATTCGTCCACAACACAAAAATATTTTTTCACATACCATTTCTAAAACAAAATGTAACGCAAAACAAATTAAAGTGCACTTTTCCCTACAATAGAATCATTGTTGGTGTGAGGGAGATGAGAGATGACTTGAGAAGAGTTACTCTGTAGCAGAAATTTCACTAACGGAATGACTGCTGTCTGTTGGGTCACTGGAATTGGTTTCTTTTCGTGCAACTTTAACGAGGAACCTGTCCAATGACTGTTGCTTTTGCCTCTTTTTGAGGATTTCACAAAAATGTGACATTGTATTGTCATTGAACTGATTCATCGCTCGCACTGCTACAGCCTTATTCGGGTGGTGATTTTCTACAAAATTTTGCACCGTTTCCCACATTTTTCACTTCTCCCGAATCTCAAATGAAGTGAGAGATTCCATTGACTTTTTCTCCTTCTCTTCCCTTGACGAGATCTCCATAACCTCCTCCTGTTGTTCGCGATGCAAGTCCATCAATTCGTTGGTGGTCACTTCTTGGTTATGTTCTTCCACCAGCTCTTGAATGTCCACGTCATTCACCGCCAGTCCATAGTCTTCTCTAATGGCACAATTTAATTGACAATCGGCAGCTCATTGTCACCAACAAGCCCCATAAAGTCACGTCCAAGAACACAGTCAGGCTTCAGCTTTCCCCAAGCGGAAGTGAGAATTCTCTTGGTGACTCCATCCCAGGCTTTATCGATGATCTTCAGGCAGTTCACGATGGGGAAATGATTTCTCCCAAACTCTCGGTGGTTAAGGTTTGTTCCTTCAGTCACTTCGAAGCATCGCTGAAACAGTGCTTTGGTGTGTAGCTTCTTGAAGTTCGAAATGACTTTCTGATCCATAGGTTGGAGTAGTGTTGGGAGGAAGGAACTTGACCTTAACAAACTTTAATTCCTCCAGTAAATCATCCTCAAGGCCTCAAGGAGGATGAGCAGGAGCATTGTCCATAACCAGCAAGACTTTGAACGCAGATTATTTCCTGAAATATATTTCTTCACTACAGGACCAAAGATCTCGTTCATCCATTCAACAAACGAACAGGGGAGGGGAAAACTTAGGCACACGTGACGCTCGTATTGCGGAACCTCACTCGCTTATCAAGTTACAATTTATTTAAAATGTTTGCTCGTCTTGCAAAACACTCGTAGACCAAGTTACTCGCATTCCGAGGTTTCACTGTACTTTTTATTTTCACACCAGACAAGTGCTGGGGCTGTACCTTAACCCTTTCCGGCCCTTAGCGTCCGAAAGCGCCCGACTGTTCATTTAGCCTTTCGGTCCTTAGCGCCCGAAAGCGCCCGGCTGCATTATCTGCATTCGTCTGCGATCTGTGCGATAGTTTTTTATTTTTCTCATCAGTGAAGTATTTATAAGGCATTTATGAACACGCAGTGCAATCTACAAGTCTTAGGGAATAAAGATAGAGAGATAATCTGTCTTGACGTTGCCTAGGCAACGGTCTTGAACTTCCGCGAGCGCGGGTCAGCTGTTTCGTTCGTAAACATGGCAGGATTGAATATCGCGTATATTGAAACTGAGCTGCATATGGGCGAAAAAAGTGACAAAGAATCCTTGAGTAGGGGTGCAGGTGAATTTTTAATGAGTGAATAATGTATCAACGAAGATAATTTTAGTGATAACAGTGATATGAATGAAAACGAATATCGATAAATCGGACCTGATGGCGATGCCACGGCAATTCAGGTAACACAAATATTACGTTTCGTTACTCCGAATGTTTAAATGGATGATGTTGAACCTGCGCATAATTCGGAAAGAGTATTAGGGGAAAGAGATTGTTTTTTACGTATGTTAGGAGGAGAAAAACTATTCAGTGACATAGCCTACTGCGCATATAACAATGCAGCCTTCAAACAGTCGCATTCCGGTAAGATAAAAACAGAATGGGGAGACCCTTGCCCAGATGAAATAAAATCTTATATACATGGGCATCATTCCACTTCCAAAATCACGTGATTATTGGTTTTGAGGGATTCGGACAACATGGGAATGTGACAAATGCAGACTGTCTCTGTGTCGAGTATCACGAGGAGGGGGGTGAAAAACACATTATGACTCAATAAACAGAAAAATAGATGTGATGGTATATTTTCTAATGTTATTGAAAATTTGAATTCATTGTGATCAATAGTTTTTACTGTATTTAACTTTTTCTGAAACAATACGGTCTGTTTCAGTTTTTGCTAAATAATAGGTTGAAACCTGGGGATAAGCGGAGTGAAAATGCGGGCGGGAAAGGGTTAACTAACCTGGAATTACTAGCTAGGTCTTTTCATGCGCTGTTACGTGCTAGTGAGCGCAGCACTCACCTTTACGTCAAAAGGCCATAATATGCCCATGTAAAGATGGAGTTATTTTTAATACATCAGTTTGAGAGAGCTATTTTTTAGAACATAAATACTTAAATTTAAACAAATGTTTATTAATTTAGGAACTCTACTACTTCAATTTAAACTAATTTGAGACAGGAGCAGTGTGCTAGGATGAACTAAATTATGCAAACATATAAACCAACATAATAGGAAACAAACTTTTACATAATCATCACTTCACATTTTACATTTGAATTGCAGTCAGTCATCACTTTGGATGCTATCAGCTTCATTTTTGAAACACTGTTTGCACGTTGTTACAATATGTTCCTTGCAAATGGCCACACCACACTGCACACATCGAGCAGTCATTTTCTTGTATTTTTGCCTGGACTCTATGTACACTTTTGACATTCCAACCTGAGTGGAAATTGCTGTTGCTGCTGTTCCACTTCGGGCAAACCATCTTCTCTTCTTATCTGCATTTTTGAAATTGTGTACAGATTTACAATTGCTGATTGTGTAACAAAGTGTAATTTTACCATATCTGTACTCAGACCTTTCATATACTTGCACCATGACTCAGTATGATCTGTATTGCTGCAATACATGATTTGGTTACTTATAACAGCAGTGTTCAAAAGTGAAAAGAAAATAATGAGAGGCCACCTACAGCTTACTCGAGCTACCGAATATAGGCTCTTTATTTCATCGATGACATCATCTGCACCTTCAGTGATGTTGTAAAAAGTTATCACCTCCAATTTCTTCATATCTCCAGTACCTGGATCAGTTTTTTCATTGTCATGCATTGTAGAAAGCATGAGAATATTTTTTGTTTCTTTTTGAAATATACAACATCAAGAGACACTTTTCCCCGTACCCGAACATGCTGCTGTAAACTTGTCTCTCTCTGACGTCAAGAAAGGAAGGGGAAACTCGCGTTTATTTTCTAGAGTTGCCGACAGTCGTCGTACAGTGATTTTCTAAAATGGTAGCCTGTGCATGAGACAGTAATTCCGTAGTCCGGCTGCTGCCAGTCTCCAACCAATGGTGCGGGATGGCACAGAATGTTGCAGCGAGTCCATTACTTGTTCTCGATTGGAAGGCGCAGATGTGAAGTGGTTAAGACTTGGTTAGTGCACAATACAGTGATCCTCCCTTGTGGGGGTCAGTCGTGGTCGACTGGAACTTTGAAGTGAGTACGCCTGCCCTCACGTTCCCATGAAGTTCAACATCGGGCCACTGTCACATCTGAATGCCCCACAAATCTGGACATTGCACGCTTCGACCAGCTGGCCAAATGGAAACACAATGAGGTCTCTTTCAAACTCTGTTAGGTGCTGATAATGCTGTCTCACACGGGTGTGTGACATCTCCATGTCCTTCACAGTGATCATTCAACATCTGATGCTGTTCACGCCCCTTATATACCCTACCAGGCCTGGTAACCACACTAAACACAACATTAATGCACTCTAGTAGCCGTTCTACCTGTCACAGAGAATTGCAACTCTCTAATCATTTATACAAAGTGAACCAAAATTCGCGCACTCAGGCGTCGCAGCACGAGTCCTCAGATACCACCAATAAAAAAAACAGTCTCTCACAAAAGTTTGTTCTGCGAGTATATCCGGCAGATAAAGGACGTTGAAGAGCGGCAATCTGGCAACACTTGTAACACATGTAGGGTAACTACCTCTGTCAGCACACATTAGTCGTGCTGTACAGTTGGTGCAGTGGATAGAGTTTTGGGTTAGCATGCAGGAGGTCGAGGGGGCGATCCTGGGTTGAGGCGTGTGTTTTTCATTTCGTAAATGTAGTCCAGATGGTATGGTATCTGGCATCTTAATCGTCAACAGCAAATAAATTCACGCCCATGACGTGGTAAGGGCGTCTTTCAAAGCTGACCAATGAAAACGATTGTTTGTCCATTTCTACAATCTTAGTATGTAAGTGCAAATGGTTTCTAGAGGACCCGCTGCAATCGCTAATCCCTCTTCCTTTGAAAAAATATTTGCCCCAATTCATCCTCTTCAATTCCAACTTTATCTTACTACCTTTAAAAGCTCCACTCAAGCTTATTCATCTACTAATGTTATTCCTTGCCATTTCTTTGCTGACAGCTCAGAATATCTCACAAAGTCGAGCAGCTTGTCCCCTTATTCCCAAGTCTTCCCAGCCCAAAGATTCCAACATTTTCGCAACACACCCTCTTTTGTCAGAAATCATCCAGAACAAATCATGCTGCTTTCCTTGTATCTTTTCCAGTTCTCATATCAAGCCATTCTACTGTAGGTCCGATACACTAGAACTATACTCTAATTGGTGTCTTACCAGTGATTTGTATGCCCTTTCCGTTGCATCCTTACTACAACCCCTAAGAATACTCAAAATCATATGAAGAGATCTGTAACCCTTATTTATAATCTTGTTAATGTGTTTACCCCATTTAAGATCTTTCATTATATTAACACCCATGTTTTTACATTGATCCCCATGAGGTTCTTTCACCCCCTCAACACAGTAATTAAAACAGAGGACTTTCCCTGTGGGTGAAATCTACATCCTGACATTTCATCCTGTTTACCATTATATCATTGCCTGTTGTCCATCTCACAACATTGTCGAGGTCTTTTTGCAGTTGCTTACAATCCTGTGACTTATTTACTGCCCTGTATAGTATAACATCATCTACCGAGCGGAGTGGCCGCACGTGTTAACATGCTTCGGCAATGGCGCCAAGCTCTGCACTTGGGAGATGCATGGGTTCAAACCCCACCATCGGCTGTCTTGAGAATGGTTCTGTGGTTTCCCATTTTCACTTCCAGGCAAATGCTGGGACAGTTCCTATTCATAGGCCACAGGGGGAGGAGGGGAGATGGGTCTGTGGAAGGGGAATGAGGGGCAAAAGTGTAAGTGGATTCGGGAAGGGGGGGGGCATTGTGGTAGGGGAGCATACCATGAAAAGGTGTTGCGTGCGACACGAAAGGCCGAGCTATTATTTGGAAGTTTGATCCATGCATATCCCGGCCCTCAGTTCCTCTTCACACTTCGTGCCTTACAGCAAGCCGAACGAAGTGAGTCTCTTACTAAACGACAACTTTCTTGTCTTTTTTTCCCTCTTTTAAATCTTCTCATTTTTAATGGGTTCCTTATCTTTTTTCATGCTTCAAGTCCCGCATTGGACTGGGAAACTCCGGTCACACAATATCTTTAACGACCTTGCTTGTAACATGATCCACCTGGTCAATTACGATACACTATAGATAGAAGATTCGATTCAATATGGTGCTACTCATGGCTGTGTTTTTCCACAATTAACTTATCTTTCCACAGAGGAACTTAAAAGAAAACGTATATTCAAGCTTTAAACAAACCTTTATACAAAGGTCAATTTGACATTGTGACTAGTAAAGTCACACATGACCTCAAGTTTAAAACATGGCAGAGACTTAATAAAAAATCAACATTTAAGTGTTTTCATTGTTTTACATTGACTATCAATATTGCATCTTGTTATAATTAGAGGGCCTTTGCCTTCAAGCACAATCATTTCTTGTACTTTATCTAATTAGTGACCTTTTAAGTGTAGAGGGTTATGTATTGTATTTTATATTGTGAATATTTCTTGTATATTTGCCCTATTCTAAGATCGGCTGATGATGACGTCTAACAATGTCGAAACCAGTACCGAGTAACCAAATTAAAATGTTGTGATTCAAACTGAACAACATAATTATTTTGTATTGAAAAGGCGGATCTTTTGCAATTTATATTGCTCTTTGTTATTAAAACATGCCACATAAAGTCATCCTACCTCATCCCCAACCCCATATCAAGAAGCAGGATTAAGGGGTAGGCATACACAGTATAACATCATCTGCAATAAGCCTTATATGCGATTCCAGTTCTTTACTCATATATACCGGTAGTGGAACCTCGATTATCTGTTCTTGGAAACGGTGATTTCCACAATTATTCGTTCAAATTACATGGTCCCACGAGCATCCTAGTTTTTTCTTCTTCTTCTTCTACTTTAGCGCTTGTCCCGCCTGGTGGCAGGGTCCGCTGTGTGGGTTTGTTGTCTCCATTTAATTCGGTCTCGGGTTATGTCTGGATGTAGTCTTTCAGCTTTCAGGACGTCGTGCACTGTATCAGTCCATCGCTGTCTTGATCATCCCTTGGGCGTCTTTCCAGCAACTTCCAATGAATATGCTGACTTTGCCAATGTATTGACTTCTGTACGCAACACGTGCCTAAACCAGCGCAGATGGTTCTCCTGGATTTTCTTCTGGATCGGTGCAACACCAAAACGTTTCCTAATATTGTTGTTTGAAATATGATCCAGTCTAGTGATGCCAGGTGTCCACCTAAGCATCTTCGTCTCCATGACGCTTAGTCGACGTTCTACCTCCTTTGTAGCTGGCCAACACTCTGTGCTGTAGAGAGCAACAGGATGGATAACAGTCCGGTAGATCTTAGATTTCAGATGGTCCTTCATCCGCTGGTCACAGGTGACGTCCATTGTCATTTTCCACTTCAGCCGGGCTGCGTGTATCCTTTGTGTTGACCTTGTCAGTAAGTTGACCATCGTTAGAGATTGTGGAGCCAAAATATTTAAATTTCTCTACTCGTGGTAGATCTTCACTGTCAATGTGGATGGTTCCAACTTCCCGAGGATCTAGTGTCATGTATTCTGTCTTCTTTTTGTTGAGGCGCAGGCCGTATTGCACTAGTCGGGTGTTCCACTCTTCTGTTTTGCGCTGGAGATCGAGCTTATTCTCAGCAGCCAACATGACATCATCAGCACAGAGAAGTGTCCATGGTATTGGCTTGTGCAGGTCTGATGTAAGAGCGTCCATCACAAGAATGAACAGCAGTGGTGATAAGGCAAGAGCCTTGATGGACTTCTACAGTGATGTGGAAATCATCAGATGCTCCTGCGGCTGCTTGAACATAACTCCTTGGTTCTACATAGAGCATCTGTAACTACTTAACAAGGTGCTTTGGAATGCTATGTTCTCATAGCACTAACCAGATTAGGTCATCCTAATTTATCTACAATAATCCTAATTAAATCATGTTTTAAAAGTCCTGCATTACCTGTTCCTTGGAGAAATGCTTTCATGTATCAGCTGTCCAGAAATTTCAGTCCCATCAACGCTAAGTCTTCGATCAAGCATTTTTCAAGAAATAGTATCTTATGAGAGGACTGCTACAACATACCTGTGTATTTTGACATTAATATCCCATCATTATGGTAATTAGAGCAAGTACTATACTGGGAAAGCGGTGGGAGGTTAACTTGCGTAAGGGACTATCTTTGCATCGTATTTGGGAAACCTCGGAAATCATAAAGCAGAGTGGCCACAACAATTGGAAGGAGACAGAGAGCATTCTGACGGCTATACTTGAAGGCGGAATGAGTTCCTCAAATCTTTGTTCTTGTAATATATCTACATTTTTTCCAGGGTTAGATGTTTATTTTTAATACACATATAAGGCCTATATTATGATTGAATCACTGAGAAGGTTTTCGACACTTCTCTCAGGGCACTATGTAGGCAATGGGCATTTAGACAGGAATCAAACTCACTCCTTCCTAACACAAGTCTAATATTTTTTATGGTCAGATATCTTACTCGAGTCTTGAGAGTTTGCAATATGCAATATGCCATCTAATGACTTGAGATATTCTTACCACTGAAGTTGGCTATGGCTCACTTCTGAAGTGGAACAAAGTCTTGACAAAATGTGTGTTCTCGGAACTTTTACTCATTTAAGTGTGTTACCCAAGATGGACTTTTCACATTTGTTGCATTTCAGTGATGGGCTCAATCTTCTGGCACTATCAGGCATTATGTACAGTTGTGTTCTCCAGAACAGATGTTTCATCTTACTTAGGCCTGCAGTATGTAAAGCCGTGGGATTGCTTATTACTGTTTTGGTCCTAATATAAGACTGGGATTCTTGCACTTGAGCTTTATGTTTATCATCCTGGGGCTAGTAAAGCAACTCACCATTCATTTGATATAGCTCCTTTATGCAAACAATAATCAAATAAATATTTCAAATATGGCACCATACCCCAACCCAATGGCCTTCTTATTCTTTCTTTCTTTCTTTCTTTCTTTCTTTCTTTCTTTCTTTCTTTCTTTCTTTCTTTCTTTCTTCTTCTTCTTCTTCTTCTTCTTCTTCTTCTTCCATGACCGCATAAGAACACTTTAGTCAGTCCATCGTTCAGGTCTCTTTGAAGGGATTGTTCGGGCTTTGCAGTCCTCCCAGTACTTCTTCAGACGCTCCGATCTTCATGGCCTTTCCTCGGTTGAAAATATGTGTGTTGTTGGTTTGTTTCATGTAAGGGTAAAGCGGAGGTTCGTATTCTTGAGTTTTGTATTCAGTTTTATCTTATTTGTGGTGTCTTCTGTTGTAAGGCCTATTTCCTTCAGATCCTCTCTTACTTCTCTGATCCATTTACATCCTGTTGTGATATTTTTTGAGATGAGATTATGTTGTACTAGTTGTTTCAGAAGTCTCGAATCCTGCATCCTCATGATATGTCCAAAGAATCCCAGTCTCCTCTTACGCATAGTATCTGTAATGGGTTCTAGCTCTTTGTACATGACTTTGTTAGGTATTATCTGCCACTGTCCATCTTTGTGGTATTTTTTGTTGATGCAGGTTCTTCCAATCCTCCTTTCAATTTTCTGAGGTCTGTCAGTCTTTGATTGTTTATTCAGGTGAAAAAGTGTTTCTGCTGCATATGTAGCTTCTGGTTTTATAACTGTGTTGTAGTGTTTTATTTTTGCATTTATTGATAAACATTCTTTTGTGTAGATATCCCATGTTAATTTTTGTGCTTTAGCTAATATTTGTTCTTGTTTGGATTGGGACTTTTTCATTTAGGTTATGTGTTATTACTTCTCCAAGATATTTAAATTGAGTTACTATTTTGATTTTATTACCATTTACTGTAACTTCTTTTAGTTGTTGGTTTTTGGGGCATCATTTCTGTTTTCTCAAATGATATTTTGAGGCCAATTTTATTTGCAATGTTTTGAAGTTCTGATATCTGGGATTTTGCTTCTTTTCCACTGCTAGTAATGCTAAATCGTCGGCAAAACCCAGGCAATTTGTTTTGATTTTTCGGCCAATCTTTATTTTTGGGGGACATTTCCTAAACCATTCCCTCATTACCATTTCTAGAGCACAATTAAATAATAGTGGTGCGAGCCCATTTCCCTGATGTAGTCCAGTTTTAATTTCAAATGACTCTGATATTTCACCCCTAAACTTCACTTTTGATTTGGTGTTAGTGAGAGTCAGTTTTATCATGTTTATTAATTTGAGGTGTAATCCAAGGGGTCTTAAAATTTTAAACACAGATTCTCTATGGATGGAATCATAAGCTTTCTTGAAATCTACAAATGGCCTTTAATGTACTCCCAGAAATATAACTAATCCCAGCCACTTTTCTAGCTGTAAATAACTTATCCTAGGTAAATTTTAGTACTTCGCCCGTATTTGTAACGTCCTTTACCTGGATATTTTCTTTATATATTCACCTTGATCGTATTACTCTTGTTTACTCTTGATTACCCATGTTATTATGTAGTCACTGGAGCCACTTTGGTTATTTTGAGTTTTGGCCTAAGTGTAATGTCAGATGCCTTTCCTGATACAATGTGATTTTTTGGATGAAAATTCTATCCTCAGTCACCAAGATTTGAACCGTGATCTAAGGAAAACCTAAGCGTGCCTGTTGGCCCTGACTGTTAAGATACCAAGTCTCTATGCTCTTTCTTCGTGGTTACCTGTTTTGAGTCCTATTGGTAGAAAAAAATTCCACCATCAGAATGTTCGCCAGTAGTGTAGGAGAGGTGGTAGTATACAATTTCTAATCACTAGATTGGGAGCAAAAAGCCTGGATTGAATTCCTAACCTGTCTACAGTGTACATGTGATTAGTGGTGATGATTCATCTGTCAGATGGGGACATTAAGACTTAAGCAGACCCCATGGTGTTATTCCACAGGGATAAGCTATGTGCTGGTACTGGGTTTCATTCTTTCCCTACTGCATTATCATCCTACACCCAGATGTGGTCACCCATAGGTGTCAAATAAACCTGTACCAGGTGAGATGAACATGTCCTTGGACACTCCTGGCACTAAAAGCCATTCACTAAATAAATACATTAAATAAATACATAAATAAATGGAAACTTCAAACAATTAAAATTCTGAATGTGTCTTAGTTCTTTAATTAACCATAATTGCAGTATTCCCTGTTCCTTGTAAATTCTTATTCTAAGTGGGAATGATTGGTGCTTTAACAGGCAGCCCATTCTACTCTGGTAACATAATACTGTTTGCCAAATTTCTGTACACATAGCTCCCTCTGTGGATGAGTTGTAGAGTGTTGGCTTCAGGATACCAAGATTGTGGTTTCAGAGGTAATGGGATTTTTATAGGCACTCCATGTTATGTGATGTCAGCATCTGAAAGATCTTGTTTGACTCATCTGGTGTTTATCCGACAAAATTAATTAAAACCTGGCTTTCGATCACCCTACAGAAGTCCAGTTTCTCTGTCATCTGTGAGAGTAAAATGGAGCATCAAAATGAACTCATGTAGACTATATATTTTATTACAGATTGCACTGAATGTTCATTGACATCATGTATAGAAATTTAGGAATTCATAATTCATAATGATGACAGGCTAGTGTGAGAAGAAGGAACACCTAAAGGAGGAGACAAGCACAATAATAAAACACACAAAAGGAAATGGCCAATCTCCACATCTCCATACTTTGCTGTCTTCACATACAAGGGACCTTTCCTCTTATGATCCCCCTGTGGGTGGGGGTGGTAGAATACATCCATGATATCCGCTGCCTGACATAAAAGATGACTAAAAAGGGCACCCAGGGGCTTTCATCTTGGAAGCATGGATTGGTGACCATGGATCCCCTAGCTGTCTTCCACTTACTTGTGTTAGGCTTCTCGCCTTCATATTTCCTATCCTACCTCCATTGGTCAACTCTTGTTCTTTTCTTACCCTGACAGTGGTAGGTTAGCAAGGCCTAACAATCTTTCATTTTCATACCCTTTGTTGCCCATTTCTTTTCCTGATACTTTCATTCTTCAAAGTGTTGGACCTCTTCCATTTTCCTTCTGATTAGTGTTAATAAAGGATGTACTTCCTCTTAAAACTGTCGCAGCAGCAGCAGCCATAATGGGATGAATTTCAATAGCTTTACTGAAACCCTGTTTCCTCCGAAGAAAAGAAGTCTCTTGGAGCATGTCTCGTTGATAATTGTGAATATAGAGAACATATGAAGTGAATGTTGTGTATACCAGATGGGAAGGGGAAAACTGTCACCTCATTGTTACTGAAGTATGGGAAGAAAGAACATCATGCGGAAGCTTCAGATGAACCAGTGATGTGGTTATGTGACCACACTACATCATGGGTAGGACATTCTGTGGTAGTATTTGATCGTAAACATGATAAGTAGCACGGCAGTAATAATAAGTAAATAACCAGGCCATTATGTAAGCAGTGACAACTTACTAGCTTACCTTTAAGTCTTATGATGGGCTGAGTGCCCCAGATGGAAAAGCGCTGGCTTTCTGAGTCTAAATTGGTGGGGTTGATCTCAGCATAGTCTGGTGTTATTTGAAGGTGCTGAAAAATATCAGCTTAGTGTGGCAGTGTCATACGATGTCGGCATGGTGCCACATTTGATGTTTCCTCAACAAAATTAAAAACTCAGCCATAGATTGCCTAAGAGAGATCTTTTTTACTCTGATACCTGGTAGAGTAAAAGGAATATCAAAATTGATGCACAGGCAGCTTAGATGGTGTCAAGTAGTAATGTCTGCACATGATAGTTGAGGTCATACAATTTTTGTTTTTTGCTAGTGATTAAATATCACATTAATACATTGAAGGTTTTTGGTTATGCAAGGATGGGGAAGGGTGGCAATGTCCTTAATTAAGATACTGCTACCAAAATCTGGCCGTACCACATCGGGCAAAGCTGTCTACTAAAATAATGGACAACAATAAGTTAAATTTAAGTACTAGTTTATTAAAATCATAAGACAAACAAAACCAAACTGAAATGAAGTCACTGAAATCAAAATATCACAATGAAGTAAAATACATCTTCTGACGTTAAATTGTCTTTGACAGATTGTTCGTATATTTGACTGTTCTTGTATTTTATGCCTTTATGAAAAACGAATAGCTATTCTCATTTCTGCAGGTACTGTGGTGAGATCCTAACTGACATTTGCATAAACATTTAAGGGGAAATTACTGTCTATCTAAGCTTCTACCAATTCTCAGTGAATCATGAAATGACTAAAATTAACACACAAGCAAATAAGAATGAAATTATCACTTAAATCCCTCACGTGGATTTCAGTCACCACGTCAAAAAAATATTTACACACAGCAAATTAAATAAACCATAATAATACATAGTGCATACATGATCTGCAAACATAATGTCAGTTCTCACAAATGGACATTGAATACAGTAATCCTGCCATTCACCGGGCGAGTTGGCCGTGCGCGTAGAGGCGCGTGGCTGTGATCTTGCATCCGGGAGATAGTTGGTTCGAATCCCACTGTCGGCAGCCCTGAAGATGGTTTTCCGTGGTTTCTCATTTTCACACCAGGCAAATGCTGGGGCTATACCTTAATTAAGGCCATGGCCGCTTCCTTCCCACTCCTAGGCCTATCCTATCCCATCGTTGCCATAAGACCTATCTGTGTCGGTGTGTCGTAAAGCCCCTAGCAAAAAATCCTGCCATTCACCATTCACTAGTCCTATGCCAAATTCAACCACTAATTTATCAGTCTAACTTTGTAGACTCTACGTTTATTCACTCTTGACTTTATTGACTTCCGTAATCATATGCAGAGGATAAAACAAAAGCTCTCTTTCAGATGGCAAAGAACAGGTGCTGGATACTAAACACAACATAGGCCTTCAAACAACAACACTCCTTGGGGATTCATATTATCTTGTCGAACAGTACACTATCTTGATGAAATCACAGTCTATAAGATTGCATGCTCCTTTTAATTCACATACACATTTTGAAGATCCATTTAATTCACCACAAGATCCCTGACTCTGGCAACGCTGACCAAGTCTATAAATCGATGAATTCATCAATACTCAATATCCCCAAGGCATTTCAATAAAGCAATCATTCACTACACTAATGGCCTTTTTTCGAATATTCCTATGTATTCCATATTATTAATATTCCACACCTGGAATTCCCACTCTGACATTAAACATACAGTAGTAACATTTTAAAAAGTCTCGAATTGATCATCTCTAATATTCCATCTGTTTGCTTTGATGATTCATTTCAACGATTCACTTACCACACCCTTACCTCTATTTAATGATATCTCTCTGCATTACTTAATTATTTTTCATGATGATAAAATATTCAGTATAATTCCACCTAACATAATACTCAATTACCTGACTTTTTCCGATGACACACTACAACATCAAAGTAAGCATGCATATAAATGAACAAAAACAACCCTCTAACTCATAATTTTCACAATGACATAATTTCCTAATTTCAACTGGGATTTCCCTCAAACTCGAGTACCAAGAGACTGACAAACCTCATGTTCACCAAGATCTATACTAACATGTTTACACAGAATTACTTTTTCATGCTTTGATTCACATTTCAAGGCATGCAATTTATTCAGTTTCCCGTGACCTGAAATTATCATTGAGACCGGTCTGCAGATTTGAATGTTTAACATTCCCATAACTGAAACAATTATCTGAAAATATTCTCTCTCTTATTTACAACATTTAATGCAATCATTTCATGCCTTTGACTTGAATTATCCCACATTTCAGCTGCTGACAAGTACCTCGGTTGCCGAATTATTAAGTTATGATATTTTTACTCTCATACAAACATTTTATATTGCCCTTATTATGAACATGTACTAACATATGCTGCTGGAATATGGACCAGAACAAAAAAGAGAAGAGAGCAGAATACAGGCAGTGGAGATAGAATTCTCAAGAGGTATCAAAGGCAAGACCAGAAAGGATAGAGTTAAAAGTAAGGAAATTAGAAAAAGGACAGGAACCTCGAAATTTCAGGACAGGAAAAAAAACAACTTAAATGAAGTGGTATGGGCACAATGTAAGGATGGGAGAGGAGAGAGTGCCAAAAGTGAAATGGGAAGAAGCGATACACTCTTTAATTTTAAGTATATATTCCTATTGAACGACCTGCATAAGCGGAAATGTATCAGGAAGAAGAACAATCCTGTTCTGGCGGTTGCCTCAAAGCTATATTAATAATAACTGTAACTTGAAAAATTGATTATATCTACTGTTTACAATCCTTGCTAAGTATTTATGCAAACTACTACATTTTATAAGTTGAAAAGGCTACTCATCATTCTGGCATCATCTCACTTCCAGCAGGAATGGCCACAACTCTTTTACTCAGCAGCCATCATCTCCGTTGAGTGTCTGGTAACCATGATTTTATCCATCTTCTTGCCTCTGCAGCTGCAGTCCATTGCCGAACTCATTCCCCTGGATTGGATGATTCTGCGTCTCTGGAATTGTTGTTTATTCTCGTACACCTGCTGTTTCACCACTGTATCCTGGTAACAGTTGTGTGATGTTGTTACTCTCTTAGCCATATTGATGTTAGCTGTCTTAATCTGTGGCTACCCCATCTCCTGCTAACATATTCATTAACTTTGTTCACTGGTCTGTGACTAGCCATTGCATCAACTTGTCTCTGGATGCGTTCACAGTTCAGAAGTTCCCGGTGCGATGCCCAACGCGGCTCACTGACAGAAACATACCCTCACTGTTTATCATAGTCTGTTCTGTATCTGCGGATTTCGTTCTCGGCACACTCAAAAATTTGTCCTGCACAATTTTATAGCTGAAATCATTCTGTACTGGTTGCAGTATCACTGAATTGTCTGTGTCCTCCTCTCACCTCTCAGTGCAGGCTCTATAGATGTGTTAATGTCATCATTTCCAACGTGATAACACTCTAATGTGGTTCATTAGGCTTTCGATAAATGTATACAAACTCTAAGTTTATCTGAACACCATCTTGTTTGACAATTAATTTCAAGTCTCTGGAGATAACTGCATTATAACTATTTATTCTACAGAAAATATCTCCATACTGTTTAAAATACGATCAATTTTCGCATGTCTGCCTTGCCTGTCATTACACGTTCAGAGTCTAATATTCACATTGTATTGTCAACAAGACTAGATTACATGACTAAGTCAAGAAATGAGACACTGTAGTGATGCTGACTGTCTATCAGAATTATACTCAGACTCAAAATGAAACTCAGAATTAGAATTAAATTGGAGCTTGAATGAAAATTAAAGTTGACCATTATTGTTAAAATTCATTCTGAAAGTTAAAGTTTGGCTGAAAATCAATGTTAGAATGCCGCTCCATACTGCTAACAGGTTAACTTCTCATTTCGTGCATTTCTGCTTGCAGGCACTTTCTCCGGGGTATTTTCTTCATCTGCTCCAATCACGGCCAGATTTCTGTACTGATGCTTTTCTCCCCTCTCTTGTCATGTGGACCAGCACTTTTTAACTTTCTACCCTTTTTTCCTCCCCTGTGTACATCCTTGGCCTAAAAATATTGGAAACTCTGGCTATCTCCTCAGGTTTGTTTTGATTTTATGGCATCAGCATTTTTCATTCAGCAACAGACAAGATATGATGATATTGTTTCTGACTGCATTGATGGGGTGAAAATTTCTTTTAGGTGTTAATATTAGGAAAGATCTTTATTGCGGTAATCACATAAATGGGACTGTAAATAAAGGGTACAGATTTCTGCACATGATTATGAGAGTATTTATAGGTTGTAGGTAAGGTAAGGGTTATTCTGCCCGAAGGCAGGTCCAAACCTCCGCAGAGGTGTTCCTGAGCCGGAGTTTACGTGCAGTAGGGCGGCCAGTTCCTTTCCGCTCCTCCATTCCCTTACCCCCCCACCAACAGCGCGTGCCAACCCATCCAACTCCTGACCACGTCCAATGTTGCTTAACTTCGGAGATCTCACGGGATCCGGTGTTTCAACACGGCTACGGCCGTTGGCTTATAGGTTGTAGTAAGGAAATAAAGGAGAGGGCATATAAGTGTCTGGTAAGACCCCAACTAGAATATGGGACTCTTGCCAGGATTACTTGATTCAAGAACTGGAAAAAATCCAAACAGAAGTAGCTCGATTTGTTGTGGGTTATTTCCAACAAAAGAGTAGTGTTACAAAAATGTTGCAAAGTTGGGCCGGAAAGACTTGGGAGAAAGTAGATGACCTGCTCGACTAAGTGGTATGTTACATGTTACAACTCTCATATTTGTTCTGTATTGAAGTTGACCATATATCAAGAATATTACGAGAATATTTAATAAGACTACCTATTCAATACATACCAAGAATTTTATGGTTAAACTTTTACATAATATTATAGTCTTGTTAGGTGCATGTTTCACCCTCTATTAGGGGCATCATCAGACGCGTCCAACATGATATGAACGAATAATTTTTTGGTCACATCTAACACACAACAACTGGGCCAATTGTCCTTACAAGATCGTCATTAAGATCTGCTACAGTTGAGATTTTTTGAGAAATTATTCGTTCAGTATCAACACATATGGCAGGAAGCAAGATTTTCATATAACAATTATCACAACATTAATTACTCTAACATTACAATGAATACTTCTTATCCAATTGTACAGCATGGTCTGACTTATGCCTCTTGTTTTAAAGTTGATTTTGCATAGGTCACATCACGCACGAGTTAATGTTATACTCAGGTTTTAAACTACAGAAGTTCTCTTAGAAAAAGGTGTCATTCGACCCACGTCATTTAATGTTAGAATGGTAGCGTAAATTGAAGAAGATCCGTTTTGGTTTTAGACATTCTATACTCCACAAAATTTAGGACTGATCATGTTCTAAATTTTAATTTAAAAATAAAGTGTATTTTATCACTAGTTTCCTCCATCAACCATCATTTGTTCTGTCCATATATTATAGATGTTTTCTAGTGTGTTAATTTCAAGATGTCACAATGTTAAAAAGGTTATTAATTGTAAACTTTATATCTTACAAGGATTATTAAGGTCCAAGACCAATGACTTTAAGGTTGAGTTAAGGTTGATGATGTCCCTAATAGAAAGTGAAACATGTACCTAATAAAACTCTATAATATTATGTAAAATTTTAACCATAAGATTCTTGGTATGTTTTGCATAGGTGGTCTTATTAAATATTCTTGTAATATTCTTGATATAAGTAGTATGTTCCAAGCTGTCAGTGGAGAGATGACGTGGAATGACATGAGTAGACAAATAAGTTTGAGTGGTGTCTTTAAAAGTAGGAAAGATCACAATATGAAGATAGTTGGAATTCAAGAGGACAAATTGGGGCAAATATTTGTTTATACTCTTGGAAGGGAAGTTAGGGATTGTAATAACTTTTAAAAAATCTCCTTATTTGCAAATGAGGTGTCTACCTCGGTGGCAAATGGTACACTAAAATACATTATTGTCAAGCACTAAATATTAAATTAACAAGAAGAAAATTTTCCTATAATACAGTATTATACAATTTACGCTAACAATTTTTTCTAATAAACACAGAGCTCATCCTTAATAAATTTATATTGTTTACAAAATTCTACTTATAATATCTCCTGTACTACTTACAAATATAGTCAACTGATATACAGTATGTGGAATTACTTTAAATGATACTATACAACTGGTATAAGATTAAAATTTACATTGCATTTATTTACTTATTATTTTTTTTTTTAACCCATTCTGGAACCTAAGTAGCATAACGACCTGCTGCGTCTTAACCAGAGCCCCTTTTGCCACCACTTTTCAGAGTTCCTGAAGGACCTTCACAGCTACTGTAGCGGTCCCAGGGCCCTCGAAGTCCCCACTGTACTTCACCCGTACAGGCATTCCCCTACTTTGGCTGTCCAAACTCCTTAGACCAGGGGATGGAATTAATTTATTCACACACATCTTTTATTTACATTAACCTGCACTGGTCGAATGCCCTCTAACACTTCATTTATTTTCTCTGTTGCTGTTTATTCTCTTCTTGAATATCTGTACAGATTTTGGAAAAAGATCAAACACTACCCCTGGTAAACTGTTCCACTCCTTCACACCCTTCCCAATGAACGAAAATTTACCCCAATCGCTTCTGCTAAAATTCCTTCTAATTTTATATTTGTGGTCAGTCCTGCCGATATAATTATTTTCCAACTGAAGCCTTTCACGGATATCTCCCCATGCTTCTTCTCCTGTATAGGCTCTATATAATCCTATAAGTCTAGTTTTCTCCCTTCTCTTACTTAAAGTTTCCCACCCAAGTTCCTTTAACATTTTTGATACACTACTCTTTCTCCTGAAATCCCCTGTTACAAATCTTGCTGCTTTCCTCTGCACACTATCTATTTCTTTTATTAGGTATTCTTGGTGAGGATCCCAAACACTGTTTGCATATTCCAATAATGGACGAATCATACTTAAGTAAATTTAATTCTTTGTTGTATCCTTTAAGTAGCCTCATTATGACATGTAACTATCTGTATGCTTTCCCAACAATGTCATTTACATGACCCTTCCAGTGCAAATTACTTTCAAATCTCACACCTAAGTATTTTCACTTGCCATCTTTTGGGATAACTACCTCATCCAAAGTATATTCAAATTCAGTTTTAAAGCTCCTGTTTGTAAATGTTGTAACAGTTGATTTGCCTCCATTAAGCTTCATATTATTCTCTTCAACCCATTGTTGGATACTCTCAAGGTCCCTTTGTAATTCTGAACAATCCTCAATGTTATTTATTTCCCTATAAACAATTATGTCATCTGCATACAATCTGATTTTTGATGTTATATTATTCCCTAAATCATTTACGTATATTAAGAAAAGTAACGGACCAATTATACTACCCTGTGCAGTTCCCTTCCAAACTTTCTCTTCCTGCGATACATTATTTCCTACTTTGACTTTCTGAACCCTTGAATTTAGAATTTTTTTTATCCAACGTGTAACCCTTACGTCCAATCCTATTCCCTCTAATTTCTTTAATAATATTCCATGTTCCACTCTATCAAAGGCTTTGGAAAGATCTATGGCTATGCAATCTAACTGGTCTCCTGAATCCAATTGATCTGATATGTCCTGCTGAAATCCCACCAGTTGTGCCTCACAAGAAAATTTCTTTTTAAATCCATACTGGCTCCTCATGAACCAATTTTTATTATCACATATCCCTCTGTTGTACTTTGATATTAAACTCTCCAGTATTTTACAAACTATACTGGTCAGGCTGATTGGTCTGTAGTTCTCTGGTTTCCTTTTATCACCCTTTCCTTTATAAATTGGTATTATTATAGATTCCTTCCATTCCTTTGGTATTACACTATTATTTATGACATAGTCAAAGAGAAATTTTAAATAAGGCACTATGTACCACCCCATTGTCTTTAACACCTCCCAGTAATTTGATCACTTCCTGCTGCTTTTCCTTGCTGAAGCAGTTGGATTTCTCTGAAAATATCTTCATTTTTGAATGAGAAGCTTCTTGTTTCCCTATGTGTCTCTCCCTCTCTATCTTCTGTTTTGGTTTCCAACTCCTGACAATCATCTACTGAATCTCTGAATTCCCTACTAAATAGGTTTGCTTTTTCAGTATCTGTTAAATAGTGTTCCCCCCTTCTCCCACCATTGTAGGAATTTGGATTCCTTTTCCTTTTTGATTCCTGATATATGAATACAGCTTTTTCCATTTCCCTTTGTGGTCATTACCCTCTTGAAGTATGCCATTCATATAATTCTCTTTTGCTTCCTTTTTCACTCTATTCAGTTCCCTCATTAGCTGTTTTCTAGTTTCTCTATTCTCCCTACCCTCTTTGACTTTCCTCTTTACTATTCTACATTTTCTTTTTAATTTTCTTATTTCCCTTGTATAATAAACAGGGTCTGAGGTCATATTAGCCTTCTTAACAGGTACAAATCTCTTCTCTCCTTCCAAATGATTCCTTTAAATTTAGCCCAAAGTGTATGCACATTACTCCCTTCACTTATCCAACAACTGAATTGTGATTTAAGGAAAGTCCCAAATTCATCAACTTTACTTTTTTTTTTTTTTTTCTTTTCATTTTTTGTCTTGTGTGACCCTCTTATTAAGCCATTTTGGTACCAGTCCTACATCCATTATTACAGCCTTATGGTCACCTATTCCTTCAATTACCTCAGTTTTATCAACAATTTCCCATGGTTTAACCAAGAATACATCTAGTAAGTTGAGATGAGTCGGTTCTTGTACTACCTGTGTAAATCCTCCCTCCCAAATTAACTTATTTGCCAGTTTCTGTTCATGGGCTTCACTTGCAGCTCCATTCCATTCAACTTCAGGCAAGTTTAGATCTCCCCAATTCTTACCATATAATTATTATTGTTTTTATGAGTATAATCTATTATTTTCTCAAATATTTCCATGTCTCTTTCCTCTCTTCCAGGCCTGTATGTTCCTATAATTCCCACCTCCTTCATATTATGACAAACTAATGTTATCCCGAATATTTCATCCCTTACATCGGTAAACCATTCATGTGAACAATAAGTTTCCTTCACCAGAATAAACACCCCTCCCCCTCCCTTTTTATCTCCTCGGTCTCTACGATAGACTGTGTACCCCTCTGGAAATACTTCTCAATTACCCACCGCTTCTCTCAACCACGATTCCACTCCTATCACCACATCAGTCTCATAAGATTCCATCAATGTACCGAATTTTAATTGTTTATTTACTACCCTCTGACAGTTTACCAAGAGCAATCTCAGACCCCCTGCCTCCCTAAAACTTGACTGTTGCAATTGGGTAACTTGAAATTCCTTACTTTTCTGAGTTTGATTTTCTAGTTGACTGAGCCAGCTTGAAGTACCGCTGGCTCTTTCTAATAGCTTTCCTGGTCAGTATTATAACTCAAGGGAGTTGCCTTTTTTACAGTACATATCTTAAGATTAATAAAATCTAGAACAATATTTGCTATCTTTCGTTTACCTGAATTGTTTAGATGAAGGCCATGCTTTGTGTAACAGTGACTCTCAAAACTTAACAAGGGAGATGTTCAATAAATTTTCAATATCTTTGCAATCATTAAGAAAAGACTAGTAAAACAACAGATAGGAAATCAGCCACCTGGGCGACTGCCCTAAATGCAGATCAGTAGTGATTGTTTTGTTTGTTGTTGTTTGATAAGCTTTTGTCTAGTAGCTTGCAAGATTTGCACCCTCTTCTCTCGAAATTTATGAGGAACTTGTGACCCTACTGGCATAATTAGAGCTTATATTATAATGGGAAGCGCTCCCTTTGATCTGTCAACTTTTGTCTGCATATCCTGCTGGGTTTGCTATCTTGACTTATCTTCATACAATTCATATTTCTCACAGTGTACTTATAAAATAATTGCAATTACATGAGTGTACTGTATTGAGCTCGATGCAAAACTGGCTCAGTACAGCCCCAGCACTTGCCTGGTATAAAAATGGGAAATAATGGAAAACCATCTTCCGGGCAGTGCAATTATCATCATCACCATCATCATCATTTCCTAGAAAACATTGCGTCAAAAAGGAAATTTGATAACATTCTTAAAAATTATTGATTTATCGTTATATAAAATATTATATGTTTCATCCACTGTTTTTTAAGGGTTTTAAGAAGACAAAATATGAATACGTATTAAGTTTAACTGCTCATAATCTCTGTAATTTCTAATACTAATTGTATTAAAATGAAATCTTGTTTCAGAGTTTCATGTATGTTAGCTTGTTTCATAACTCTTCATTCAATAATTTCTATGAGAGGAGAAAGGTTGCCTAATTTTACATTTCTTGAATTTTTTCAGTAAGGAGGACGAAGATGATGACCTCTTACTTGACTCAAAGTTAGCAGATATACTTGAAGAACGGAATTTGTCTGAAGATGAACTTCGTAAGAGTAAAGAACTGAGTGCTGAGGAAGAGATGCTGCGTAAAGAAATTCAGGAACTTGAAACAACAGAGATTGAGGTACAAATAACTTAATTCATGCTTAAATACTTACTGCTGCAGCCATTTCATGTGTATTGGTTGTAGAGTTTCTAGCTATACAGACAATTGAAATTAAGCTTTGAACACCTCTGTGTCTTGTCAGTTTTTTCATGCTGAACAAGTTACAATAAATGTGCTTTCAATCAAATGTCAGTCAATGATCTGCATTTAGGGCTGTCGCCCAGGTGGCAGATACCCTATCAGTTGTAAACCTAGGCTTTTCATGAGAGTTTTCAAAGAACTTGGAAGATTATCGAACATTTCCCATGATAAATTATGCCAGTCCTTTTGTCCTTCATTTTATAAATAAATGTTTGCCCTAATTTTTCTTGAATTCCAATTTTATCTTCATATTATGATCTTTTGTACTTTTAAAAACCCCACTCAAGCCTATTTGTTTACCATTCCATGCCATCTATCCACTTACATCTCAGAATGTACTGCAGAGTCAAGCAGCTTGTCTCTTTACCTCCGTGTCTTCCCAGCCCAAAGTTTGCAACATTTTCATAACACTACTTTTTGTCAGAAATCACCAAGAACAAATTGTGCTGCTTTCCTTTGGATCTTTTCCAGTTCTTGTATTAAGTTATCCCGGTGTGGCTCCCATACACTGGAATCATACTCTAATTGGGGTCTTACCAGACTCTTATATGTCCTCTCCTTTACATTCTTACTACAACCCTTAAATTCTCTCAAAGCCATGTGAAGAGATGTCCTCTCCTTTACATCCTTACTACAACCCTTAAATACCCTCAAAGCCATGTGAAAAGATTTGTATTCTTTCTTTACACCCTCCATAATGTGATTACCCCAAAGAAGATCATTCCTTATGTTGACACCCAGGTACTTACAGTGATTCCCATGAGATTCTATCACCCTATCAACACAGTAATTAAAACTGCGAGGACTTTTCCTCATGGTGAAATGTACAGCCTGACTTTACATCTCGTTTACCATCATACTATTGTCTGCTGTCCATCTCACAACATTGTCAAGGTACCACTGCAGGTTTCACAACCCTGCAACTCATTTACTACTCTATACAGTATAATATCATCTGAAAATAGCCTTATCTTTGATTCCAGATCTTAACTCATATAATTTATTTATATTAAAAAAATAAGAAAACATAAAGGTCCAATAATACTGCCAATACTGCCCTGTGGGACTCCCCTCTTAGTCATTACAGGATCAGATAACACTTCACTTGCCCAAATTTTCTGAGTTCTATTTTCTTGAAATTTAGCCACCTGCTCAACTTCTCTTATGTCTAGTCCAAGAGCCCTCATTTTCATCCAGTAATCTCCCATACCCTGTAGGATAGGTCAATAGCAATACAATGCATTTGACCTCCTGAAACTATAATATCTGGTATATCTTGCTGGAATCCCCTAAGTTGAGCCTCACTGGAATGACCTTTTCAAAACCCAAACTTTCTTCTATCAAACCAGTTAGAAATTTCACAAACATGTCTAATATAGTTAGAAAGAATGCTTTCTCAGAGCTTACATGCAACACTTTAAGCTGACTGGCCTGTAATTATCTGCTTTGTGTTTATCACCCTCTCCTTTGTACACTGGAGCTACAGTACTATTGCAATGCTCCATTCATTTGGTATCACTTCTTCATACAAACAGTAATCAGGTAAGTATATGACACTGTATCCCAACCCATTGTCTGTAGTATATCCCCATAAATTTTACGGATCCCAGTTGTTTTTCTAGCTTTCAGCTTTTGTCTTCATTTGTGTCTGTATTATCATAGTTAAATATCAGTACTTTATCAGTATTTTTACCAACTTCTACTTTGATATTTTCCTTATATCCAACAATCTTTACGTACTTCTGACTGAATACTTCTACCTTCTGTAAGTCGTCACATACATTCCCCGTGTTCATTGATTTTCCCCTAAAATTCAAATGACTACCAATTGTTTACCATCATGTTTTCCTTAGCTAATTTTTATTGTTAAATTCAATTTCCTAGCAAGTTCTTCAATCTCTTCTTTCATAACTCTATTTCTCTTTATTTCCTTGTTATAACTCATGGTGTACAAAACTGTTGTGATTTCCATGCTACTGTATGGCTGTGAAACTTGGACACTCTATCGCCATGATATCAAAAAACTTGAGCGCTTCCACTATCAAAAATAAAAAGAGATACATCTTGAATATCAAGTGGGAGGACTATGTGACCAACAGTACAGTATTCGACAAAGCGCAGTTAAATAGCATTGAGGCAACAATCATCGCTTATCAGCTGAGGTGGTTAGGCCATGTTCACCGTATGAGTGATACCAGGCTTACCCGCAAATTCTTTATAGTAAACTTTGCTTCGGCAGTAGACCTCATGGAGCCCCTCTTAAACGTTTTAAGGACCAGCTGAAACACATGAAGACAACTGGTATAAATATACAGACATGAGAAGAATGTGCTGTGGACCATTCAGTGTGGCGGAACACTACATCCACCGCTGTCAGCTTGTTTGAAAGAGAACGCCGCAGGCATCAAGAGGCCAAGCGACAAGCAAGAAAACTCCATCAGTTACAACCCTACTCTCCCGCATCCATTCAGTGTGATTTGTATGGGCGTATGTTTTATACCAAGATTGGTCTGTTTAGTCACCGCAAACACATCCATAAACTGAGTTGAACTGCTCACTTTATGTAGGAAGAAGTTATATATACTAGGATCGAGTTACAGCTGATGATGATAACATAATGGGTTACCTTTAACTGTTCCTCTGATCGACTGTCTCCTCTGTACTGGCTTTTCCCTCTAGGTGTCAGGATCATGCTGCTACTCCTTGTAGTTTCATGCGTTGAATCAAAAGCTGTCACTAGTTGTCCTGATTGGGTGCTAGGTGTCAGGTTCATGTTGCTACTCCTTGTAGTTTCATGTGTTGAGCCTACAGATGTCGCTAGTTGTCCTGATTGGGTGCTAGGTGTCAGGCTCAGGCTGCTACTCCTTGTAGTTTTATGCGCTGCATCAACAGATGGCGCTAGTTGTGCTGATTGGGTGCTAGGTTTCAGGCTCAGGCTGCTACTCCTTGCAGTTTCATGCGATGAGCCAACAGATGTCGCTAGTCATGGGCGCCCGCAAGGTGGGGCAAGGGGGGGCGCTTCCCCCCCCCCCCCCTGGAATTCTAAAAAGTTGATGTTTAATTGTTTAATATCATACCAGATTATTTCATAAACTGAACTTACTGACAGTCATCTAGCATCTGTTATATTCGCAAATTTCTGTAAACAATTTAATGTTGCTGACGTTATATTGGTATTTATATTCAAGAAAATTGTTAATGTGCCGCCCCCTTGGAAAAGATCCTGCGGGCGCCCATGTCGTTAGTTGTCTCTCTGATGGTTTCCTCACCACCTTTAAAGGTACATTCTTGTTTTCATGCTTCTCAACAATTGCTTTAAACCCACCCCATAGGCTGTTTACATTTTCATTTACCATTTTCCACCAATCATAATCTCTTTTTAAAAAATTCCTCTGTGCCTCTCTTATCAAGCATATGGTATTAAGAATCCTACTTTTACAACCTTCCTTTTTATCACATTTTTTTCAATTATGACAAAAACAACTTCATGATCACTTATACCATTTATTGCTTATACTTTGTTGGTGTGCTGAGGTTTTATGTTTTAATTCCCCGTATAAGCTGGTGTTTGCTTTCTTCATTTTGTGAAATCTAATAACTTCTGCAGTCAACCTGTCATTGTGTTTGTCCTGTTGTTTGTTTCTTTTATTGTCCCCTCCCCCTCCTCTCCCACTGACTTTAATTTGACTCTCATCCCTTTCCAGTTGTAAATTGAAAATGTTATTTTATTTGTGGATTTAGACTGGTTTTCAATTCTTAAACTTTTATAATGGTTATTATTTTAATAACTAGACAGAAAAGCAGGAAGTGCTTCAATGAGGTGGTTCCTTTTCCTGTATAAAAATTGTGAAAATCAGTAATGTTTCTTGAATTGTTATCATCACTACTTATAGGTCACTGAAGAGTTGTTTTCAGTCAGTGTGTGGAGATGTAAAAGGTACTTATTTGTATTCTATTTCTCCCCAGTTCTCTGATTATTAGTCTTTTAACTATGGTTTAGAGAGAAAGTTTTGGTTTAACAAATACTTGCATGACCTATACTGTACAATAATGGCTTCTGTGTGCTCGCAAGGAGGCTGAGGGAGACAGGTGCAGGGACTGTGTGTGTGAGCTATACTAAGGAAAATGAAGGAAGAGAGAGAGAGAGAGAGAGTTTGAGGAAGATAATTTGGCTTTTAATGGAGGTTGGATTTCAGTTCCAACTGATAAGACCTCTGTTGTTCACTTCTGCCGGAAGAGCACTCTTCACCCCAATCTTGAGCTTTATTTAGGGGAGGTCACTGTGCGTGTGGTAGACATGTACCGATTTCTTGGGTTCCTTTTTGGCAGTAATTTATCGTTGGAGCCACATGTGTGTCAGTTAAAAGTCAAATGTGCTAAGAAACTCATTTATCCAGATTAGACTATGGCAGTGCAGCATATAGATCAGCAAGGAAAAGCATTCTTAATAAACTAAATAGCGTCCACCACAGCGGAGTTAGGTTGGCAACGGGAGCTTTCTGTACAAGTCCCTTTGCTAACCTGCTCCCTGAATCTGGTGTGCCGCCTTAGCACCTGAGGCACTAGCAAATGAATAACCCCCTCTAACCCCATGGCACTACAACCCTTGAAGGGCCTTGGCGATCAGCGATCGGCTAATATTTTAAGGAGAGGGAAAATGAGGGTTATGGGTTCTTAACAGGGATTGCGTTCAGGAGAGGTATCAGTGAGGAATTGGTGCAAGTCCCTGCAGGTGGAACAGCAGAGGGAAGATGGGAAACAGGGAAGCGTTACAGAGGAGGGGTGAGGTAAGAGGAAAGGGAGCATTAGGAAAGGAAAACATAGAGGATAGGGTCGTGAGAGGGAGAAAAGGAAGGAGGAAGAATGTTCTGCAGCTGTCATGGAAGTTAAGGGAAACCAGGGGAGGAGGGGATCTAATCAGGTGGATAGTGTTGAGGCCTTTATTACGTGTGACACTTTTGTTAGGCATGTGGAGAAAGTGTGTGGAGGATAGGGAACCAGGTTAGAATGCTTTCCAGCAATTAGATTAAGGCAGGTGTTGAGGAAAGTAGAAGGGAGGGAAGAGAATAACAGTAAGGTGGTAATTTTCCATGTTGGTACCAACAATGTAATGCAAGCAGGAATAGGTACTAACATATTTAGATAGATATATAGACATGATAATTAGTTTTTGGGCTTTTGCCATGTCAAGAAAACAAGGCAAAATTCTTTATGTTTCGCAGAGAACTTTGCTCCGCGTCTTCAGAAGAAAATCTCGTCTGTTCACGAGGAAGACTTCTCTGATAATGGTGGTTTGAATTTAAGAATACTTTATTATTTGTCTCTTGTAAGTGGTACTCTCATTCAACACCAGATCGCTCACTATGCGCTAGCCTTCTGAGTAGGAAGTAATGATGCAGTCATCGTCATCATTTTAAAATGTTGTAGTGAGTGGATGAATTTTAAATTTTAACCTATTATTCATGTTTTTTTTATCTGTTAGGTTCTTCAGTTTGCTGAAACTAGTTTTGAGTAATAAATGTATAAATTATTTTAATTAAGTTGTTTCTTTTTCAAGTACAATACTGTTGCCATATGTTTTTTTCAGATAGTTTATAAATTTGTTACTCATAACTAGTTTTGGCAGACTTGAGAACCTGATAGTTTAAAAGTAACTGAGTCGAAACTGAAAACTGATTGCTTCAGATATTACAAAATACATATTATTTAAGTGATGCTGTCATTTCCTACTTGAAAAGATAGTGCGCACTGAACCATCTGGTGATGAACGAGAGTACCGCTTACAGTAGACCAATAGAAATTAGAAAAATATTCATAAATTCAAACCATCATTATTAGAGAAGTTTTACTCATGAACAGACAAAATTTGCTTCTGAAGACATGGAGCAAATTTCTTTGCAAAACATACAGAATTTCACCTTATTTTCTTGACATGGCAATAGCCCAAAAGCTAATTATCATGTCTATAGGTACTAACATAGTTGGGGATGTTTGGGATCTAGTTATGGCAGCACAGGTGAAGAGTAAAGGATCAAGGATTGTGATCAATGGGAGACCGGTGATCAGGTATTTAAATGAGACTATCAAGTGGTTACCTATATGGTAATTTGGGAGTGGAAATTGTAGATCCTAATGGATGGGTAGGAGATAGAGATCTACTTTCAGATGGCCTTTACTTGAACTACAGCGGTATGTGTAATCTGACACTGATGCTGAATTATTTAATAAGATAATCAGCTATGTGGGAAACGACACAGAAAGGAACGTTATTGTAGCAGGTGATGTAAACTGGGGAGGTAGTGCAAATGACAGAATGCATGACCAGAAAATGATAAATACCAGTGGCGACTTCTGACTTCTGGTTTAGGGGATGTAACTGGAAAAAAATTGCAAACATGAATGCAAACAGACAGTCATTCCAAAACATGTTTTCAAGAGAAAACAACAAACAAGGGCAACAGAAAAGTTCATGCAAGATCTCACATCCATTAATCCAATGGTCTGTTTCATAAACCTTGAGAATGACGAACACACAACTTACAACTTAAATTGTGTAGTTACAATCAGAGCTGTCCTTCATTTATAATTCTGCTTTTCTCCGTAAAAGAAAGTATACTGAATGGTTCTCTTAATAATCGTTCAATTACGTAATGGTTAGAATTCAGTTCGGATTGTGCGGTAGAAACGGGTGACCCTGGCGCTCCTACATCCATGCCTACTGAACTACTCTCTGGTCGGTGTGATGTCATTTCAAAATCGCATCATTCCCGCATTTTCTTCGTTTGATATTTACACTACAACAAGCTAAGGAAACTGAATCATTTATATTACAGCAACATACATTTGTCATTTATAGCACAAGAAAAGAACTATTCACAAGCAAGAACTCCAGTATTTTACGAAATAGCTAATAAATCCCGGCCACACTTACAGTACAGGGTTCCACCTTGCACCGCCCTCTTGACGGATGTGACTGTTCGTTCCCCATTCCCAGATGCCGTTACATCTGAATCTAATGCCACTTGGAAGCTTTTCCTTTGGTAGATTCTTCCTTTTCATATTATGAATGGTGGAAGCTTACTTCCATCAGCCAATACTGCCAGTATTAGTTATTCAAAGTTTTTCACTGCCAACAAACAACAAGGGTCCAATTCTGGGGGTGCCATCTCTGGAGTAGTTCGGCAGTTAGTAGCAGTCACTAGCCGGCGAACGCTCATTTCATCCATCTCTGTTCATTTGAATTTTATATAAATAATTTACATTAAAATATGAAAAATTAATATTTTTTCGTTGAAAATACAAGGGATGTAACGCATCAATCACATGTTTGGGAAATTCGCCACTGATAAATACTGTTATTTTCGAATATAAGACAACCCCCTATTATTGGTCTCAATTTTCAGAAAAAAATTTGTGATTATTTGTAAGAGTTATGAAATGAAACTCACTTAGTCATCACCTACTATTATAAACAAAAGCTTAACAAATATTAGTATTCCATTGTTGACCTAATATAAGTAATTTTGTCCCAATGAAAAATACTCTTAATTTTGATTTTAGTCATCACTTTCACAACTTGACTCTGTGGAAGTTCACAATTTTCTTTCCAAAGAATATCATCATCTGATCCATCCATCTTGTTAGACAAAAAAATCTTGAAACCATGTGTAATTGATTCTAGAATGAAATGGAAAATAATATAATTATAAACAATGACTGATACAATTAATTTAACATAATGTAAGGACAATTACACATATAGATACCTGATGAGATGATGTTCCATGCAGTCTTGATCCATTATCCCAATAACACCTCAGATGATTTCTTCAGCTTGTCTGAAGGAGTAAGGGGACAGTTAACAGGAAGCAACCATCCCTCATAGAGGCGTTGAATGTGGTCCTTGCTGACTGCAACTACCTGCTCTTAGTATAACCACTAAATTTGTAGTAAGTTCAGAAAGAGCTGCCTTCACATTTTGTGTCAAATGCCCCTTAAAAAAATTCATCCATACCTACTAGACCTCATATCAGGAGTACACCAGGTCACCTATTCCACACTTCTTTCAGCCACCCCACCGTAAGTTCAGCAGTCATCCAACCTTTGCCGTTACATCTGAATCTAATGCCACTTGGAAGCTTTTCCTTTGGTAGATTTTTCCTTTTCATATTATGAATGGTGGAAGCTTACTTCCATCAGCCAATACTGCCAGTATTACTGTTATTTAAAGTTTTTCACTGCCACTGGTTTTAATTAACAATATTTATAATTATTTCTAAACATTTGAGTGCGATTTAATAGAATATGATGATGTTCTTTCAAGAACAAAACTCATCATTCTATTTTAATTAAATGGATTATTTTTCACGTGTAATACTGGTACCATATGTTTTCTCCTTCAGGTAGTTTATAAATTTATTTACTCAAAGTTAGTTTCTTCAGACTGAAGAGCCTAACAGTTATAAATTATTCATGAGTTATATTTTTGGGCTTATGCTGTGTAAATAATTGTAAACACACTCAACGTTTCAAAAGGAACCTTGCCTTTCTTCGAAGAAATGAATAGTTACACGGGCCGTGAAAGTCTAAATGATAATACTAGTTATAAATTAACTGAGTCAAAACTGAAAAGAGATGGCTTCAGGTATTATTATAAGCAAATAATTGCGTTGCATACAAAGACAAATTACATGCCGCTCATATTCTATGAGTGTTTCACTAAAATCATTTTACAGCCTTTTGCTGGTGTGGTTCTTCTACGAAGTGCCAGGCTATGGCTCTGTATGCACCTTACTGTCCATCCTACACTCACTTTAAATTTCTGCCATGGTATCGAGTGTAACAACGCTTCTTCCAAAGCTTTCATTCTTATATTTTATGCAAAATAGGAAGACCATTCTTCCATTTCTCATGGACATCCAGGACTACTACTTCCAGGTCTTTGAAACAGCCGTCCTTCGGTCCACTGCGTAGAATGAGTGTGTCTTAACACGTTGAGTGCCAAGCGATCTCAATTGGGTTTTTGAACTTCACGTCGCCATATGGGGTCGTACGTTCGTTCTAAATCGAAAACTGTGCGAACCCATTTGGGTGCGCAGTAAGTATGTGTTTCGAAGCTGTATAAAATCTCTGCCTGCCATCTGCTGGTCGTCAATTTAAGTACATGCATAGTCCACCTTCCATTCCTCAATTCCTGTTTTGGCGCGACCCCATATGGGTATGTCAAAGAGTGCTTTGTAGGGTGACAAATTCATTGTCTATCTCGCGCACGGATTGTTTATGTAAGTGTGCAGTACTGTGAGTTTCCTTTTCTTTTTTAAGTCGTTACGAGTAAATCGAGCAGTAAAAGACTTAGTGGAGATAGTCTGGACAATATATCGAACAAGTCGGACAATGATGATGTAGACAAAGTATATACAGTAGTTATAGTGATTTTGAACCCAGTACACAGCAAATAGCGATCTCGCATGTTCGACATTAATGAATTGCAGTCTTCAGCATACACATCCCCACTGTACTCCGGGTTTCCAAGCCAGCCGTTGCAACAATTATGACCGTCTTCAACAATATACATAGTCACTGGTTTCCCATGTTCCACAATCATCGCTGCTAGGTTCTCTTAATCAAATTGAAAGTTATACAAACAAAATTATATACTAATTCAGTATTCTGTAACTACTAATTCTTCTTATAATATTTTTCTGTTACATCCTAATTTACCAAATTTACATGATTTTCACTACTTTATATACTTACATTTTATACCAAAATTTCCTAACCTAAAATCGGAATATCGTCATTTACAAACATTTCCTGACCTAAAATAGGGGATCGTACATTTTTACGGCTCCAGTATGAACAAGCTAACACATCTCTCATAATCAACAGCATATAACGTGTCCCTGCAAAGGAAAAGGTAAGTATGACCGAGCGTCGGGACAGTAACTACTGGATAGGTACGACCTCATATGGGGGCGCGTGTACATGTACAATTCGTAATGACCATTACAACCCTATATGGGGTCGCAATATTTTACCTAATATATTGATATTTAGAAATTTCATGATCCGTATTGAAGTGGGAGTACAATAATTGACTTGTTGGCTGATGATGGCACAAGTTTAGTGCCGAAACTAGTACCTCATGTGAACGATATGTGATACATTCACGTTAATAAATATCTTTGTATCGAATAGCAATCATTTGCTTGGTTAAGCCTGTGAACGTTTTGGCACCAGGGCGTAACTCTATCTTATTAGCTCACGGCACTAGACGGCAATCCTATGAAAATTGGCCTGGCATTCAACGTGTTAATATTTTCTTTAATTTTATCCAACTTCAAACATTAGCTTCTGTAACTTCGAAAGTTTGTGCTGCAAGGTTGCAGTTGTTTGTTTCCCCAGATCTTGCCACTTTAAGTTTCAAGTTTGCATCATAACTGTGATGCACTGTTTATGTAATTGCGAGATTACAGAAGTTCTCTTCTCAACTTGATTGCCCATATCATTAACTTTTTCAAAAAACATGTATACTAAAGGAAATTAGAGAAACATGCATGTGAACACATTGATTTCAGTGTTGGTGAGAAACAGATACAGTGAGACATCCCACACACTCACAGCACAGACTTGTGGAGGTGACATCAACAACTTTATGGCTCCACTGATGTTGAAATACAAACAGCTGACAACAATAAAGTGCAACTGTGTTCTGCTAACCCTGGAGGATTTTAATAATGTTATATTAAAGTGTGTTTTAAGCCATTCTGCTCCCTGTATTCCAAGTAATTTACATCTTTCAGATGGTATATCATCTGGATCTGTTGCTTCATAATTGTTCATCTTATGTATAAGAATGCATCAACTAAGAGTGTAGGAACTGGACTAAGAATAACATTGGCGGAAGGTAGTGATAGATGTGGGAATTCTTCAGGACAAGTTTTCTCGAAAAATAACCCCTCCAGCAGCCAAGTACTGTACTGTATGTCCTTTGTAGGTTGTTAAGGGTGACTATTTTCATCTTTATTGTGAACAGCAGGACCTGCATGTAGTGAAGCACAATGGTTTTTTATTTATTTATTTATTTATTTATTCATTAATTCATTCATTCATTTATTTATTACAAAGCAAGTTGGCTGTGCGGTTATGGTCGCACAGCTGTGAGCTTGTTTTCCGGAGATAGCAGGTTTGAACCTCACTGCCAGCAGCCCTAAAGATGGTTTTCCATGGTTTCCTATTTTCATACCAGGCAAATGCTGAGGCTGTACCTTAATTGAGGCCACATCCGCTTCCTTCCCACTCGTAGCCCTCTCTTATCTCATCGTCGCCATAAGACCTATTGGTGTCGGTGTGATGTAAAGCAGATGTATTTTACAGTGAGGTCTTATGTATTGTAATTTTGAGCAGCTCCTTGGAGATTTTGACAGGTTTTTATTAGAGCTGTCAATTTAATCAATTAATCAAACCAATTAATCTAAAAATCCGATTAACTGATCAGTGTGCTTTATGGGTTCCGTATTGAAGTGAGATCACAAATATAATTAGTTAAAAAAGTTTTATTCCACCTATTCAATACTATACATCATTTGTAATGCCTATGCTTATATCATAATGCTTTGTTAGGTATTAGTTTCAATCTCAATTTAGGTCATCATCAGCCTAAAAATAATTGCACTTTTCTATTGGATGTCCTGGAACATTACCTCTTATGAAGTAAAAAAGAAAACTAATGGAGTAAACTATATGTACATTGTGATAACATTCATTATAAAATGTGGTTGAATATATGAATGAAATTTAAATAGATCCTGATGCCGATGATTGGATGAAACAGTCAATGAAAATGTCTAATTTTAAAGTACAAAATATTGTCTATGAATCTGTAAATTCAAATGTACATCACGTCAATTTTACGATGATATTAGAATATTACATAAACATTAAGTATTGCGCAAAGATAAAAGCATAGAAATTTCATGACATTCTGATTACAATGTCCAGGTTGTTTTGGTGAGTTCTCTGGCTATTTCACTTTCTTAAAAAATTATGGATCAATTGTATGTTACATCAATTTTATGATGATGTTAGGATATTACGTAAGACATTGAGTATTGCGCAAATATAAAAGCATAATAAATTTTTTATTACGATGTCCACACTGTTTCTATTGAGTTCTATAACTTAATTGCACATTCCTGTCTATGATTGAAAATTTTAATTTTGTACATCACTGGCGCAGACTTGCTTAGAATCCAGTATTACTCAGTTTCAGAGTTCAGGTAAAATATATGTAGACCATGTATAAACTACGTCTTGTGGTGAGAGGTGGAATTCCCAGTCCAAAACGGAATCAAATGGAACCTGATGAAAGAAGAACTGTGTTAACGCAAAGTTCTTGAGAGAAAAAGAAGCCAAGGAAACATGCCTGGTGGAATTGCGATAGTGATGCTTCAGTAAAGCAAAGACAGCTTGACTAGCAGAGATAGAGCCCTCAAAAGACCCAAACTAACTGGGCAAACTTCCTGTAGGAGGGAAAACATGCTGTGAAAAACGTCTGTTGAGTGAAATTTGCTTTCAACAAGAACCAGTTGGACTGAGCAAGTGGCTGTGCAGTTTGAGTCACGTAACTATCAGCCTGCATTCAGGAGATAGTGGGTTCGAACCCTACTGTCAGCATCACTTAGGGTGGTTTTCCATGGTTTCCCATTTTCACACCAGGCAAAAGGCTGTACCTTAATTAAGGTCATGGCCATGGCCGCAACCTTCCCAATCTTAGCCCTTTCCCATCCTTCCCTCGCTGAAAACCTTTGATGTGCTAATGCAATGTTAAACAAGTAACTCTTCAGAGTAGGGCAGGACAACAACTAGATCCACAACTGGATGAATACCAAGGAGGGTTCAGGAAAGGACACTCTTGTACTGAGCAGATTATGAATCTAAAATCTATCCTTTCATATCTAAAGCTCAGGAACAAGAAATTCATATTGATTTTTGTTGATTTCAAAAAGGCTTATGACTCGATTGACCAAAATATCCTAATATAAATCCTGAAGAAATTTGGCTTGGACAACAAAACAAGATTGATCATTCAACAGACCCTCACGGGCACCACTTAAAAGTGACGTTCGGAGGAGAAATTTCAATTGCCTTCTAAATAAGTACAGGAGTCAGGCAGGGAGATGGGCTCTCACCTCTGCTCTTCAACTTATTCTACAGAAAGTCATCTGCGAATGGCACAAGGAAATGAGAAATGAAGGCGTCGACATTGGAGTCAGACTGGATTGCAGGAACACAGTTTGTAATTGACTGTCTTGCTTTTGTAGATGATCTAGCAATCTTTTCCAATTTGCTACAGGCACCTACAAAACAAACTGGGCAGCTTAAGACACAAGCAGCAGAAACAGGTCTTCAGAGCTCTTTTGAGAAAACTCAGTTTATATCAAACATAAAGCCAGTACCAAAAGAGCTAGATGTGACCAGCGAAAAATCAAGTGGATAGGAGAGTTTAAATATCTAGGTGATTGGATAGAACCCAGCATGTCTGAGAAAGAAGCCTTCATGTCACACATGAATAAAATCAAAATGGTATACCATCTGAACAAGGATGTATACAATAAAATATCAATATCCTTAAATGCCAAGTTCAGACACTACCACCTTGTCATTTGTCCTTGTTGAAAAACTTGAGATCAAAGATAGATTTTGAAGAAAATTTTGGGCCCATCAAAGACAAAGACGAATATAGAAGATGGCACAACCACGAGCTCTATTTCCACGTGGAAAAGATAATGACATCATGCGAATGAGCCCTGCAAGGTCAACCAAGCAGATCTCCTCCTACTTTCAAGATAAGACAAAAGGGGCCTCGTCCAGTGAGGTAGAAAAAGATCTACAAGAGGTGGGCATCACACATAATGATATCCAGGAGTACAACCCACTTAAGAAGAAACTTAAAAGACTACAACGGTTTCCAAGAAAAGTTGAAGCTGAAAACAGTGAAGGCATGGACCGGAGTAAGAAAGGAACAACACCGGCAATGAATACGGGAGTAATGGCCAAATGTTAAAGCCCGGGTAAGGAAACAGTTGAAAAATAATGTGGTCCTTAGCTGGCTGATACGACATGAATGAATGAATAATGATGACAAGGGAAGCATTCAGTTCATTTAATAACTTTCTTAAAATTAGCTGTTGAATTCCTTTGTATTCCTTCTTTCATGTTATTTTATTCGTATTATATTTCATTCGAATGACCAGCTACAAACACAAACTCCAGAAAGGAAAGAAGGTAATATACAAAATGCAAGCACTAATTATCACATGAAAAGCTTAGTTAATTCTCAGGGGAACTCTACATAAGGAAGATGTAGGTAGGTAGGTAGGTAGGTAGGTAGGTAGGTAGGTGAATAGCTAGGTATGTTCATGGAAGTATGTATTAAAAAAAAAAAAAAAAAAAAGTCAGGTAACTAAGGTTTATATTGCTGATAGTGCTCTCCGGGAGTGGTTGGGTGGAAATAATCTGGTACATGGAGAATAAGTTACCTGTTACTTTACCAGCAGGTGGTAGAACCGGCTTTAGCTGATGGTTTGATCATGAAGGTATGCATATTTGTTACTCTTTTCTGGGGAACATTAATGTGAACTGCTCAAAATTGTAAGGTAATATTTCTCTGTTTGTGGACACAATGCAGATGTAGAGTCTATCAGCCCAATGGACAGGAAGGATCAGGATAATACCAGCATCTCTGAATGCAATGCTGCAAGTACAGTACAACATGAAACATCAAAAGTTGTAGTGTTTCATAGGTTCATTCAAAATCAAACCAGGTTTGTTGTTCTGTTCTTGGCCCTGAGAAGTAGGAGTGGTACATACATAATTTTTGCAATAAGTATACATTTTTATAGTAATAAATTTTTTTGTCATTAAATGAAGTAGGTACAAACATATTTCCTTACAGTAATACTACCTTGTATCACCCCTACTGAAATATAAAATATGTTCTGGTTTTGGACTCTTAAATAAAATTGTAACATTGTAATGGTTCTGGACTTTTGGGTTATGGCAACCCTATCAAGGATGTTCAGAAACATTGTGTAGCTGATTTTATAGTTTGATATTTAGTAAAAAGGAAGTGAGTTTTATCAAATTGCTTTCAGGTTAAGGAAAAAATTATATCATACATTAACTAACTTGTCTGCAGGTAGATACGGAGACTGATGAGACCGAGACTGATGGCGAGGCAACAATTGGCCCAGAAGAAGATGAAGAAGGGGGAAGAAAGGAACTTCTTATTGAGGATTCTCTTACACTTGAAGCACGTTATGAAAATATGTTGGAAGGTATTGTTCAATTATTTGTTTATGCAAAGGCCTTCAAAACATACGGTAACAAGAGTTTGCATGGAGAAACTTTATTTTACAGGCAAATATAAAGATACATAGTAGTTGGACACTGATACACATTACTATTCAGTATAGTCACAATTCTTGTACAAGCACTTGTTCCGATGGTACTCCATGGCATGGAAGAAATCTGTGCCTAGTTCCTGAAGCCACATCATGATGGCATGCTGAATGTCTGTATCATTGTTGAATTGCTAACCACCCAAGTTCGTCTTCAACGGTCGGAAGAGTTTGAAATCACTGAGTGCCAGGTTGAGGCTGTAGGGAGGATGGTTCAGTACCACCAACTGGAAGTGCGTTAAAAGCTAAAGTGTGTGCTGTTGGCTATGTGCATTCTGGCATTGTCATGCAGCAACACAACATCTGTTGAGAAGAGTCCAGGTCATTTTCTGTGAATTGCTACCCACAAACACTCTGGTGGCTTCACAGTAACTGGCAGCATTCATTGTTACTTCCTTGGTAAGGAAATCAACCGTCTGGACCATCCCCCCTACATCTCCAAACTGACACCCGGTGATTTCCATTTCTTCGGATTGTTGAAGAAGCATGAGGATGGTAAGTGATTCAATGATGGTACAGCTGTTCAGCATTCTGTCATGACGTGGCTTCGGGTACTGGATGCTGAATACTTCTATGCTGGCATAGATGCCTTGGTGTACCATTGGAACAAGTACATGGACAAGAATGGCGAATATTTTTCTTCTTCTTCACCACCACCATTATACCTTGGTTGGGGTTGGGTGCCATGACCATTCTCTTCCATCTTGTTCCATCTGTTGTAATTTCTTTGGGCAGTCCTTTAGCCAGCATGCCATTTTGTACGTCTTGCCATGTGATCTTTTGCTTTCCTCTTTATCTGGTACCCTGGAATTCTTGGGACCATGTTCTTTTGATTGGTGCATTTACCTCAGATCACATTTACATCGCCGTACCACCACAGTGTGTACTGTCTCAGAGTATCTGTTATTTTCTCTAGTCTTGCCATATTTCTGATATCAATGTTTCTTCTCCTTTCTTTCAAGATTCCTATTGCCCATCATAACATTCTCATTTTTGTCCTACCCAGCAACTCCTGTTCCTTCTTCGTCAAAGCCCATGTAGCTGTGTTAAATAGTAATGCGTAAGTGTCCTATGACAGTGTATCCTTGTGGTATCTTCCTGTAAAGTTTCTCCACCCGAGCTCTTGTTACCTTATTTTTTGAAGCTGCCTTGTAATTAGATCTGTTCTTTTAAAATGTTTAGTGGGTAATAGAATGATGTAAATTGAGGAAAATAATTGCAGTAATATCTGTAATATAATTACCAAAATTACCTGGAATGTGTAATACTGTAAAATGGAGTGAATCTACATATTCCATTCACTGCACTTAAATTGCAATGTAAATTTGAAATCTTTACTGTTTAAGTTTATTAGATCAATACAAAAATTTATATTTTGTTCATGTTTTCACCTATCATTTAAATTTAATTGTTGGTAGGTTTCACCTCACAGGACAGACTAAACAATCACCCGTTGTGCATTATTATTATTACGAGTCGATACGGACCAATTAAGGACCGATATGGTCAAGTTTGTTGACTATAAATTTACATGGCGATAGCATTACCGAAAATTAAGCAGATGCGAGAAAATATAATCAAACCCCTGAAATCAGTGATGCGCTTTGCTATATCTTGAGGTGTATTGCATTCTTACTTAATTTCAGTGTATAGTATTAAAATTAAGTGATCGTTTGCTTAGCCTTTATTTCTAACACGTTGACAATTTCTATCGACCACATTGTTTACATATTTATTACAAAACTATGTTCTCCCCTTTCATTTCTAATTTTCTTTACTGTGTAGCAGTTCACGGGCATTACTAATTATCGCTGACATCGCCTTCGAATATTGAAGAGGGAGTTCACAAGTGAACATAGCGAGAAACCGATATTGAAGGTCGCAATTTGTGGCAAACGTATCAGTTTTCTTGTTCAAACAGCGTCACCCAACTTAACTTAATCGTACTATATGTATGATGAAGACATTTCAAACGCCGGTAGAGAAATGATATTCTCGCTATAAATTTACATGATTATAGCTTTTCCGAAATTTAACTAGACACAAGAAAATATAAACTAACCTCTGAAATCAATTATGCACTCTGCCATATCTTGAGGTGTATCCCATTCTTACTTAATTGCAGTATTACGCATTAAAAGGCGATTGTTTATTCAGCCTTCAGCTATCGGACACGTTACTTAAGCATTTATTACGAAAACATGTTTTCCTTTTTCATTTCAAATTTTCTTTATGGAACAGCAGTCGATGGGTATTAGTAATCCACTCCGACATCGCCTTCGAATGTCGATGAGAGAGCTTGTTAGTGGACATAGCGAGGAAACGGTATCGAATATGATCGATTGAATGAAGCATAATCACTGAGGTACATAAATATCGATAACGGGGGGGAAAAAATCGCATGCATAATTGCTCGCAATAACAGATGCTTTAGGGCTAGGGCTCTCGTTGTAACTGAAGGACAGTACACAGTTTAATATAGGAATTTTGAAGGGACAGAAAAAAAACCCTGCCATTTTAACGGGTCTTTTGTTATATGCTATACTCGCTATAGCGGACTTCTACTGTAAATGATTTCACCATTGTAAAATTTCCTACAAGACGAGGGTTAGATACGTTTTTGGCAGCGTTGAAGATGATACATGTGAAATAACACTTTTGAGAAAGTAAGTTGCTGATAGTGATGTCTTTCTGGAAAATGAACATGCTCCAAGGGGGAAAAAAGCACAAATTGTTAAAACTCTTGTGATTGGATTCACCCTGCAAAATTGCAGTTGTATACAGTAAAACCTCGTTAATTCGAAGTCATAGGGACTCAAAAATCGGACTTCGAATTACGCGATTTCGAATTAACCGCCAATTCGCAATTCAGAAGTCCCAACCCTTGCCGCGTTACAAAATATTCTAAAGCCCGTTACTGCATGCATTTAACCTTGATTCACAGTTTATACCTTTCAAATGCCATGAAAAAAGACCTATTTCCAAAATGTATCCAAGAAGGTGCATTTACAGCATTCAAATAATACACTCGGATATCTCACTGGTAAACATAACCTCACGCAACGAAAGAAAGAAAAAAAAGCACGATTCAAAGACGAGGAGAAATCTATGCTCGCTCCCATGTGCAAGTGCTTTATTAATTGGATTACTATACTGTATGCATTTTAGATGCCTTGTATTTACACAGAAAGTACCCGATGCCCTTAAAATCGAACTTTCCTATGACTCTATCATTGTACAATTTCCCGCCATGGCACTTCTCTCTCGTACTTCAGAAATGTAAACACTTGCCGCGTCACGAAGTATTCTAAGACCCATTAATACATGCAATCACCTCGATTCACAGTTTAAACCTTTCAAATGCCATGGAAAAAACTATTTCCGAAATGTATCCAACAAGGTGCATTTACAATGTTCAAATAATGCACGTGGATAAATCACTGACAAACATAACCTCACGCAACAAAAGAAAAAAAATCTCACAAATCAAAGATGGGGATAAATTATGCCGGTTCCCCTGTGCAAATGCATTATTTTTTGGATTTCTTTACTGTCTGCATTTTTATTATAGATGCTTTGTACTGGCATGGAAAGTGCCCGGCGCTCTTAAAACATTGTGGTTTATCGAAGTTTCCTATGACGAGGGAATAAAGTATCTCGCTTCCATGTGCATTGCAACGCACTACTATGACCCCCATCCCTCACACTGTACGATTTCCCGGCTGGCAATTTCTCCTTTAAAACAATAAGACCGTTTGGGCTCGCATTAAAATAAAGCAATGCAGTTTCACCGGCAATGTCAGTATTGTTCGGTGCTTACGAATTTATTATATTTGCCACATTTTTTCATCAACTGTCGGCATCACCAGTGTTCGCGGATTCTGTTTTCCCGCACACTGCATGTTGCGTGATATTACAGCATTCCTTAAAAGGTTGAACACACAAGAGTCCCGATTTCATTCAACTTAGCAATCATGAAGCGCACTGTAGACCCACCGAAGTGAGTGTGTGGAAAGCTACCCCTTCACGTTCCGGAACGCGCGTTCTATTATGACGCGGAGCGGATAAATTTCGAGTTGAAATTACTCTGTAACATACCATTGTTTTAAAATGTAAAGGCAGTTTCGAATTAAAAGTCTGAATTTCGGTAATGGGGCCGACATTGTACTTCGAATTACGAATTATCCGTATTTCGAATTAAACAGTTGAAATAACATGCAAAACTGTATCTCATGTTTCCGGGAACAAGAGCTTCTTCGAATTAGGCGGGATTTTGAATTAACCGATTTCGAATTATCGAGGTTCTACTGTAATTAGATACAGATAGTGTCAAAATGGAGTTAACAATGGACATGCAAATGAAATAGATGGCCTCTTTCCTCAATTCCAGTTCATCAACATCCATTTCTTCATGGCTATTAATTAAAGATGAAAAACTGCATACATTTTGGACCTTCATGTTTTCTTATATTTCTTTTCTTATATTATATTTCTTTTCTTATATTATATGATTATATATGATATGGGTAAAGAACTGGAGTCAGAGGTAAGGATTTTTGCAGATGATGTTATACTGTATAGAGTAATAAATAAGTTACAAGTTGCAAAAAGACATTGACACTGCAAAAAGACTTTGACAATGTTGTGAGATGGACAGCAGGCAATGGTATGATGATAAACGGAGGTAAAAGTCAGATTGTGAGTTTCACTAATAGGAAAAGTCCTTTCAGGTTTAATTATTGTGTGATGGGATGAAAGTTTCTTATGGGTATCACTGTAAGTACGTAGGTGTTAATATAAGGAAAGGTCTCCTTTGGGGTAATCACATAAATGGGAATGTAAATAAAGGGTACAGATCTCTGCACATGGTTATGAGGGTATTTAGGAGTTGTAGTAAGGATGTAAAGGGGAGGTCATGTAAGTCTCTGGTAAGACTCCGACTAGAGTATGGTTCCAGTGTATGGACCCTCACCAGGATTACTTGATCCGAGAACTGGAAAAAATCCAGAGAAAAGCAGCTCGATTTGTTCTGGGTGATTTCCAACAGAAGAGTAGCGTTACGAAAATGTTGCAAAGTTTAGGCTGAGAAGACTTGGGAGAAAGGAGTCGAGCTGCTTGACTAAGTGGTATGTTCTAAGCTGTCAGTGGCGTGGAATGACGTTAGTAGACGAATACGTTTGAGTGGTGTTTTTATAAGTAGAAAAGATCACAATATGAAGATAAATTTGAAATCCAAGAGGACAAATTGGGGCAAATCTTCATTTATAGGAAGAGGAGTGGGGGATTGGAATAATGTACCAAGGGAGACATTCAGTGTATTTCCAAATTCTTTGCGATTATTTAAGAAAAGACTAGGTAGAGAAACTGATAGAGAATCTGCCACCTGGGCGACTGCCCTAAATGCAGATCAGTAGCGACTGATTATTATTATTATTATTATTATTATTATTATTATTATTATTATTATTATTATTATTATTATTATTATTATTATTATTATTATTCAAACTCGAGGAGAGCTCGGAAAGAAGCGCGCTAAGGAGCTAGCTTGTAGGCAATGAATGGAGCGGTGGCAGCAAAGATGGGAGGAAGATCCTTCTGGAAATATCTACATAGAGTAGGTAGAGCGAGCGACTCGGCGTGTATTTATTGCAATGATATAGACGATGTATTTCACACATTTTTTGTATGCTATCATTGGTCAGCTGAGAGATGATGTTTATATAGTGTGCAAGGAGAGTTGACACCAGAAATTATTGTGCATGTGATGCTACGAAACCAAGAATCTTGGGATCAGATAGCAGTATATGTAGAAGGCATCCTGCGTCAGAAAAAAAGAGATTATGAATGCTCATGAACGGCAGTAAGGAGAAATAAAGGAAGAAACCTGAGAAATTAGCACGACACCGCCCTGAAGTAATGCGAGAGCGGTTCCGGGGCGGAGATATACGTCGTGGGAAAAGGGTGTGTGGGTTTTAGTGAGTAGGAATCTTACACACTTGTGGAGTGCGGACCCTCACAAGTGTCTAATGAAAGATTTCCCACACTTCTCGTAAAAAAAAAAAAAAAATTATTATTATTATTGTTGTTATTGTTGTTGTTATTATTATTATTATTATTATTATTATTATTATTATTATTATTATTATTATTATTATTATTATCATCATCATCATCATCATCATCATCATCATCATCATCATTATATCAAGGAAGTCCCTTCCACAGTACCTCTCGAAGACACCACCATCAGAAAGGAGCTGGCGGTCAAGTACCCAGGAGAGTGGATCTCTGCAAACTAGAGTGAGAACCTAGCCATAGACACCAGGTGCACCAAGTTTGAGAGGGCCTATCATTCGTACAGAAGCATCTATGCATTAGAGTACCTCTCCAAGACCCTCAAACTCAGGCACTATAATGCGGTAGTAAAACCATTTGTTCTCTATGCCTCTGAGTGTTTCTTGATGACCAGAAAAGGCCCTCTCAGAAAACTAGAACTTAAAGAAAGGAAGATCCTGAAGAGAACACTGGGACTGTGAGAGAAGAGGGAGGCACTTACAGAATTCGACACAACGATGAGCTATACAAACATTAGAAAGACATCGTTACCTATATAAGGGAAAGGCACCTGGTCTTCAATGGGCACGTAACCCGCATGAACCCCTGCAGACTTACAAACAGGATCTTCGCTATGGCAAGTAGAGGGAAGGCATCCAGGAACAAGTGGATCTTTTCGGTCAGGTCAGATCTGGGACAACTGGGGATCCCGCATGAGTCCATTCGTGACCACGCACAGTTTCATCAAGCCATCCAGCAGGGAATGTTTCCAACGTCACTTACAAGTAGGAAGAGCACAGGAACCAGTAAACCTATGTGAACGGAGGAAAGAAAGCTGGCTCACAGGCAGAAAATGAGGAATACTGGAAGAGGAAAAAACAGAAGGGCCAAGTGATGAGAAGATACAAGGCCCTTGATCCTCAGTAGGCCCAAACGACAAGGAAAGAATAGAACCTTGAAGTTAAAGGGGAACTAAACACAAAAATTGAAACAGAGTTTATTATTAATTTGAGTAGAGAACTACATTCTAAGACATGCTGTGAAATTCCCATGTTATAGTTTTAACAATAAGGAAGTAATCCAGGTGAATCAAAACACATTGTTGCATCATTCCGTTCACTGTAGCAGGACCAGCCATCATATTCAGTGCATTGCTTGCATCATTTCCGGTATTCATCACTCGTCAAAACAGTGATACATTGGATGAAGCTGTCTGAACACAATGCGGACTGGTCCTGAGAAAACTTGTTTGCCTGGTCGAGCGTTGTGGACCGGTCCCGAGTTATCTTGTGTTACAGTGAATAAACTTTTAATGTCCACCTATTCAATACAATAATAATGTTGTTTATAGATGTAATTACAACATTCTAATTATATACAGTACTAGTTTTGACGCATTTTTGCGTCATCTTCAGCTGTACAAATAAATCGGAAAATAGGCAAATTATATAAAACTCATGATAGATGTTGATTGTGCATGATATAAAACCCTATGAAATCTACATTAAAACAATGATGCATAGTAAAACCTTATTGAACATGTTAAAGATTTGCGAGTCAAACATATACTGAATGCTGAATAACAGTTCACAAGTTGATTCATGTCCCTGTGGTCATACAGTAGTAAGCTCAATAAATTTGGTGAGCGATTTACAATAACAAAATATTTTGTGTTTTAAAACTTTTTAGACCTTGTTTCAACTACGGTCCATAAACTGCGGAGTCATCTTAAAATAATAGTGAATATTGCTGAATTTTTTTTAGGTATGACGGAATTCTTCAATATCTAAGGCCTATGAGGTGGAAACATATAAATGACTCCTTAAGATGTAAACAGGAACTATGTTTCTCAGTTGAAATGTGGAACCTGTGAAAAATAAATTTAAAAACACCAATAACGATTCGAAGCGGAAAGTTTTAAGGTTCTACTCGATAATATAAGTGTATGCAAGACTCACCCCATACGGCCGTAGACCGATCGTAATGCAAATAACGTGTAGTAAACAATGAACAGCTCGAGTCAGGTTTGCATATCTGGACAGGACAAGGGAGGGGCGATAGGGGTAGGGCTGTGGAGAGGTCATGTGGAGGGGATCTGGTGGGTGTGGACTACGAAACGAATATCGAGAAAAATTGTTGCACATAATACGTAAAATTAAACTCTTGTTTGGAATTTGAACATTTTTGAGAAATGCTATAAGGAAATAAAAGAGAACTTTCGTTGTCACCGGATATATCATTTAGATTGAGATTTGCATTGAAATACTGGTCTAGATGGATACAACAGAACTCAATAGCATCCAGCAATGGTCCTTTACTTACTCTAGTATCTGAATGTCTTGCTCCAAGCTTGTGAAATTATATTTTTATTCGTGGACATATTGGCCTACCACAGAGAATCTATTATATCTCATGGCATTAACATGTTCAGCATATCTTATCTTGAGGTTGAGCCCAATTTGCCCGAGATAGGCGCTACCACAGTCATTGCACTGAAATCTGATCTGAGATAAGGATTGGATTTATTTATAGTGGCTGAATTATGTAACACCTCCGTACTCCTATTATCAGTACGAAAGGAAATATTTACTTTATTCTTTTTAAATATATTAGTGACTTTAAAAATGTTGTTATTAAATGTGAAGTTTGAATAGGACTTATGACTGGGTTTATCTCTGCTTAGCGTGGTTTACGAACGATGTCTAATCTTACTGATTATACGTTCGATATAAGAAGAAGATTGAATTGATAGTTACATTTCTTTTTGATTATCCTTCATATCATAGCTTTTCTTTGCATTTCCTGACAACATGTTTACGAAGTTTAAAGAGCCATGCAATCTGCAAGATGGTGGCTCCCAGGGATTGCATGTGTTTAGACAGGGATGAAATTATTTGTGAATTATGTGCTGATACAGGCTCCAAATGTCCAAGTGATGTTGAATATTTAGAGTTCGATTATGAAATATCTTCTGACGGAAATGTTTCAAGTGATGTTGAGGATATAGCCTTATCTTCAAGGTGTGGAACTCGTGGTGCAAAACGAGTCTGATAATTGTGTTACAGGTGTAAATATTCTAAATATTGTAAATACTGTAGTGTTTTCTGACAACTGGGTGAACCTAGGCTAGAAGATTTTGAAGGTGCTCATGGTATAAAGGTATGGCCTAATGAACCTGGAAACATAGGACAAGTAGCAAGACTTATGTTTGGTGAGGATTTCTTTCCATATGTAGCTGAGCAGACAAACTTATACTATGAGCAGAATTAAATTCTCGTAACGTATCCCCTAAAACACTAAAGTGAACTAATGTCACTAGCAGGGAAATTAAAAATTTTTTTTCTTTATGTATATTGATGGGGCAGGTGAAGAAATTGTGTCTGAAAGATTACTGGCCAACCGATCCCTTAATAGAAACCCCATATTTCTGAAAAGTATGAGCCAAAATGGATTTCAACAAGTACTTACCTACCTGCATTTCAACGACAGTAGTCAGACAGCAGATGTGACCAGTAGAATACAGAAAGTTCAGCCTCTGTTAGATTACTTTTTACCCAAGTTTCAGTCTGTTTACAACCCGAAGCAACAGCTGTCATTAGATGAAGGGGTGATCCCATGGTGTGGGTACTTCAAGTTCAGGACGTATAATTCACAGAAATGAGTAAAATACGAAATTTTAGTTTAAATTGTGTGCGAAAAAAGTATTTTGAAAAACTTTATGATGAGGATGACTGCTCGGATGAAGGAGATAAGAAAATGGAAATAATAGATGGAGAAGAGAACCCGATAACATGGTTGGAACTTAAAAGGGCAGTGAAAGCAATGACCAAAAGTAAAGCAAGTGGAAAAGACAAATTCAATGCTGATATGATTAAGGCAGCAGGAAGCATTGGACTACAGTGGCTATACCGAGCCCTCAATGTCATATGGAAGGATGATAAGGTACCTGAAGATCGGCAACAAGGAAGCATTGTACCATTGTTCAAAAAAGGAAATAGGAAGAAATGTGAAAATTATAGAGGTATAATCCTATTATCACATGGGCTAAAAATAATGGAGAAAGTCGTAGACAAAAGACTGAGGAATATAATAAGAACACAGTTGGAGGAAGAACAATATGGCTTTAGACCGAATAGATCAACAATAGACTTGATATTTACAGTGCGAACAATAATGGAAAAACATCTGCAAAGGTACAAGGAAATCATCTTGTATTTCTGGATTTGGAAAAAGCTTATGATCCAGTTAAGAGAAAACATGAATGGGAATGCCTACTGAAAAGAAATGTACCAAAATCATTAATTAACAAGATAAAAATGTTGTATCATGAGAGTGGGGAGTGGTGGCACTGAAACATTTTATACAAAAAAGGGTCTCAAGCAAGGAAGTGCACTGTCACCATTATTGTTTATTATATTGATGGATGACCGGGCGAGTTGGCCATGCAGTTAGGGATGTGTAGCGGTGAGCTCGCTTCCGGGAGATAGTGGGTTCGAACCCCACTGTCGGCAGCCCTGAAGATGGTTTTCTGTGGTTTCCTATTTTCACACCAGGCAAATGCTGGGGCTGTACCTTAATTAAGGCCACAGCCGCTTCCTTCCCATTCCTAGGCCTTTCCTCTCCCATCGTCGCCATAAGACCTATCTGTATCAGTGCGACGTAAAGCCAATAGCAAGAAAAAAAAAATGGATGAAATCATAAAACATGTAAAACAGAGTATCAGTAGTGATGAAGTGAATGCTTTGGTATTTGCAGATGATGTGGTGATTTGTGGAAAAGGGAGAAAAGGAATTATAAAGGAGACTGAACGTTTGGAATGAAAATCTGAAGGAGTTTGGAATGGTAATTAGTAAAAAGAAAACTGTAGTCATGCACTGTAGAAAAGAGAAAACGAGAAGCCAAGTGAACATAGATGGAGAATGGTTAGAGAATGTAGAACAGTTTACATATCTGGGTAGCATTATTAATGGAAGTAATGAAGTCAACCCTGAAATTAATAACAGACTAAGTAAAGGTACAACATTTTATCATCAAATCAGAGAGCTTTTATGGGTTGACAAAGTACCCAAGAGAACAAAATTAACATTATATAAACAGTATTTCATACCATACTAGAAAAGCTGGTAACTAATAAGAGACGAGATAGTAAGATCCAAGCAGTAGAAATTAAATTTTTAACAGCATCGGTTAAAAAGACAAGAAGAGATAGGATTCAAAATATTAAAATCAGAGAAGAGCTAAATATAGAACCATTAGTACAGAAGATACAGAAGGCAAGACTGAGATGGTTTGGACATGTAAAAAGAATGGGAAAGGAACGGGTAGCAAGAAGGGAATTGGAAAGAGAAGTTAAGGGAAAGACCAGTTGGAAGACCAAGAAGAAGGTGGATGGATCAGATTTGGAAGGACATTAGAGAAGCTGGATTGGATGTGTCGGAAGTAATGGAGCAAGAAAAGTGGAAGGACAGAAAGGGGTGGTGGAGGCTTGTTAACCACACCTGGGTGACTGGAGTGGGACATTGATGATGATGATGATGATGTTGTGTGTAAGAGTGAAGCTGGAAAGACAATTCTAGGCTTTTTTATTACAGATTTATGAAGGGAGTAGATCGGGCAGTCCAATACCAGGCATATTTTACTCTTCTTCAGATGACAGTAAAATGGAATAAGAGGGTAGCATTCTATTTAGTGAACTGTGATTTATTCAATGCTTTTAGGCTGTTCTGTTTCCTAAATCCTCCAAGAAAATTGAGGTACAAGCAGTTTCTGATGGGAGTTGCTAGGGAATGGTTGGCTGAAAATGTAGCTGCCATGGATCCGCAAACTTCCTCTCTTTCTGGCTCTATAAGGAGAGCCCCCAATCAGGACCCCCCAAGCAGATTATTCGGACAAATAAGCGATCATATTCTGGAGAAAATTCCAGCAACTGGGATGAAGAAAAACCTAACTCGAGTGTGTTGTGTGTGCTCGAACAAGGGTAAGCGCAGTGAAACAAGATATATGTGCAAACAATTTTGTGTGCCTCTTCACAAAGGTACCTGTTATTCGGATTACCACACCAGAAAAGAGTACTAGGACTATTCAGGAAGGCCTCCAGAAAAAAACACAGTAGTTTTTGAAAGGTTACTGAAGTTCTGACAGTTTATTTGAATGCATGGACTCCAGTTTGGAGGTAGTTAGAAAGTGGCCGGGAACAGGGCTGTGCATGGGGTGAAGGGCACCCGGTCTTCAATGTGTTAACACTAATCAAAGGGAAAAAAATTGAAGATGCCTGACACTTCAAAAAATGAAGGTATCAGCCAAAAAAAAAAGACGAGGGTCATGCTAGGCACGAAAATAAAAGACCGCCTAGGATTCGCAAACCTAATGCCGTCGGGGTCAGGAAAGAACAAGAGTTGACCAAGGGAGGTCGGATAGGATAGATGAAAGTGGGGAGCCTGGCATAAGAAAGTGGAAGTAATGCCAGGAATCAGCTAAGAGCCCTGTCGTCGCCAACACATGCTCCAGATCCAAGAAAGAAATGTGTACTCAACGGTCAAAAATGAAGTGTGACAAAACATAGCAACTGTTTCAAGGCTTTCCACAGTTGTTAGTTACCTAACCGATTAATAAAACTAGTTTGTAAGGTAATTAAATTTACAACAAAGAGTTTCTTCTGTGTAAACTGTGAGAAAAAGAACAGAAGATAAAAGGGAAATTGTGCTTACATATGTGAATGTATACTATGTTTGAAACCTGATGTACTATTTTTAACACATCCTCTAATTGAAAAACTATGCGTGTAAAGTAATTTTTTTATTTCCCTGATTAAATGAAAGCTTTTAGATGTACACCACCAAGTTAAAAAAAATTTTGTGTGAAAAATAATAAATCAGGGCCGAAAGGGAAAACTTCTAATTACTAGATTGCGTGTCAAAACGTGGTTTCAGTTCCAAACCTTTATACGACAGAAGTAGGCAACATGCTGACCATCGGGTTTCACCCCCTCTCTCTACCTCGTCATTTTCGTCATCATCATCTTACATCCAAACATGCAGGCATCAAATAGAAAGAAAGACCTACACCAGGAAAGCCGAACGTATCCCAACACTTTAAAATTATAAAAATGTAGTTACTGTTGTCATAAATCTGCATTGTATTATAAGAAGACGCTGCATAAAGGGGCTTTTCAGTCTCAGTGGCATGTAAATCATGATCAATAAATTCAATTCAATTCAATTCAACACTAAAAGCCATCTCTCTTCTCTAGATATAAAACTGAATTGTTCTTCATGTATCCTTTACAGACTCAAAAAGTACTGGACTAATTTTGCTGAAAATTTTACAATTTGTTCTTATTACTCCTGAGAGGGTTTAGAATGTGGTTTGAACTAAATCCGATTCGTAGTTCGGCATAGGGGGTGAGAAGTGGGTGAAAAAGAAAATAGGGGAAAGCAAGCAAACTGCAAGACAAGTCTGATCAGTGGGTTGCCTAACCAACAGTATGTGAAGATTATGATGTGTTTATTAAAGCTTGTCTTCTTCTTCTTCTTCTTCTTCTTCTTCTTCTTCTTCTTTGATATACAATGGCATAAGGGGTGAAAAAAATGTCTAAAATGACAGAGATTATGGGTGAATGTGTTCATCTTCCAGCAAGCTCTCAACCAAATTTGATACACATATAACTTGCTATCTGGACAAAGCACTGTAGTGGCAAGAAATCCCTAGCATCCGTAAGGGAAGGGGGTGAAATGTAAAAATCTGAAAATGACAGATATTAGTGACAAATCCGTAGTCTTTGGAGTAGCTGAGATGAACTGTGACACACTCGATGCTGTTTAAGTCAAAGTTCATTCCCAACCAATATGAGGGTTAGAAGAGGTGAAAAAGAATGTTCATATTGACCAAGATCATGGATGTACGTGTCCATGTTCCAGCAAAGCTCTCAATCAAGCATGATACACATATGACTTTCTGTTTGGTGGGTGGGGGTGGAAAGGGGATGAAATATTAAAATAATAGAAAACAACCAATATATATTTTTCCTTTTGCTTTTAAATGAACTATTTCAAAATATTTTGTCACGAGTTCTATTTTTTCTTTATTTAGGTTCCAATTGTGGTATAAAATTGCAGTCATAGACCTATTAACATACCACTGTATGAAAACCCTTTTAGGAGTGTACGTCAGTTGAAGGCTACTTATAACTTTCCAGCTTTCCCGTGTGAGTGTAATGTTTTTGCGTGCTCTCAATCCTTCAGGGAAGGTTTATCCAGAATAATTTTTTCAAGTCTTTATATGGGTTTGATTTAATTTTTAGGAACAATTTATTTTTACCTTCATGTTCAGTAATATGTTCCTGTTCACAACATTTTGTTTTGTTGTCTTCAATGATGTTTATTTTTATTGCTGTAAAGAGAGGTAGATTTATTAATCAGAAGAGTACTATTTCTATTATAAGTTTGTGTTGCCCACCACAAGTCATTGCTAATACTAGACTTCCATGCTTGGATTTCAGGATACTTTCTATCAAGTCTTAGATAAATGCCACACGTCAAATGCATGATCAGTGTTAGGGTTCTCAGTTCGTAAGAAGCATTGAACGCTCTTATGTCTGTCGGACCGTGGATAGTACAACCTGTAATTAATGTTACAGTCAGAATGCATTTCCAATTGTCAACTATTCCTGCGGGTGAAAAGTCACAACAGTTTATAAGAAGTTCGCAACAACCCAATTCATATTGAATTTCCACGCTTTGTGGTTAATTTAAATGCATTAAAACCGGGAGTTCATCATAATCATTATGGTTATCATTATTACTGGTTTCTTGCATTTCATTTACTACTTCCTTGCATTTTTTAATTCAGTACCTAACTGATTGTGATTGTCTACTTTTTGAGGATGATGAATTATCATGTTAGTCAAAACTACAACCAAAAAATTCTGGAATAGAAGTATCGGTACTGGTACTCGACACTATATTCAGTTTTACAGTTGCAACCACATTTGATTTTAACTTGCACTAGGTTCACATAGTTCTTCTTTTATCATTACTTTTAACTTGCATCACTATGATTTGTCAAAGTCTTTAGCAGTGAACATAATGTTGCTCCTGGTCTGCAATTCAAGTTGTTTCTTTAGCAGTACTCTAAACTTTGAACTGTGAATCATTTCAGCGAGTAAAGGTGTTAAAAAAAAAAAAAAAAAAAACTGTTTTCTTGATTACCCTTTTTTCCTTATTGAATTACTGTGCCTGTATGGTCTAAGAGGGTGCATTTATTAATTTAATAGAAGATTAACTGTGCAAAAAACACCACTCATTAGCACAATTACAGGTACATGATGCACCTCTGCTTGAGAGTCTAATGCTTGATATAGATATTGATTCCCTTAGGGAACCTGAAATATTTGTCACGAATGAGTAAATTTATAATACCAGTATAGTTGGTATTATAGACTAATGCTTATCGCTGTAGGAAGTCAGACGTGGTGAGTGGAATGACATCACCCTTGAATCTTCCCCTAGCTATTTCTATTGAATGAAGCAATGTAGAACAAAAATAAAAACTGTTATACTATACATATTTCTTCAAATATCTTAATATGAAAGAAACTTAATTGGTGTTTTATGTTGTGTTACCCTTTAAGATATAGAAATGCAAATACTGCATAATAATCTCTGAACCTTGTTGTTACAGGCATGTCATGGGCTGAAAGAGTGGATACTTTAGAGCAGTTGCAGGAATTAGTAGCTCGGCATCCTGGTCGAGCTCTTGAACTCCATCAGAAATTATCATCTCCATCTCGCCGCCGTACTCTACCTGAAACTCTGCGTCGCTTTCAGGCCAAGCAGGCTCAGGCAAAAGAAAAAAGAGATCAGTTACGGTTGGAGAAAAGCCAGCGTCTCCGTGAGTTGTTGAATAAGGTATGTACATTTTGATAGGCTCCTTTTATATTGATACGTAATGCAGTTCCAAATTTCCTTCTTCCATCAAACATTTATCTCAGCAAATATGGTATTAGCAGTATAAACCTGCTTTGAGGGTATAATAAATGTACATGGATTTACAATTACACATCTTGTTGCAACATAATTTGAGAGTGATAACAGAGTGGCCTTGTGATATATTGTTTCTATTGACAGAATGTTTATGATGTACATTTAGAAGTTGACTTGGTGCAGAAAGTAGCCTAACATTTCCTATGTTTCCTTGATGTCAAGCTTAACTGAGTGTTGGTGAATCAGTATTTTGATTCATAATGACTTCTACATGAGAGCAGCTAATTTTGTTATGAAAGATTGTCATTATTAATGTATTGGTTGTCCTGTTCCTTTATCAGACATGACCAGGAAAACAAGTTGACTCTTCCTCCACCTAAAAGAGAAGGAAAATGGAGAAGCACACTGTTAGGTACAGAAGTACAGTGCAGTTCTATGACAAGAAGCTGGAGGAAAATGCATTATATTTGTTCTTTACTCTTCGACAAAGTAGAATATACAGGGTGTTTACAAATGAATATTGGAGTTTTAACGCCTTATAATATTGAATACGTTAAACTTACAGTTATACATTTTATGTCAAATGAAAGAGCAACTCAAACAGTTTTGTTTGTTGGCACCAGTGCGCATGTACGTGCAATGGTTTCGCCGCAATCCGCTAGACAGCGGTAGTAGTACGTCGTTATGCCAGTGAGGTGGCGCACCATCTTGATGGAAAATGAAGTTCTCTGGCTCATTTTCTTCCAACTGAGGGAAGAGCCATTGCTCTAGTGTATCAAGGTAAGAAGTACCAGTTACAGTACGTTCACCATAAAAGAAAGGCCCATAAACCTTTCGCCGGGATATGGCACAAAAAACATTCACTTTAGGGGAATCTCGTTGCATTTGTACCAACTCGTGAGGATTTTCTCAGCCCCAGATGCGCACATTATGAGTGTTTACATGTCCACTAAGGTGAAAGACCGATGCATCACTGAAAACAACACGATTCATAAACTCATAATCATGTAACAACATGTCGTTTGCGTAGTTGGCACGTAATCTGTGGTCTGCCGGCTTTAGAGCCTGTAATAACTGTTAATGGTAAGGACGTAGCTGTAAGCATTTTCTTACAACTTTCCAAACGGTCGACACAGGAAGTTGTAATTCACGACTAGCCTTCCGGACTGATTTCTTTGGGCTACGAGTGAATGACTCTCTCACTCGCTCAACAGTCTCGTAATCTTGGTCGTCCCTGGCTCTTCCCTTTACAAAAGCAACCGGTGTCTTCAAACTTATGATACCATCTGCGAATGTTATTATCACTTGGAGGATCACAACCGAACTTCATGCGGAACGCACGTTGCACAGTAACTACAGATTCTGTCTTTGCAAACTGCAAAACACAAAAAGCTTTCTGTTCACTAGTTGCCATCTTTGCTACTACCGCTGTCTAGCGGATTGCGGCGAAACCATTGCACGTACATGCGCACTGGTGCCAAGAAACAAAACTGCTTGAGTTGCTTTTTCATTTGACATATAATGTATAACTGTAAGTTTAACGTATTCATTATTATAAGGCGTTAAAACTCCGATATTCATTTGTAAACACCCTGTATTTTACCAAAAGGGTTTGAAGTTATAAGAAGTGAAAAATACCTCAAAATTGTTTGGTAAAATAATTCTTAAAATGAAGGAGACTTTGGAGAGCCGGTTGTTTTTAAAAGTGCTACAGTTTTTTTTTAAACAAAGACATTTGTGAGCAGTATGGAAGCTTGTGGCAGTACTGTGAAATTCTGAAAGAATGAATTGCATTGTCAATACCTTTCCAGTTTGTCCAAATTGCAAGGAACATTGTGACCTCATTGTTTTATGCCTAAATCTTGAAATCATTAATATCACTCTAAACACCATATCTTTTGTGGCCCTCTTCTTCTCGTAGCCCCCGTGGCTAAGTCCGTTATTCTACCAAATAACCTAATCCTTTTCAATTTGTATCACATAATTCCACCATCAATGTCACTCAGCTTCATCCAATGTATTCATTCATAACTTCATTGTGAATGTTTTCCTTCCTTCTGTTTGTATCAGCATTCAATTTTGCTACTTTGATGTCTGTAGCTTATGAATTAGATATCGTTAGTTCACCCTTTCAATTTCTGTACAGTAAATTCAGCCTGAAAACAGAGTGATGTAAAGGTATTTTTTACTATGAATTCACTTCTTCCTTATAACATATCCGTGATTAGAACTGAGAATTCAGTGCATTAGCTTTCTTACACCTTACTAGTTTTTCTCTATTCTACCCCCTTGGGAGAATATACATCCCAAGTACTTTTAAATGATACATAAGCTCCAACTCAGTTTCTATATTAATATTTTATGTATTAATGTAAACTATGATATATTGGTCATCTTGTCATTCAGTACGTGGTAGTTTATGTTCAACCATGTCCCTTTTCCAATAAATAGAGTAACTTGAAGTGTAGTGGGATTTGGAGAAAAACTGCATATTTTAAGGTCCATCTAATGGGACTGTGCCAAACACAGTTGGCAACTCTGCATGGGCCATTGTGTCATTCTTCTGTGTATGTCAGTTGAAGTGAATCATGTGTTTGAGATAGCAACTAAAGGTACATGCTATAGGTCTTTCACGGCCAAAGAAAAGCTGCAGATTATACAAGACACAGAAGAAATTAGAAATCATGCAGCAGGAAGAAAATACGACGTGGACGAGAGTTGTATTCGTGACTGGTGATAAAGTAAATTATGGCTTCAGCAAACTAGTAGTAATTGCCGGGCATTTTGTGGACAGAAAGCTAAGTTTCCTGAAATTGAAGCAAGATTATGTGCGTATATCGAAGAAAAGAGACAATTCGGATGTGCCGCTGTGAGTAAATGTGTCAACTTAAAACGATTATCAATTGCAAAAGAACTAGGTATTATGGGATTCAAAACTAGTCGTGGATGACTTTTGTGGTTTTATGTTTGTCATGAGTATAGTTTTCGAAAAAAGTCTACTAATATAAATGGTCTGTTATTGGACATTATAAATTTTCCAGCTAACTAATTCCTGGTTGCCAGCGTTTCGCCCCCATGTGCTAGATTTGGCTCATCAGTTGGTACCTTGCACACCCACCAAGACGCCTGCATGGCCAGTGCATACCGTGGAGGTAGGTGCTAGGTACCAACTGATGAGGCCAACCTAGCACACGGGGGCAAAACGCTGGCAACCAGGAATGAGTTAGCTGGAAAATTTATAATGTCCAATAACGGACCATTTATATTGGTATTATAAATTTACTCATTCTGGGCAAATATTTCAGGTTCCCTATGGAAATCAACATCTATATCAAAAGTCTACCATCGTGCAGCATCTTCCAACAGATTATAAAGATAAAATTGTTGAATTTACACAAATATGTGATCAATTTATGCAAGAATATCTCTTATATACTTACATAAATAGGCAACACAGATCAGATACCACTTTTCTTCGAAATGCTGCTTGATTATACTGTAAAGAAAAAAGGTGCCTCCAATGTTGTGTTTTTAAAACTGGCGGGAATGAGAAGCAAAGATGTACATTTATGCTTTGTGTAAGCTATATTGGGCAAACCGGAAGAGGCTTTTTAATCAGATATAAGGAACATGTAAACGCCGCTAAACATAGAAGATACTCCGCCATGGGCACTCATATGACAGAATCCAATCATTTCTTCATTTCCATAGAACAGGACCTAAAAATTCTTTATTTTCACAATAAGGGCAGTTTACTCAATGTTTTAGAAAACATTTATATCAACATAGATAAAAAACGCAACCCCACTCACAATTTGAATGAGATTTCAGAAACTACGAACGTAATTTTTGAGGCATTACTTAACAGTTCCTTTTTTGACAATCATTCAAGTAAGCTTCCACGTGATCGCTCCCCGCCTATCGATTCCAACCTTCCCCTAACTTTCCCTCACTCCAGCTCCCATCACACACGACCTCCACAGTTTGTCCTCAGTCAGCCACAATCATCCATGCTAAGCTAATCACTCTTGGAGAGGCGAGAACGTAAGTAATCAGATGTGCCGTAATTCTTCCTTCTCATTCTTTTGCCTTTTATATCGTAATGACACCAAATACTTGCCTAATTTCAATATTTACAATAGTCTTTATTTTCATTCTAGGGCCCTCCACTGTACATTCATATACGTCATACGATCAGATATTCCACCTAATTTTTAACAAGAAATGACAACTTTGCACCAATAAGACGATCTTAACATCCTTTTACTGGATTCCATATACTTACTCATTGATCGTCTTTATTCTACTAGAAATTAAGATTGTGCACCTCTACATCAGCTTTCACCGACACACCTGAATACTGCATGTCAACAAGCACCAACAAAGAAAAAAGAGAAAAAAATGTAACATCAAGTTTTAATGTATCAATTCATGTGTATAATTTTAAGTTTGTCATCAGCAGTTTGAATGTTATGCTCTCAACAATCTAGAACATTCTCACTATTTTAATTGACGTATTCGGTGGTCTGAATTATTTTAATGTGTTATTATGTCCTTGTCATTTTGTGCTTTTTCTTGAATATTTTACGGCTGAGGGTGTCTACAAGTTAGACAAAACATGTCCCGTCATATTTAAAAAAAAGTTGTTTAAATAATTAGACAATAGTAAAGCAACTTGAAAAAAAAAAAAAAAAACACCCTAGTGGCAGACTGGATGAAGTAGGTTTGGCAACCGTGCCCTGGAGTATTACTAAATCTCAGATATATGCTCATTTTAGATAGTTTTCGCAGGCACACTACTCAAGAAGTTAATGATGTTTTTACAAGGGGTAGAACACACTTGTTACCGGGCGAGTTGGCCGTGCGGTTAGGAGCGCGCAGCTGTGAGCTCGCATCCGGGAGATAGTGGGTTCGAACCCTGCTGTCGGCAACCCTGAAGATGGTTTTCTGTGGTTTCCCATTTTCACACCAGGCAAATGCTGGGGCTGTACCTTAATTAAGGCCATTCCTAGGTCTTTCCTCTCCCATCGTCGCCATAAAACCTATCGTGTCAGTGTGACGTAAAAACAAATAGAAAAAAAAAAAAAATAGAACACACTTGTTAATAATTCCAGGAGGTCTAACTTCCGTTCTCCAACCACTTGACGTGTACATTAACCAGCCTTTTAAGGCAGTGGTGAAACAACTGTACACGCGTTGGATGGCAGACGAAGTGCACAAATTTATGCCTACTGGTAAAATCAAGCGCCCAGAAGTAAGGCAGATTTGCCAAATGGATAAAACATGCTTGGGATTCCATTCCTCCGCAACTGGTGGAGAAGAGTTTCAAGAAATGCGAGATCTCTAATTCGCTGGATGGAACTGAGGACGATGTGCTGTGGGAGAACGATGATGGTGACGACGAGGAGGACTGCGATTCTGCCAGTGATGATGAACACTAAGATTACAGGTAAGGGAGCATCAGTGTATATCATCTTTATTTTATTTTATACTACAAATTCTGAGCATATTTAAGATACACATATACAGTACGGTTTTTCTGTTGCAGGATGCCGGGTGCTGCTGCTACAGTCGTAGTATCATATTGTGCTTATGTTCTTGTTGTTGTATGTGACCCCTGCACTTCACCAATTCATATGAAAAATGAAAACCTACAACCTGTTTTCCAGTCAATGACCAGGTCAGGGATGGGATGAATGAAGCTGCCCAACTTGCAGCGAGGATAGAAATTGTGCCGGCTGCCGAGGCCTGTCACACTCCTCCTTCGCCAATTCATGTACTGTTTATAATTTATATTTTCTGATTCATGTACTATTTATAATATTTTTAACTAATTTATGTACTGTTTATTTTTTATTTAAGCCTTTATTCTTTTTCCAGTAAAATAAGTAAAAAAAAAAACCTCACTTTCCAACCAGAGAATAACATAGATGTAAACAGAACCATGTGATTTTGACCCCTTCACACTTCCTTTGTCCGCCCAGTAAGTAGTCCATTTCTAAATTTTGTACAATTGTAACGAGTTGTTTATGGCAGTTTGAAGTATGAAGTATTGAGTGCAAAAATAATATTAGGCCTACTGTTCTCAGCTTCTAGCGAATATCTTAAACATCCAATATCTGCTTGCAGAAATCCCCTATTTATCTGCTAGCTATAGCAGCTGCAGAGATCGTGAATGCACGACCTTGAATTTGTTCATTGCAATGGTTATGCACAGAGCAGTTCGTGCACATGTAAAACATAAAGAGAGGGAAACCTCTGGAAAGCAGAGAGAAGACTGTTGTGTTAAATGTATTTAGTAAATTTATGGAAAATTAATGATATCGGAAAACTAACATCTGAGTTTGTCGGTGTATATTCATTAACAGTCAGGACATTGCCTTTTATACATATAGATTACATTCCCTTCACCAATTGCAACTGAGTCATGAAATATATTTCTCTGTTTTACTCTGTACCTCCACCACTCTTTACCCTTGCCACGTTCTAGTCCAGGTCGCATTGCCTAATGCTATTTGTAACCACATTCACTCGTAATTCGTGTCTCCCCTAGCCTCTCATTTCTTTCATTTGTAAATCTTGTCATTTATGAATGCAGAAGAAATTTTCTGCAATTGTAGGCCATGGTCAAATTCAGTTTCTAGCTTCCAGTGTTTCACCAGAAACTGGGGAATTTGTGCAGAATGTTATTTCAAACATAAATTTCCTGAAATTAGTAGCTGGTAGGTGTACAGAATGGATGATAAAATGAAGATAAACAGGAGCTGAACCCTGATAATCTGTCATTCAGTCTCTAAGGTTATTTCTATGGCCATTTTGATATACTTTGGTCATCCTGTTGCATGATTGGTTATTAAGTAAAGAAGCAATTGTAGACAAGCTTCCTCATCGTGCACCTTGGGCAATGTGACATAGTCCCAGTTAAACAGTTTATGCATAGAACGACTGGGACAAAAACTTTGATCAGATCTTCCAGCAATTAGAGTGTACAATACAAATTGGATCATGTGTGTGTACAGTCATAGCGGATCATTTGTACAGGAAATGACATAAGAGCAACAGTAACATTCCTAGTGTGAGAATGGGAAGGGACGTGTGCACTTGTTTCTTCCACCTTGAGGAATGCCCTCCTAAGGCGTGGCATGCTATTTTCTTTTTGTTCTGCAATTTCGGAATCTCCTCTGTCATCATCATCATCATATTCGTTCTTTAAAATAAAGTAACTTTATATGAAATACGATCACATATCAAGCTAACGTTGTAAAATTTCTGTCATGAATTCATTAGTGACTTGAAAGTAAACTTCCATCTAATAAGACTGCATTTTAAAGTAGTAAAAATTCACATAAAATTTCCAGACTGCTAACATATACAAAGTTTATGTGTATGCTGATGCAACAATTCGTTTGAACTTGCCATGTTTACTAATGTGTTGATGTTGTTTGAGTCATCAATCCATAGACTGGTTTGATGCAGTTTTCCATGCCACCTTATCCTGTGCTAACCTTTTCATTTCTATCTAACTGTTGCATTCTACACTGCTCTAATCTGCTTGTCATATTCATACCTTGGTCTACCCCTACCGTTCTCACCTCCTACACTTCCTTCAGAAATCAACTACACAATTCCTGGGTATCTTAAGATGTGTCCTATCATTCTAACTCTTCTTCTTGTCAAATTTAGCCAAATCGATCTCCTCTCACCAATTCGATTCAGTATTTCTTCATTCGTGATTCTATCTATCCAGTTCACCTTAAGCATTCTTCTGTAACACCACATTTCAAAAGCTTCTATTCTCTTTCTTTCCAGATGAAAGTCTTCATAAACATCTTTCTAATTCCTATATCAGTGTTTGATGTGAGCAAATTTCTTTTCTTAAGAAAGCTCTTCCTTGCTTGTGCTAGTCTGCATTTAATTTCCTCCTTACTTCTGCCATCATTAGTTATTTTACTACCCAAGTAACAATTTCATCTACTTCCTTTAAGACTTCATAACTTAATCTAATATTTCCTGCATCAACCGCCTTCGTTCGACTACACTCCATTACTTTTGTTTTGTACGTATTTATTTTCATCTTGTACTCCTTACCCAAGATTTCGTCCATACCATTCAGCAGCTTCTCGAGATCTTCTGCAGTCTCACAATATCATTGGCAAATCCCAAGGTTTTGATTTCCTCTTTTTGAATTGTGATTCCCTTTCCAAATTCCTCTTTGATTTCCTTTACTGTCTGTTTTGTGTAAACACTGAAAAGGAGGGGAGACAAACTGCAGCCTTGCCTCACTCCTTTCTGGATTGCTGTTTCTTTTTCAAGCCCTCAATTCTTATCACTGCAGACTGATTTTTATACAGATTGTAGATAATTCTTCATTCTTGGTATCTGATCCCAATCACCTTCAGAATCTGAAATAGCTTAGTCTAATCAACATTATTGAATTCCTTTCCTAGATCTACGAATGCCATGTAGGTGGGCTTGTCTTCCTTAATTCGATCCTCTAAGATCAGATGTGAAGTCAGGATTACTTCATGTGTTCCTGCATTTCTTCTGAAGCCAATTTGATCTTCTCCCAACTCAGCTTCAACTTGTTTTTCCATTCTTCTATAAATAATACGTGTTAAAATTTTGTAGGCATAAGATACCAAACTAATGGTCCGATAGTTTTCACACTTGTCAGCACCGGCTTTCTTGGGAATAGGTTTAACAACATTCTGCCGAAAATTGGATAGCACTTCTCCTGTCTTATACGTCTTACACACTAAATGGAATAACCTTGCCATGCTGGTTTCTCCTAAGGCAGTCAGTAATTCAGAGGGAATGTCATCAATTCCAGGTGCCTTGTTCCTATTGAGGTCACTCACAGCTCTGTCATACTCTGAGCTCAAAATTGGGTCTCCCATTTCATCTGCTTCAACAGCCTCTTCTTGTTCCAGAACCAAATTATCTACATCTTCACCTTTATACAACTGTTGGATATGTTCCTGCCATCTTTCTGCTTTGTCTTCTCTCCCTTTCCATCTGAGCTCTTAATATTCATACAGCTAGATTTCCTTTCTCCAAAGGTTTCCTTGATTTTCCTGTATGCAGCATCTTCCTTTCCTAGGACCATACTTCTCCTTCAGCCAGTCTTCCTTAGTACCTTGCACTTTCTATCCACTTCATTCTTTAATCAGCTGTATTCTTTTCTGCCCTCTTCATTTCTAGCATTCTTGTATTTTCGTTGTTCATCAATCAGGTCTAGTATCTCCTGGGTTATCCACTGATTCTTAGTTGATCTTTTCTTCCTTCCTAACATTTCTTCAGCAGCCCTACTGACTTCATTTTTCATGACTATACACTCTTCCTCTATTGTTTCCTTCAGCCTTTTCATTTAGTCCTTTTGCAACATGTTCCATGAAACAATCCCTGACACTCTTTTCTTTCAACTTGTCTTCCATCTTTTTGCATTCTTTCCTCCCTTCAATTTCTTCAACTTCAGATGGCATTTCATGACCAACAAGTTGTGGTCAGAGTCCATGTCTGTTCCTGGGAAAGTTTTGCAATCCAACACCTGGTTTCTGAATCTCTGCCTAATCATAATGAAGTCTATTTGATAGCTTCCAGTGTCTCCAAGGCTCATCCACATATACAGCCGTCGTTTGTGGTGTTTGAACCAAGTATTGGCAAGGACTAAATTATGATCTGGACAGAATTCAACCAGCCAACTTCCTCTTTCGTTCCTTTGTCCCAATCCAAATTCTCCCACTGTACTACCTTCTCTTTCTTAGCCTACCACTGCAATCCAGTCTCCCATCACAATTAGATTCTCGTCATCTTTTACATATTGTATTAAATCTTCTATCTCTTCATATATTTTTTAGATTTCCTCATCATCTGCTGAACTAGTAGGCATATAGACCTGCACTATTGTGGTGGGCATTGGTTTGGTGTCTATCTTGACGACAATAATTCTTTCACTATGCTGGTCGTAGTAGCTTACGCGGTGCCCTATTTTCTTATTCGTTATTAAACCAACTCCTGAATTTCCCCTGATTGATTTTGTGTTGATAATTCGGTAGTCGCCTGACCAAAAATCATATTCTTCCTGCCAACGTACTTCACTTCTTTAGCCTATCCATTTCCCTTTTCAGATTCTCTAACCTACCACAACGATTCAAACTTCTAACATCCCACGCTCCGACTTGCAGAATGTCAGTATCCATCTTCCTGATGATCGCCCCCTCTCGTGTAGTCCCCACCCGGAGATCCGAATGGTGGACTAGTTTACCTCTGGAATATTTTACCCGGGAGGAAGCCATCATCAGTACATTATTCATACAGAGAGAGCTGCATGTCCTCAGGAGTTAGTTATGGCTGTAGTTTCCCGTTGCTTTCAGCCGTGTAGCCGTATCAACCCAGCTAAGCCATGTTGAGCATTATTACAAAGCCATATCAGTCAATCATCTAGACTGCCACCCTTGCAACTTCCAAAAGGCTGCTACCCGCTTTTCGATGAACCATTCCTTAGTCGGGTCTCTCAACAGATACCCGTCTGATTTGGTTGCACCTGTGGCTCTGTTATCTGCTTCATTGGGACTCACAAGCCTCCCCACTGTTGCAAGGTCACATGGTTTGCAGGGGAGGGTTTACTAATGTATACTTATAATAATCTAGTAACTATCTTTTATGAGGAATATTCATATATCTTCATATTGCTAACTGAATTAAAACTAAACACTTCGTTTGAGCTCTGAAAAGTAATATCTTCGAATTACTCTGATTAGGAAATTGTTGTTAAGTGGTTATGATTTACTAAAAGTGCTTGAATTTTTAGGTTGAGGAAGTCAAAGCAGCACAGGCACAGCTGATTGAAGACAAACGAATTCGCTTGGAAATGAAGTTGAAGCGAGCAGAAGTTAACCGTAAACGTCATCTGAAACGAATTGTTCGTAAAGCTCATGATGAGGAGGAGAAGCTTAAGGAGATTGCCTTCATCAATGAACTGGAGGCCCAGAACAAGCGACATGACTTCATGGCTCTCTGCCAGGTAGGTTAATATTATATCAATTTGAAGTATCTGAACATCTCTTGTATATTATCTGAAAGAAGTGTGTTCCCTTAATAGGAACAAGAAGAGCGTCTTCAAGGCATTCAAGAAGAACGGCAGCGGAAAGTGGAGGAGAAAGCAGCTAAAGAGGCAGCTGCAGAGGAACGTCGACGTGTGTTGGAAGCAGAGAGACAGGTCTGTATTTGTGGAAACACTAGTAATGATTTTAATTCAATGTTTATTTAATACCATATTTATTCAAAATAACCCATATATTCCCCCTGAAATTTATGTTAAGAATTCTTCATACAAGATATATGTGGGGATTTTAATACATACTTTTTTGTTTTGTTGAAAGTAAACCAGCTAACCTACTGTCGCATAAAAGTAACAAAGTTATTTCTTTGGAGCATTTTCAGCTGCTTGACTCCCAGGACAGAAACACTATCTTTTATTTCTGTTACCAACATTGTTGTTTAATGGGCAGTTTTGTATGATGATGTCATATTAAATATTTTGTGTGAATTTTGTCTGAAATGTTAGTCCATTGATATAGAGAGGAAGAGAGTGTATGTAATGGAAAGGATCTGACAACTGAAGTCATATATCAAAAGATGGCAACATTAGGATAAACACAATGGCAGGATATTGTGGGGAAGAGGAAGAGTTATCAGAAAGAGGATATTAGAACAAATATGGAAATACAAATGATTAAGGATAGAATCTGCATCTTCATTCATCGTCATCTTCACATAGATGGATTGTCTCCGTACCAATTACAGTTTTTCTACATCCATTTCTTCTCAGCCTGCTATGAGCCATTTTTGCTCCTAGCTTTAATACTCATTGAGAGCCATTTCTACAGAAATTCAGTCTTGATGAGGAAATAGTGCCAAAACTTCAGATGTACATAAAAAATATCATTTTGTGGACTGAACTTCAATTTATTTTTGCAGTCTTCTCAGGAAACTATATTTAATCAAATTTTTTGAGAGAAATAAATAATTATACCAGGTTTTTGGTGTGGTTTCCTCTGCACAGAAATTTCCTAAAATTACTCCTTGATGGTAAGTAGGAAAGCATAGTAGTTAAACAACATTAGGCACATGAATTTATTTGAAAATGTCTAAACTTTACATTCCCTTTTTATTCCCTGTCTATGATGAGTCAAGCTTTGAAAGTTTGGAGGAGATCAGCATGCCTAATTTCACTGTAACTTCTATTATTTGAAAAGACATATGGGGCAGTAAATTCATACAATTATTCAGACTGCTGCTTAAGTATTATGTTGATGTGCCTTGTCATCATTATCAGAATTAACATTGCCCATGTTGATATTGGGAAATATTAATATTTTTCCTATATTTATGGAGTAGATTTATTTTTGTTTATATGTTGGTAAAAGGGATGTGCTCATAGAATACGTATGACATTTCAGGAACGCTTGGAAAAGATGCAGGAACTAAGAAGGAAGAGAGAAGAGCGTGTGGGTATGAAGCAGTTGGAGAGAGAGAAAGAACGGCAAGAATTGGCAAGAGAGAAGGCGAGGTAAGTTTCTGATCGTTTGAAGCAGATCAGTTATGTGGAAAGGCAATTTATTTATCTTCTAAAAAGTTTTCTCTTATATCTCTAGTTCATATTTATATCTCTAGTTCATATTTTTGATGTGAAAAATTGTTTGATTTCGTATATTTCAGTTGTGGGTTAAGTATATACAGCAGAAGTCCGTTATAGCGAGAATTCATAACAGCGAGAAATTTACTCGCTATAACGGATTGTCGTTATATCCGATTTTTGTATAAAAGTCGGAAAACCCTTCATGCACTTTAAAATCGGTATGAAACGGCAATCAGTTTGTTCAAAACTTGCATTTCCGCAGCTGATATCCACACTTCGGCTTACTTGTATGTTATTTTTCGTAATCCGATACTACGTGAAAGTGTATGTTTAATTTCATTCTGAAAAAAATATAGTTCCGTATTTCTCCGAATCCAAGATGAACCCCACCTTTTCCTTCAAAAAATTTAAATCAGGCTCAAAAAGAAGTTTGTAAAATTGTACAGGCCTACGCATTTTTAGACTATTTTTAGACGCCGAACATTGACTTTCGTCACGCCGTATTTCATTTTTTTTTGCGGCTGCACAATTATTCTTTATTTCCGCGGGTTTAAGGACCATTAACTTAACATTGGCATCATAATATCGAAGAGAACTCGTTGAAAATTTTCTGGCAATACCTATTCCATGTGTCTCTACAATACAACGATCCATCAGGAAATTATTCTTGCTGTCTGTAAAACTGTTACTTTTACGCAGCGTCAGATATAAACGGCTACCGCTACACGCATGTCTCGCTTGTCGGGTTCGGCCAAATTCAACGGCTAGCGATGTATAGGCCTAATCGCGAACGTTGAAAGTCAACGAACGAGTTTATTGCGCCACGATATGGCCAACCGCCCTTGCGTTTTTCGTGCACATACCTCACAATTTCATCATCGACTTCTTTAAAGCGTCCTTGTTGTGGACCACTGAATGCATTTTTATGCAGTGCGCATTTTTAAAAATCTCTTTGTCTTCACGCTAACGCCAAATATTGGCTTTAGTTAGGCTTATGCCGTATTTTCTTGCGGCTGCACAATTATTCTACATTTCCGAGTGTTTAATACACATTAACTTAAAATTGGCATCATAATATCGACTAGAACCCGTTGAAAATTTGCCGGCAATACCTTTTCCGCGTATCTTTACAATACGACTATCCATCACGAAAATATTCCTGCTGTCTATAAACCGTAATTTTACTAAGCGTCAAGTACAATAGACGCGTTATGAGTAGCCATGGCTTTTCTAAGAATTCGAAGGGTCGCATGTTTTGATGCCATTCTGCAGATTTGAGAAACACACAGGCACTGTACACCCTCTTTGCTGTACACTGTACAACCGGTAGCGATGTGTAGTATAGAAGCGGTCGTCAAAAAGTTCTGTGCTCGTGTGAAAAGAAGCAGCGTGGTTACCGCGGTAGTTGCCAGTGGTATCCATTAACTTACTGTTAGGCCGCGAATTCAACAACCCTTGAGTTTTCGCATGAGATTCTGAGAAAAAAAAAAGTCTTGGATTCAGAGAAATACGGTATCACTCCAGAGATTTCTGTGGCAAACACCTCAGCTTTCTTCTTCAAACAGCGTCACCTAAACTAACCGTATATGTAGCCTATCATGAAAACATATTTGAAACGCATGAAGAGAAATAATCTCCTCGCGAAAAATTTACATGTAAATAGTCGTAACTAGACGCAAGAAGATATGAAATATCCTCTGAAATCAGTGATGCACTCTGCCATACCTTGAGGTGTATGACATTCTTACGTAATTTCCGTATATAACATTAAAATTAAGATATAGTTTATTCAATCTTTATTTTCACGAGTTAACAACTGCTATCGGCCACGTTATTTACGCATTTTTTACGAAAACGTGTTATCCTCTTTCATTTCAAATTTTCTTTAGAGAACAGCAGTCGATGGGTATTACTAATCAACTCCAACATCGCCTTTGAACGTCAACGAGAGAGCTCGCAAATGCACAAAGTGAGAAAACTATACCGTACCGAAGATGATCGATCGCATTTTGTTGCAAACGTTTCAGTTTTCTTATTCAAACAGCGTCACGTATCCTAACTTAACCGTACTATACGTATGATGAAAACACACTTCAAGCACCGGTAGAGAAATTATACCTTTCTCGCTATACATTTTCATAATAGCCATTCCGTAATTTAACCAGACGCGACAAAATACAAACTAACCTATGAAATCAATTAAGCACTCTGCCATATCTCGAGGTGTATCCCATTCTTACTTAATTGCAGTATTTAGCCTCAAAATTAAGTGGTCGTTTATTAGTCAGCCTTAATTTTTAACGAGTTAACAACCGTTATCGGACACTTCATTTACGCATTTATTATGAAAATATGTTCTCTTTCATTTCGAATTTTCTTTACGGAACAGCTGTCGACGGATATTACTAATCGACTCCGATATCGCCTTCGAATGTCGACGAGAGAAATCGCTAGTGCACATAGCGAGGAAACGATGCCGAAGGTAATCGATCGCCTGCAATATCATCGCTGGGGTGCATAAATATTGGTAACGGAACGCTCGTAATAACGGATGTGCCAGTGATAGGGTTCTCGCTTTAACCGAAGGACGATATACAGGTTAATATAGGAATTTTGAAGGGACAGAAAAAAGTCGTCGCTATGACGGAGTTCTCGTTATATGCCGTACTCGCTATAGCGGACTTCTACTGTATTTTCACACATTCATTAGGTGAAGAAATTTACTGTACTTTAAAAGGAGGATGTAAGTTCATGTAGTGTTTGGGTATCATTTGTTATCTGTGACTGTTAAATATTTGGACACTTCCATCTTTTTTGGAAATGAATATGGTGAGCTGTGTAGTAGAAGGAGATAATTACACAAACTATTTATTATCCCGGTTCAGTCGGATGTACCATCCTTGTATTGATAAATTTACTGGCGCATAGAAGACTTCCTACAGGACAATATTCAACACAACAGCATCTCTGATAACCGTAAAAGTAGTTAGTGGGGCATAAAACCTATAACATTATTATCAAACCATTTACTGAGTTTCTAATCTGGGGCTGTACCTTAATTAAGGTCACGACTGCTTCCTTCCAACTCCTAGGCCTATCCTATCATCACCATAAAACCTATCTGTCTCAGTGTGATGTAAAGCAGTTGTAAAAAAAAAAAAAGGAGAGAGAGAAAAATCATCTATATATGTGTTAGTATCTGTACTAAAGTCCTGCATAAACTGATTTAGATTTGGTTTGACTTTGACCGGCCATCGTACATAATGCAACTTGTGTACTCGGCCGAACATTTCATGTAGGATGCTAAAAGGTTTGTTTTTTCACCTATTCAATACATATAAATTTTATAAATTAGGAATTTATTATTGATTCCACTTGAGACATGTTTTGCCCTTCATTGAGGGCATCATCAGTCAAATTATCACCTCAAGGTAAAAAATCAGGTAACTGGTTGGTAGTTGACATGTACAAATTAATACATATTATTAATACACATACATCACTTGCAACGAACATTTCATAGCGGACTAGTCTTGCCCGTGCATATACCTACTATTGCTCATAAAACAAGGCATAGCTATAAACAACTTTTATTCCTTAATAGAATATGAAATTCGAGTTCCACCTATTTAGTACTTCATTACACCATTCATTTTCATTTTTGTTGTCAATATTATTTAAGGAAACTGCTGTGAGTAAGGAAGCCTGTGAAGATTTTTATTGTTGTTGACTAAATTAAGCAGGTCTTCTTAAGTACGTTACCTAGAATAAAAAGGAGAAACCGGTAGATTAGCAATTATAATTGAATCATGGAAATCAAAAAGCATCTAACTCTACTTTTTTTTCATTTTCAGTGTTATGATGGAAAAGTATTGGAAGCTTAGCCTACTATCCATGTATAGCGTAAAACATCCAAATCCAAAGGTAACTAGTCAGCTGCAAGCTGATTATTCTTTCATGGAAATCAAAAACCAATTTATTCCATGGAGTTAGCAAGTTTCTGTTTTCCGTTAATATTCTACATTACTTGGCAGCACTATTGCATGCCAATGGAAGATGAGAATGATAATAAAAATCATAACTTTCGACTTCCAGCAAAATCTCCCTGTTCCCATCACAGACGTTTGTGATGAATTCTACCTCAGACAGATGTGGGTGTATAACTTTGGTGTACATTGAATATCAGGCAATAAACAAGTAACTAATATGTACAGTGAAGTAGACGGCCACAAAGGGAGTTCTGATACTTTGTTTGTTAAGACACTATGGAAAAAAAAAAAACTCTACCTAATTACAGGCACGTATAAGATTTTAAAAATAAAATTGTATCTAGCTATTGTTAATTTCATATTCATAGTTTGTTTATATTAAGGTAATTCTTCAATTAAAAATAATATCGAGATGTTTTAATGGAAAACATGGCCATAAAATAGTTTTGTGTCCCTCCTGTAAAATTTGGTTTATGGGAGTTTGTGAGTTTTTGATTTCTATGCTTTGATTGTTAGTGATATGGAGAATAAATAAATTACTTAAATTTACATTCTGTTTTTCAGACCCTGTTGTTGTCGTTATCAGGTGACAAAATTGTACTGAGATGCAAGACTTCCATTATAGATCATCTAATGGTTTTCCCATTTCACACCAGGCAAATGCTGAGGCTGTACCTTAATTAAGGCCACGACCGCTTCCTTCCAACTTCTAGCCCTTTACTGTCCCATTATCACCATAAAACCTATTTGTGTTGGTGCGATGTAAAGCCAATTGTAAAAAAAAAGAAAGAGAGAGATCATAAAAGCTAGGACATGTTTCGGCTTATTTTGGGCCATCTTCAGCTAGAAAAAAATACAATAATTTATGAGTATTTACGAAATTTTGCCATTAAAATTGGTACGTATAGTATCTTGTACATCTTGAAAAGTATTACAATAATTTTAATAAACGCATGAATAAATGTGAGTCATTAAAAGTTTTTCAAATACTCTCACTTGACGTGATGAAATGTTTGAGAGTTACACCACTTGTTGAAAGATAGCTGTTGATAAAAATTAATGGTCTAATGGGCACTGGAAGATATCACATTATACGTTTTAATTTTTGTACCAATAATGTTATTGAAGGAATCTGTTGTCGATAAAGAAGCCTGTGAAGTTTTATTGTTGTTGATTAAATTAAGCAGGTCTTCTTAATAGGTTACGTAGAATAAAAAGGAGAACCAAGAAGATTAGTGATTGTAATTGTTAGTGATATTCAGAATAAGTACTTGAACTTACATTCTGTCTTCTAGTCCCTATTGTTGTGGTTATCAGGTGAAATGATCATGTGAGTGAGTGAGTGGATGAGGGCTGTTGTTTGTTGAAGCCTGTTAGTGAGGGGAAGTGGAGTTGGAGGGGCAGTTGAGCTGACTGATGAGGGGCTTATTATTTGTTTCGCACGTGTATCAGGAAATTTAAGCGTGTTGTTGTTCAAGAATTCATCATATAATATGTTGATTTTCTCTGTGATTTTATTGATATTGTATGCAGGGTTGTATCTTTGATCTATTTGTTTGATATTTTCAACAATGTTTAGAAATGTTTCTTTATTAGCTATTTGGAGTATCGTTATGTTTTCGTTGATGGTAGTAAATTTGTGATTATTATCATTCATGTGTTCATTCATTGGAGAAGATTTTCTGTGTCAGTTGGCATTAATGTGTTCTCTGTAATGTGTAGTAATGTTTCTGCCAGTTTGTTCTGTATAATTGGCTTCACAACTGTGCATTTTAGTTTGTATACTCTTGATTGTGAGTATATATTATTGAAGAGTATTTTGGCATTACTATTATTTGTTTTGAATGCTATGGTGAAACTTTTTTTTCTTGTAATGTTGATGATTTGGTAAATATTTTTATTATTATAAGTGAAGGTGACATATTCTTTTTATTCTTTTTTCTCTTCTGATTCTTTCTTCAGAGTAGTAGAAAGTTTGTTTTTTTATTTTGTTAATGATTTTTTGACAAATTCTTTGTTGTATCCGTAGTTTATTGCAATAGTGTATATAGTGTTGATTTCTTTCTTGTAGTCTTTATTAACCATACTGTATAAGGACGCAGTTTTGTGAGCGCATGGCACGTTGAATTTTTTCGTATAATGTTGATTGTTTGTGTGGGCTTTTTATACTATTAATCATATTGTATAAGGGCGCAGTTTTGTGAACGCCTGGGCATGTTGAATCTTTTTGTATAATGTTGATTGTTTGTGTGGGTTTTTTATAAACACTGCTGGAAAAAGAACATGCAACATCCTCAAGGACTGTGTTCAGTGGCACCGGGGTATAATATGTGCATACTGAGGGGTTGTTGTGTTAGTGATTCTTTTGTCACGGACATTGGCGATCGAATGGTGCTCAGGAGGCCTGTCCGTACACGGTCTGTTTTGACTTTGCAGACAGTAACTGTGCTGAGGTTAGAGGTGAACAATGTTTGCAACATTCATTCTAAGGTACAACCATGCCCCGCTGATGAGTATGTGCTCTTGTTGAACAACTGCAGCCATTTGAACGGGGTTGTATTGTGGGCCTGTGGGAAGCTGGATGGGTGTATTGACAGATTGCTGCACATGTTGGCCACAATGTATCAGTGGTGTGTCGCTTTCAGCAGTGGTCTGTGGAACATCCCCTCACCCGTAGACCAGGCTCTGGACATCCACATAGTACAGACACATGTCAAGATCGACGCATTGTCCAAACAGTGGTAGCTGACCGAACATCATCCAGGGATGAAATTCGGTCACATGTTGCACCTGCTGTGTGACCAAGGACCATTGGGAGCTGTCTGCTTGCAGCAGGATTATGATCACGTGTGTCTCTGGCCAGGCGCTGGACTACTACTGACACCACAACCCAGCCAAGCATGGTTACTCTGGTGTCGTGAAAGAATCGGCTGGAGAGGGAAATGGTGCTCTGTTGTCTTCAGTGACAAGAGTAGGTTCTGTGTGTATGCAAGTGATGGACGTACACTTGTACGGCGTAGACCTGGTGAGAGGCCTATTCCAGAGTGCATTCACCCACGACACACAGATCCCATCCCAGGCTTCATGATATGGGGGTGCTATCAGTTACAACTTGTGGTCACGGTTGTTATTTCTGCAGGGTAACGTATCAAGTGCCCACTACAGTGCACAGGTTGTTGTCCCTGTGCTACTGCCATTTCTTCAACAGGAAGGTGATGCGGTTTTTTAGCAGAACAGTAGACATCCACAAACAGCTGCTGTGTCGCAACACACTCTTTGTTGTGTTCATCAACTGCTCTGGCCAACAAGATAACCAGATCTCTCGCCAATTGAACATGTACGTGACATGATGAAGTGGTAACTTATGCATTCTCCAGAGCCAGCAAGAACTTTGCTGCTTTGATCATATTTGGTGTTACTTCACCATCCCAGCTGGTTTACCGCACTTCATCTGGTGTAGTGCTCTTTCTACCTCATTCCAGTTAATCAGTATATCATCTCCAGTTATTCCTGATCATTCACCAGATTCTGAGTTTGCAGATTTATTTAAAATATTATCAAAATATATTTTCATGACATTCCTGATGTGTTGCACATTTTTTAATCCTTTAAGAAGGAAGCCATATTTTTCCGTGTCGACTGAATTTGCACCGAGTCACACTATTCCGCTCGTGTTTAAGGAAAGAAAGTTAGAGTTCTGACACACTCAATGAAACTGTGAGCACTCTGATGCATCTGCAGTATACTTTGCATCTGATGCTCTTGGGTCAAGCCCCAAACACAATAGCCATTCTAACAACGGTCATCCAAGCAGAGTAATAATGGAGTCAATGGAGCCAAAAGAAGCAAATGGAGCTAAAGGAACAAATGTAGGTAGAGATGCTGCGGCCCAAATCTTAATGTCCATTAACTCTGTTAATGCAACTTTAAAGCCTTTCACTCTGTTGAACACTAATTATAACACCTATAACATACCTTAAAAAAAAAAAAAAAAAGAAAAGCTTTAAAGTTACAATCAATAAAGTAGGTGTGTGTTTTTTGGTTATAGTGGTGGAGCAATTTTATGGCAGACAAGGGAATTACCTGAAAGGACACATCTGACACAAATAGAAAAGACTGGTTATACACAGCCACGAACCTACTACGCTGGCGTAGCAGGAGGGAGAGGTGATACTCCCACGTGGCACATCCCAGGTGGCGGATAGGGGAATCCTAACCAGCTTGTCGGCGGACTTGAGTGAAATAAAATAGCTCTTGGGGACCAAACACTCAACCTCCTGTGGGTAGGGGACCCAGACGAAGAATACACCCACGGTATTCCCTGCCTGTCGTAAGAGGCCACTAAAAGGGGTGACCAAGGGATGATCGAATTAGAACCATGAGACTACTTGTAATTAGTACCATCACACAGGGAACACCATGAGTCATGTTTACTTGTGCGTAGAACCACTATGTTAAGTACACAATAGGTTTGTGATTTGTAATGACAGTATGTGCTTCTGGCTGGGTTTTACAATACCCGTCATTAGTACCACTATATGAGCGACACCATGGGTCTGTCTTGCCTGTGATTAATACCCACTATGTGAGGAACACCATGGGATAGTAAGAGTCACTGTGGTTAGTAAACTTATGTGCGGAACACCATAGGTTTGCGTTGCCTGCAAATGGTGCTGCAATATGAGAAACACCATATGTCTGTGTTACATGTGCGCATTACATTACCTGTGAGTATTACCCTAATGTGTGGAATACCGCGAGTCTACGCTACTTTTGACTAGTACTGCAACATGATAAATACCATGGTTCTACTTTCTTAGCGATAAGTACCATTATGAGGGGCTGATGACCTGGATTTTGGACCCCTTTACACTACAAACATCATTGACTTAGTATTGTGCTTTAGAAGCAGTCCCTTGGTCAGTAATACTATTGTTTAACATTAGTTTGTGGGAATGTAGGGCATTGCAGGTCGGATCCACTGATTATTTTAAATTCATATCCATCCATTCATCCTTTGTCCTCACATTTGAATTCTGGTCAGTGGAGGATTTTGGACTTTTAAATTGTCATGACATTTCATCTCATTTCGTACCATTAAGGGCCGATGACCTAGATGTTAGGCCCCTTTAAACAACAAGCATCATGATCATCACCATCAATGATTATACACAGAGTCAGCCAGATCTTTCATACTTGGTTGTAGAATACAGTGCTGCTTCACATAAGTGTTTGGTTGTCTGCTAATATAGCCAATTATCAGATTATTTCATTTAATCTCTGGTCTTCATTCTCTATAATGCAGGACTCTAATCTTTACTACAAATTTTGGATTGTAAAACTAGATAGTAGAATAGGCAAGTACCGTACATGGAACTAGGCATATGATAAAATTAGCTCAGCAAGACAAGGAGGATCCTGAACACTGAGACTTGTATCTACTCACTCCACCAAGGTTACATGTGCTGTTGTAGAAATCATGAAAGTTCATTTGTGCTCTTCTCTTTTTAGAGATCGTGAGGAACGCTTGTTGGCACTCCATGCTGCCCAATTAGCCACACAAGAGGAGCTGCAAAAGAAGATTCAACAAAAACAGGAGGATTCAGCACGACGACATGAAGAGAACATTGAACACATCCGTCAGCGGGCTCTCGAGTCTAGCATCATGCGATGTTCAACCGATGATGTAGCTCCACGTCTTGCTCCATATGACACACAGAAATTATGCCAAGCATGTAATGTTCTGGTTAGTAACTTCATATTTTCTCATTATTTCAGTAACAAGCATTTGAATTCATGCAGCAAGGTTATCAAATTATATTGTCTCCATGATGTTTAGAGAATTTTGGTATATTATGTAGTGGTGTGTCAGTATTTTATTGCCAGTATGTTTTGATGATGCTTGTTGTTTGAAGGGGCCTATTATATATGTCATCGACCTGCCGGTATGTTTTGCTGATGTGGAATGATGTATATTTATATGTTGTTGTTTGGGTCTGCAGTCCTTAGACTGGTTTGATGCAATGCTTCATGCCACACTATCCTATACAGTACTAACCTTTTCATTTCTACTTATCTACTACATCCTACATCTATGGAGCTAACATTCAAAAGAGACTTTGTCTTAGCTCTGTTGGTTTCTGAAAGTAGACTATTCATTCAAAAAACAACTTTGTCCACTGCTGTATTCATTGAAACAAGACTTTGTCATCTTCAGCCAATCAGAACGCTACCATCATACTAATTGACTCCCATCATGCATTGCGTAAACGGCAATGTTTATCATGGTTATTGCTTTTGGTGTTCAGTCCAATTTCTGAATAAATTTTCCTTTGTCATATTGGTTATTCACTGTTCGTACATTATGTATTCTTTTGAAACGGTTTTAGTTGGAGAATGCAACAAAGGGACTAGAAAGAGAAACTCAGGTTTAACAGAAAGTGGAGCAGAAAAAATGAAGAGGTATTGGAAAGGTGTTGGATATAACCTATTTGTTCCATGTAGACATGAAAACAAACGGCACTTTCAATATAACATGTTCAGACCTTCAGATTATTCCTTTGTAAGGGATAAGTTAGCATCAATCCCTGATAAAATTTCTCAAGATAATTTTATTGCATCCAAACTTGCCATTGGATCGGTTAACTGAAGACGACCACGACAGACAGTAAATAAACAACCACATGCATACAGTCTGAAATTTGTTTTACCAACAAAACTAGGGAAGCCAGTGAATGTCTGTAAGAATTTTTTTATGTCTGTGCTTTTGGTAAAGAGAGCCTCCGTGGCTCAGGCGGCAGTACACCGGCCTCTCACCGCTGGGTTCCGTTTTTGAAATCCCGGTCACTCCATGTGAGATTTGTGCTGGACAAAGTGGAGGCAGGACAGATTTTTCACCGGGTACTCCGGTTTTCCCTGTCATATTTCATTCCAGCGACACTCTCCAGTATCATTTCATTTAATCTGTTAATCATTAATTATTGCCCCAGAGGAGTGCGACAGGCTTCGGCAGCCGGCACAATTCCTATCCTCGCCGCTAGATGGGGCTTCATTCATTCCATTCCTGACCTGGTTGAATGACTGGAAAGAGGCTGTTGATTTTCATTTCTTTTGGTAAAACAAACAAGGCTAAGAAATATATAGCACATAAGGTAAAATGTAGTGAACACTTCATTGAGACGAGAGGTGGTAATAGAAGGTCCAGCGTATCTGTACAGAAGAAGGAAAGTATGCCTCAATTTTTGAAGCATCTCAAAGGTCATGAAAGCCATTACAATAGGTAAAAGTCAAAGAGGATATTCTTAGCTTGTTCACTTAATATAAGTAAACTCTATAGAATCTATAACAAAGATGCGATTACGGAGCTCAAAGTCAGCTTTGCAATGTTTTGCCATATTTTTGTGCCAGAATTTAACCTTGGTTTCAGAACACTAGCTTCAGATGTTTGTAGCTATAGTATCATTCCTAATCAAAACCAGTCAGAATCCAGAAAAATCAAATTACATGATAGAAAAGAGAGCGCACAGATAGCGTGCTAATGCATTTTATGAAAGTCTTCGAGAAGATCAGTCGCAAGATACAGTCACATTGTGTTTTGACTTACAGCAAGTACAAACTCTTCCCAAGACACCGATTCAAGAGGCATACTATTTGAGACAAATAAGTTTGTATAATGTATGCATTGTTTACCCTAAGCAAGACCACTCTCCAGTATTTTATGTATGGACCAATGACCAGGCTGGTTAAGGTGCTACAGAGGTATCCAGTGCTCTTTTACACCACTTGAGTTCACTAGATTTGGAGAATAAGAAAAAAAATAGATAATTTTGTGATGGGTGTGCAGCTCAGAACAATAACAGTCACATTCTGCTTACTCTTATTCATTTTCTGCTGAAAACAACAGGCATTGAAGATATTGTAATTACTTATCCAGTGAGAGGTCATAGCTATATGCCGGCAGACCGTGTTTTTGATCAGATAGAAAAACAATTGAGGAAGAAGCCTACAATTATTTCAAAAGAAGAATACTATGATGTGTTTGAAACAGTGGGTGATGTTAGGTTACTGAATAGAGACTGGAAACTATATGATGTTAAGAAGCTTGGAAAGTGTTTCAAGAAGTAGATAAGATCAGTGAAGTGAAACAAATTCTCATTCAGTGTACAGTAAATCAGTGTGAAGTTAATGTAAAAGACCAGTGAACATTATAGATTTGAAAGTGAACTAGACATATTTCAACCAGTATTGAAGAGAAGTTGTAGCTCAGGCAAAAGTAGAGGTTTCTGCTTACACGAAATCCAGCCATCCCACCCACTCTCAACCTTGAAAATTGAAGATATGAGGAAATTTCTCCTTAAACTGTTTAGTGAAAATTGGTATAGGCGAAAAGATTTGGAATGGCAAATGTAACAAAAACTTTTCAGTCTGTCAAACACACTTCATTTACAATATAAATTATAACACTTTAAATATAATTCTGTTGGAAATGACAGAATGAAAGAGTCAACAATTTGATGGGTGTTTATCATACCCCAACTTTTTGTGAATCCCAGGGATGCCGGAGGACTCAAATTATTGTTCATGGCATTCCAGTGATATCTTTCAAGTGGCATCATCGTAATCAGAAAACAGAAATCTGACAAAATCAGATATTCCACAAGCAGAAGCAAGAAAAGCGAAAAGGGAAATATCAGATAACCTATGAATTCAAAGGCCTCCAAGTTTTATTGGTACTGTAAATACTCCAGGATCCAGTTACTATCCTCAAATGGTATATTGAGTAGAGGCTCGAGGCAACTTCTTGTCAAATCATCAGCTTAAGTAAGTAACGAAGGATCCCCTGTGGGTGGGGGACGCAGATGGAGAATACACTTCTGATTAGTACCATCACGCTGGGAACACCCTGGGTCGCCTTTACTTACATCAAGAAACAAAGGTCTGCAGGAAGTAATTAAATTTTGGAATAAAGACAGAGTTCTTCAATAAGATGTGAGAATTGCTCACTCATAGATCATCATACAGCCTTATTAATTTGGTTTGCAATTTCCTCCATGGTCTCAGCTGTTAGCGGTGTAAGGATAGACTGGAATTTGTTGTAACATGAATACCAGGAATAGCGTCCTGAATTGGAGAAACTGTTGTCTTATCTCTTGCACAACAGAAGTACATTTCACATTTATGCGGATTTACTTTCAAACTAAAGTTTTCACAACCAGCGACAGTTTTCTTTAGATCCATAAGAATAGTATCAGGATTGCTGCCGACGGTTCCATCATCCAAACAAAATACTGTAAGTTGAGAGGACTTTTTTCAAGTCTGCAATGACTGGTAGAGTGCAAGACTAAAAAGTAATGGTCCTGTTGGATCACCTTGCTGTATTGCAGGCTGCGACAAAATACAAGTTAGAATGGTATCTATAAGCTTGCCACAGGGAAGCATAAAGTTCTGGGTTTCTATCTTGTACAGAAGTAGTGTTAAATGAATTTCTGAAGTCAGTTTTTACTAAGATTTTGTTCAGTTTAACATTTAGATGTAGGAAAGTTTGCTTGGAATGGATAATGGTTTCACAGTCCTTTGAAATACCAAAGCCAAGTTGGTGAGGATAGAAATACTGGCTAATAGACCCTTTTACTGCCATGCAAGATAATTTAGCAATCATCTTTTGAAAGGTGTTCCCAATACCGATAGGTCGAATGGCTATGTCAGGTTTCTGAAGAGCAATTAATATGGCCCAATAAAAGTTTGGGCATATTTCAGAACTAAGTTGCCCTATTAAAATGAAATTGCATAATGTTTTGATAGATTGGAGAAGTCTTTTCCTGGCATCCCCAGCTGATTTAGAGCTAAGATATTAGAGATGTTGAGGGTGGATACCATCAATTCCTGAAGCAGAACCGTTAGGGAACACCTTTATTCCTTCAAGCACAAATTCTGGTGTCACGCTGAGATAAGGTCAGGAGGATCGGGAAACAACAATGGGCGTGATGACGGAGGATGTTTATGAGGATCGGGAAACAACAATGGGCATGACGGCAGAGGATGTTTATCTACCAAAGATTTTAAGGTGGTTTGGGTGCATTCTGATGAGAGAATTCTAACTGCTTGTCGAATATTCCCACCTGGTACTTTGGTTTCTATGTAATGAACTTTAGAGGGTACGGTGTTCTTTTTAGCTGCAGATGGTGGCAGTTGGAATTTTCATGGATTTAGAAACTAGTGAAGTAGCCTTTCTGTTAGAAGTAGCCGTTCTGTTAGATTTCTTGGGGCTATGAAAAGAAGTGTATGCAAAAGGCATTAGATCCTGCCAGCTCTGCATAGGGTTCTGAGAAATACATCTGTCAATCAACTGTGATAGTTTATCTGCAGTGGAAATCCTCATCCCTTTTTGAACCCATCTTAAAATTCTTATACTGTTTTTACAGTTTGATAGTTTAACCTTGAATTACTCATTTGGATATTTAGCATCAACTGGAGCACTAACCTGTATTTAAGGTATTGAGGTAGATTGATCTGGGAGAAGCAAAATATCAGGCTTGTGGTTTTGGTGATGGTTTGCAGGATGGACTTTTGGATGGGCTCTACTAATATGTATGTTGACACCATGTGCAGTCTTGACAGATTTTGTTTCAGTGGGGACATTTAGTTAAGGGTATCACAGGATTAGGTTCTTCACCTTGTTCGGGTGTTTGAGACCACATTCTCCTGGTCAAATATACGGGGTGGTCGGAAACAACGTGAACCGGGTATATGAGCGTTAGAGCGTTGGTCATAGTGATAAATCATTTGAAACAAATCATTTGATTATCTTGCACTATTGTCATTTTATCAGCTGCTGAATTTAGTCAGTCGGATCACTCCATGGGCGAATAGGATCACGCCAAAGCAAGTACACTACGGTGACACTTGCTGAAATCAACGGCGTGTTTGATGCTTATTTCTCGGCATGCTCTTGAGCCGTTCTTAAGTCATGTACAGATTCAGCAACACGGCTGCACAAAGCCTGTTTGAATTTGCCCGCAAAGAGATCTGATTAGCTAAATTGAGCAGCTGATAAAATGACAATGGTGTGAGATATTGAATTATTTCTTTCAAATTATTTAACAGTATGACAAACCCTCTAACACTCAGATAACTAGTTCACGTTATTTCTGACCACTCAGTATATTAATACTGCTTCTAGTAAAGGACTTCTCACAGAGTTTACAATCAACATGATCAGCTGGTTCATCAGATGATGTAATTGATTTCTCCTTGCTTGAACTCAGTGACCCGAACAACAGTTATAGGTTAGGAGGAGAATCGATTGCTGTGGAAAAGTAAATTTGGGTGACCTAATTCTCATTCAAAAGCAAGTTGCCTTGGTAATATAAAACAATTATATAAAATAATGTGCAAATTCTATGTTATTGGGGTAAAATAGTGATAAAGAAACTTCCGGTTAGATACCTGTCATGTCAACCAAAGGAAAACATCAATGAATAAAAACGTAACATATAACTATAGCAAACAGCATCAACATTAAATATTCTGTTTGTAAAACACCAATAAATGAAACACACAATAAAGAAATCATCTAAAAATCACCATTAAGAACACAGGATATTCTAAAAATTCCTAAAACCGTATAAATTGTCCAAAATTTTTTTTGTTGCTGTTGTTGTTGTCATTGAGATGATCTTAAGAACAAAACAGACAAAATTAAGATACTCCAAAACACACATATCAGGCTACAGACTAAGATTAATAAAAGGTCTAATGGAAGGGTGTTTTCAGTTGAAGATAGGAAGGCAATAATTCTCAGAATGAAGAAATATGGGTTGATAGAAAAGCAAAAACTCCTCTGTATAATTGACTAGAGTAGTCCAGTGTACCCATAAAATATAAAATAAAATAAATATAATTATTAAGATGGTGAACCTCCTCTGCGAATCATGTGACCTTGCCACGGTGGGGAAGCTTGCGTGTCCCAATGAAGCAGATAGCTGAGCCGCAGGTGCAACCATATCGGATGGGTATCTGTTGAGAGACCAGACTAAGGAATGGTTCATCGAAAGAGGGGTAGCAGCTTTTCGGAAGTTGCAAGGGCGGCAGTCTAGATGATTGACTGATATGGCCTTGTAATAATACTCAACATGGCTTAGCTGTGTTGATACTCCTACACGGCTGAAAGCAACGGGAAACTACAGCCATAACTAACTCCCGAGGACATGAAGCTCTCCCTGTATGAACGATGTACTGATGATGGCTTCCTCCCGGGTAAAATATTCCGGAGGTAAACTAGTCCAGCATTTGTATCTCCGGGTGGGGACTACACAAGAGGGGGCGATCATCAGGAAGATGGATACTGACATTCTGCAAGTCGGAGCGTGGAATGTTAGAAGTTTGAATTGTTGTGGTAGATTAGAGAATCTGAAAAGTGAGATTGATAGACTAAAGTTAGATGTAGTTGGTATAAGTGAAGTACGTTGGCAGGAAGAACAGGATTTTAGGTCAGGCGACTACCGAAGATATAGTTGGTATAAGTTAAGTACGTTGGCAGGAAGAACAGGATTTTTGGTCAGGCGACTACCAAATTATCAACACAAAATCAAACAGAGGAAATGCAGGAGTTGGTTTAATAATGAATAAGAAAATAGGACAGCGGGTAAGCTACTATGACCAGCATAGTGAAAGAATTATTGTCATCAAGATAGACACCAAACCAATGCCCAGCACAATAGTGCAGGTCTATATGCCTACTAGCTCAGCGGATGATGAGGAAATCGAAAGAATATATGAAGAGATAGAAGATTTAATACAATATGTAAAAGGTGACGAGAATCTAATTGTGATGGGAGACTGGAATGCAGTGGTAGGCCAAGGAAGGGAAGGTAATACAGTAGGAGAATTCAGATTGGGACAAAGGAATGAAAGAGGAAGTTGGCTGGTTGGATTCTGCACTGATCATAATTTGGTCTTTGCCAATACTTGGTTCAAACACCACAAACGACGGCTGTATACGTGGATGAGACCTGGAGACACTGGAAGGTATCAAATAGACTGCATTATGATTAGGTAGAGATTCAGAAACCAGGTGTTGGATTACAAAACTTTCCCAGGAGCAGACGTGGACTGTGCCCACAACTTGTTGGTCATGAAATGCCATCTGAGGCTGAAGAAATTGAAGAAAGAAAAGAATGCAAAAGGATGGGATCTAGACAAGTTGAAAGAAAAGAGTGTGAGGGATTGTTTCAAGGAACATGTTGCATAAGGACTAAGGCTGAAGGAAACACAATAGAGGAAGAGTGGATAGTCATGAAAAATGAAGCCAGCAGGGCTTCTGAAGAAATGTTAAGAAGGAAGAAAAGAAAAGAAAATCAAGGAAATCTTTGGAGAAAGGAAATCTAGGTGTATGAATATTAAGAGCTCAGATGGAAAGCCACTTCTAGGGAAAGAAGACAAAGCAGAAAGACGGCAGGAACATATCCAACAGTTGTATCAAGGTGAAGATGTAGATAATTTGGTTCTGGAACAAGAAGAGGCTGTTGAGGCTGATAAAATAGGAGACCCAATTTTGAGGTCAGAGTTTGACAGAGCTGTGAGCAGCCTAAATAGGAACATGGCACCTGGAATTGATGACATTCCCTCTGAATTACTGACTGCCTGAGGAGAAACCAGCATGGCAAGGCTATTCCATTTAGTGTGTAAGATGTATGAGACGGGAAGTCCTATCCGATTTTCGGTAGAATGTTGTTATACCTATTCCCAAGAAAGCCGGTGTTGACAGGTGTGAAAACTATTGCACCATTAGTTTACTGTAGTATCTCATGCCTGTAAAATTTTAACACATATTATTTACAGAAAAATGGAAAAACAAGTTGAAGCTGAGTTGGGAAAAGATCAATTTGGCTTCAGAAGAAATGTAGGAACACGTGAAGCAATCCTGACTTTACGTCTGATCTTAGAGGTTACAAGTTACAAGTAAGAAGTCTTAGAGGATCGAATCAAGAAGGACAAACCCATGTACGTGGCATTTGTAGATTTAGAAAAGGCATTTGATAATGTTGATTGGACCAAGCTATTTAAGATTCTGAAGGTGATTGAGATCAGATACCGAGAATGAAGAATTATCTACAATCTGTATAAAAATCAGTCTGCAGTGATAAGAATCGAGAGCTTTGAAGAAGAAGCAGCAATCCAGATAGGAGTGAGGCAAGGCTGCAGTTTGTCCCCCCTCCTCTTCAGTGTTTACATAGAACAGGCAGTAAAGAAAATGAAAGAGAAATTTGGAAAGGGAATCACAATCCAAGGAGAGGAAATCAAAACCTTGAGATTTGCTGTTGATATTGTTATTTTATCTGAGACTGCAGAAGATCTCTAGAAGCTGCTGAATGGTATGGACGAAGTCTTGGGTAAGGAGTACAAGATGAAAATAAATAAGTCCAAAACAAATGTAATGAAGTGCAATCGAACAAAGGCAGGTGATGCAGGAAATGTTAAATTAGGAAATGAAGTCTTAAAGGAAGTAGATGAATATTGTTACTTGGGTAGTAAAGTAACTAACGATGGCAGAAGTAAGGAGGACATAAAATGCAGATTAGCACAAGCAAGGAAGAGCTTTCTTAAGAAAAGAAATTTGCTCACTTCTAACATTGATATAGGAATTAGAAAGATGTTTTTGAAGACTTTCGTTTGGAGCGTGGCATTATATGGAAGTGAAACATGGACGATAACTGGCTCAGAACGAAAGCGAATAGAAGCTTTTGAAATGTGGTGTTACAGAAGAATGCTGAAGGTGAGATTGATAGATCGAATCACAAATGAAGAGATACTGAATCGAATTGGCGAGAGGAGATAGATTTGGCTAAATTTGACGAGAAGAAGAGATAGAATGATAGGACACATCTTAAGACGCCCAGGACTTGTTCAGTTGGTTTTTGAAGGAAGTGTAGGTGGTAAGAATGGTAGGGGTAGACCAAAATATGAATATGACAAGCAGATTAGAGCAGATGTAGGATGCAGTAGTTATGTAGAAATGAAAAGGTTAGCACATGATAGGGTCGCATGGAGACCTGCATCAAACCAGTCTGTGGACTGATGACTCAATGAAGATGGAGAAATGCAGAAGTATATACTGATGGTTTCGTCTGGTGTAATTTTTGCCTTTTACTTGCTGAAATAGCTAGTCTAAAGGATACTAGTATGTGAAGTGTAGTGTAGTAGAGAGAGAGAGAGAGAGAGAGAGAGAGAGAGTGAGAGAGTGTGTGAGTGATATTATGTATATTTCAAAGTGGTGAGAGTAACATGCAGTTACCTATCATTTGTTTGGTTACCATGACTTAGCAAGCAACCTTCATATATGCTGTGATTTTACAGACTTGCTTAAGCGGATGGGTCATCAATCTGATAGCCACTCATTGTTTAATTTGCCTAATAACATAGGCATTGATTACTAGCATTATGCAATACAATATCTCCAGAATCTTGTATCATTGATGATAATACTGTATCTGCAAATGTCTCAAAGATTTATCTTTACTGTGATGTTCCTTTTAAGTATATAATATTGCGCATCTTCATTGAGGTTATGTGGTATTAATTACATTGTACTGTTTTTACAGATTGGTTCTGAAGTTTATCTTTTGAGTCACTTACGGGGCAAGAAGCATCAGGAAGCAGTGCAACGGTTGCATGGAACAAATCTTTCTAAGGAGGAAGTCACTTCGTATAACATACGTCATATTGTGGATGCTCCAGCTGATAAAATTGACCCAAAAATTGCTTTGGATAAAGAACGTCAAAAAGCTCTCAAGAAACGGTGTAAGAAGATACGATTGAGAATGGCATCCAGGTAACTATTGTAGTTCATTTGTTTTTAAGTACTCAGCCATGGAAGTTAACAAAGGTGTAATAATGCATATTTAGAAAATTGTAAGATGAGAAACACACCATCACCATTAGATGATGAAAAGAAGTAGAATGGCTCATGGAAACTTTTTTACTATTTTTAAGTTTTCCATTCTGTTGAAACATGAGTTATAACACTTAGGAACACTATAACATACCCGTAAAACAGAACACTTTATCAAAAGCAACTTTTATATGTATGTTATTGTGATTTCAAGTGTTATAATTTGTGTTTCAAGACTGAAAAACATAAAAGTTGTATTAACTGAGTCGACACTGAAAAAAGTAGTTACCGTACCTTTTAATAAACTTAATTTTTGTTATCCAGTTTGGTTTAGTACACTGAAGTGTGAAGAAAGATGAGAAGTTTGATGCTAGGGGATTTGTTTTCTAACAACTTCAAAATAATTTGATTATAGTGGTATTTATTAGGCTAATGTAAAAGACTGGGCAGAATTTACATTGAAAATGGTAAATTATAAAGTTGAACCTTTGTATAATGAAGATTGCTGTAATGATAAACCAGCATTAAGCTGTATTTTGTATGGTCCTGGAAAATTTCCTGTCTTAATAATGTTAATTGTTATTCAGTACAGTAGTGTATCCATTTCAAAAAGCACCCAGTTGTAATTATATGTACCTTGATCTTAAAGTTCTTGAAAAACAATAAGCTGGTCACTGTTTGCAGTCGCAGGTATGACTAATTACCTGAGAAGGGACATTCTGTGAATCAATGGAAGCATGAAATATATGTACATTCTTTTAAAATAGCCAGTTTTCCAATTATTTCCAATTATATGGATATAATGTAGGTATGGTCTCTTTCAGTAAGGTTGGAAACAAAATTAACAAGGTTTAAAGATCTTCGTGATAGAATGAAATACACAACAGTTACCAAAAAAGTTAGTTTTCACAATCTTTTTTGGCAACATTTAGAATTGCTGTGACAAATAGAACAAATTCAGTGTGCTGCAAGTTTCCTTCAATGTATTGCAAAGGAACGGTTAATTGCGCTGCAGTATTTAAGGTCAGTGTTTATTAAACAGGCTATCAAGAGCAAAAACAAACAAAAATGTTTGCTTTCCCAAATAGACTAGAGCAGCTAGTGCTTGTTTCAGTACTGTGTGAAATGCTTTAGATTTGTTGATATTTAAACTAGATAAATGCTACAGTATGTGAGTACATATTTGTGACTTTTTTGTATTTAGTTTCTTTAAATGTAACCCTGAATTAATCTGTAGGCCAAATGGTACTCTTCATACAATATATTTTTCCCTCAATATAACAATCTTCATCAGCTGTTACTTGTTTTGAAGTATACAAATTCTCCTGCTTAGAATCCACCAACACTCAGTGCTGTTTGTGCTTGTACTTTTGATGACTGAACAAGCCAATTCTAGCTGGAAACATATGTCCACACAGATTTCACTTGCTGGATGGAAGCGGATGAGGCTGCATCTGATGGAGTATGCATAACTGTTGTTTAACCTCTTCACGCCTGCAACGCTCTGCTCAAACAATTCAACAGGAGTAGAGGCGGTTTGGCGTCGTAGTGAGTAATCCTCGGCAAGTGTGTCCGAGGTTTTTAAGGTTAATGTTGGTGACCTTCATGGTTTGTTTAACCCTCTTGGAGCCAAGAGCCGATCTGGTCGGCCGCTCCCCATCAGCTGGAAGAGGCCAGAGCTCCGCATCCACTCTACTACTGTAAAGTGCCAAGCCGTTTTCAGTGGAAATACATGTATTTTAAAATTCGCGTATATCTACCGATGTATAGCAAATACCGGCATGAAATTTTCTACATATCGACTACGTAGAATAAGAAACTGGTTTGGAATGATACAAAAAGTCAAAGACGTTTTATTGTTGATTTATAGTTGTCGATAACATTTATTTTTAGAAGAGAAATTTTTTTCGCACTTTCTCTCTCAATACAACTTTGAACAAATAATTTACGATACAAAAGAATATAAGTAATTATGTATAATGTATTTCTAAGTACAATTCTATAGAATAACTAATTTGAACGAGAAAAATAAAAATGTAAAAAATAATAATTCAAACATTTGTCACTAATAAAAACAAGACAATTTTACTCACGGATAAAATTCGCGTGTATGTATCGGTGTTTGGCAAATACTGACAACAAATTTTCTACGTGCGGACAACATAGTATTAAAATAATTCTGAATGATTAAATAAGTAAAAAATAGTAGTTGATATTATAGTTTTTTGTTTTCAGAAAAAATAGTTTCTCGTTTTCGGTTGTAGTATATATATGAAAAATAATTTTATAATACTACAGAATTTACAAAATTAAGAAATGTATGGCACTAAATCCATGATTTGTTTTGACCTACTAAGCGACCGCTGCTCAGTTCGGTACCTGCAGTTTACGAGGTGAATCATGGTCAGTGAGACGAATCCTCTCAGTAATTATTCTTGGTTTTCCAGACCGGGATCGCCCTCTCACCCTCAGATATCTCCTCAATTGCAATCACTTAGGGTCACTTAGATTGAGTGAACCTCGAACCAGCCCTCAGGACCTGGCGAAAATTCTTGACCTGGGCGGGAATCGAACCCATGACCTCCGGGTGAGAGGCAGGCACGCTACAGTTGGCCCGCGGAGACCGGCATTTAGGTAATGATAGAGGACTATATGTGACTATAAGGTTTAGAAGAGAGTAAGTGAAAAGTAAATTGAAGTGTGATATGGGCGGAGAATCAGACGGCAGGGCATGTTTAGGTCCAAGAACTTCACAGGAGGTTGAGGAATGTTGTCGGGTTCATTGGGACAAATTTCTACAAAATGTTCTCCAGAGACATCATCATCATATTCGTTATCATTAGTTTCATCTACCACCATATTCAGAGCAGCTTTAGTGCTGTTAGACACAATTAAACGTCTCTTCTTTAGCTGCGGTGATTGCGCGGACGTGTCTGGTACAATTTCATCGCTACTCTCTGAACTAAATTCCCTATCGCTATCCAATAAATCATCCACGTTAACTTCGCACTGTTCCAAATACTGCATTAATTTATTGTCATCAATACCTGCTAAAAAATTATCACGTGAACAACATGACATTTTTCTGTCACAAATCCACTCACTGCAAGGAGCAATCTCTTACTGACCGGTTAGCGGTACTGTATTTGTAAACACAGGAAACGACTCTTGTGAAAGGTATAACACCCTCTTAGAACTGCCAAAGCAAGGCCAGGCACACAATAACGCATAGCCCCTTTACTACAGGTTGTAACAAAAGTATGCACGTCACTATAGGTTGCCTCAAAATTATGTATATCACAGAATTTTAAGCCGGCCGATGTAATCGGCTCTGGCAACTTCCGACTGGATTGTTAACGGCCGACCAGATCGGCTCTGGCAATTTAAAGGGCGGATGCTCGCACTACCGCCTGGCACCAAGAGAGTTAAGGTGGTGTTTGTAATGTTTCAAAGGGGCACCACAGGATCTTGTGCCTGAGGAAAGTACCCCATAAAGGAATTGGCGAGGAAGCCAGGTGTCTCTCATTTGGCACACATGCCCAGTCCACCGAAGCCAATGGCCAATGATAGTCTTATGCACTGTTCATGCATGCTTCCTCAAGAATTGCAAGATTGGAGACATGGTTCTCCCATTTGATATTTGATTGAACAAAGTTTCTGCTGATGAAAACATTCAAGTTTTTTGATGTCATGGCGGTACAGGGTCCAGGTTTCACATCCATAGAGTAACAATGTGATTACGTTTTATGCACTGTTTTATGAATTGTTATGTCTTTATTCTTAAAGACCAGCTTGAATAGTCGACTACATGCCAAATGAGCAGCATGGAGTATGTTTTCGACATCCTCTTCTGAAGTACGTCGTTTAGACAAAATGCTCCCGAGGTATGAGAAGTGATCTATCTGCTCCAGAATGACGTCTGAGACAGAGACATTGAACTCTGCAAGACTAGGCCCTGGGGCAGGTTGGGCAAGGATCTTGTTTTTTATGCATTGATGGTAAGGCCAAAACAATCATATGCATTCTTGAAACTATTGATTGACTGCTGCAGGTCCTCAGGAGCAAGAGAAGGTGATGCAGTATCATCAGTCTACTGCAGTTCAGTTATTCTGGTCACATGAGTTAAGCGACATGAACAAAGTCTCTTCAAGTTTAAAATACTTCTATTAAGGGGATACCTTAGGTTAATGCCAGAGGCAATGGTACCTGATGAATCACAAAGCATAGCAGCCACGTAAAAAGCAAAGAGCATTGGGGCAAGTACACACCCTTGCTTCGGTCCATGTGTAATAGGAAAAGCATCAGATGTGTTTTTCTGTTGGAGAACCTAATCAGACATACCATCATGGAGTGTGTGAACCAGGCCAACAAAGTGTTCAGTGCAACCAAATTGTCTCAACACTGCCCACATATCAGGCTTTGGAACAGAGTCAAAGGCCTTTTCCAAATCATAAAACTAAGTGGAAAGGTTGCTGTTGTTCTCTGCATTCTTTTTAGAGTTGCTTTGCACAGAAGATCATGTCAATTTCGCCTCTTGAAACACGGAAACCACACTGAGACTCGGGAAGAATCTTCTCAGAGACAACCTGGAGATGGCTAAGTAGAATCCTTGCAAGAAGGTATATACCGTGATAGTTGTCACATATACTGCAACCACCTTTCTTGAATATGGTGATGATAGTAGCATTCATCAGGTCACTAGGTGCTTTTAGATTTTCCCAGATTAAAAGGATTACTGTAAAGAGTCTTGTCTTTAAGGATAAGCTTGCCCCTTGAATCAGCTCCAGTGGAATGTTGTTAGGTCCATGTGCCTTTCTGGGTTTCAATTTGTTAAGAGCCTCACAGAATTCCTGGTATGACTGTGGCATTGCCATCCATGACTGTGGGGGCTATTGTGGCACATCTCATAGGAAGTCCTCAGCTGTGATAGAGTTGCAGTTAAAAAAATTAAGTATTGTTTCCAGCGCTTCAAGATGTTCCTCTCATTAGTAAAGGTCTGTCAGCTGATTTTGAAGTTCCTATTGAAGAATGGATTGGTCCATATAGTTCTTTAATCCCTGCATAGGAGTTTTACAGGTCTCTGGCATCAGTTAACTTTTGAAGTTCTTGTGCTTTCTGTTGCCACCAGTTGTTCTTCATTTCTCTGATTCAAGTCTGGCATTTCCCATTTAAGACCTTGAAAATTGGCTTTTTTCTAGCTGGAGAATTTATCTTATTGAAGAGATGTAAGAGCTTGCTGCTTGGCATCATTGAGGCTCATAATTTTTGCATTTACCGAGCTCGATAGCTGCAGTCGTTTAAGTGCGGCCAGTATCCAGTAATCAGGAGATAGTGGGTTCGAGCCCCACTGTCGGCAGCCCTGAAGATGGTTTTCCGTGGTTTCCCATTTTCACACCAGGCAAATGCTGGGGCTGTACCTTAATTACGGCCACAGCTGCTTCCTTCCACTTCCTAGACCTTTCCTATCCCATCGTCGCCATAAGACACATCTGTGTTGGTGCGACGTAAAGCAATATAGCAAAAAAATAAAAATAAAAATAAAAATTTTTGCATTGTTTTCCTCAAACCTGTCTTGACTCTTCTTTTCTTCGAAACCAATAGATTCCTTAGCTGCTCAAGGAGAACTTCTATATACCTGTTCATTAATTACTGTATGTAACTTGCTACCATTATCTTGCTTTATTGTTACTATATGCAAGTGTTCATTCATTAGGGGGCAGGAATATGAAACAAAGAGAGAAGCACTGCAAAAGGTAGATTCACCCAACAAAGGGAGGTTGCAGAAGAATTTGAAAGCTGTGGAGAAACTTCATGCTAGTCAGGGAAAAGGACAGTGGCCTAATAATGCTGTGACGGGTCTTGAGCGATCTCTGGGTGAAATGAACCGCATTCTTAGTAAAAAGGTAAAAATGCTTCTTTATTCTGTATATGGTGGTGTTAAGCAGCGTAGATAATGTCATATAGTCCTGTTCTTACTCATTTCGTAGTCTGTATAATTTTCCTTTTTTGTTCCAGAATTCACCCGATCAAACTGCATTCCAAGCCTTGAATGGCTTTACAATTTTGTCTAATATTTTAGGTTTGGCAATGGATGTTCCTTCCAATATGGCTCCATATCTACCTCCAAAGTGAGTATACAACTTGACAGAAAGTTTGAGTTTATCAGATGTGGTTGGAATGATCTGTTAGTCCTGTCTTTATTGCTACCATAGTATCTATCCCTTTCAGACCTGAAAGAAAACTGGCAGTGTGAATTTTTTCTTGTACGTCAAAAACTGACTAAAATGCTCTTAAATACATATATTTTTAGTTTATTCTACAAAATAAAAATTAACATCTGAAAAAAAGCACCCGCACAATTGTGCGTGTCAGGACTTACTTCACTACTTACAAAAAAGAAAAATTACCTCAATGCATGTGAATATACATATGTACATGATCAAATGTTCTATTTTCCAGTGGGGAATAATTTAAAACAATTAAATCTTCGTTCAAACACAAGTAAACGTTACATTTTCTACATTGAGGAGGAGTTTTGATATTACTGCCCTTTTGGCAGCAGCAGCTTGTCGTCAGACCTGAATGAAATCTGGAGGTGTCAAAACGTCAAAAACTTACTAAAATGCTCTCAGATACATGCTTTTACAGTTTATTTTACAAAATAAGAACTATCGGCTGAAAAACAGAACCCACACAATTGTGCGTGTCGGGACTTCATTCACTACTTGCAAAAAATAAAAAATTAAAAAATTCATCTCAGTACATGTGAATATGCACATGTACATGATCAAATGTTCTATTTTACAGTGTGGAATGATTTTAAACAGTTAAAATCTTATACATTACATTTCTCATGTAGAGTATGAGTTTTTCTTTCTCGGTCCTTTTTGCGACAGCACCCAGCACTCTTGCATGCATTGGCTGTAAGGAAGCCTAGCCCGCACATATGTGCGTATCAACATTCAAAACCTCATGGTATTACGTATGATGTTGAAAGTTCACAATTTACGTTTGCTACACAATCTACACACTTCATAGATATTCAGTAAAGCTTGTAGATTAATATGTATGCAATAGATAAATACTTACTTTAGGCATTATTGCTTCCCGCCATATTGCTAATGAACTGTATTTTTAAACTCTTCTTCCTTCCCCCTGGTGGTCAAGTACTAAATAAAAACAGCTGAAGTACATGCTACATGTCCCGCACAAGCACTGCAGTCCGGTCTAGCGCCAAGAAAACGTCAAATAAGCTCGGACATAAATAAAATACGAACCCGCACAATTGTGCATACACGGTCTGAAAGGGCTATAGTAGTCCCAGTGTATAATAGTAAGGGTCATAAACCACCTCCTCAATCCTCTACACTTAGCATGACATGGTGGTGTTACGATGATATACATAAGGTGAATAATTACAGGCAATCAGCTTGACGTGTTGCATGTAGGCTCTAGGAAAGCATTCTTTCTGAGTGTATTAGACACATTTGTGAAATTATTAATGGATTTGATAGAAGGCAGTTTGGACTTCCAGTGAGGCTCAACTTCTAGGATTCAGGAAGATATACCAGATACTGTATAATCTCGAATACCACCCACCACCGAATAAGACCCGCACCCTTATTTTGAAAGAACAAAATTTAAAAAAAGAAGTGAAGTCAAAATTATTTACAATCTTTACTAACACACATCAAATGATTAAAAAATACAAATAAAAGTAAACAAACATTTCCAGAATGATATCCAACGAATTTATTCATCATCGTCATCATCATCAGTACCAACTTCGGAACTTTCGTCACCATCACTTTCCCACAAAATGTCGTCATCACTGCCATCCATAGCATTAGAAATGCTACATTTCCTGAAGCTCTTCCATATGAGGTCTCCAGGGATACGATTCCATGGCATCAAAATCCAGGACACAGCAGCTGAACTTCCGGGTGCTGAATGCGACCAGTTGGTGTCAGTGTGTGATCAGCCGCCATCCATTCTGTATAGAACTGTTTCAAGGCTGCTTTCAATGGACGGTTCACACAGACATCCAGCGGCTCTAGCAGAGACATCATCCCACCCAGAATGACTGCTAGGTCGGTTTTCCCATCTTTGATATGTTTCTTCCCAGCGTCTGTTGTGTGGCCGCGGTAACTGTCGAACACAAGCAAGCTCTTTTGTCCCAATAATGCACCAGGGTGACGTTGCCATACACACTTTACCCAGTCTTTCACAAGTGAACTGTCCATCCAGCTGGAGTTCTGAGATCTGTCAATCAATCAATCAATACTGATCTGCATTTAGGGCAGTCGCCCAGGTGGCAGATTCCCTATCTGTTGCTTTCCTAGCCTTTTCCTAAATGATTTCAAAGAAATTGGAAATTTATTGAACATCTCTCTTGGTAAGTTATTCCAATCCCTAACTCCCCTTCCTATAAATGAATATTTGCCCCAGTTTGTCCTCTTGAATTCCAACTTTATCTTCATATTGTGATCTTTCCTACTTTTATAAACGCCATTCAAACTTATTCGTCTACTAATGTCATTCCACGCCATCTCTTCGCTGATAGCTCGGAACATACCAATTAGTCAAGCAGCTCTTCTTCTTTCTCTCAGTGTTTCCCAACCCAAACATTGCAACATTTTTGTAACGCTGCTCTTTTGTTGGAAATCACCCAGAACAAATCGAGCTGCTTTTCTTTGGATTTTTTCCAGTTCTTGAATCAGGTAATCCTGGTGAGGGTCCCATACACTGGAACCATACTCTAGTTGGGGTCTTACCAGAGACTTATATGCACTCTCCTTTACATCCTTACTACAACCCCTAAACACCCTCATAACCATGTGCAAAGATCTGTACCCTTTATTTACAATCCCATTTATGTGATTACCCCAATGAAGATCTTTCCTTATATTAACACCTAGATACTTACAATGATCCCCAAAAGGAACTTTCACCCCATCAATGCAGTAATTAAAACTGAGAGGACTTTTCCTATTTGTGAAACTCACAACCTGACTTTTAACCCCGTTTATCAACATACCATTGCCTGCTGTCCATCTCACAACATTTTCGAGGTCACGTTGCAGTTGCTCACAATCTTGTAACTTATAAATCACTCTATAGAGAATAACATCATCTGCAAAAAGCCTTACCTCTGATTCCACTCCTTTACTCATATCATTTATATATATAAGAAAACATGAAGGTCCGATAATACTGCCTTGAGGAACTCCCCTCTTAATTATTACAGGGTCAGATAAAGCTTCACCTACTCTAATTCTCTGAGATCTATTTTCTAGAAATATAGCAACCCATTCAGTCACTCTTTTGTCTAGTCCAATTGCACTCATTTTTGCCAGTAGTCTCCCATGATCCACCCTATCAAATGCTTTAGACAGGTCAATCGCGATACAGTCCATTTGACCTCCAGAATCCAAGGTATCTGCTATATCTTGCTGGAATCCTACAAGTTGAGCTTCAGTGGAATAACCTTTCCTAAAACCGAATTGCCTTCTATCGAACCAGTTATTAATTTCACAAACATATCTAATATAATCAGAAAGAATGGCTTCCCAAAGCTTACATACAATGCATGTCAAACTTACTGGCCTGTAATTTTCAGCTTTATGTCTATCACCCTTTCCTTTATACCATTCATCTGGTATAGCTCCTCCGACCAAACAATAATCAAATAAGTACTTCAGATATGGTACTATATCCCAACCCATTGTCTTTAGTATATCCTCAGAAATCTGATCAATTCCAGCTGCTTTTCTAGTTTTCAACTTTTGTATCTTATTGTAAATGTCATTGTTATCATATGTAAATTTTATTACTTCTTTGGCCTTAGTCTCCTCCTCTATCTCGACATTATCCTTGTAACCAACAATCTTTACATACTGCTGACTGAATACTTCTGCCTTTTGAAGATCCTCACATACACACTCCCCTTGTTCATTAATTATTCCTGGAATGTCCTTCTTGGAACCTGTTTCTGCCTTAAAATACCTATACATACCCTTCCATTTTTCACTAAAATTCGTATGACTGCCAATTATGCTTGCCATCATGTTATCCTTAGCTGCCTTCTTTGCTAGATTCAATTTTCTAGTAAGTTCCTTCAATTTCTCCTTACTTCCACTGCCATTTCTAACTCTATTTCTTTCCAGTCTGCACCTCCTTCTTAGTCTCTTTATTTCTCTATTATAATAAGGTGGGTCTTTACCATTCCTTACCACCCTTAATGGTACAGACCTGTTTTCGCATTCCTCAACAATTTCTTTAAACGCATCCCAGAGTCTGTTTACATTTTTATTTACCGTTTTCCACCGATCATAGTTACTTTTTAGAAACTGCCTCATGCCTGCTTTATCAGCCATATGGTACTGCCTAACAGTCCTACTTTTAAGACCTTCCTTTCTATCACATTTATTTTTAACTACCACAAAAACAGCTTCATGATCACTAATACCATCTATTACTTCAGTTTCCCTATAGAGCTCATCTGGTTTTATCAGCATGACATCCAGGATATTTTTCCCTCTGGTTGGTTCCATCACTTTCTGAATCAGCTGTCCTTCCCATATTAACTTATTTGCCATTTGTTGGTCATGCTTCCTGTCGTTCGCATTTCCTTCCCCATTTGACATCTGGCAAATTTAGATCTCCCGCTACAATCACATTTCTTTCCATGTCGTTTCCCACATAGCTGACTATCCTATCAAATAATTCCGAATCTGCGTCAGTGCTACCCTTTCCCGATCTATACACTCCAAATATATCAAGTTGCCTATTATCTTTAGAAATGAGCCTTACACCTAGAATTTCATGTGTCTCATCTTTAACTTTTTCGTAGGTTACAAATTCTTCTTTCACCAGAATGAACACTCCCCCTCCCACCCTTCCTATCCTATCTCTACAATACACACTCCAGTGCCGTGAGAAAATTTCTGCATCCATTATATCATTTCTCAGCCATGATTCAACTCCTATTACAATATCTGGTAAATATATATCTATTAAATTACTTAATTCTATTCCTTTCCTTACAATACTTCTACAGTTCAACACTAACAATTGTATGTCATCCCTACTTGATTTCCAGTTCCCTGTTCCCTTATCACTGCTTCCTAGGCCATCCCGTTTCCCTGAATGTACCTCCCTATTACCCTTCCAAACAAATTTCCTAACTTATACATACCACTGCGGTTTAAATGAAGGCCATCTGAGCGCAGATCCCTATCTCCTACCCACCCATTAGGATCTAGAAATTTCACTCCCAGTTTCCCACATACCCACTCCATAGTCTCATTTAAATCCCCAATCACCCTCCAGTCAGTATCCCTTCTACGCATTATTCCACTAATAACAATCTCCGCTTTCTTAAACTTCACCCGTGCTGCATTTACCAGATCCCACACATCTCCAACTATGTTGGTACTTATATCAGCTTGCCTTACGTTGTTGGTACCAACGTGAAACACTACCACCTTCTCCTTCCCCTCCTCCCTCTCTTCTACTTTCCTCAACATCTGCCTCAACCTAATTCCTGGATAACACTCTACCCTGGTACCCTTTCCTCCACACACTTTCCCCACGTGTCTAACGATGGAATCCCCCATGACCAGAGCCTCAACCCTACCCACCTCATTTGATCCCCTCCCCTCCTAGTCAGCCCTATCTTTCCTGATAGCTGCAGAAGCTACTTCCTCCTCCCTTTTCTCCTTCCCATGACCTTGTTCCACCTGTCTTTTCCTATCCTCTACTCTACATTTTCCTTTCCTACCTTTTTCCTTCCTCTTACTTCCACACATCTCAGCAACAGTTCCCTGTCCCTCATCTTCCCTCTGTTGTTCTACCTGGAGTGACTCTTACCGATTTCGCACAGACACCTGTCCTGAATTCTGATCCTGAATAGAGCCCTTAGTCTGCATTCTCCTTCCCCTTAGAACATTAGACCACCTGTCTTCTACAACTCCTCCCTTTCCTTCTCCTCCCTCTTGTACACCTACTGTAACCTGTACATTGTTTGAGGGAGTCCTATCTTCCTTCCTGTCTTCTGTGAGAATCCTAATTATCTCCCTCAAACTTTCCAACTCCTCCCTCATACCCCTCAATGCGTCGCCACACCCACAGTAAGTACACTTGCGCTCCTTAGCCATTCTTTTCGGGGAAAAAAATGAAATTAAAAATAAAATAACTTATTTGCAAAAAATAAATGAACGGAGAGATATATTGTCTGGGATAGTACACAACAATAAGGTAATTAATATATGACTACACTACAATACTACTTAGTCGTGCTCTATTTTTTTTTAAATCCTACAACCCCTGACAGGATAAAAACTGCTGTTAATTACTGAATATCGAAAGTAATAGCCTACACAAGAACTACACAATTTCAAACTGCAGTTAAGCCTGTTCTAATTACAACAGCAGTATTTTAGTGAGAGTTTCTACGGATACCTCTACTACACCAGTACTACACAAATATTTTACAATAATGAAATAATCACACAAAATTCTAATAGGATATTACTCGTATACTACTGTACAGTACACTACAGTAATTTTAAACTACTTTCAGACGTATCGTAATTACGATACCGGTACCGTACCGTATGTCACTAAACTAAGCACAACAGAAATGAAATTTGCAAGAACTACTGTACTCAAAGATTACCAACGAAGCTAAATGCTTAGACAAATTATTACTAGTATTATGGTCTAATAGATACACACGAAAAATAACACACGAATATAGCAGGCAAGATAAGGCACTATGTAAATGTACTGTATCTATACTACAATGTATCTACACTACACTACACTGATGATAACACCAGTGGGTAGACTTTTAGGAAGCGTCTTTCGCTTGAGAACAATGTACCCCGGCAATTTGGTTCCGTCGACGAGAATACACAACATTACCGTACACCGTTGTTTTTCATTAGCACCTGTTCTAATGGTAACACTTTTCGCACCCTTAACATTCACAGTCCTGTCCACTGGCATTTCAAAGTAGACTGGCGTCTGATCTGCATTGCCAATTTGGGAAAGCATGGCGTCTGATCTGCATTGCCAATTTGGGAAAGCAAATGTGCATTTTCCTTCTGCAACCGAATTATGTGATGCTGAAACGACAATAACTTCTCATCGTAGGCAGCAGGAAGACGCTGTGAAATTGAGGTACTCCTTTGTACGCTCAACCCATTTCTTTTATAAAAATTAACCCTTGCGATGAAAGTTCCTTTGCGATCTCTAATGCCTTTAGCTGACACAGTTCGGTTGACACACCATATCCCAATTCCCGCCTTTCTGTCACATATTTATCAAGTTTTTTTTTAATTTCTGGAAACTGTACACTCGGTCCACAAAAAGCTCTACGATCACCACTACATGTTAATAGCACATTTTTCTTCTATCTCCAATTGCGAATACACGACTTGTCAATATCGTATTTCCTACAGGCGGCACTATTTCCAATAATTTTGGTTCCCGAACTACTTTCAGTTTCTCACTCGCAGTAAAAGATCGCAAACGCTTTGTGGAATTCATGTTGATACTCTGAGAACGTGTGTGAGACTGACGCCAAGCGCGGAAGTAGCGTATACTGAGAGCGGAGAGAGCATTGTCGCCAAGCCACGCCGGCGGTGATGCCCGATTTACGCACATTCGGAAAGATAAATTTCTCTAAATTTTAGATAAGACCCGCACCCAATTTTGGAAGCGATATTTTCGAAAAAACAATGCTGGTGGTATTCGAGATTATACGGTATTTTAGGTTCAGAAGGTTAAATAGACGATGTCACTTGACCTATCCAAGGCTTTTCATTAGGTGGATCATGGTAGATTTCTGATGAAAATGAGGGTTATTGGCCTAGACTAACTCAAAATTAGAGTAGGTGTAGCATTCACTGTCGGCAGCCCTGAAAATGGTTTTCCGTGGTTTCCCATTTTCACACCAGGCAAATGCTGGGGCTGTACCTTAATTAAGGCCACGGCCGCTTCCTTCCCACTCCTAACCCTTCCCTGTCCCATCGTCGCCATAAGACCTATCTGTGTCGGTGCGACGTAAAGCAACTAGCAAAAAAAAAAAAAAGTGTAGCATTATTTTGCTGCTGGGACAAAACTTCCTATGTGCAGCAATGGGTGGAAATGAGATTTTGCCACTACTGGAAAGCCCAGACCACGCTCTACAACCTGACCAAAACATCCTATGTGACATTTCAAAATTATAGCTTCTATTCCAGAAAATATTTCACTTCCTATGTGACACTGCCTTTGGAATGCCAGCAAAATCTCCTATGTGGATTGCAGCATACATAGGAGCTTTTCCACACCTACAACTCTTTAAAAATTGCAAGTACAAAAGCTTCTATGTGTTCTTGCTATTCACATAGGTGATATTGGGTGTATTTGACAGTCTATTGAAATGCACTTAAGTGCTTTGTATTGAATAAAATTGCAGAAATTTGCCACGAAAAATATGTGGCAGGTGAAACTGATTTGGGAAATGCATGAATAACAAAACAAACTAAGAACTAGGGGATACAGAAGCGTTTATAATCTTTTGATGGTTACATCTTTATTGGTATGAGCTAACAGTGAAAAGTTAAGTAACTATAACAACAGATACATATATTCATGAAGCATAATATTGTTGTTTTAGGTGGCAGTACACACCACAGTAATTGTTTGCATGGGATATTGGAAAGCGGGGTTTCTGATTCCAAATTGTTTCTTTAGTGCGCTAACAGTCTTTCATTGTATCACAGTTTTCATTACGTGTGTGCTGTACATGGATTATTAGCATTTCTGTGTGCCTTTAAGGGAATTATGATGTACACTGCACCCGTCACCGAAATGGATAGCAAATTATTTTCCCAGCGGCTCAAATTCTTTTCAAGGTATTCCATTTCACAGGAAAAATCTGAAGATTTTCCATTAAGTTCCGCTTAACGTGAGTCCAATGAAGATTCAAGACCGATCGTAGACGCAAGACTCAGTAAGGAGTTCACCAAACTGAAGTGCCGAGGTTGTAAATCCATAATAAATTCTATTCAGACACCTACGCAGTAGATTACTTATTTATCTTACCAACTAACTTATGGACTAAGGAAAATAATGAAAGCATTCACCACTCACAAGTTCTATAAAAATCATAACATTTGTTTAAATAGAAAGTTGCCCTAGGGAAAAGTAATTTGATTTATGGTAGTATTTTCTACGTGACTATATACAGATAATAATTCCAAGTCAGCACTGGCTCGTATAAAAGAAAAGAAAATATGATGTTAACTTATTTACACCTTCTCCGAAATGAAATCAAATATAGATGTTATTATTTACAAATAATTACAGGTCATCCACAGTCTCCATTGAAAAAAAATTCATTAAGTTGATACAGATATCGTCTTGATGTTAAAACGGCTCATTATCGCCCGAACTCAGGTAATAAGATCTGAATAAAATGTCTAGATTAGTAGAATGAAACATAAATAACTGAAAATAAATATAAATATAAATCTGAACTCATTTAGTTCGGTCTTTCTTCTTGTATATGTTTCAGTAACGACTTACGGGCTAAGGCTTATTTCCCTAATGCCTATTAAATCTGGCTCCTAGCCTATCATTTCTCTATCTCTTATACTCATATAAAATGCAAATCCAAATAACCACCGTTTCAGAAGAAATATATTATCTTCTTATCTATCCAATTTTTTTGATTCGCATATATATTTATTTCAGGCTCGATGTGCTTCCTATTCCTCATATTTCATAATATTATCCTCTATTCGCAAGTTACTCAGTTCAGTTAGGCAGTCTGAATATAAATACCACATATTTATGCTTTGGAATATATTACCGCGACTATTAATATCATGTTTGTATTTGGGCTTAAACACCGTTAAAGAATATGTCAAAGTACTTTCATACTTCAAATACAGCATCCACTACTATTATCTATCTCAATTAGATCTCAATTAAATTCCAATATATATTATTCATACCTTAGTTTAGGTCATTCCCGCGACGTACTCAGTTTAACGTATATGCATCGTTTCATATGACTCCTTACCTATTATAGATGTGACATAGCATTTCCTTAAATACCTGCAATCCTTGGCTTCACCGTAACTCGTAAAATAAACATCCACCTTTCATAAAACCTTCACTTATTTCGCCGACTTACCATACTGTAACATCATTTCAAATACTCAAATTGCAGTTTCAATACCATAACTTGTGATACTAACGTTGCAATATTCTAACATTGCCATGCTAAATATGTCACAATTGCCTTTCACTTTAACACATCTCAATAAAGTTATATACTATAACCCCAAAATGAGTTCAATACTCTCATATCGTCGTGCAAGGAGTACGTAATTCTACAACTTCACATCTGGCGCGCGGACCAAACATGACGTAAACATATAGTATAACCAATGCGAGATTTATCGAAATACCAGAATATGTGTTAACTCTGAGCGATCAGCTGTTATTTAAAGACACTTTATCCATACTCTCATGTAACTCACTGCTATTCAGACCAACATGCGGTAACGTGTATGTAATGTAATAGAAATCTTATTCTACACTGCCTTATCATATTATTCTAGACTTAAATATCACACTTCACTTCTATAATTCACATGCACTCTTAATTAGGTGGATTATATACCAACTTCTCAGCACATGCCGAAATAAACACATATACAAATCAAAATTTATAACTAAATGTAAAGACTTAGCTCGTTTGTTGTCACATCTGGTCAAGTTGTTCGTCCTTCACTGGAATGTATTCAGCTCTGCGGTCAGGATCCGGGTTTGGTCATCATTCCTCCTCTGGTTCGGAACCGAATTCTGGTAGGTAGTGCTCCTCTGTCATCATGGTGTGGTCATCAGGTCGGATGATGCATTTCTCATCATGGGCTGGTCATCTGGTTGGGCTATACCTCTCCCCAGTTTGGTCCATCATACATGCTTAGCAGTTGAACATCATGTTACTTCTGTTGGCAAGAAAAATATACATCTCTGAGAAGAAAATTGTCATAATACAATCCATCTGATAATATTGTTTCCCCAGTTATTATTCTTTCTCTTCCTTTGAACTATAATTCTGATCTCTTCGGGATTAAGTATAACGTGTATATATATATATATATATATATATATATCAACTATTCCAGGGGAAATCTCCAAATGTAGCTCAATAATATCTCAATTTATTCTTCTTCAGCTTGAATGAGACCAAGATAGTCTTCTTTCCGTAATATATATATATCTCTCTTGCGGTTTGAAGGGTCTCGCAGAATGTGATAAGCTTGGTTTTAGAATGCTGCCGAGCGTATTTTACCATATTTTGCTTATCTATTATATCCCAGCTAATTCTGGTTTCTCTGTAGGACGATTATGTTATTCGTTTTCCCACGAAAATATCTTCTTCAAGAATCTCTCCGAAAACTCTTGTATTATCGTCAAATATACAGCTCGTTTCTCGGTCAACGTCTTCACTCTTCCGATGCAGATTTTTAAGTAAGGTTTTTAACAATACTGAAAATCTGATCCTGACAGCCTCTCGGTGGTCTGAAACCACACTGGTTTTCATCCAACTTCCTCTCGACGACTGATCGCACCCTCCCTTCCAAGATGCCAGTGAATACTTTGCCTGGTATACTAATCAATGAGATACCTCGATAGTTGTTGCAATCCTTCCTGTTCCCTTGCTTATAGATAGGTGCAATTACTGCTTTTGTCCAATCTGAAGGTACCTTACCAACACTCCACGCTAATTTTACTACTCTATGAAGCCATTTCATCCCTGACTTCCCACTATACTTCACCATTTCAGGTCTAATTTCATCTATTCCTGCTGCCTTATGACAGTGGAGTTTATTTACTATCCTTTCCACTTCCTCAAGCATAATTTCACCAACATCATTTTCCTCCTCCTCATGAGCTTGGCTGTTTGCAACACCACCATGATGATTTCCTTTTACATTGAGAAGATGTTCAAAATATTCCCTCCACCCCTCCAGTGATTCCCTGGGATCTATTATGAGTTCACCTGAGTTACTCAAAACACTGTTCATTTCGTTTTTCCCTCCCTTCCTAAGATTCTTTTCCAGGTTATTACCAAAATCTTCCCATGACTTCTTTTTGGATTCAACAACTATTTGTTTCGCTCTGTTTCTTTCATCTACGTACCAATCCCTGTCTGCCTCGGCCCTTGTTTGGAGCCATTTCTGATAAGCCTTCTTTTTACGTTTACAGGCTGCTCTCACTTCCTCATTCCACCAAGATGTTCGCCTTTTCCCATCTTTACACACAGTTGTTCCTAGGCATTCCCTTGCTGTTTCTATTACAGCATCCCTGTATGCCACCCATTCACTTTCTATATCCTGAACCTGCTTACTGTCTGCTGTTCGAAACTTCTCACTAATCATATCCATGTACTTCTGTCTAATTTCCTCGTCCTGGAGATTTTCTACCCTTATTCGTTTGCAGACAGATTTCACTTTCTCTACCCTAGGCCTAGAGATACTTAGTTCACTACAGATCAGATAGTGGTCTGTGTCATCAAAAAATCCGCAAAAATCTCGTACATTCCTAACAGATTTCCTGAATTCAAAGTGTGTTAAGATATAGTCTATTATGGATCTGGTACCCCTAGCCTCCCATGTGTAGCGGTGAATAGCCTTATGCTTGAAGAATGTATTCGTAACAGCTAAACCCATACTAGCACAGAAGTCCAGCAAACACTTCCCATTCCCATTAGCTTCCATATCTTCCCCACATTTACCAATCACCCTTTCGTATCCTTCAGTTCTATTCCCAACTCTCGCATTGAAATCGCCCATTAGCACTATTCTATCTTTGCTGTTGACCCTGACCACGATGTCACTCAATGCTTCATAAAACTTGTCAACTTCATCCTCATCTGCACCCTCACATGGTGAATATACTGAGACAATTCTCGTCCTAATTCCTCCCACTGACAAATCTACCCACATCGTTCGCTCATTTATGTGCCTAACAGAAACTATGTCGCGTGCAATGGTATTCCTGATAAAGAGCCCTACCCCAGACTCTCCCCTTACCCGAATATCACTTACTCTTAGCACATCCAGATGCATCCTCTTTGCTGACTCAACCAGTTCTACCTTCTTTCTTCCATAAGCCCCATTAATATTGATAGCTCCCCATCGAATTCCATTTCGTTCGCGAAGTTGTTTCCAAGGAGTCCCTAGCCTGTCAAATGGGAGTGGGACTCCATTACTCCCATAGGTCCGAGGCTTGCTTAAAGTGTTCTGAGCTCGGTAAATTCATGAAGCAGGATGCTGCCCTACTTGCACATAGTCCAAGTGAGGATCTCTCTTCTAACGGGTTATGGACCACCGGTGAATTGTATGGTCCTAGCCGCCTGAGCACAAGGAGGGCCACGACTCAGAATATGTCCGAGATGCCCACTCCCATTCCATAGCAACTGGTATCCTGACTCTCAGGACCACTTACGAGGCCATTCAGCTTTTGCCCATGGTTCACGAACTAGGACGTGACTCACAAACATGAAACATCTTATTTATTATCATATTAAGTTGTTGTTGTTGTTGTTGTTGTTGTTGTTGTTGTTGTTATTATTATTATTATTATTATTCCATGCACTTGGAATGCACAGCAGAAACTTTAGGAAATGCCGAAGGTGCAATTGCTGATTTCAGAGGACCTTTACTATCTGTTAAAACATTGGCGATATTTCATCAGTCTAATGGAGTTCTGCAGACAACCTTATGAATCTGTTAGGCTCATCTCAGATGTTAACTGAAGGTCAGTCCTGTACAAAAGAACTGGAGGAGGAAGCAGTAAGTGGATCTCTAGGTAATCTAAATGTAAGTGAAGCTGAAACAATGCAAGTCAAGAGTCCTGAGGCACAGATTTTGACAGAAAAGAAAGACAACAATCTAAATCAGAGAGAGTGAAGGGAAGAAATTTAGGAATTAAACAGGATTCTTTAACTAGCAAACTACAAAGAAAAATTAAAGCTAGATGCAATCACATAGGTTTAGTAAAGCATACCAAAAGATCATTTCTTTGTACGAAAATCATGTTTTGGAATATTCAATCTTGGGGTGAAAAAAGAATGTTTGGTAGAGGATTGGTGATTCAAGGAATGTGATCCGAAGATGAAGCAAGGAAGGAGATGAAATTAAGGAGTTTCTGAAGAAAATCTGCGGTAATGATATATATCTAGGAACAGCAAATGGAGAACGTGTACGAGTTCGTCGCACATTCTTCATTAATACTCTCACCATAGGAGAAGACTGTTTTAAGAGATGGACCAAGAAGGAAGAGAAGTAACAGAACGAAGATAGTACGGAAGAAGATAGTGAAGAACATGTACCAGAAACAGTGGACGCGGAAAACTGAATAGAAAGCAGAAGAAAATGAGAGATCAAGAAAACATTAAGAATTGGCTTAATCTTTTGTCAGAGGCCCCATGTCACTACTGCAGAAAGTCTACTTCACGGATCTACGTGGATTCAACATTCCTATCCAAGTCAAACACGTACAGGGTTTTTAAAGTTTGATGTGAAGAAAATTGCGTAGATACAACCTGCAAAACCATTTTCATGGAGATGCTAGAGGAAGAAAAGATTGCAGTCCACCTCTCTAGAAAAGACCAGTGTGATACTTGTTGTGGATATAAACTTGGACAAGTAACAGAAGAAAACTCAGGTACACATATTACGTAAGCAAAAGGCCAAAGAGCTTAAAGATATATACAAAAATGAAGCCTCTGATGAACACGTTGTGGTAACCATGGACTTGCAAAGTGTACTTTTGTGTCCTAGGCTGTTAGCATCAAAGGCATACTATAAACAAAAGCTTCAATTACACAGCTTTACGATTTATAATCTGCATAACTGCAAGGTAGCACTATGTATGGCACGAAGTAAATGGGGGTGTCAGCATATGAATTTACAACTTGCATAATGGATTATATAGAGAATGTACCACAATGCAAACAGGTAACACTAGTTTCAGATTGGTATAATTATCAATACAGGAAGAGGAAATTCGCTAGTGCATTAAGTGATTGTGCTAAAGGAAAGAGCATCACAGTTGAGCAGTTATTCCTGGAGAAGGGCCATACTATGATGAAATGTAGTAGCATTCATTCCAGTCTGTAGCACTATTTCACACCACTCATCAATTCCCCAATGGATTATGTGGGGCGAATGCGACAAGCAAGACCAAATCATCTGTACCAGATTAAGAATCTTCACTTTACTTTCTTTAAGAATTATGAAGATCAAAGTCCAATTTATCATCTGTAAGCCCAGGGAAGAAAATGGGTGATCCTGTTGTTACTGATACTTCCGAACTGCAGTGCTTATCACACGGTGTCATCAAGTACAAGATTCGTCACATTGGAGAATGGAGGACGCCTCCTTGCAGGAGAAAACAAGCATGCTTTGTGTGTGTGTGTGTGTGTGCGTGCGTGCGTGCGTGCGAGCGAGCGCCATGTCGTTCCATCGTAAGCGATGGGTCGGCAAACGAGGCTTTTCCACCAGTTGCGGTCCCTGAACTTCTCTCCTTCTTCAATGCTTTCCAAAGTATGTCTTCTCTGTTGAATGTCAATCTTCACCATGTCCTTGTACCTGAGTCTTGGTCGCCCTCTTGGTCTTTTGTCTTCAAGTTTTAGATCGTACATTTTTTTTTGGTAATCTATTATCACCCATGCGTCTCATATATCCATACCATCTCAGTCGCTGCACTGTTATTTTGTCCTGCAGTCTTGCAACTTGAGCTTGCTTGCGGATTTCCTCATTACGGACTCTGTCCCTCCGTGTTTTGCCGATCATGCTACGGACAAATTTCATTTCTGCTGCCTGGATTCTACTAACATCTTTGTTTCTCATGGTCCATGTTTCGCAACCATAGGTCAGGATTGGTACGTAATAAGTTTCATATATGACTCTCTTACATTTTGTTGGTAGTTTCTTGTTCCATATTATGTCTTTAACTATTTTGTAAAAGTTGCTACCTGCCTGAATTCTGTGGGAAATTTCCTTATCTATAGAACCAGTATCAGAGATAATACTTCCAAGATATTTGAATTGATGGTTCATCTGTAGCTGTTTCCCCTCCATTTCAATGTGTCCCATTGGTTGCCCGTATCTCTTCATGACCATAACCTCACTTTTCTCTTGGCTGAAGATGAGTCCATATTCTTTAGCAGATTCTGCCCAGGTGTTTATTTGTCCTTTAAGATCTTCTTTAGAGTCTCCCCACAAGCAAATATCATCCGCGAACAATATAACTTTCATTTTCTTACCTCCAATGGATTGGTGAACTTTTCTCTGAAACTCGTTCATCACAGTGATGAAAAGAAGAGGAGACAGAACACCACCCTGTCTTAACCCAGATTTTATATCAAAGGTTTCAGTCATTCCTACAGGTGTTTTGACTTTACTTCGGGTATCTTCATACAAATTCTTGATCCGGTGTATCATGTCATCCTGTATTCCAATTTTCTTCAGTGCTTCCCACACCTTCTCTCTATTCACTGTATCAAATGCTTTCTTGATATCCAGAAAGGCTAACCACAAATCTCGGTTGTGTTCATAGTATTTTTCCATTAACTGACGGACTGTAAAGATTAAATCAGTTGTTGATCTCCCCTTCCTGAATCCATACTGTTCTTCGAAGAGGTTCTCTTCAATAAGGGGTCTGATTTTACGCTCTATAATTCTTTCATAAAGTTTACCAACTTGAGATGTTAAAGTGATGCCTCTATAGTTGGAACATTTCTTTCTGTCTCCTTTCTTGAAGATTGGAATTATGATGCCTGTTTTCCAATCGACTGGTATGTCCCTTTCTTTCCAGATCTTACGAAAGAGTCTGTAGATCCAATGTTTCCCAGAAATGCCCATTGCCTTGATCATTTCTCCATTAATTTCATCAGCCCCTGCTGATTTTCCAGTTTTGATGTATTTCCAGGCATATTCTACATCATTCCATGTTAATTCTAACCTGTTGTCAGAGGCAGACTTGCAGGAGGTAGTACCGGTACTGTCTTTTTGTGCAGGCTGCATGCAATTCACATTTAGTAATTCATCAATGTAAGTCCTCCAAGTCTCTTTGATCTTCTCATCTTCAGTGATCAGATTTTCATTATCATCTCTTAGGTATTTGGAGTGTTCTTTATCTCTTTTTTTATTTTTCATCATCTCATATAACATTTTCTTATTACCATTAACATCCTCTTTCAATTCATCACTCCAGTTGTTCAACCACTTCTCTTGTTCTTCTGTAACAACTTTGTTTGCTTGTTTTTTAGCAACCCTGTATAGTTCCTTATGATCAGTCCGGTTCTTGAAATATTTTCTGAACATGTTGTTCTTGTTCAGGACAGCAGTTCTTGTTCTTTCATTCCACCATGGAGTTTCCTTCCATCTTCTTGGGCCACTGGTTCGTCCACAAACCTTCTCAGTTATCAGTACTAGATTTTCTTTCAGATCCTTTCATTCCTCCTCAACTGTTCTTTCATCTGTCTTTGGTATCACTGTTTTGATGTTTTCTTGGAACTCTATTATTCTATCATTGTCCTTCAGCTTCCAGGTCTTGAGTTTCTTTATCTGTGTGGTTCTTACTACTTTTAACTTGTTAAACTTTAAGTATCCAATGAGGAGTCTATGATCACTTTCCAGGGAGACACTAGGAATCACTTTTACATCTAACAGTCTATTTTGTAGTTGTTTCTCGATCAAAAAGTAATCTATAAGAGATTCACTTTTTCCATCCCATCCATATCTTGTGACCTTATGGCTTTTTTTTTTTTGATACCATGAGTTCCCTATTATAAGGTTGTTCGTCAGGCAGAGGTCAAGTAGTCTAGTTCCTTCTGGGTTTCGTGGACCCCATCCATGTGCTCCTAGAATACTTTCATATCCATCCCTCACAGTTCCTACTTGAGCATTCATATCCCCTATGATAATTGTTCCATATCCTCTTATTCTTTCCTCTATGTCTTCTTCAAAATGTTCTTTTTCTTTATCTTCACAACCAGTCTGTGGTGCATAGCACTGAATGATGTTGGTGTTCTGGAAAGAATCCAATTTCAGCATTATGTGAAGAATCCGATCAGAAACATATTTTACTTCTACTACATGATCTTTCATTTGATGATCCATAACAACACCAACTCCATTTTTTGCTTGATCTCCACCTGACCAAAATAGATGGTATTCCTCTCTGAGTTCCTTAGATCCTTTTCCCTTCCACTTGGTTTCACTGAGTCCCAGTATGTTTAGGTTCCTTGTTTTCATTAAGTCTACACATTCCTCTATTTTGCCAGTTAGTGTCAGAATGTTTAGCGTGGCAATTTTGATTTCAGTCTCATATCGAGTTTTGTGTGTTCTGCTCTTTGATTGTGATGGAGCATCGGGTATTGAACCGTCATTAATATCATTACCAATGAGGGAACTAGAGTCATTATTCTGGTGATTATAATATTTCCATCTGAGGCCTCGTTTAGTTTTGAAAGCAATTCCAAATTATTCAGAAGCTGGCTTGCTGGGCCTATCACTTCAGAAGATTTTTCTGTCGGGGTTATCTCCCTTAGCCTTTAATAGTCCCCTATCAACCTGCAAGGCAGAAGGCCCTGAGTCAGATCTCAGGGATCAGATATTGCCTCTTCCGCCAGATCCGCCGTACCAGTGATTTTCACTTCCGCCTTCACTGCCGTTGAGGTCTTCACCCGCATCCCTGGGCATGGGTTCTGTGTTATACCCCACAGGACTGGGTCCCCGACTGAACTCAGCCATCCTATCACTACCCCCGCGATGTGGACGCGCCAGACAGGAATTACTCAAGTGGAGGAATAGGGAAGGTGACCCTATCTCCCTTGAGCCGAGTTAATGGTTGTGTATGGTGCCACAACCTAAGGCATATATATTGATTTTTATGTACTGTACCATTATTCCTGCAATTATTTTAATTTGAACTATTAATTTGATAGACTTTAAAATAGTAAATAAAATATGTAATCTAAATAAACAAATCTCCTATGTGTCATTATGCAAAAACTGAAATATCCTATGTGCAACATGTAAAAGATTATGTTAATTTTTTTAGTTTATGTAGACATTCTGCAGATATTTAAACATCAAATAGAGCCAATGGATAATTATATGCAAGAATTGCTCATAATCTTGGTCATTAACTACATCTATTAAAAATGAAAAAGTTTTTTCTCTCTCCTGTAAAACTTTGTTTTACATATGAGAGGTTTCTTTCTGGCAGCGACAATTATCTGATCCTGTAGTGATTAAGAGGGAGTGTTCTGCAACACTGGTGTAGCCAAGGGGGGGGGGGGGGGGGCAGTGGGGCCAGGCCCCCCCAAAATATTTCCTGAAACTAGAGCGATGATCAGCCGTTGTTTTACGTACGGTACGAACAACTTAAAAACGTACGCCGAAATGTTAAGTTAACGTAGCGACAAGAATCTACTAGCAGGGCTCAATAGAGCCATACATAATTCTCCATATTTGTACTGCTTGAATGAAAGGAAGACACTTAGGATTGTGATGCGCGGGGATATTTCCCTGTAGAGGCCTCAGTATTGAGAATGTAACCGTGTGTTGACAAATGTCAAGACATGAAGAAAGGGGCAATTAGCAAGGGATTACTCAGTAGGGGGCCGGAACGTGACCACCGAGATAACGGGGGGCCACGTCCAGAAACAGTTGCAAGCTTACAACATCGTGTCAGCTTTTGCATATTGGTTCCAGGAAACAACAATGTCCTAGGGATATTCGGGTTGTACCGTGGTTGAGAGATGTGCTGTGTTTAATTTGCAGCGCTGGGAAGACTGTGACAGGATTGTGAGCTGCACGTTAGCTCCTCATTTTGTGCCATATAAGTAACTTTTTTTTTTTTGAAGAGGGACCGTTCTGTCACTGAGAAGCCACCACCATGTGCATCCTCGGTAAGTGATGAAAAAGTTTTTTTAACTTTTAAAATAGCAAGACAATCGCGGAGTCGTGCCTAAGTTCGATAGGTAGGCCTATAAATTTTGTCAAATGCCCGGGGACTGATTGGAACCTCAAATGGCACCATCAAAAGTGTGGGTAACTATTTTGTAATTGGCGGGCGTGATAACTCGGTTCCAATGGTTCTATCTTCTCATCAGGATGGCCCAGGCTTGAATCGCAGTCGATACATGAAACATTTTTAAAATGGGAAGTCACGTTCTATTGATACGGATTCTACTTAAAACACAGATCCCGTCCCTTACGTTTCCTTACACTTTTGAGCCAGAGCCGCATCATTTATGGTGGCTTATTTTGAGTATCCAACCATTCTTCGGACTTACCTTGTACCTTAAATGGTGAGTGGATGCAGTTGCGTACCCACAAAATAACTTCAGTGGGTGGGATGTAAGTCCAGGCTAGTAGTGTTGATACAACTTTTCCTTGGAAGGGGGTGTGAAAAGATTTTTACTTTTATTTAGAATTTGCTTTACGTCGCACCGTAGGTCTTTGGCGACGATGGGAAAGGAAAGGGCTGAGAGTGGGAAGAAGCGGCCATGACCTTAATTAAGGTACAGCCCCAGCATTTGCCTGGTGTGAAAATGAGAAACCACAGCAAAACCATCTTTACGGCTGCCGATAGTGGTGTTTGAACCCACTATCTTCCGGATGCAAGCACACAGCTGTGCGCCCCTAACCGCACGGCCAACTCGCCCGGTGGATATAAAAAGGAAACTGGTCCTATCGAGTGCAGTGACGGATCTTCAGTAGATATTGTTGGTTTTGATTGTTATCATGTACAATCATAGCTTCTGTACTCTTAACATACACCGGCTGCATTATTGAAACTGTTCGTAAAATTGATAATATCGTTCTTCGTTTGTGAGGAAGTAGAATCTTTATTTAATTTGCCTTCTTAAAAAAGGAACCACTTTGGTACTACACTCCGTGAAGGTGACTACCTTCCAGGCCGTAGATATTTCGATTACGGGAGACTCAAGGAAAACTCTACTGCACCCAAAAACAAAGTTGTATTCTCCCAATCCCATGCCTTTCTTAACTCTGTCAGTGCCGGGAATCAAATGCAGAATGCCTTAAGTCAAATTCGAAAATAAGGAGACCTAAAAGTAACCAACCTGCCCCACGGTGTAGGGGTAGCGTGCCTACCTCTTACCGGAGGCCACGGATTCGATTCCCGGCCATGTCAAGGACTTTTACCTGGATCTGAGGGCTGGTTCGAGGTATACTCAGCCCACATGTTTATAATTGAGGAGCTATCTGACTGTGAGATGGCGGCCCTGGTCTAGAAAGCCAAGAATAACGGTGGAGAGGATTCGTCGTGCTGACCACACGACACCTCATAATCTGCAGGCCTCCGGACTGAACAGCCGTCGCTTGGTAGGCGATGGCGCTTCGGGGCTGTTACGTCTTGGAGTTTGGTTTGGAAAAGTGAACAGAGAAGGAAGCAACACCCCTGCAAAGCTCCTTAGCTTCCAGCTAGTTCTTCTGTCCGGCCTCGTGCATTTAGGACAGTAAGAAAACGTACGCCTTAATAAATGCTCCTCATAAAACCTTTGTAAAAATACTAACTGCATCTATTTATAACAATAATCACAAACGCCTTCTTTTCATGTGGCTCAGTTGGTTGTGTCTCTGTCCTTCTGAGTCCGAGTTCGCAGGTTCAAATCCCGGCTCGGATCGGTAACCCTTAAAACGGTGTTGAAATGGCAACAGCTCAATGTCATTGGTTTCTGACACGTTAATAAAAATTATACATACGAATATTAGCGTCACAAAACTCTATACTACTATATTCTGTATCCCAGGCTTGCGAGGAAAGTAATTAACAATTTACTTTACGTCACACCGACACAGATAGGTCTTATGGCGGCGGTGGGATAGGAAAGGCTTAGGAGTGGGAAGGAAGTGGCCGTGGCCTTAATTAAGGTACAGCTCCAGCATTTGCCTGGTGTGAAAATTGGAAACCACGGGAAAACATTTTCAGGGCTGCCGACAGTGGGGTTCGAATCCACTATCTCCCGGATGCGAGCTCACAGCTGCGTGGCCTTAACCGCGTTGGAAACTAATAGGACAAGGTAAACCCTACATAGCATATGTTGTAACGCGTGTTTTTCTTTACCAACTAACAAAATATCTATACCCATACGCTTTACATTTATTTATTTATTTATTTATTTATTTATTTATTTATTTATTTATTTATTTATTAGTGCCTTCAGTACAGTGGCGAAGTTAGGGCTCCAGGGCCTCTCGCGCACTTAACCACATACTTATCCGAATCTTCACTCTTCTCAGGTTTTCCTTTATCTGGGCTATTCTTTGTTTTCTCTGATAATAAGTTTAAATGTAGAACATGAGTAGAGATTTAACTAGAGTGTGGTTCCAGTGTATGGGACCCTCACCAGGATTACCTGATCCAAGAACTGGAAAAAATCCAAAGAAAAGCAGCTCGATTTGTTCTGAGTGATTTCCGACAAAAGAGTAGCGTTGCAAAAATGTTGCAATGTTTGGGTTGGGAAGAATTGAGAGAAAGAAGAAAAGCTGCTCGACTAAGAGGTATGTCCGAGCTGTCAGCAGAGAGATGGCGTGGAATGACATTAATAGACGAATAGGTTTGAATGGCGTTTATAAAAGTAGGAAAGATCACAATATGAAGATAAAGTTGGAATTCAAGAGGACAAACTGGGGCAAATATTCATTTATAGGAAGGGGAGTTAGGGATTGGAATAACTTACCAAGGGAGATGTTCAATAAATTTCCAATTTCTTTGAAATCATTTAGGAAAAGGCTAGGAAAGCAACAGATAGGGAATCTGCCACCTGGGCGACTGCCCTAAATGCAGATCAGTATTGATTGATTGATCTTAAATAAAATACTGAGATAATTAAAATAGTTAAAACTACATAAATTAATAGAAGTGAAAATACATTTAAATAAATTACTTACTAAATTAATATTAAAAACTCTTAAAAATGGCTAATCCTCAGGAACACACACATTCATACTTCAACCATTCAGTCAGCTGTCCTCAGCAGGTAGTCTCGGCAGGTGACCTTAAATAGTGATTTTAAAAAGCTAGTTTCTCTGACCTGAACTGGCAGGGAATTACATAATCTGGCAACAGTCACCACAAATTGTCTATTAATTTTATTTGTGCGGTGCAGTGAAATAGAAAGAATGAATCTAGAACGCGTATTTAAGTTGTGAAATGATGATAAAAAGATGAATTTAGAAGAAATATACATTGGTTGACTTTCAGCTACCACTCTGATCACCATCTTTAAAGTGTGTAGCTGCCGACGTTTATCAGACATCAGCCATGAGACAGCCTGATAGTATGGGGTGATATGAACATCGTACCCGATATTGTAAATAAATCGCAGGCAGGAATTCAGTGCTCGTTGATGTTTAAGTGTTTCTTCTCTCGTCATGTCAACTAAAACGACGTCACAATAATCAAGGATAGGGAGCATGAGTGTCTGTATTCGTTTGGCCTGTAGCTTAAATGGAAATACATCTCTCTGCCGTTTAAGAGGGTGAAGAAGTCCAAAAATCTTTTCACTTATTTGTTTCGTGTGATCAGACCAATCAGCTGCTTCATTCATCATTACGCCGGGATTTTACACCGTTTTACTGTAGGGAATAATTCAGTAGGATAGGCGGGATTGTGACATTGTTTGAGCAGCTCAGTAATTTTCGTGATCCAATTATAATTGTCTGAGTTTGGTTTTTTTTTTTTTTTTCCAGTTTAGTATAAGAGAGCTTCATTGTGCATATACGGTACACTGAGTCGTCGGAGGTCTCCGTTAATATTTTGTCTTGCAGTGTCGATATATTTGAAGATCGTCAGCACAGAGGTTGTGTGTATTTTCCTGTCACAGATGGTATGTCATTGATAAAAATACAGAAAATTAGGGGCTGTAGAATACTGCCCTGTGGGGCAACATTAAGTTTCATTTTCCATTTAGAGGCCTTGTCGTTTACTGTTACACGCTGTTGACGGTTACTCAGATAAGAACTAAATGCCTTAAGCACAGCCAGGTCGAAATTTAGCAGATCTATTTTCTTTATCGTAGTCGGAATTACTATAGTATCAGAGGCGCTACTGAAGTCAAGGAGGATACGTATAGTGAGCAGTCATTTGTCCATAGCGTTTCTAATGTCTTCAGTAACCTTCAAAAGAGCTGTCGCAGTACTGTGGCCCTTCTCAAATCCAGATTGTAAAGGGTACAAAAGAGCATTTTTATTTAGGTATTCCAGAACTTCCTCGTATATTAAACGTTCAAAGTCTTTAGAAAGCACAGGGAGTACGGACATAGGACGATAGTCAGAGGGTGATTGTGGGTCTAAACTCTTAGGTACCAATATAATATTGGCTGTTTTCCAGACAGTAGGGAAAGTTCCGTTTAGAATGGAAATTCTAAGTTCCCATGGAGGGAATTAGATATTTTTCCACCAATAAAGCATATAAAAATCTGATCAAAAATTAGATGGATCGCTTTTCAGGCGTTTGCTCTATTAACCAGCGTTTCGTCTTAGGTCTGACACTAGACTCCTCAGAGTGGGATGTGTCAGACCCTACCCACTGACGCTGGGGTGTATGCAGGTGAACTTATCAGAAGCCTATTTAACAGGCACAGTCTGATAACTGCATGCGGGAGATAAAACTCTACAATGGAATCGATGCCCGCCTAGCAATTCCGAATGGAAATTCTAAGTTCCCATGGAGGGAATAGAGCAAATGCCTGAAAAGCCCAACATCTAATTTTTGATCGGATTTTGATATGCTATATTGGTGGAAAAATATCTAATTCCCTCCATGGGAACTTAGAATTTCCATTCAGAATTGCTAGGTGGGCATTAATTCCATTGTGGAGTTTTATCTCCCGTATGCAGTTATCAGACTGTGCCAGTTAAATAGGCTTCTGATAAGTTCACCTGCATACACCCCAATGTCAGTGTAGGGTCTGACACATCCCACTCTGAGGAGTCTAGTGTCAGACTTAAGACGAAACACTGGTTAATAGAGCAAACGCCTGAAAAGCCATACATCTAATTTTTGATCGGATTTTGATCGAAAGTTCCGTTTAGTAAACAGTAGTTCAGTATGTGCGTCAGTATAGGCGAGATAGCACCCATAATGTTATGCATAAAAGTAATAGGAATATCATCTACACCTGTAGTCTTCGAATTAATCGAGTACAAAGCCTTTTAACCTGATTTTCTGTGACACTGTGAAATGTGAATGGTGGATTGGCTGGAGGAGAGGGCGGTGAGTCGGTGCAGTTAATTTGGGTAGGTTGATTATTTATTCTGCTAAAGTAATCGTTCAGTTTGTCAAGTGGAATGTCAGGAGTTGTCTGTTTCTGTTGATGTTTTGCTATTCCCAGAGCTCTAAGCTGGTCCCGTGCGCGATTAGAATTTAGGTTGTTAGCTAGATTCCGAAAATATATACATTTTTAAAAATTTCTGATTAACTGCTTTGTGCGATTTCTTAAGATGCGGTTAGATTCGAAGTCTGTGTCATCTAGGGTTTGTTTATAATGTCGAAATAACGAGTCACGGTGGGCCATCATTCTCTTGCCTTCATCATCTAGCCATGGACAAGAAGGACGAGAAACCTGTATTCGACGCGTGTGTGTATATCTTTGCCGCATTATTTGTATAAAATGTCACTTCTTTATTGCTTATCACATGGCCATTATTATAATAACATTACCGTATTTATTCTAAACCAGAATATTGCATCTTTACTCAAACGGTTTATTCTTGCATTCATTTCACTTGTACTTGGAATATATGAAATGCTGCAGTTATGTTGGGATGGGAGTAACAGAGGTAGCTGGGGGACGGGGGTTGTCGCCCAAGAAGTCCAGACACCCCAGGAGTTTTAACGAATGTACTTTTATTGAGCATTTTATATATAATGTACATTAATATTAGCTTACGGAGTCCGACTCATTGGCTGAATGATCATTGTTGAGGCTTTCGGTTAAAACGGTCCCAGGTTCGATTCTCGGCTTGGTCGGGGATTTTAATCGCATCTGATTCATTCTTCTGGCTGGGGACTAGGTGTTTGTCCCAACATATTCATATTCAGACAACATACTACACCACCAACCACCAAAGAAACACACAACACTGATTACATCCCTCTATATGGGGTTGGCGTCGGGAAGGACATCCGGCCGTAAAACAGGGCCAAATCCACATGTGCGACACAGTTAGCATCCGCGACCCCACAGATGTGGGAAAAGCGGGGGAAGAAGAAGAAGAAAATTACTATTAGCTTAAGGAATCCGCACGAATCCACCACTCTTACTTGGATCCAAGGACACCCATTTCCTTTTTCGGTATTTTACGCCACCTGAACTATGGAAGTTTGGACACCTATCAAAATAAAATTCTGGATGAATGGGCCCCTCCCCAAACTGAAATCCTGGCTACACTACTGTTCTGCAAGGCAGTATTACCGGATCTTTGTTTTGTTATATACACTGCCCTCCAAAAAGAGAAGCATAACTCTTAATATTTTGGTAGATACCTTGGTTAAATTCTACATTGAATATGGTTACAAAACTTTTTCTAATATATATTAGCTAGTATTGTATGAACTTTACTGAAGGAGAACCTACAATGAACAACAACAGAATTGTAACACATTCAAACAATTATGAATGCTTCTGAATATTTTGTATTCATTTCGTGCTAATTATGAAAACCATTATTTCAGCAGTGTAGTCAGTCTTATACCTTTGACGCTGATTGACCAGTATCTGATCATTACCAAGGGGCTGAGCCATAAACAACTCATCATCTTCCCCCTAAGTTCCATGGACTTGGCAAAAGTAGTAGCATTGATGAATGATGGCCGTAGCTACCACTATGTAGCAGAGGTTTTGAGTACATCTCCTACAACCATTCATCGGACTGTGAAACTTTTTCAGAATCATCATACCTATCTCAGAAAACCTGGTCAAGATGTTCTCGGTGCACTTTTACCTTGCTTTTTACCTTTGCTTTTTGAGGCTACAAGTGTAGTGGAACCAACATCTTGCAGCAGCTGAGGCTCGGAGTAGCCTGATGCAGGTCTACGATGTAGCTATGGGTGTGAACACAGTCAGAAGAAGACTCCATGAGGCCTCTTCATTTTGCGCATATGCATGAACGTTGGATTGGGATCAGTGGGGACACATACTCTTCAGTAACGAGTCCAGATTCAAACTGAGGCTGCCTGACGGAAGTGACGGAAGCTCTAGAAACAGCCAACCGCTCACAAGTTCATCCAACAATGTCGGTTATTCTTGACATAGGTGTTGAGTACTAGTTCTGTTTTAAAGCACGGTTGCGATTTATTGTCTGGTAGCCATGGGTAGAAGCAAAGTGACGATCAAACAGCGTGCCTAGAGTTACAAATCGGAAAATTTTTATGTAAGCGATACAGATATATTAATGTGCCGACTTTTCAATCAAATTATGCCTATTTTTAACCAGTTTGCTACAGAACACTAAGTTTGAGAAGTATAGATTCTACGAAATGCTAAATATCAAAATCAAAACACTAAATCTCTGATTTGTAAATGCTATAAACCATGAACTCTACACATCATTCATTTCATTAACTCCTCTGATGAGGTTGACATCAGGATGAGCATCCAGTCATAAAAACTTGCTACCAAGATTCATTTCACTTCGTACCCAACCCTGTAGAAAAGAGAAATGGGACAAGGATTGGACATGTAATGGAAGTATATGTATAGATACTTCAAGGCAGAAACAAGTTCCAGGAAGGACATTCCAGGGATCATATCGAACCCCTCTGGCAAACTAACAAATGTGCAAATTGTCAAAAAATTAGGAGAGCTGAAAGAAGTTGTGATTACTCATGTCAGATCAATTTTTATATTTAATTATTGGTTTTATGTGTTAGCCATACAGAACGAGCTGCAGATGTGAGACGACGTCAGAGTGTAGACTTTATATAAATAATAAAATCTAGACCAAAACTTTAGAACTACAGGTTCCCTAGTTGTCACTTTCGCTAGTTTGCCATAGTGGGGACGATATGTGAAGATTCACAGAAGGCAGAAGTATTCAGTCAGAAGTATGTAAGGGTAGTTGGATGTAAGGATATAATGTCCAGATAGAGGGAGTGACTAATACTGGTGAATTAATGAAATTTATCCATGAAAATAAAGATATTTACAAAAAGATACAAAAGTTGGAAGCTGAAAAGCAGTTGGATGTATTAAAGGCAATGCACTGGGATACAGTGCCGTTTCAGAAATACTTATTTGATTACTGTTTGTGTGAAGGAGTGATACCAAATGAATGGAGAGTTGTAACAGTAGCCCCAGTGTACAAGGGAAAGGGTGATAAACATAAAGCGGATAATTACAGGCCAGTCAGCTTCAGGCCAGTCACCGCCACCACCCCCACTACCACCACCACTATCACTTTCATGGTATCACACATATTCATTATTAATAAGCATATTAACACAGAAACTACACTCACACCATTCTAAATTATACTTTCTTCTGCTCTGGTTCTGGGAAGAAATTTTTGATTTACTGCTTCCACCTGTAATGGGCTCAAATAAATTAATTCATTCATTCATTCAACCAGTCTATCAATCAATCAGTCAGTCAATCAATCAATCAATCAATCAATCAATCAATCAATCAGTCACCACTGATCTGCATTTAGGGCAGTCATTCAGGTGGCAGATTCCCTATCTGTTGTTTTCCTAGTCTTTTCTTAAATGATTCCCTTGGTAAATATTATTCCAATCCCTAACTCCCCTTCCTATAAACAAATACAGTATTTTCCCCCAATTTGTCCTCTTGAATTCCAACTTAATCTTAATATTGTGTTCTTTCCTACTTTAAAAAACACCACTCAAAGTTATTCATGTACTAATGTCATTCCTCACCATCTCTTCACTAACAGCATGGAACATACCACTTAATTAAGAACTAGTATTAAGTTTAATGGTCCACCCAATCAATACACTTCACTTTACAAGTGAGAACACATTCAGTGTTAAAATATGTTACACATTCTTTGGTACACGTTTAGTCTAATTTAAGACTTCTTCAGCCATAGTGTCTTGTATCTAATTAAAATCTATAATTATTACTGTCTAATAATTTAAAATGGATGAACCCATTTCCTTTCTGAAATGTTTAAAAATATACACTGTTTTTCCATAAAACTGTCCCATCACTTTCTTACAAAAATTCTTCACATGTTGAAATTTGATTCTAAATGACATGGGTTCATCCATTTTGAATTATTAGACCGTAATAATTATGTATTTTAGTTAGATACGATACGCTATAGCTGAAGAAGTCTTATATTAGACAAAACATGTACCAAAGAATGTATAACATATTTTAACATTGAATGTGTTCTCACTTGTAAAGTGAAGTGTATTGATTGTGTGGACCATTAAACGTAATACTAGTTCTTAATTAAACTATATCAATACGGACCTATATGATGAAGTTTGTAAATTGCAACATACGACTTAGTCGAGCAGTTCATTTCCTTTCTTCCCAGCCCAAACTTTGCAACATTTTCGTAAAGCTATTCTTTTGTTGGAAATCACTCAGAACAAATTGAACTGCTTTTCTGTGTTTTTTTCCAGTTCTCAAATCAAGTAGTCCTGGTGAGGGACCCGTACACTGGAACCATACTCTGGTTGGGGTCTTACCAGAGACTTATAAGCCCTCTCCTTTACATCCTTACTACAACTCCTAAATATCCTCATAACCATGTGCAGAGATCTGTATCCTTTTTTTACAGTCCCAGTTACGTGACTACCCCAATGAAGATCTTTCCTTATATTAATATCTAGGTACTTACACTGATCTCCATAAGAAACTTTCACCCCATCAGCACAGTTATTCAAACTCAGAGGACTTTTTCTATTAGTGAAACTCACAGTCTGACTTTTAACCCAGTTTATCATCATATACAAGATGTGGCGATGTTATTTTATTAATTTCATCCATCAGCAAGTGTAACTTTCCCATAGTTGATAACTATTTGCTTTATTTGTGATTGTTGCTTGGTTACAGGTGTTTTGTAACGTGCTGCACCACATACAGCTTGGCCTGTGAAGAGCATGTGGAGAACTGTCGATATGTTTTGTTCAGTAATAAAGTTAGCACCATCCTGGATCTTTTGCTCCACAGATTGTCGGTAAGTACAAAGTTTATTTTGTGGCGTATTATTTTTAATATCAATTAGCTGTTTTAAATTACCATTATTTTAATCCATAATTGTAGCTGAGAACATTTGGCTCTTATTTTTTAATACTATTGCATATTTTACTAGCTAGAGTGATGAAAAAGGCATTGGAGTGCAGTTAGTTAATATAGTAATTGTGAAACAAAAATGTGTATCATCTTCAAAAAAGTGGGATATTCGGTATTGCAGACAAGCGAAGGCTTAATTATGCTATTGTCGGCTAACTACGGAGAAATATGTATTAAAGCAGTAGGTCATATTCTCCAGAATGTGCAATGTGAAACATGGAAAGTAATACCATTTTTGTGCTGAAAAATTAAAACATTTCAGAACTTCAGTCAATGGGATTCCTGTACATGAAGTGCCCATTTATAATCATTGAAAATATACAAACACAAATACAGTATATATAAATCACAATATATTAATCAGAAATTAACTTATTATAGGGATATGACATTATAAAGATACCAATAAAAAAAGGCCTCTCGGTTGAACTGTAGTGGGAACACTGCTCATCTGCATGTCATCAATTCCTGCAATAGAACTGTTGTTATCTTCATCTAAAAAACTTCTGGTACTTCTTGCCGTGATTTATTTACTGTGCCGACAATACTTGTTCTCTCTTTCAGTTTTTTTTTTTTTGCAAGACTGACCGATGTAAAAAAGTTGCCAGTTGTCCCATTTCTTCCCTGTTCAGAAATGGAGCAACAAGACGTAGAACTACATTCTCAGATAATATCTGGCCAGCTGGTCATAATTTGTACTTTCTGAGGTACGGAAACACATTCAAGACATATTTTGATTTTACATCCACGTGGATAATCCTCCGTGGATAATACGATGACCTGAAATAATCCTGGATCTGCACACTAGCCCGAAGGAAAACACGGACTCTTCGTTTTATCGGAGGCTCTTCCTGTCCGTTGTTGGCCGCTATCCAGGTTCAGTCGTCGTCTACACGGATGGTTCAAGGACAGATACGAAGGTGGGCTGTGCGTTCGTTGTCGACAATGATAGGTTTCTTTTTGCTTTTTCGGAAACCTGTACGTTGTACACAGCAGAGCTCTATGCTATCTGTGCAGCTCTGCGGTATGCACTGTACAATGAGCGCCGACACTTTCTTGTGTGTTCTGACTCCTTGAGTTCGCTCCAGTCTATTGATACCTGTTTCCCTCGGCTCCCTCTGGTGCAGCAGATCGAGGACCTGCTGGCCGGGTGTTCGGATGCTACGTTTCTGTAGTTCCCAAGCCACATGGGTGTAGAGGTAAACAAGTTAGCAAATAAGGCTGCCAAGGAGGTAGTAACACTGCCCCCGTTGCCTTTCAAGGTTCCAGCAAGTAATATTCGCTCTCAGCTGAGACATTTGGTTATGTCTCATTAGGAGATAGAGTGGCAGGCCACTCGACTTCCAAATAAGCTGAGAGCGATAAAAGGTACAGCGAAGGTATGGAAGACTTCCCTTCGGGCTTCTCGTAGGGAAGCAGTGGTATTTTGTGATCTTCGGATCGGCCACAGTATAGTAACACACTCATATTTACTGAAAAGGGAACCCCCTCCGGTGTGTACTTGCGGCGATCATCTTACTGTGGTTCACATCCTTAGGAGTGTGTAGACCTGGTCGATCTGCGCTGTAATAGCAAGGCAATGTAGATTGTGTCGATTGCCACGCGGGGGGAGCGGGCTTCAGGGCCAGCCCCCCGCCCCCCCCCCCCCCCCGAAGTAAAAATGTATATGTAAAAAAAAAAAAAAAAGATCTGTGCCATAGGCTAAAACTCCCGAGTACCATCTCCCTCTTCCTGCGAGATGACGATCAGTCAGCAGACCTCATCACCCGCTTTATGAGGGATCGTGGTCCTATTTTATCGTCTGTACTAATGTCCTTTGTCTTAATGTATTTGTGTTAACTGCGCTTTTATCCCATTGACTCTATTTTAGTTCGTGTTTGCGTATTTTAATGTGTTATTTTAATTTCTAACATGAATTATATATATACTGTATTTCCAGACAATGCCTTACTCCATTGCCAGCTGTATTTTCTATATTTTTATTAGAAAATAATGCATTGCGAATTAGATCCACTTATTGTTTTAATCTGATAATAATTTTTCATCACCATTTACTTTAAACTCTAGTCAGTGGATACATTTTAAAATTTTAATTATCAAATCATGTCGTCCATCTCGTACCATTAGGGGCCGATGACCTTAGATGTTAGGCCCCTTTAAACAACAAGCATCATCATCATCTTCTTGGTGATAATACTGGTCTTCGCCCTCCAACAGGTTATATAAAAAGAGGAATAAAAGTTACCCTTTGACTTAGCCGGCCGAGACTCGGCGCAGAGCACGTGGCGCATAGTCCCGTCACATAAAATTCGCTGCCAATCACAATAGACTTAAATGTCTCAGTGCGCAAAGAACACAAAAATGCGATCAGATACAATGGGCATTCATCCTTCGGAGAGTACAGTGTAACAACTCACCAGTTCACAGATATCAACGCAGTTCTGAAAATTTTATATGTAAAAAATTAAAATGAATGAATATTGAAGAAGCGATCGAAATGTACATCGGAAAAAACTAACCAAACCAACCTCAATGATCATACACATTTAAATAACTATTCCCATCTTCATTCTACCTAATTAGCTTTAGAACTATATTTCTCACGTTTTGCGTTAGCGCTTAATGAATCCCACAGGACTTTCCTCTGACTTAAATGTCTAGAGCAGGGTCAGCCAACTACGTGTACGTCTGATGTCAGGTAACACGTCACACACTCTGCTCGGGCAGCGAAACAAAGTACTTAGTACTGTAACTGAGAAGTGATGGCTAGAGGGGCGAGGGGAAACGCAACTTCATTCGTAGAGGGAGGCCCAAGGGCTGCAGGTAGTACAATGCGGTATGTGTAGTACATATTTCTCTCCACATAATTTATTGTAACGTAACTTTGTTATGAATTAATATAAAAGTTATAAAGCAACTTTATTTCTACATATACAAACTAAACTAGCTTTTTCTGGTGAATCTTCGCAACTGATATTGAACACAAAATTGCTGTGTTTTACAATACCAACCACTGTAAAAATAGTGCTAATAGTAACAAACAGCACAGTTATACAACGCAAATAGTACAGAGAGTAATCTGTAAACTCAAAACATACGTTTTACCTCATGATATAGAGACTCAGTTGCCACTCGTGGGTTTCTTTGATTTTTGTAGTCTTGTTTCGTTTACTAGTTTTGCAATATTTGGAGTTAATGTTTGAGGAAACACTAAGTTTAAGAGCACACTTCAAATCGTGATCTGACAACTGGCTTCAATGTTTTGATTTTGTTGATTTAAAATAGACAAGATTCGTTCACAGGCATACGTGGAACCGAAAATACTCAACATTCTCGCTGCAAACGTACGCAGTCGGTGAAACCTCTTTTTTATAAATATTATGAGCCCAACTACTCCAGAATTGCGCCCTACCATAGAAGGTACACCATCTGTTGCTATTGAAACAAGTTTGTTCCATGGCAAAGAAGAATTTTCAACAACCCTTACAATGCAGTTGAAAATGTCGATGCCTTTCGTGGTATTCTTCATAGGCACTAAATCCAGTATTTCCTCCCAAATTGTAAAGTTTTTATCAACCCCTTGTATGAAAACGGCTAGCTGGGCCGTGTCAGAAATATCTGTGCCCTCGTCAATTGCTAAGGAGTATGCCCGGAAGCTTTTTGTCAGTTTTAATAATTGTAGGTGGACATCATCAGATAGGTCTTGAATGTTTGTCAACACTGTGTGCGCGGACAAGCTGGTAGCTTCGAACTCGTGAATGATATTCAGACAAAACTCCTCACCTGCTAGAATTAAACATTCCTTTACGAATTCACCACCACTGAACGGTTTAAGTTTCTGTGCAATTAAATATGAAATTTTATAATTCAGGCGAACTGCTGACTCACTGATCGAATGCTCGACATGGTTATTTAGTTTACCTTTTAGTTCTGTAATTACACGTTTCCTTTCCTCGCCTTGATACTGATCATAATCTGCAGCGTGATACAAACTGTAGTGGAGTTGTAAATTACATATTTTTACATACTGTAGCTCTTTTCTACAAACTAAACATTTAGCTGTAGCAATCCTATCATTTTCAACAAATAAATATAGGTCTTCCCGTAAAGATAAAAAAGATCGGAGGCGTAGATAGCTTCTCGCACCGTTATGTGCCCGGTTCGTCCGTACTGTACCACTAACACCATACGGCTGACGATCATGATAGGTATGTCAAAATCATAAAAAAACCTTTATTCGGAATTTGATCCTAGATTTAACAGTTTGGAGTGTCTGGAAACTTATATTCAACTTTTAACCACGCCATTTTCAGTTGTTGCAGATAACGTTGATCTAGACCTACAGTTAGAGTTATTAGAATTACAGTGTGATAGAGAACTAAGAGATAATTTTTTAAACAAGAAGGATTTGTGTGGCTTTTTGTGAAAAGTGTCTACAAAAGCCGTAGCCACCAGCAGGTATGGCACTTCACGTGTTTACTACAAAGCGAGGCTGTCTCTTCGTCTCCAGTCTACGACAGCGGCTCCCCACCTTCTGCGCTCTTACCTCACATGGTCTCTCCGACGTCACACGGTCTCTCTTACATCACACGCCAGCCAGTTGGCCGACCCTGGTCTAAAGTGTGGATTTGGATAATCTTATGTGTAGTAAATTCTCGTGACGTTTTTAAGATAATTATTTATCACTAAAAATAATTCCTTACGAAATGCTCTTTAATTTAATTCCATGCTTTATTTCATCAAAATCATTAACTTGCATGTACTCCGTAATACACAAAAATTCTTTGTAACATGAAGAAGCAACATTTCCCTCCCCTTTTCACTGAACAGAGTCGTTGCCTAAACACGCCCCTACTTCCCCTCACCCCTTACTTAGCTATCAAGACCGGGCGGTACAAACAAGTTGCTGAAGCTAACCGACGATTGCTTAGTAGCTTACAAGGAGAGGCCAGACCCTGCGTCCAACCGATTTCAATGAGCTTCTATGTACCTGGTGGGGGACATTCAACAGTAACTCGTGTATAAGGGTTTAGGTCAATACGCTTTTGTTTTCGGAAAAAAAAGAAAAGAAAAAAAAAAAGGACAAATGTCATGACGCAGGATTCGCATCAGACCAAGCGGAGACGGTAGAGCACTAAAAGGCGAACACATTTTACTTAAACATGTCAGGTCCTCAACCTAATAATTTCCGAAAAATTGATGAATCCTTCGATTCCAATTAAATGCATGTATACTTGGAGAGTTACAGCGCAGTCAAATTGAACTATGGCCGAGTGGTCATCGTACTTACCTACGAACTTGGACGACGTGAGTGTATATATATATAGAGAGAGAGAGAGAGAGAGATAGAGAGATCTAGCAGTAACTGCCAGAACGTTTAGACCTTTTGCGTAATATTTTTGTTCCCATTTTTATATTCACGTTCTCTCAAATATTTATTTTGTACAAGAAATATAGCTGCGACGAGACTCGAACTCGCGTCTTCGTCAAGTATGGTGCCCGCTAGGCCACCACTCCGGTTGACTGCGGTGTAACTCTTCAAGTATATATGCGTTGCATTGGAAACGGAGATTCGTTCATTTTTCGGAAATTATCAGGTTGCGGACCTGACATGTTGAAGTAAAATGTGTTCGCCTTTTAGTGTTCTGTCACCTCCACTTTGTCCGAAGCGGATTCTGCGTCATGACATTTGACCTCATTTTTTTTTTTTTTTTCGAAGACGAAAGCGTATTGACCTTAAACCCTTACACACAAGTTACTTTTGAGCGTCCCCCCACAGGTACATTGAAGCTTGTTGAAATCGGTTGGACGCAGGGTCTGGCCTCTCCTTGTTAGATAAGTACATAAACAATGTTGTAAGTTAATGTGACAGTTGAAGACTACTACAATAATTATTTTTTATTACTTCACAGTATCACCGACAAGTTTACCCTACGTAAACAATATTGTTACGTGCCAGCCCCGTGGTAGCCCCATTCGGTACTTCCAGGGAGGGGCTGGTGACTCTCACGACCTGGGATTCCCCAGCTGGCTTGTAGGGTGGGGCTGGCCTTTCCGTGTATTATTCTCTCCGCCGGCTTACCTGTGAGTTTCTTAGAGATTCAACGGGAATGTTCTGCTGCCTCTAGTGGCATCGCAAAATTTCTGGCTCGTATCACCCGAGCTATTAAAAGGGAGGCTAGCCGGGAACAGTCAGTCAGTGTTGGACTCCTCGTGAGACTTAGTGTGTTGGGTTCGGTGCCAGGGCTGAGGGCGACAGAGGTGTTGGCTGTCGCTAGTGTCCCACCGAGGTCTGAACGAGGAGCTGTTATGGTGTCGGAGAGACCAATGAGTAGGTTGAGACGACAGAACGGAAGACTATACTGTGTGTTCGTGTATTTCTGTGGACTAAGGCTTTGGGAGGGAAGCCGCTATCGCGAATGTGAAGGTAAATGGATCTGTGTTAATGTTCGCTGTTGTGAGTATCGTCCTGCTGTTGAATACTGTTGAGCTGTTTAGTTGTTCACTGCATGTGACTGTGAATTACTGGACTGTCTGTGGAATCGAACAAACGAACAGTCATCGTGTGTTGTGTAGCCAGTGGCACCGTGTTGAAATTCAGTGGTCTACACACAGCTGCTGTATGAGTTGAATGGACTTTGGGAAGTGAAAGTAAGGATTAGCCGTCCGCAGGTAACAACGAGCCGGACCGCCTGCGGTACCATAAGGAAGAGGGACTTGTGAATAGACTTGTAATTAGTAAGTGTGGCCATTCTTAACTGGTTGTGTGTGTGCATTTAATAGGTCATACTGAAATAAATTAGAGTAATGAAAGAGATGGAGTTTTATTCGTAACAATCAGTACGTTTACATGCAGGATTCAGATCGATCTGAGTACACTTCCCGTATTGAAAACGCCATATAAACGGAGACTCAGTTCGGATTGAGTCTCAAGGTCGATACATTAAAATCTGGGATCGTATCGTACTCGGGTCGAATTGAGTTCCATGTAAACGCGGATCGTACTGAGATCGTATTGAAAACGACTGCGCACACATTCCATGTTTGTTCTGACTGGTTCTGACGAAATCATCATCATCAAAGTTCTGTGGAAATAACAAATATAATAAGCCAGTAAATATATTTACCTGTATAAATGATCAGCAACTGCAATCATATTATAAGACGGCCAGCCCTTGCGATTAACGAAATCACGATAACCTTCTGTTGGAGGTAAAATATTGAAATGTACGTTCCACTTAATGCACCAATTACATTTGAAATACCAAACATACTTTCAAAACTGAAAGTTATTTCCTAGGTTTATACTATTGGCTTCTACTGTACTGCATTTGGCGTTTTTAAATTCTAAGAGGTGATATCGAGTTTACTACTATTCTGCATCGTTCGTATACGTCGATGTTGCCTGGCGGATTCAATACGATACTCAACTACATGTAAACGGGGATCTATTCAGTACGGAATTGTACTCAAATCGATCTCAATCCCCATGTAAACGTACTGGATATTGTGCAGATAGCGTATTGTTTAAAGTGATTTGATGGAATCCGAGGAGGTTCTTGTAGAACGTAATATGTCATTCTTTGTTTAATAGTGTGTATTTTTACAGGCACGTTATAGTGTTATATGTTATTAGTTTTTTCGACAGACCGAAAAGCTTTAAAGTTAACTAAGTCGACACTGGAAAATACAGTATGGCTTCTTTCTTAACAAGATAGAACCGGTAGCCACTGGACTTAGTGCCTGAAATAACACTCAAGGCTTTGTTGAGTTGCACATCAATGTTGTTGGTATGGCGACTGTACTCAATGGGAGAAAAGACGAGATCAGTGGCTGCAGTAAAGTGATGCATTGGTACCCTATTTCAAGACGCTTTAAAATAAATATAACCAACCTTTTTCTCATGTGGTCTTTGCTGTGTAGTTCCTGATACAAAGTGATCGGCCGAAACCTTGGTCTACGAGTACAAGCACGACCGAATCAAGATGATTCCTTGATTGGTTCATAAATGGAGGTTTATCTACACTTCGCTAACAAAATGATTTTCTCACTTCAATGCTTTTAAAACGAAAATAGTTTATATTACTCGCTACATTTTGCTCCTTATCACTTATTACGAAAGGCAATAACACAGGACGATTCTTCTGTACAATAGTCCGCTGAGGTTTCGTGTCAGGAGGTGTACTGTTGGTTTCATGAAAATTCTTTCTCATCGACTTGAATTCTTTCTCATTGAGTTGTAGAAGTCTCCTACTTCTCTTTCATTGACATCCGACCTGTTTCCTTCCACGTGAGTTTGACAAGTAGAGATATTACTCCACGTATGAAATATCCTGCCACGCCTGTTGTTAACGAGACAGATCGTAACAATTCATTGAATAGACAGGCATCTTTTCAGGACTAATTGCCGACATACAGTTGTTTATTAAGACCAGTAGTAATAATTGATAATTAGCTCGGTGCTTGCTCGGCTGTCTTCAGTAGCCGACACCTAGGAGAGGAACACCTGACTTTTTGAGCTGAGGGAGTGTCGTATATTGTCATGTAGTGCATATGATTTGACCTTCACCTGTTCATTAAAAACTTTTTCTCTCTCACACACACACATACACATATTCACACAAACTTGTTTTTACGTTCCCCTAACTACTATTTACGGTTTTCGGAGACGCCGAGGTGACAACAGTTTGTTTCGCAGGAGTTATTTTACGTGTCAGAAATCTACCAACACGAAGCTGGCGTATTTGAGCACCCCCAGTACTAATGGACGTAGCTGGGGTAGAATCCGCCAATTTGGGCTCAGAAAGCCAGCGCTGTACCGTCTGAACCATTCAGTCCGACTAGAGAGAGAGAGAGAGAGAGAGAGAGAGAGAGACTGACTGACTGTATTTCATTGGTCTACAGAATGGACGTCAGTATTGAATAATAATAATAATAATAATAATAATAATAATAATAATAATAATAATAATAATAATAATAATAATAATAACAACAACCAACACCCTTATTCTTAGGGAGCCTGAGCTTGCAAATTATTAACGTACAGTTCATGCCCTAAGTGTAGGCACGCCTGTGCTGACGAACGGTGTTTAGCATTGAGCCAGCTGCTGTGCGATACTTGTTGGGGCTAGAGTAATAGGATTGATGGTATTACAAAACAAGGTTGTTTGTCCAACCCTTGTCCCGTTTCGCTACGGGGTCGGGTATAAGGTGAGATGGATCTGTCGTGGCGGGTTTTTATGACCGGATGCCCTTCCTGACGTCAACCTCATCAGAGGAGTTAATGAGATGAAATGATGATGATGATGACGCTTGTTGTTTTAAGGGACTTAACATCGAAGGTCATCGGCCCCGAGATGAAATGAATGACGTAATATATGAGAGTACGGAGAGGGTGAAACCCGGTGCCGGCACATAGGCTACTCCTGCTCAAGGCTTAACGTCCCCATCCTACGAACGAATCACCATCAACAGCGTCATATGCCCTCGCTCCATATGAGCACTGCGGAGAGGTTTGGAATTTAATCCTGGCTTTTGGCACGCAATTAGTGATTAGAAATTGTATACCACCACCTCCCCTACCCTGCCGGGCAACATTCTGATGGTGAAAATTGTTTCGACCAACGGGACTCGAACCGGCTAACCTCGGTGTCAGACCGTTTAGACTTCTTGGTGAAAACTCGTCCTACAAGCAGTTGTTCAGTCCGAGGTCGACTGCAGCTGCGTTTGCATGTGCGATTGAAAAGTGTTGTCAGTATGAGCCGTAAGTAGGGATGGGCTTGAGCACAGCTCGAGCTGCTCGATTTAGGTCGAGCAGTACTCAAGCAGGAGTATGGCCCGTCATCTGTGAGTAATACCCTTTCACGAAATCAGTTGCATGGCAATCTTCTTTCGTCTTTGATGTCAAATACCGCATGTTCGTGGTAATAAAATAAGTTTATATCGAAATGTATTGAATTATTTATGCCTAATCCACTAGAATTACAAGAACATAATACCAGCCCTATGTGTCCAGTGATGCATTTTCGCAACATGCAATATCTACGGATTGTGAGATGTAATTTAAAAAATTCTGAAAGTAAATCCTCTCGGACTCAGGACTTCAGTTCTGTTCAAGTTTTCTTCTTATTATTACTATTCTCCCTCCTTTCCCTTTTCTTAATTAGCATATAAGGCAGCAAGATAGTTATAAATTTAATGGATATAAATTAAATATCGAAGGTCCCGTCATACCAATGGTGTATTGTATATAAACACGTCTTCGTGCATTAGAAATAGTATGATAGCACTATAATAAAACTGAAAAATATGTTATTCAAATGATACATCCAATGATCAGAAGAACCAGAAATGGAAGTAGCGACCAAATAACGACAGGAAAACCACAGAAATATTATCACTATGCAGAGCTCATCTTCATGTCGAGCAGTCAGTTAAATTTGAAAATAGCTGGCGAGTTGGCCGTGCGGTTAGGAGCGCGCAGCTGTGAGCTCGCATCCGGCAGATAGTGGGTTCGAACCCCACTGTCGGCAGCCCTGAAGATGGTTTCCCATTTTCACACCATGCAAATGCTGGGGCTGTGCCTTAATTAAGGCCACGGCCGCTTTCTTCCGATTCCTAGGCCTTTCCTGTCCCATCGTCGCCATAAGACCTATCTGTGTCGGTGCGACGTAAAGCAAATAGAAAAAAAAAGTAACAGAAATCTATTCTGGGCATTTATGGGTTTAATAAACTCATGCTTCCACTACGACTTGTGGTACGTCTGTACTTCTGTAGAATGATCACTAATTACTCTACTACAATGTAATGCCGGAATGTGAAGACTAAAAAGAATGAGTGAAGACGGAAATGTGGCTCGAGTCACAACACACACGTCCTGCTTAGAGCGCATGCACACCTACGTCACGAGGGAATTCTGTGCTGCTCGATCTTGCTCGACCAAGCTCGACACACCAGTTCGTGACGTCAGCACTCGAGCCTGCTCGAGCAGGCGATCGAGCGGCCCATCCCTAGCCGTAAAGGAAAATAAACCAATCAAGCGGAGCACAAGCTTGTTATTAGACTCCACAACCATTGTAAATCTTTATGGGAGATCTCAGTGCTTGTAGGGAGACCCCGATCGACAGTGAATTCTGTAATACATCGGTATTGTATACTACTAACTCTGTGCAAAACATGCCAAGAAGTGGACGTCCAGACAAACTGACCGCCAGAGACAAGCGTAAAGTGGTTTGTCTGATTAAGAAAGATCCAAAATTAAGTGCTTCAAAGATAGTGGCAGAGCTATCCTATCAATGTATTCCAGTATCTGAAAGCACGATGGGCCGTGCTTTTAAACACGAAGGATACAATGGTCGAGTTGCACGCAAGAAGTTTTATGTTTCTGAAGCAAATCGGAAGAAACATGTAGCTTTCGCAAAACAATACGTCAGCGCACCATCCGTGTTTTGGAATAAAGTTATTTTATCTCCGATGAAGGTAAATGTAATTTATTTGGGTCAGATGGACAAGTGATATGGCGGAAAAAGAATACTAAGCTAGCGCCCAAAAACCTGTGTCCCACAGTGAAACACGGAGCTGGAAATGTGCTAGTTTGGGGATGCATGAGTGCTGCCAGAGTAGAGGAGCTCCATATTATAGACGGTATAATGGATCACTAAATGAACATTGACATTTTGAAAACAAATCTGGCTGCCAGTACCGAACAAATGAACCTCCAAAATAACTTCGTGTTTCAACAAGACAATGATCCGAAGCATACCTCCCGTAATGCAAGACTGTGGCTGCTGTATAATGTTCCAAAATAGCTTCATACCCCTCCTCAATTCCTGGATATTAATCCAGCTGAGCATTTTAGAAGACCGGGATACGGAAAAGGCAAATTTTGAGCATGGCTACTATGGTAACGCCTTTGCAGGAAGAATGGTCCTCTGTTACCAATAAGCCAATAAGGTAACGAAACACTCGTCGAATCAATGTCATGGCGTCTTCAAGCTGTAATTAAAGTGAAGGGAAACCTAACATTGTATTGAAAACCTGTACAGAGACTGCATTCAGTTCATTCACAACAAGCATAGTACGTGTACGAATACTTTTGACACGATAGCTTTTTGTGTGTCTTGACATTATTTCTTTAATGTTAGAGATTGTATACATGTTTTGTCAAATTTTAGATATGTAAAAAGTAAGGGATGCATTGTTTTGTAATACCATCAGTTCTATTACAGTACTCTAGCCCTAACAAGTATCGTATAGCAGCTGACTTAATGCTACACACCGTTCATCAGCACAGGTGTAACGGATACTTATGAGTTATGACTGTATCTGTAGGAGAGTGCTCATTACGTAATTGTCTCTCTTTGCCTTGAAATATAACTGATGAGTGGAATTCTTCGTCAGATAGACTGCCACCTTACTTTGGACCTTCATTATCAGATACTTCCAAATATTTATTCCAAGTACGAGGAATAGTTATTCAGATGGGAAGTGCGGTTTAAACAAGGTCATGCTAATCCTAAACTTCCCGACATGATTTTCAAAGCTATACGGAAATTCAACTCAAGAGCTTAGGAAAAGTATCCTTCGGCATGTGAGCACGTACCCTGTTCCCCCTTCCCGTCTCCGTTCACCATCTCCACCACAGCCAGCTTATCATTAACGCCGTGCGTCTATCTGACAGTACTTCATTCTGAAATGGTGAAGCATCAAACAAAATCAGTTCCTTTCACATAGGTGTACTTTGATTACGTACCATACCTATTTATTCCTTTATTGACCATGTAAAACCTACAGATTACTGACGAATACCGAGGCAAGAGAAGCAAGTTTTTTTTTTTTCCACAATGCAATTTGTGTGAGGTACCTGGAGACTTACAACATAAATATACGATTCCGCTCCCGTGCAATGACTGTCAGTGGCAGTTTCTCACAGTTCAAAAAGCTGAAAAACCCGCCCGTGAGTGGGACTGCAAAATACAATGTTTCCAGGAATGTTGTAAATATTGTAGTCTCGCCATTCGAAAGGTAAAAACGAACTCATGATCCCCTCATGACAACATTTCTGCAGGTAGAGGGCGGTTACGAATATAAAGTAAAATACAAATTATTATTATTATTATTATTATTATTATTATTATTATTATTATTATTATTATTATTATTATTATTATTATTGAATACGCCAAGGATCCTATTCCCATACCGTGTTAATACCCTTCCTGTTTTATTTACGGTGAGTGCATAGTTTGAACTGAACTGACACATCGACCTTTCGCTGGAGACTTGGATTTTCCGTGGAGTTTAAATTCCACGCGAGCGGCGTAAACACTGTACACAGAAACGCCGGTCAGCTGCGCGGTCTTTTTCACCACGTCTTCCATAGTCCACATCAGATTCTCATCTCGCAGGCTATTGTAAACGTTTAAAACGATTTGGATCAGATTTCCTACTTAATTTTTCTCCACTTTGGTTAGCTTTAAAGTATTTCACAGGGGACTCAAGCGTCACAGCATCACACACGTCTTGCTCACAGCTGGCAACCATTATGAATACTGAACATGCTGTTGCAGCCAGTATTGCCAACAGTTTTCTTGGATCCATCTTCAACGTCGCACATATTATGCGAACTTATCAGGAACGGAATGGACTCAAACAAAACTAAGTACACAGTGCAATAAGATATCAATATCATATTAAATAATTATCATTTTGCTACACACACCGTTGAGAACAATAACTATTCTTAGCCATCTACGTATGAAATATGAATTGGTAACGAACCCGAATAACATACAACCTGTTACATATTTTCCATATTTATACAGGGCAAACATTTTTTATTCATCAAGTCAGTTCACCAGAATATCTAACCAAACTGAAGGAAGCTCCTGACTTCAGGAACAAGTAACAAACATAGGGAACTATTTCGCGCTGCGGAAGCCTTTTCACCGACCAGAAGTCTGATTAACATCAAAGGGACCGCTAAGGTCTTGAGTTGACTCTCCGTATAGTCACATTCCACTTGCTTGGCAAGGTCCATCACACTCCAGACTTCAGGCCTCGTTAGGACGTGTATGAGAAAGGTAGATGCGCCACATTGGTGACATCCCGAGAGACGTCACGTTGAATGTTTACGAGAATTTCGTCTGAGACGAGAATAGAGGAACCATGATGCTATCCCCGAGCGGTGAGATCATACTCGGAGCGAGGTAGATCTGAGCTCAGATGAAGAGGAATCCCATGTAGCGGCGGAATCGAAAAATATTGGATGTATAGTCGCTCAGAAAAAGAAAAATGAACACATGATATTGTTCGTTTTTCACACTTAATATTTTATCAGACGTAATTTTAATTACTATCAACATATAATTCACCTGCCATGTAGACACGAACCTTGTGCATATCCACAACAGACATTAGATCTATAGCTTTAAGTGTTTTTGAGGAAAGTGTACCTGCGAAGAACTTAAACAATACAGTGCGTTCTTTTTTGAGCGACTGAACAACACTCGTCACTGAACCTAACATAATCGACTCTGTGTGCCTATGTGGAGTATTAAACCTATTTATGTGTTTGAGTCCTCAGCCGGAAACCTGATCAAATGATCAATATTGCACTTTCATATAAATTTTAGGATTCACTAAAGAAGAATACAGTACTGTGAAAATGAGGAATGAGGTCATTCAACGACACCTAGATATCCTAGGTGGTGTTGGGTAATTGCGCATTACTTTCCTTGGCGAATCAGAAAATAATAGTGAAGTCTTTAGCCCTTTAGATATCACCAACACAGACGTGTTGATATCCAGTTTACCAGCTGCGCTGAGATGTTCCAGATGTAATTTGAGCAACATTCCGCTCAGGGATACCGCCGAGAAAGTGTTCTCCAGTAGAATGGAAGGTCTGCTGCTTGGACCAGAAATCGCCTGCCTTCCATTCATCTTTTGCCCCCTTTAGCACACGCCGAATACATCACCGAGTCGATAGTCCAACTGATTTACTTGTATTCAAAACCAGCAGAGTGATTTGATTACATTAAGAAAATGTCTGACGATCACTTTTTCCAGTTGAAAGAAAAATCCAATTCTTTCCTCTTATTTGATCGATGTGTAGAGGAGGGCGCGTTCTTCTGGAAGACGAATGACTGGCAGACAGCGTATGCAGAGTAAAGCTGGGGATTATTGATGGCGATTACTGGCGTAACCTACTACACGAGATACAGCACCGTAGGAACGAATGGGAGTTCTGATGCCTTCATTGGTTTATCATTCATTGTCCATTTTTCATTCCTGTAATTGACTTGGTAAACTCGTATTTATGAACTCAATAATCTTCTGAATGCCTGTTGCTCTAAATGTTACCCGTGACTCTTCTAAACTTAACATCTACTCTTAAATTTGTGCTACCGAGCGAGTGGCTACGTGGTTTGAGTCAAGTAGATGCCAGCTTACATTCGGGAGATAGTGGGTTTGATCCCCTCCTTCGGGAGCCCTGAAGATGGTTTTCTGTGGTTTCCCATTTTCACATCAGGTAAATGTTTGGGTTGTGCCTTAATTAAGGCCACGGCCGCTTCCTTCCAATCCTAACCCTTTCCTATCCCATCGTCGCCATATTACCTACCTGTGTCTGTGCGCGTAATGCAAATTATTGCGATAATAATACACTTTCCCGAACAAAACGGTGTTAAATTTGTCCTGAACAAAGAGGATGCAGAACAGACAATTTTAAAAATCTTCGTCAATTTCATATTGCTATGAGAGAATAAACATATTTTAAATACGACGTTCGCTGTATGGTCATCGGCTGCAATACATTGTTAGATGATTAACATAAAATGTATTTACTTCACACTCACCTTTATAGGCGAGCCTACATGCTCTCGAACCAAGTAAGAGATGAAAAACTGCCCTTTAAGAATATACTGACGTCAAAGTCGGTGGGGCTGAGAGAGAACGAATACCTTGGGAAAATCGGTGAATCAAAATATTAAAACATGCATTCAAATAATCTGTGGCTTCAGTCTTGCTTTAAGCTGAGAAACTTGTGTTTTGCTGAACACTCCTCTACATACTCTGACTATTATGGTTCTTTCATCCCGAAGCCCCTACAGAATAATGCGGTGTGAAATATCATGTACGAATGGGTGGACATACACTATTTCTGAAATAAAGAGAAACGCATTCAAGTGATGTTTCGCTCCTAATTTATTGTAGGATCCTGTACTCTAAAATCGATCAGATATTTTAAATAATTTATAAAACGCCTGTTTTGCTAATCTGGCTGCATATTTGCTTCCTGATTGCGGGACTGAATACCAGAGGATTCGGTTGACATTTATGTCGATTTATTAGCACGTTAAAATAACTTGGTCAGGGATAACTTGCACTCCGGCATTTTTCAAGACAATATGCTATTTAGATGAGTTGAATAACATGTGTTTAACGTTTTATACCGCAAAAACAAAGACATTTGGCCATTTTAAATATGTTCATACCTCTATGATGCGCATACATATTGAAATGAAAACAGACACGCAATGAAAACAACCCTCATATGCACCAGTTAAGAATTTAAATGCAAAGCGTTATTATTCGAACGCTGACTACACGACGCCACGGCACAGCATGTCATTAACAGAGAAGTTCCTGATAATACACCAAAATTGTTACGCGTCTTAAGAGGTATTGCCACCCTCGCATGGAGAAGAGTTTCACAAGGCTTTCTCATGGTTCTGAGAAGGTGCCACGCGTTCAGTTGAGGCAGACGTCCCCATTCTTCCAAAAGGGTGTCTTCAAGGACTTGTAGCATTTGAGGTTGTGGATTTCTCGCTCGGATGCGTTGTTCCAGTTGGTCCTACACTTGTTTGATCGGAATGAAGTCAGGACTTCTGGATGGCCACTTCATTCGTTGCACGTGGTGCTCTTGCAGGAATTTCTCAATGATTAATGCCTTTATTGGCGAGATATAATGTTTACAGTGCACTATGTCTTCTGGTATAGTCTAGAATAAATTTGTTACTTTCATTGTCCGGTCTCTCATCCTTGGCTTTGACAGTATGAAGGTGACCGAGGTATGAGCGATGCTAGTAATGCCATTCCTTATGCAGCCAGTCCCTGTTATGAATGGTGTGAAAATATCACTCATAGGGTCGGTTGGTGGATGCATTTCAGTGGGCTTGCAGACTGATATGTAATAGCAACTTCTGGCTCAGTGAGGAAGGCAACGGGAAACTACATCACTCCTCATTTCCCCAGTATGCCTCTTCAGTGACGCCTAGGATATGTATGACAGCTGTTGGCGGAACTGTGGAGGATCAAACCAGCCTTCGGGCTGAATACCCAACATACGACACATACATTGACATCATGCGGCCTAGCATTAGCATTCATGAATACTGCGTTTTTCTCAAGTTGCCTCGCTTGAGGAATCATATGTCGCACGAAGATCTCGTCGATGTACCGTCGATCAGTTAAGGATCCATTGAGAATGGTCAGAAGATCGGGTTTCTTGTCTTGCCTACACACACCATAACAGATACACCTCCATGAGCAACGATAGATTGTGCAGCTGCCCACGTATTCTTTAGATTCGCAGACGACCATTGAACGATGTAATGCGAAAAGGGATCCACGCGAGAACAGCACAGGGCGACCGTGTCTTAGCTGCGAGTGCAGATCTTTAGCAAAACCGCAGTCTCCTGCCATGATGTCGTCTGTCCAGTGCAGGTACTTGAGCATGTCGTCGGGATCTTAAATTGGCCTCTCAAAGTCGCGGTTCTGACCGGTCACTAATTCGTACTGCAGAAGCTTGTTATAGGTTAACCTGTAGTGCTTGTGTTGTAACTTAGCAGTTTCGGAGAGCTTGTGGACGCACACAACTATCCTGCTCGTGGGGTTGTCTTCCTTTGGCGGCTTGTACCAGGGCGGCTGGTTTCAGACTCCTAGAAACATTTCCACAGATACAAAGTCTTATTCTGAGCAATCCGTATCATTCTGGCAGTGTACCTCTGTGAATATCCTTCATGAAGCAGTGTAAAGCTTGAGTGCCTTCGTTGGACGACTACTACTTCCTCCGTTGCCTACCTCAGCCCGTCCGATCAGCCATGACATGTAAATAATCGCTATTAAAGGATCAAATATTCATAAATCAATGTTTGTAAAACAAAGAGTTATATTTATCTTTGTGTCACTCCAACAAAATATGGTAAAATACCTATTAATAATACCACCAAACAAAATATGTTAATTCAGTATTTAATAGTAGTTTTTACATTAGTGTATTGACTGTTAACTCCACTCCACACTGACCAACCTTCTGACACTCTGCGTACCGACGTCAGTGTTGCACAGTAAGAAAGGGTATTAATGATTGTACCCTTTGCCATAAACTGTCTGTATACAACTCTTTCACAGTCGAAGAAAACTGTGGCCATGGACTTTCCCTGCTGATGGTGCAACTTCCATTTCTTCCGCGTATGCGAGGAGGTGTGTTTCGCGAAAGGTTAGCGGAAACGTAATAGAGTTCACTAGAGCCTACACATACGTCTGATGAAAGTAAATTCACGATATTTTTAAAAGGAAGTTTTAAAAATTGCATTTTAGCTGTAAATCTCTATTTTCACAGTAAATTAATCATAGTTCAAAATACCAATTTTTAATTTTGGTCAACTCCGCGTCAAGAGAGCACCGGCGTTCTAACTCCTCATCCGGTAATTAAATGATTATATATATTTTAGCAATATACATTATTGAAATTTCACGACTAATACTGCATTGCAACAGAATAACTTGCCACAATACATAAATTAATAGGCCATTAAAAGCTGCAATGAAATGCGATCGTAGTTCTCAGTCACAAAAAAGATAAAAGGAACAAACGAGCTTACCTGTTTACAACAATCCTGGCAAAAGAGATTACCCTTCCAAGCGTACTGAAATTGGGATCCCCTGTGATCCACTGCTTCAGCCAGCAGGACTTTCTTTGAGCATTGCGGCGGACACAGTTCTTCTTCACAATAAATCACAACACGTTCTGAAGATGAAACGTACGCGTAAAACAGTTTGCATCGAGAGGGAGGTAGTGGATTTAGTTCGACGTTGATTGGTTCTCGCATATGTCTTAGGAGGTAGGAGGGGTTGAAGGCTTCGAGGTCAAGTTGTTCCTTGTTTCTCCCGATAGAAATTTCCGTAGCATTATTTCTGGTGACTTCCAAGGATTCCCGTTTTTGCTCGTGGGGTAAACAAATATTGAGAATCGAAAAAATAATTCTGTCGAGCACACCAGCATCAATATAATGCATTGGAAGAAAAACGGCTTCTTTAAATTACAGTCAAAAGGCATCAAATAGGTAAATATACTCCCAATAGGCACAAACCCCTGAAATAGGTATTTATAGGCACAATAAAACCAACGAAATCTAGCTAAAAAGACTCGAAAACAGATTTCTGAACACAGGAATAAAATAGGCAAATAGGCGAATTTCCATCGCTAGGTATTACACTACAAAATTCATTTAAACTTAAGCCATAGACGCCCAAGAGAGAACCGGCCATGGTGGTTCCTGGGCTTGGAGTAAAACGAAGTCGGGCAGGCAGTCATATGGCGTCAACCGTAGCTGGGGGCCATATTATTATTATTATTATTATTATTATTATTATTATTATTATTATTATTATTATTATTATTATTATTGGTATTATTGTCAGATTTAATTCAGGATATACGAATTCTGTAAAGATGTGTTTTCATGGGCTTCAGTTACGTGATGTGATTATTTATTTTCCTTTAATTCCCGTATTGAGTGTCCGACTCGTTGGCTGAATGGTCAGCGTACTGGCCTTAGGTTCAGAGGGTCCCGGGTTCGATTCCCGACCGGGACGGGGATTTTAACCTTAATTGGTTAATTCCAGTGGCCCGGGGGCTGGGTGTTTGTGCTGTCCCCAACATCCCTGCAACTCACACATAACACTATCCTCCACCACAATAACACGCAGTTACGTACACATGGCAGATGCCGCACACCCTCATCGGAGGGTCTGCCTTACAAGGGCTGCACTCGGCTAGAAATAGCCACACGAAATTAAAAATATTAAAACTGTATTGAATTAGTCTCGTGAATGTCTGTCGGAATTGCTGGGCTGAGTGGCTCAGACGGTAGAGGCACTGGACTTCTGACCCCAACTTGTCAAGTTCGATCCTGGCTCAGTCCGGTGGTATATCAAGGTGTTCAGCTACGTCAGGCTCGTGTCAGTAGATTTACTGGCACGTTAAAAAACTCCAGCGGGAATAAATTCCGGCACCATGGCGTCTCCGAAAACCGTAAAAGTTGTTAGTGGGACGTAAAGCCAATAACACTATATTATTATTGTCTGTCGGAATTGGAAGGGGTGATTTTTGTGCAATGTCTACAAGGTATTCGTGGATCCTTTGTCTGGACGTGAAAATGGAAAACCACAGAAAACCATTCCTAGGACAGCCGATGGTGGCGTTCAAACCCATGCGTCTCCCGAATGCAGAGCTTGGCTCCATAGCCGTAGCGCGTTAACGCGCGCGCCATTCCACTCGTTAGACAGAATAAATAATTAAGAAGAAGAAGTAGTAGTAGTTTGAGTGGCACTACATTGGCCGTCTCATGATTGAAGTACATATTCTTCTTGTGTGATTTTGAATAATATAAACATTGGAATTCCTTTATTTTAGTTTTTCTTCCTTTCCTGTGAAATATAGTGATGGAATCTTGTAGGCAGTTTTGGCTGAAATATGAAGATGACAGTGGATTATTTTATCAGTTGCTGTAGCGATTTCACTTTCTTCCCCTAACCAGTATTCGCAAGTCAAGCCTTATTTATGGAGTCGTAACTTGGTAAACTTTTCCAATCCCTAGAATGTCCTGTATATCTACGATAGAGGATGCATATGCATGCACGAAGGAAAACAGCGATATAAAAATCAATCGGTTAAAACGATATTGACGACTGTCTTTGATCGCCTCGGCCCTTTACTGGCCCTGGAGTAGCTGGCCAGTAGGGTAAGATGGCTATGGCTCTTGTGCTCAATCTCCATAATATCCAGTAGAGCGAAGCAGCAGTGAATGCAAGCATATATCTGCATGACCAGATAAGTCGGGGATTGAAAAGCGAGCTTCGCCTTTTTTCAAGTTGTATTGAGTGAATGATGTAGAATTCGCTGTTCACCGACCGGGAAATTGTAAGTGCAGGTCAAAGCCGCTGGTAAGATTTTATTTGTTGTTCTAATTAGGTCGTCTTTAGATTATAAAAGTCATGAAATTGTCTTTCATGTAATGATCTTTTGTATTCTTGATACGGGATCGGGGATGATGTGAGATGTACAGTACTCACATGGCATGTTTTTATGGCGGTTTCTCTTCCTGACGCCAACCTCAGTTGAGGAGTTAATGAAGATTGAATGATGGTGAATGAAGTTGGGCAAGCAGATGGCCTATGAATTGGAACTGTCCCGGCATTTGTCTGGACGTGAAAATAGGAAACCACAGAAAATCATTCCTAGGACAGCCGATGGTGGCGTTCAAACCCACGCGTCTCTCGAATGCAGAGCTTGGCTCCATAGCCGTAGCGCGTTAACATGCGCGCCATTCCGCTTGTTAGACAGAATACATAAGAAGAAGAAGATATTAAAACCAGAATAGGCATCGTCTGAAGTGTTTCTGAAATTATTAAAACATCTTGTATGCAACCGTAACGTCCAATTCGAAACACGTTGGCCTGTCGTAAAGGGTTATGTTACCGGTGCTGCTTTACGGTATCGAAGGATGACACCCAAGGCTTCGTTAATGAACTAACTGCGGACCTTCGAAACGTGGATGTATCGCAGAATGTTAAAGAACTCATGAGTAGACCACGTTACCAACAAGGAGGTTGGACTACTGCGTCCAGTTGGGAAATGAAAGCCTTAACTCAGCCTGTTTTGGTTACATCATCCGAAATGACGATTACGGCCTAATGCAGCGGTCATAGAACTCATAATAGAAGGAAAATGTGGACGAGACGGAGAAGATTATCCTGGATGTGGAACCTCCGACAGTGGTTCGACATTCACGATACTGAGCTCTGATAGGGGAAACACAAAATAGGGGAAAACTTACTCCATGATGATCGCCAACGTTCCGTGAAGACCGCGCCAGATTATTATTATTATTATTATTATTATTATTATTATTATTATTATTATTATTATTATTATTATTATTATTATTATTATTATTATTATTATTATTATTATTATTATATAATTCGCTGGGGCCATCAAGGACCACGTTAAGTCTTGTTGCATTTGACACTGAACTTGGCCTTCTTTAGAGCCCAAATTTCCCTCATTCTTTGTGAGTGGGCCTGCTTACGCTCCTCTGTCCAAGGGGCACCGTGTCTTCTCTTCGGTTGCTCATCTCGGTTTAGCCCGTTCATCAATATTTTCTTGCGGAAGAAATCTCTGTTAAGGGCGTCTTCAGCTGAGATGTGTAACATTTGCAGGTCTTCTTTGGTATTTCTAAACCAGGGAATTGTGGTTTTGGGGTTTGAATCAAAAAAGTGAAAGATTTCTTTAGTTAACTTTCTTCCGTCCATTCTTTTCAGATGACCTAAAATCGTGTCCGTCTTTTTCTGATTGTGTCGATAATTTTCTCTATTTTGCTGTAGACTTCCTTGTTGGATCTATTTTGATGGATTCCGTTTCTGTACTTGGATCCCAAGATTCCTCTCACAATTTTGCGTTCTCTTTTCTCCAGTTCTTCAAAGAGTCCTTTGTTGGCATTTAGAGACAGGGTTTCGGCTGCATATAGAACTACTGGCTTCAGAACTGTTTCATAGTGACGTATCTTGGTGTTTTGGGAAAGGCATTGTTTGTTGTAGATTGTGCGGGATGTTTGGTAGGCTATTTCCAGTTTGCGTACTCGCTCCTGAAGTGCTTCGTTGTCCAGTCCATTTTTCATGATGATCTTACCCAGGTATTTGAATTTGTCTACTCGGGTGATGTCCCCGTATTTTGTATGGAGTTTTGGTGGAGCCTCTTTGATGTTAGTCATTACTTCTGTTTTCTCAAACGATATCTGCAAACCAGTTTGTTCGGCAATTTCCTTTAAAATTTCAACTTGAGCTCTAGCGGTTTCTATGTTGTTTGAGAGAACAGCAATATCATCGGCAAATGCTAAGCTGTCTGTTGCGATCCCCTTGGATTTGGTTCCTATTCTCAATAGACTGTAGTTGGTTTCCTATAATCTCACCCGCCAGGTTCTGATGATCTTTTCAAGAACACAGTTGAAGAGTATCGGGGATAGCTCATCACCTTGTCGGACTTCTGTTTTGATGTCAAAGGAATGCGAGAGATATCCGTGGAACTTCACCTTGGATTTTGTATCGGTCAGGGTGGCTCTAATTAATGCCAGCAGTTTCAAATCAACTCCAAATTCATTTAAGATGTTTAGCAGGACTTCCCGGTCAATGGAGTCGTACGCTTTCTTAAGTCCACAAAGACAGACACATACTGCTTGGACCTTAGTGTACAATATCTGATGATCGTTTTGAGATTTTGGATCTGTTCAGCTGTTGAGCGACCTTTTCTGAATCCTCCTTGGTATTCACCTATTTGATGTTCGACTTGTGCTTCCAAACGCTCCAGGATGGCAAGTGATAGAATTTTGTAAGTCACGGGTAGCAAAGATATTCCTCTGTAGTTGTTGATGTTCTTCATGCTGCCTTTTTTGTGTAATGGATGGATCAAAGCTATTTTCCAGTCTTCGGGTAAAGTCTCCTTGTTCCAAATTTCTTCTATTTGCTTTTGCAAGATATCAAGTGATTCCTCTGGGGCATATTTCCATAGTTCTGCTACTACTGAGTCTTCCCCCGGCGCTTTGTTATTTTTGAGACGGGCAATGTGGCGCTTTATTTCATCTCTGTCGGTTGGTCTGGAATCTGGGTACCTGAGTAAGGGTTCCTTGGTCTCAATGGCGCTTTGCGGTTTAGAGCAATTAAGTAAATTCTTGAAGTAATCTGTCAGAATGCTGCCACTTTCTTCATTTGACTTCGCCAGTGTGCCGTCCTTTCGCTCAAAGCATAGAGATGGTGGTTTATAGCCAGTGAGTTTGCGTTTGAAGGCTCTGTAGTACACTCTGCTTTCACTCTTCCTAAAGTTTTGTTCTATCTTTTCAATGAGAGATTTTTCGTATTTACGTTTCTCAGTTCTGAACACCCTAGCTGCTTGGGCACGTTGGGTTTTGTAGGTTTCCCAATCATTTTCTGATTTCGTAGAGTAGTACTGTTTCCACGCATTGAGTCTTCCTTGGTGGACTGATTCGCAGGTACTATTCCACCAGGCATGCTTTTTGCTTCTCTTGATTTTGGCGGCCTCAACAAGGAGACTTTTGGCGTTGTTAAAGTCACAGTCATTTGGTCTAGCCTTCTCCTGGAACTCCTCAACCCTTTGCCGAAGTTTATCATTGTCGAAGCGTGTGATCTGTTTGGTTGTCTTCCTTGTGTTTGCGGGAATTGGTTTGAATTTGATAAGAGACATATAATGATCTGAGGCCACGTTGGTGCCTTTCTTTACCTTGACATTCATAATCTCAGGGCTGTTTCTTCTGGAGATTGCAACATGATCAATTTGGACGGGAGAACGCCAAGTCATTTGCTTTCTGGGTAGATGGCGAAAGTGGGTCGACATGACCTGCAGGTTGTGATTTTCGCAAATGGACACCAGTCTTTTGCCGTTGGGATTGGTTCTTTTGTGAGCAGGGTAATTTCTTGTAACTTTCTTATACTTCTGTTCACGACCTAGTTGGGCATTGAAGTCACCCAAAAGAAGCTTGACATGGTGTTTGGGGATTTTGTTTAATTTTTCATCCAGTAGGTCCCAGAAATTATCAACTTCGTCTGGATCAGACTTGTTCTTAACGTTTGTAGGAGCATGTGCGTTAACTAGGGCGTAGGTTTTGTTCGCGCATTTAATTGTGAGTATAGACAATCTGTCATTCACAGGTTCGAAATTTGCAACCGATTTAAGGATCTTGGTTTTAACAGCAAACGCGGTTCCAAGCATCACAGCTCCATTGAGGATTCCTCTTTGCGCTTTGCTCTTGAAAAATCGGTAGCCTTCGGATACAAAAATCTCTTCATCTGGGTACCTTGTTTCCTGTAGGGCCATTATGGATATCTGATTTTCGTGAAGAGCTTTGGTGAGGGTTTTCAGCTTGCCAGTTTGTGTAAGTGAATTTATGTTGGAAGTTGCTAGAAAGGTTTTAGATTTTGGCCTGAGTTTTTCACTCTTCGGGGTACACCGAGAAGCGTCGACTCGTCTCTTGCATGATGTCGAGTCTCCCCCAGAATCCGAACGAGACTCGTGAGCCGTGGCGTTTACGACGAGGGATTTATCCGAAGATTTACCCCCTGGGGTATGTTTCTTGAAATGTTGTGCCATCATGCTTTTTGACTTGACTTGACTTTGCTTTGGACGGGTACCCATCCTTTTACAACTAGGGTTGTTAGCCCTAGAGGTTGCCTCAAGATGTTTTCTGGCTTCTGGTCATTTACCAGTCATCGCCGTAACCCTGGCAAGGGACCAGTTTTTTTTCACGGTGGTATTTTATTTACCTACTACCCTCTGACTCTGCTGGCGGCAGAGCCAGCGAGCTTCCCCAATTCCAATGGGGCGCGCCCGATGGAGGTAACCGGTAAATCCCCACACGGGTATTATTATTATTATTATTATTATTATTATTATTATTATTATTATTATTATTATTATTCTAGGAAAGTGACAAATGTCGGACCTCTATTTTGTTTTTATGTGTACCTTCTTATTTCAAATTTATTTTAATTGTCACCCGTTCTATGAACATCTTGGACCTTGGCGTCGGCGTGCTCGTTGATCTTGAGGGCTGCACCAGCTCAGGGTTACCCATGCTGGATGGGGGTTGGTGTGGACACAGATTAACAAGGTGTCCCCCCGAGTTGCGTGAGAGGTCTCTGTGCTCTTTTTTCTTCATTTCTATCCCTTCATTTTTCTCTCCTTATCTCCTTAATTCTCATTTTCTGTACTGTATAGCCAGCGTATCTCCCTCGGGTAGTGTGTTTGTTTTCTGAGCGTTTGCACGTGTGTGGAGTTGTCATCCTTCCCCAATCACAAGCTTCGGGTTGGGTGAGATGATGAAGGATGGCTGGATGAGTAGTCGTTAGCGGCTCACCCCCAGATACCGGGCCCCCTCTGGAGTATTACTCCTTAGCTTGATATGCGGAGCTCTGCCGAAGGTCGACGGTGTATTTTCTTAGTTACTCGTGGGACTAGAAAACAGTCTTCTTGAAGCCAAATTGTTCGAAAATATATCAGTTACGATAAAGAAGCACAAATCTCTGAACTCTCGCAGAGGAGTTATCTTGCGCAAGGATTTGGTAAGGCTTCCGTTGATGACATGATCAGAAACCTTGCACGCCAGGGTGTAACCAACATGAATAGGTTAAAGAGGCGTGTCGGTGATAATCTGCTCGATTCGAGAGCTTTTATTCTGATATTCGACGTCTAGTCACGTCCTGATGAACGTGTAAAAGTCGCAATGTACTGTTTAACTGTCCACCTTCGTCGCCATAAGACCTGTCTGTGTCGGTGCGACGTAAAATAAATTGTAAAAAATCAAATAAATAAAAATTGCAATCTTTGGACTGGGAAGAATTGGGACTAAGTAAAAGAGCTAGTCGCCGAAGCGGTATGTTCCGAGCTGTCGGTGAAGAGGTGGTGTGGAGTAACATTAGTAGACGGATAAGCTTGAGTGGGGCCTTTCATAATATGAAGGTAAGTTTGGAATTCAAGAGTGCAAATTTGGACGAATAAGAAAGGGATTAGGGATTGGATTAATTTACCAGGGGAAATGTTCGATAAATTCCCAAGTTAATTGAATTCATTTAAGAAAGGACTAGGTTATCAATTAATAGGGAATCTGCTATCTGGGTGACAGTCCTAAATACAGATCAGTGATTGATTTTTGCCTTGTTGATAATCCCTTTTATGATCTTGATCTCTTGCCTTTATATCCACATGCTGATTCTTAAGTATTCTTCCGTGGAGAAATCATGGGTCCCATTTCTCATAAATATCCATTCAACATAATAAAGGATATTAGGAATCAAGGTAGATAATATTACACCTAGAGGTCGGCTGATAAAAGTAATGGGATGCTCAACATGGTAAAAAGGCACCAATACACATCATCGCGGAATAGAAACCTCGCGCAAATACAAAATATTTACTCACTTTTGGTAACATTTACGAATCCTCACGTTATATTTACCGTATTGTACCTCATCACCTGTCCTAAATTTTGCCTGGCTGACTCAACGGTAGAGAACGTGGAGCGATTGAGAACTATTTAGATAGGGGTAGAAACAAGTTTATTGGACTAAAACGTATAATGCGGACCGAAATCTCCAATGAAAAATCAAACACACGAATTGCATTGAAATACAAAGTTCACATTGTGGCGATGCGTAACGAACCCTACTGAAATTAATATTTACATGTCGGAGTGTGAGAAAGTTACATTTTTTGTTGATGTTAGACATTGACGCGCAAATGTACTCGCTGTAAGTTGGAACAAGGTCTGGCCACTGGCGTCGAAATCAATCGTCCATTTATATGAGATAATTAGTAGAAAAAATTTCGCATTAAAAAAAAATTAAGTTAATTCCCAGTAAGTTCGGAAACATGTCATACAAAACAAAAATCACACTAGGTTTGAGACCGGACCGTACATCCTCCAAAACGACACTGCTTCTGATCTAGATCACAGGTGAAGACTGAACCTCGTAACCCTGCAATGACACTCGCGCTAATCATCCTGAAGCGACAGACATCAACACAACAAACAAAATATATACAGCAACGAAAGTCAGTGACGAATAAATCAACACTTAATAAACTATGGAAACATGCAAGTGAAATAAGCACATGAAATACACTTGACTTGATGCTTCGAGCTCATGGACCGAACTCCTGACATATCGGATCCATCGACGGTCAGTAGTATCCTGACGTACGGTCAGACAGGCCTTGGTTGACCACATTTGTTCCATAACAAAAGGAATTCTGGCTGCTGCAGAGGAAACAATACCTTCCTCGTCCGGCATCCCTGCATTCTTCTTGTCGTACACAAACATCCCAGCTGGTTTTAATGACAACTTGCTAAACTATGCATTCCGTCTGGCCGGCTCATACTCCTCTCCATTCATAACTGGAAACGGGTTTCTGTTCTATTTACAGCGGATCACGATTACAGCTCAGCTGAGATAAAACTTTTGCTTGCCGCCGACAAGGGGGGCGTCCTCATAACGACATGCTTTCAACACAAGTCCAGTCTCTTCAGTCGGTCAAATACCGCTACTATAACCTACAACAGTAAATCCTTCAGTATTCACGTCTGGGATTCACTCACGCATACTGATAATTATTCCTATGATGTGCCTTTAACATTCTTCCACTAAGGTCTTCAGTGATTACTCTTAGCGATTTTCATTATTGCATCTAACAGACCCCCCCGTTCGATTCAAGAGTACAGTCATGAACCAACGAGCCGTAGCATTCCTGTAAAATGTTACTACTTCGACGATGGTGAATTATCTCCCTCCGCTTTACTGCTACCGCTGAAATGGCATGCACCAGTTAAGACAACAGTTCATGCAATATTCTGAGTTTACGTTAATTGGATACTTCTAACTCAAACTTCCCAGTTCGAACTTCTAACAAGGCACTTCCGTCCTCTCATGGCAAAAGATCTTAGCGTCATGAATTCTGATACAATCAAGTCACAATAAACCTAAGAAATTGACATCTAAATCAATACTAAATAACTAATTTCCCTCAAAAACATCTTCAAAAATTAATGAAAGCTAGTCGCTGATTAACCAGGGGCGGTGCGTGGTATTGTCGCAGGGTTGCACAACTCTCAATGATTTTGTACTTCATTTGTCGTCTTTTCTTCTGATGTTTTAGGTTAGTAAACCTAACTTGTATTCGAAAACATCTTAAAATCAACCACCTTCGGTCGTTCGCTGTACTAAATGCTTCGTAACTGACCAGCAAACGCTGCTGGCTTCGAATCTAACTCAAGGGGTTTGCTTTCCTACGGCAATTCCCCAGCGGACAGCGTGGCGCAGTGTACCTTAGTGATGGGATATTCGATTTATTTTACTGAATCGATTCATTTAATTCCGTTCACGTTACTCAATCGATACAGTGATCCGATTCACGGCATGTTAGAGTCACCGTTCCTATTACATCTGTGTAGTGTCTCCTGATAAGACAGCAGCAACATCATTCAAAGCTTGCTGCTGCCATCTGGTCCTCATTCTATGAACTGCTTTCCTACGCGTCATCTAGCATTCAGATTCAGGTTTCTCCTGACAGCCAGTTCGCTTTAAATTTTGATGTTACAAAGCCTTTTCCGCACAGTGACAACTCCATTAAATAAGTATATAGAATTTGATGAAAACATATCTGTACGCACAATCATCAGTGATCTGCATTTAGAGCTGTCGCCCAGGTGGAAGATTCCCTATCAATTGTTTGCCTCCGCCCATCCCACCCCACCCCACCCCACCCCACCCCACCCCACCACAGTCGGCAGCCCTGATGGTGGTTTTCCGTGGTTTCCCATTTTCGCACCAGGCAAATGCTTGGGCTGTAGCTTAATTAAGACCACGGCCGCTTCCTTCCCACTCCTAGACCTGTCCTGTCCCATCGTCGCCATAAGACCCATCTGTGTCGGTGCGATGTAAAGCAAATACAAAAAAAAAAGGTTTGCCTAGTCTTGCGACGTAAAGCAAATAACAAAAAAAAAGTTTGCCTAGTCTTAAGTAGTTAAGAAGAAAAAGAAGCAGAAGAAGAAGAAGGGACATAACTCCAACTTTACACACTAACTTATGGTTTTCCCTCAGTTCTCTGAAAGTCACAACTCTATTATATAATACAGAATTAGATATAAACATACCTGTGTTCTCAATAAGTAGCCTACATATTAAATATAAATCAATTACTTTAATTTAATTTATTGCTTGCTACAGGATTTTCATCCCAATTACTGCAGCATTCTTTGTGATACACAGATAACTTACAAATAATTATTACAGTACTTAATATTACCTAGCCTAACTTAAATCTATTCTAAACGAATTTTAATCTAATCCTTTTTACTGGAAACTGAACGACTTTCTAGACATTCTGCATTGCCATAAGAACCAAGTTTAACTACATAAATAAAATTCTCACAGTTAATAAGTATAACACAATATACAGTCTACAGCATTAACATTTGGAAATACACACACAAAAAAATATCAAAGAACAATACATTGCTTATTATGACATTAACGGGAATATAAAGGCTGACCGGTGTGATGCTCCATTCTGACTGTGGGATCAATTACATGGCCTTTCTTGCTGTCATGAATTCTTTTTTAAATATTATGTTTGTACTGAAATCAAGAGCATTATTTTTCCGAGATGCACCGTTATAAATACTGCATAGTCTGTAAAGTGGTGAATTTTGATGGGCAGATGTTCTAGCTGTTGTATTTGAAAATGTTAAACGAAAACTTGAATTTGGGCGTGGCACATGAAAATTCAGGAGGGAAGGGAACTCAGGATTATCAATTTGCGAATTTATTATTTTATGTATGAACTTTGCCGCATCCTTCTGCCTTCGTTCTTCTAAACTCTCCATTTCTAAATGTAACAGAAGCTCGACGAAACCATAAGAGAATATTGTGATATTTCAAGTATTTCTTTTGCACCCTTTCAAGTTGATACACATATATTTTGCATCTAGGGCTCCAGACCACGCTCGCGTATTCCAGTTTTGGCCTGACCAAGGTTCTGTACAACTTAATACACGTTTTTATGTTTTTAAATGGTTTCACATTTCTTATCACAAATCCTAAAATTCTACATGTTTCAGTGACCACTTTCTGTACCTGAGGAGTGAAGTTAGCTCCCGGTCTAATAATACTCCGAGGTCTTTCCATTCTGCTACGGCTCTCAGTTCTTCGCACCCTAACTTGTAAGTGTAGAGGGAGGGTGCTTTACTTCGGGTGAACGACATGGACACACATTTTGGAATGTTTAGATATAATTTATTTTTTGCCGCCCGGTCCGTCATGTTATTCAGGTCTTACTGGAGATGTTCATTGTCGTTGATTGTTGAAATGGCTTTGGATACTTTGAAGTCATCGGCATATAGTAGGCAATCAGAATAAATCACTCGATCAGGTAGATCATTTATAAATGCGAGAAATATTAACGGACCCAAATTAGACCCTTGAATTACTCCTGACCGCATATTCTTTAGAATTAAATCTTGTATACGACACATATTGTTTCCTTCCACTTAGGTAGGAAGAGAAGAAACATAACAATGAATGACAGAACCCTAAATTATTTAATTTATTTAAAAGTATGCCATGATTAATTTTGTCGAAAGCTTTCTCTAAATCCGTAAATATGTCATCCATCTGATCGCCGCTCTCGAGAGCTGTGGATACCGACTGAGTGAAATTAACCAATTTTGTTACTGTAGATCGTTTCGAAAGAAATCCATGCTGTTTTTCTCATATTAAAGGTCTTATGTGATTCGATATTCTAAGATATAGTACAAATTCAAAACTTTTCGTTACTGCTGACAATATGGATACCGGCCTGTAGTTATTAATCAGCGTGGAGTTCCCTGGCTTAAATATTGGGCACACTCTCGACACTTTCCATAAGGACGGAAATTTCGACGTTTTGAAAATTAAATTGTGGGTGTACTCGATGCTCCATGCAATCTTTAATTACATAAGTTGGAATTTGATCTGGCCCCGCGGATGACTTTGGTTTAAGTTTCTTCATCGCCATTTCAACCTCTTTTATGTTTATAGCGCTGATATTTAAACAGTTTATATTAACACATGAATTGTTTGGACTAATATATTGCGCCGTGTCTAGAGAATATACAGAACAGAAGAAATTTGCAAATCCTTCTGCTATATTCTGATCGTTATCTAATATTTTATCCCCGTATTTGAATTAATTGCAATTACCATTATTTTTTTCTGGGTTCGAACTGTCGGTAGCCCTGAAGATAGTTTTCCGTGGTTCCCATTTTCACACCAGACACCACCTTAATTACGGCCACGGCCGCTTCCTTTCCATTCCTTGGCCTTTCCTGTCCCATCGTCGCCATAAGACCTATCTGTATCGGTGCGACGTAATGAAAAAAAACAGGTTCCAACTTATCTGTTTCCATTGTGTACGTCCGGGCCGGTCATGGTGATCTAGTGGTCCATCACGCTGTCGATGTCCATGGTTGAAGCCTCCAGCACTACTCCAATGCTGCCGGTCATGGTTTGATACCTTCTGCTCGTACTACTGATCCTGCGGGTTTCTGTAACTGACCGCAAGGCACTTGAACTGCCGTTACCGAATCGCGTCTTTCGCTTCATTTAGCTATGGCACTCGCTATAACTATTTCTTTATTTTTTTGCTCAAGATAGCGGCAAAAGTAACACGCACCTCACGTTTTGTTCAATTCATTTAGCGATAGTTAGAGTTGGGTCGTTCATAAACTAACTAGTACCAGTTCGTTCAAATATTTTGAACGGGTCGTTCACGCGAGCATACAGCATGTTACAGGACGAAGATCTAAGCAAGCACCATCTGTCGTAAAACGTATGTACTAGCTCGTTTCGTTAGTGCTGTGTATATGATAGCTCAGATAGCTCATGAGAAACTACTTCGTTCATTTGACCGACTTCGTGCTGTGAGAGCTCTTTCCATGAAGACAGCACAAATGAACTACCTCGTTCATTTGAACGACAAAATAAGCTCGCACGCAAATGGCCATTGGCGTTCCGTGTTAATGGTCACATGACAGCACATCTCCTCTGCCACTTCTCAACTGGGATAGGAGGAGTTACACGAAATTAGAAAGCTTATTTGTCTCTCGTAGATGCCATTTCTTCACTAAGGCAGACCGGCGGCGGCATTGGGTAGCTGTTTTCTGCTCGTGCTCATAATAAACTAACTCGTTCATTTGAACGAAGTGCCGCGAGAGTTGTTTCTATGACTTGATGTCATGAACTACCTCGTTCATGTGAACTAGTTCATTTGAACGACTCAAGGCGAAGAACGGAATCGAATGAACTAATTCAAGCAAATCAACTAACTGGACCCATCCCTAGTGATAGTGAAGCCTCTGCCCGCTCTCTCCCTTTTCACTGGGCTCGCAGGAATCACCGGCTGACAAAAGCTTCCTTTTGTGTCGTAGCCTACTTTATCTTTAACGGCATTCAAAAACGAAGTATTTCATTAATATGGCACAGTTATATGATTTTATGAATCAGAGACACTCAATAAATCTGTGGATAATTAACCTATGTTCTAATTTCGCTCAGGCTGGCTCTACGCCATAAATCAGAGCTTAAGATGATTCCATGCCTGTCATCTTTTAGATTCCCCTAGCCTATATTGACAGTCGGGATTCCCCGGAACAAAATCCAAGTACCTCCGTCTCTCTCCCAGCCAGGTTTCATCTCTGTATACTGCGCCACACCTTGCTCCCTCCTTTGTTCGCCTCGCTCGCCAAACTCAGCCTCTGCGCACTGGTGCCTCTCCATTCGTACCTCGGCGAATGTCTTTCATGCACTTTGGGCCTTAGGACCACCGTATGATACGGTTCAATATATACGCCATTTATCTGTTATCTCCGTAGAATTCCCGTGCTCACCAATTAATAATATTTCATTTATTTCGAAGACCTGCTCGAAGTACGCAGCTTCAATCGGTGTATTCAGTAATTTCAAACGAAAATCCATCTATTATAATTACCACATCTGAGTCTGTATCTTGATGAGCTTGCATCCTATCTCATATTTATTCCGATGAAACATGCATAATGTAACCTGTAATTACCTCAATTTCTCAAGGACACTTTTTATGAATATCTCATATACATTTTCATTCACCTTGCTGACATCGGAAGATCCCTACCATTTGTCTATTTCACATACGGTCTGCATAAACACGTACAAGAATATCATGTCCCAACATAAACATAACTTTACTGGTCAAGAAGACTTGGTTCGTCCTTAAAATATGAGCATAACATGGCGTAATTTAGCCTCACAATCACTTCAAGAAGATCTCAAGCTATTTGTATGCTTTCCTCGCAGAAAATATAGTATCGTAGAGAACAAATCACGTCGTACATGGATGCTATTAATTAAATTAGTCTCTTCTGATTATCTTAACAACCCCTTCAAATTAAATAATATACAGTATGTCACTTTCCTATTCATACACAACCCATTTCGTTATAAAGCGTTCCATATGCCTGTATAGTTACGCAAATTATTGATTTAGAGTTGTGTGTCGTGAATGCAATAACAAGACGTAAACACCCAATGCACAAATATTTTTGAGTGCAAATAATTTGTGTCTTCACAAATAAAAACTGCATACACTCCAAAACTTAAGTCGCTTTGTTAGTCATACACTAGTAGAGATGGCGTCATTCGACAATGTTGAACGGGGTATACGTTAGTACACTAGTGTCCAAAAGTTAAGCATAAGTTACGAGTAAGCAGGGCAACGGGAAATAGACCGCAAATCGCACGACATATGCACCTACCAACCTTACGTGTTCGCTCTGTATAGGAAAAGAGTGTTCCCTGCTTTGACTAGCGGTGTAACCGCAAGGTAAACACAGCCAGTGACTGCGCCCCGATATTCCCTCAGTCGTTGTTTGCCCGGTTATAGTGTGCGGAGTGTAGCCTCGTGGCGAACGTGACAACATAATGGCACAACGACGCTATTTGGACCCTGTTTTGCAGGGCAGAATACTCGCCCGCTTTCAAGCAGGCCAGGCACAGACCGACGTCGTCGTATCCCTGAATGTGCCACAAAGTGTAATTTCCAGGCTTTGGAGACGATTTCGAGACACAGGAGATGTTAGTCGTAGGCCAGTACCAGGTCGATCAAGGGTAACCACCCCACAGCAGGACCAATATCTGGCTTTAACCGCCCGACGAAATCAGAGTGCACCTGCAAGACAGTTGTCGACGGAGCTTTGAGCCGTCTCAGGGGTTGCCGTTTCCCGGCAAACTGTGTACTGGGGGCTCAGAACAGAAGGGCTGTTTGCCCGACGTCCAGCGGTGTGAGTCCCGCACACTCCAGCACAGAGACGGGCCCGTTTAATGTGGAGCCGTCAACATCGAAACTGGACCATGAATGAATGGAGGCATGTGCTCTTCACAGACGAATCCCACTTCAGTTTGCAGCAAGACATTAATCTGGAGAGAACCGGGTAGCCGATACAACCACAGGAACATCGTGGAACGGGACCAGTATGGTGGTGATGGCGTCATGGTGTGGGGCGGCATCATCTTGAACGGTCGTACGGACCTGCACATCTTCATGGGTGGTCCAAGGAACGCTGTTAACGCTCGGAGATAAAGGGATGAGGTACTGAGACCACATGTTCGACTCTTCTCTGGTGGATGAATTTCTTGCTGGGGAAAACATTCATTGCATGGACTGGCCAGCGAGGTCTGCGGATCTGAACCCTATAGAACATGCCTGGGATGCATTGGGGAGGCGAATTGCATCCCATCAGCCTCCATCAAGGACCCTCCAAGCCCTTCGCATTGCCCTTTCGGAGGAATGGGATCGACTGCCACAAGAGCTCATGGACCATCTGATAGAGAGTATGCCACGTCGCTGCGAAGCATGTGTGGCCGTTAGGGGTAACCATACACCCTGTTAACAGCATATTTTGTTATAGAAGACATTGCCAAGTTTTGTTAGTTGTTGTCAAAAGTGTACCTTAGCTATCAGAACCTTTCTGACATTGTTTTTTTTTTTTTTGACAAGTTGTATGACATATGGTGTGTGAGTCAGCCAGTCAGCCTCCGTTTGTTCAACAATCCGTCTGACATTCCTATCAGGCTGTATGGCCTCGTTTAGTTATTATGGTTAACGTTTGGACACTAGTGTAGGTGCGGTGCGAGGAGAGGTGTTGCTGGTTGTATTCGTCTTAGACTTGTACGAGTGCTGGGCAAGAGTAAAGAGCTTGGCTATGAGCTGAAACAGACAATTGTCAATCTAGCACTTAGAGGGTACTCCCGGCGAAAAATAGGAAAAGAAGTCATGTCACCAGTATGTCGTGAATTTTAAGTACGAAAGGTCAGTGAAGAATTTGCCAAGCAAATCCAAACAAAAGAAACTAAGTCCACAAGCAGAAAGACTTATTGTGAGGCGAGTGAAATCCAACCCTCTCGTAAGTGCTCCAAAGCTGCGCGCTGAGCTTGAAGCTACTACTGGGAAGAAAATTTGTACTCAGGCTGCCCGGCGAGTTTTACATCGACGTGGTTACCATGGCCGTGTACCAAGGAAGAGGCCGTATGTTAGCAAGAAGAACCGTGCTGCAAGATTGCTCTTAGCGAAAGAACACGTAAACAAGGGCCAAGAGTTTTGGAATAATGGCATCTGGCCCGATGAAAATAAAATCGACCTGTTTGGTTCCGATGGTGCACGCAGGGTGTGGAGAGAGCCCAATACGGACAACGATGTGGCCAATACATTTCCCATGGTGAAACACGGAGGTGAATCGATTGTGATGTGGGGGTGTATGTCGGCACAAGGTGCAGGGAATATTCAATTTATTGAAGGCACAATGGACAGAGTAGTGTACAATAGTACTTTAAAGAACAATGTTAAACAAAGTGCTAAAAATTGGGAATGCTACCGACCTACGTGTTTCAACAGGATAACGACCCCAAAAGTACCGCTGCTCTGAATAAGGAGTGGTTAATTTGGAACATTCCAAAACAATTAAAAACACGTCCTCAGTCTGCTGACTTAAACCCTATTGAACATGTATGGGCGTTTTTAAAGTCTAGGATTTACAGTAGAAAGGTTTCATCCAAAGATGAGTTAAAACGATTGGTGACCGAATAATGGTACAGCATCAGCCTTGAAGCGTGTGCGAGGCTAGTAAATTCCATTGAGCGTAGGTGTCAAGTTGTCATTAAAGCCGAGGGTTACTCCACAAAGTACTAGGATTGGTGCTATGGTTCATTTCATTCATATGTTTAGTTGAAAAACTGACATCTGTATGAATAGCTATGTAACGTAGGAAAAAGTCATGTTTTGTTATATTCTCGAGTATTTTACTATATGTTGTTATAAATATTATTTTTGTATGGCATTGTAAAGAAATCTACCAGAAGTAAATTTCTTAAAAGACAATTACTGTAACATCCATTTGAATGTCCAAATTATACTGCTCTTTTCACAATATGAAACTGTATGAATAAGAAAGTGACATACTGTAATATTACGAGGGCTGTAAATAAAGTAGTGGCGATATTGATAAAACGCAATATTTAATGAACTAACGAGTACAGTTGCGTTACATTCCTTGAGTTTAATCACCCGTTAAGTCTATTACCTTTTGACAAATGTCGGGAAGCCGTTGGGAACCGTTGGCAATGCGTTCTTTGTTGATGACAGCGGCGGAGCGCCCCTTCTGCGCGCTGTACAGATGCCACGTCAGGAAATCGGCGGCCTCGGAGGGGTTCCTTCAACTTCGCAAACTAGGGCTCATGTCTGGTGAGTACGGAGGTTGTTCCAAGACCTCTCAATGTCACCGTTGCAGTAAGAGACTGACTTTGCTTTGCGACATGCAACACAGTAGGGCGGTCGCCACGCAATAAACGTGGACGTTCGCGCCGCTTGGCCGGACGCAGATGCCGCTCCAGAAATCGGCAATAGTAATCACTCTTGACGGTTTGTCCGTCAGGCAGAGCATGCGTAAGAATAATACCCTCGTAGTCTTATACCACAATTGTGATATTTCGAACATCACAGAATGTATATAAAATTATCAGACTGTACAATTAATTTGTAAGATGTTTATATTTAATTTGCGGTACGTCATTTAAGATTATTATGCGTATATGTAGGGTTTTTAGTAATCTATTTCACATTACCATCTCATTTCTTTGTGTCATGACAGTGGATACTGACATTCTGCGAGTCGGAGCGTGAAATGTTAGAAGTTCGATTGGTTGTGGTAGGTTAGAGAATCTGAAAATAGAGATGGACAGATGAATGTTAGATGTAGTTGGTATAAGTGAAGTACGTTGGCAGGAAGAGCAGGATTTTTCGGGCAGGATATTATAGAATTATCAGCACAAAATCAAAGGGGAAATACAGGAGTTGGTTAAATGATGAATAAGAAAATAGGGTAGCGGGTAAGCTACTACTACCAGCGTAGTGAAAGGATTATTGTTACCAAGATAGACACCAAACCAATACCCTCAACAACAGTGCAGTTCTATATGCCTACTAGTTCAGCAGATAATGAAGGAAACGAAAGAATATATGAACAGGTAGAAGATTTAATACAATATGTAAAAGGTGATGATAAACTAATTGTGATGGGAATCTGGAATGCAGTGGTATGTCAAGGAAGAGAAGGTAATACAGTAGGAGAATTCGGATTGGGACAAAGGAATGAGAGAGGAAGTCGTCTGGTTGAATTCTGCACCGATCATAACTTAGTCCTTGCTAATTCTTGGTTCAAACACCACAAACGACGGCTGTATACGTGGACGAGACCTGGAGACACTGAAAGGTATCAAATAGACTTCATTATGATGAGTTAGAGATTCAGAAAGCAGGTGCTGGATTGCAGAACTTTTCCAGGAGCAGACGTGGACTGTGCCCACAATTTGTTGGTCATGAAATGCCGTCTGAAGTTGAATAAACTGAGGAAAGGAATGCAAGAATATGGGATCTAAACAAGTTGAAAGAAAGGAGTGAGGGACTGTTTCGAGGAACATGTTGCACAAGGACTAAATGAAAAGACTGAAGGAAACACAGTAGAGGAAGAATGGACAGTCGTGAAGAATGAGGTCTCAAGGGCTGCTGAAGAAATGTTACGAAGAAAGGAAAGATCAACTAAGAGTCATTGGATGACTCAGGAGATACTAGACCTGATTAATGAACGACGAAAGTACAAGAATGCAAAATATGAAGAGGGCAGAAACGAATGCCGGCGATTAAAAAATGAAGTGGATAGGAAGTGCAGGACAGCTAAGGACGAATGGCTGAAGGAGAAGTGCAAGGATGTTGAAGGTTGTATTGCCCTACGAAATGTGGATGCTACATACAGGAAAATCATGGAATCCTTTGGAGAAAGGTAAACCAGGTGTATGACTATTAAGAGCCGAGATGGAAAACCACTTCTAGGGAAAGAAGACAAGGCAGAAAAATGGCAGGAACATATCCAACAGTTGTATCAAGTTAAAGACGTAGATGACATTGTTCTCGAACAAGAAGGGTGTGTTGATGCTGATGGAATGGGAGTCCCAATTTTGAGGTCAGAATTTGATGGAGCTTTGAGAAACCTAAATAGGAAAAAAGCACCTGGAGTTGATGACATTCCCTCTGAATTACTGACTACTCTTAGGAGAAACCAGCATGGCAAGCTTATTCCATTTAGTGTCTAAGATGTATAAGACAGGAAAAATGCCATCCGATTTTCGGCAGAATGTTGTTAAACCTATTCCCAAGAAAGTCGGTGCTGACAAGTGTGAAAACTACCGCACCATAAGTTTAGTATCTCACGCCTGCAAAAGTTTAACACGTATTTACAGAATAATGGAATTACAAGTTGAAACTGAGTTTGTAGAAGATCAATTTGGCTTCAGAAGAAATGTAGGAACACGTGAAGCAATCCAGACTTTACGTCTGATCTTAGAGGATTGAATTAAGAAAGACAAGCCCACATACATAGCACTCGTAGATCTTGAAAAGGCATTTGATAATGTTGATTGGACCAAGTATTTCAGATTCTGAAGGTGATCGGGAACAGGTACCGAGAACGAAGAATTATCTACAATCTGTATAAAAATCAGTCTACCGGGCGAGTTGGCCGTGCGCGTAGAGGCGCGCGGCTGTGAGCTTGCATCCGGGAGATAGTAGATTCGAATCCCACTATCGGCAGCCCTGAAAATGGTTTTCTGTGGTTTCCCATTTTCACACCAGACAAATGCTGGGGTTGTACCTTAATTAAGGCCACGGCCGCTTCCTTCCAACTCCTAGGCCTTTCCTAACCCATCGTCGCCATAAGACCTATCTGTGTCGGTGCGACGTAAAGCCCCTAGCAAAAAAAATCAGTCTGCAGTGATAAGAATCGAGGGTTTTGAAAAAGTAGCAGCAATCCAAAAAAGGAGTGAGGCAAGGTTGCAGTTTGGCCCCTTCTCATTTTCAATGTTTATATGGAACAGGCAGTAAAGGAAATCAAAGAGGAATTTGGGTAGGGAGTCACAATCCAAGGAGAGGGAATCAAAACTCTGAGATTTGCTGATGATATTGTTAGGTATTTGATCTGAGACTGCAGATGATCTGGAGAAATTGCTGAATCGCATTAACAGAGGCTTGGGTAAGGAGTACAAGATAAAACTTAAGTTCTAAAGAAAAGTAATGGGGTGCAGTCGAACGAAGTCACTTGAGCAGGAAATATTAGATTAGGAAATGAAGTCTTAAAGGAAGTAGATGAATATTGTTACTTGGGTAGTAAAATAAATAACGATGGCAGAAGTAAGGAAGGCATAAAATGCAAACTAGCACAAGCAAAGAAGGCGCTTCTTAAGAAAAGAAATTTGCTCACTTCGAACATTGATATATGAATTAGAAAGATGTTTTTGAAGACTTTCGTCTGGAGCATGGCATTGCATGGAAATGAAACATGGACGATAACTATTTCAGAACGGAGGAGGATAGAAGCTTTTGAAATGTGATGTTACAGAAGAATGCTGAAGGTGAAATGGATAGATAGAATCACAAATGAAGAGATATTGAATCGAATTGGTGAGAGGAGAAAGCTTTGGCGAAATTTGACCGGAGGAAGTGACGGAATTATAGGGCACTACTTAAGACACCCAGGTCTTGTTCAGTTAGTTTTGAGGGAAGTGTAGGCGGTAGAAGCAGTAGAGGTATACCAAGGTATGAATATGACAGATTAGATTAGAATGTAGAGGCTACGTAGGAATGAAAAGGTTAGCGCAGGACAAGGTGGAATAGAGAAATGCATCAGACCATTCTATAGACTGATGACCCAAAAAAGAAGTCACACAACAGTACTTTCTAAGGTCCTGGTGTGTGGTGCATATTACGAAAGCACAGTGACATGTTTTCTAAAGCGAAAGGAGTGGGAATGCCATCACTTTTTTGGGATATAGTGAGTTCGAAACCCACTGTCGACAGCCCTGAAGATTTTTTCCCGTGGTTTCTTATTTTCACACCAGGCAAATGCTGGGACTATATCTTAATTAAGGCCACGGCCGCTTCCTTTCCACTCTTAGCCCTTTCGTATCCCATTGTCGCCGTAAGACCCATCTGCGTCGGTGCGACGGAAAGCAACTTGTTAAAAAAAAAGGGTTTTTTCTTGGACCTTATACCAGTACCTGATTCAAGTTAATGTTGTTGGTAGAAGCGGATGGATTTTAGACGATTTTGTTGGATAAATGTGTGTATGTTATAGATCCGAAGACAATACATTCTTGTTAATCATCTTGACATGTTCAAGATTTGCCGTAAATTCACTATAAAATTGCTTCGAGTTCCAGATTGAATAAATGAATGAACAGTATTTTATTTCCGTAATTCAGTTTGACTTCGGGGCATAATGACAGGCAGAGACGGGGTTGCTGTGCTGTAATGCGTAATAGGTTAGAACGCAAACATTTGGTGAATAGTAAGTGTCGTCTATTCCGTTCTACGGCTACACAAGTTCTCATGGCACAACCGTTGTGAAGGCTTGAAAATACTTGCTAGTCACATTCATAACTTAGCATTCTAACCTGTTTCTGCCGATAAAAGTCCGGACTCTAATGGACAGTTATGAACGTTGATATTGTGTGATTTTTACTATTTATATAGCATGGATTTAAAGGAATATCAAGTTTAAAAATACGGACCGAGGAAATCTTAATAAAAAATGAGTAATTAGTGCTCAGTGTTGTAAGTAAATATTACTTGCGAAAGAAGGCTAGATGCTTACCCCTCGAAAAATTACTAATGTTGATTTAAGTATAAATTTGTGTGTGTGGGTTTTTTTGTTTTGTTTTTCCACACATTCGAGAGAATTATATTTTACTTGTTCATTGCCAGGTGTTGATCCCAGACCGCAGTCGGATGCTGGCTGGTTCGAGTTCTGCAGGTGGTTCCACTTTACCAATCGACGCAATAGCAGGTGAGATACTGGAAATATATACACTGACATGCCAAACGTTATGGGATAAGGGTCTAGCAAGTGGAGGAACTCTGTGGCATCAATTCCACAAGTGGAACAAACACCAGTGGAGAGATTGTGGACCAATGCTGTTTAGATAGCTACTCACAGCGTTCTGCTGTTTGCAGGCGCAGGGGTTTGGGTGTGAATTGACCTAACCATCTCGTCCCAGGCTTCTTATCAGGTGAAGAGGTGGCTACAGCAATCGTTGAAACTTTCTGGAATCTTCTCGAACCAGTTCTGGACAGTTTGGTGCATTATCCTGCTGGAATACCTCGTCGTTGTAGGGGTACGTGAAGTCCATGTAGGGCTTCAAGTGGTCATCAGGCAGTTCAGGTGGATCAGTGGCACATACCACACCGCTGTGAACCTACCACCAGCTTGTATGGTACCTTATTGACAACTGGTGTCCATGGCTTCACGGGGCCATCCAAACCCTGCCATCATCTCGAAACAACCGGAACAGTGACTCATTGGACCAAGCAGTATATCGCTAGTCTTCCAGGATCCAATTTGCAACGTCACGCGCCCAGGCGAGACGCTGTGTCCGGTATCATGGTGTTAACAACGGCACTCTTATAGGTCTTCTGCTCCCATATCCCACTGACCTTAAAGAACGCTGCACTGACCTGCTGGATGTGCGTCTGGTATCTGCTGCAATGTGGATGTTATTTGAGCCAATGTGGCTTTTGTGTTATCACGCACAGATCTAACCAAACGCAGCCAATTGCGATCATTAACATCCGTGGTTGGCCACTGCGCTGTTAACTGTGGTTGCTAATGCCTTCCATGAAGTACTCCCTATATACGTGGCAGCGTCGATCGAGGAATATTAAATGTTAGCACAACTTCGACAATGGAATGTTCCATCATGTGGTCCCCACTATAATTCTGTGTTCTAAAGACGGTAATTCACGTCGCCTTACCACGGCCATCACAGACGGTGTTTACACTCACTTTCAAGTTGTCAGATCACGCCTGATTAGGTCTGGGCACTTCCACGACGTCGCGGTACGGTGGCGCTGCCATTACTTTTAAATACTGCTATTCCAAGACTGCTGGCATCCCAGTGTATTTTGTCCCTGAATTCCAGAGCATTTATAACCTTATGAAGTAGGCTATAAAACAATAAAATTAATATTGGACGTCAGGAAGATAGTTCCAATTAAATAAGTCAGAAAATTGAATTCTAAGTACACATAATAATAATAATAATAATAATAATAATAATAATAATAATGTCGGTTTTACGTCCCACTAACTACTTTTTGACGGTTTTCGGAAACGCCGATGTGCCGGAATTTTATCCCCCAGGAGTTCTTTTGCATGCGAGTAAATCTACCGACACGAGGCTGACGTATTTGAGCACCTTCAAATACCACCGGACTGAACCAGGATCGAACCTGCCACGCTGGGGTTAGAAGGCCAGCACCTCGACCGTCTGAGCCACTCAGCTCAGCTGTAAGTAGTACACTCAGTGGGCTCCGTTTTTAACAAGACTGTCCGTTTAGGCTTTGCATTTACTTTTGAGGGTTCCGGACAAATACTTTTATCCGGCTTGCTCCACATCTTTCACTGCATGTCTGCTTTAAGAGACAACCGAATTGCAAGTAGCTCATAGCCTGCAGAAAGAACCAAATTAATATGTACAGAAAAAAAGCTCTGAAAATCAATTAATTGCTTCTCGAGTTATAAACGCACAGACAAAAGACAAAGAAATATTTTATGGCATACTGTGTCTACAACGGAATCGAATCCGAATGGTACCCGAGTTCCCCTCCCTCCGATGCCCCGAGAATTGGATTTCTAGTCCAGATTCTGCCCCGGAAGTTTTACGCGATCGTCCATCCTTGTGCAGCCTGCTAAGCTTTAAGTTAGCACATTCCAGCTCAACGTTTGAGGGGCTAGATTGCCCCCAACAGGAAGACGCGAACAGAACTCCGTATTCCGACTGTTAGATCTCAGATTAATAAAATAGTAAAGATGACCAAAGCTAGAAACCTTCTAAGCCATTCAGCCGACTCTGGCATCCTATTCTTAAAACGGGTCGTAAGAACCAAGAAGCCGAACACACGTTTCAAACATCGCGGCCCTTGGCTCACTTACGACCTGTTTTAACATGAAATATAAATTATTTCGGCCTTTTCTAAATTTTATATCTTACTCACACTATATTAAACTCAAAATTTGACCCTGAAAGGGGCCGTTTGTTAAGAAGGGAAGCGTCTTCCCCTATTCCGTAAATAGCTCTCCGACTCAAAATTAGACCCCATACCTCAGCGAAGAGAGGGCTTCTTCTCTGACGGGAGATGAATACCGCCTCTCAACCAGATCGTTTTCCCCCGCCAGTGCAAAACCTGAGATTTTTCCGCCACACAGAAAGATAACCTTCGGAACTCTACACAAGAAAAAGAAACCTCAACAACTTCTCAACAGTATGAGAACGACGAAACAACGGGAGACGAAGAAAGAAAATATGCAGAGGCATGGAAAAGAAAGAGAATCCGTGTCACTCCAAGGCAACAATAGGCACGATGCAACCAACCGAAGGAGAATTACGGGCAGAAACCAAACATTCATGGCTCTATGTCGACAAGGCACATAAGGAAACTACCAAAGAGAAAATAGAAAGACATGTATACAAACAAGGAATCGCCAGTGTAATTGAATGTGAAGAATTACAAACGAAGGGCTATGACAAGGGATTCCGCATATGCATACTATTTACAGATCTCGCAAAGGCAGAAAAGGCGGATTTCTGGCCCAGAGATGTCCTAGTAAGACGTTATCGATTTCGACGATCCGCTGGGGCATGATTCGATTTATAATATACTCCTCTGGAACGACGAAGGCTTAAGACATATCTTCAACATGATACCAGACGACACAATAACCAGACAACATATATTAATTTTCACAGAAACTTTCTTGACAGACAACGTGGGCATTCAAGGAGTCTATGCAACCCATGCACTAGTAGTACAAGGGATTTATGAGAGATGCAGAAATGCTGGACTCATGATGGGCGCATTTGTGTTTTACGGGAAGATGCAAGTAAAATTCAAATATGCACGATGGCTCATTTAAAAAACATTGCAGGGAGTAGGTTGAACATGTGAACTTAGTGAAAGGAATTATGTGTTTACTAAGTTTTTATTTGTGTGTGTTACGTGTGTAAGTGTGCTTGTGAAAGTCAGTGAATCTACTCGCCAGGCTGCTCGGGTAAGTTCATTTTACTTCTTGCTTAATTTTATGTCCTACTGCTTAGTTTCAATTGTTTGTTGACCAGTACAACGGTAATACCATTGACCTGCATTCCTCTCCACAGCCCTCTCCCACTCCTCTTTTGTCCCTACCAGCTTCTACAGGACTTGTGTTGCAAGAGCAGCTCAGTAGCCATCCGCGATCGTTACATTGTTGCCACCTAAATGGTCAGTTATTATTAGCTCATATGGAAGAGGTACAGGCTATTTTGGAAGTGAACAATGTACATATTATTGGAATCAGTGAAAGCTGGACGCGTACAGACACGCAGTCATCGGCAGCTAACCTCGACAGATACTCAATATTACGCCATGACCGCACTGACAAAATAGGTTGTGGGCTTCTACTTTATTACAGAAATGACCTGAAATATAAGATCATTTCCACTTCTGACCCAAAACTTACACTGCGACCAGAATTTATGTTTGTAGAATTAGATTGCCGTAAAAAGAAATTAATAGGTATTGTATAGAAGCCACCTAAAATAAGACAGACTGGTGATTTTGAAGAGGCATTAGCAAATCTTATCTCGGCATATGATGACATTATAATCATGGGTGATTTTAACACTGACCTATTAAAGCAGACTAGTGAAGCGAATAACCTACTGAATTTATTTCTCGCCACAAACATGACTATTTGACCTCTCAACGCTACTATCACGTTCATTAGTCTGACCGCACACGTCATACTTTAATTTATCTTCTTGTGACAAATCAACCTCAGAAAGTAATTAAGGACGGACAGATCCTTGCTCCTGGCATCTCTTCACATGACCTATTGTGTGCATGTGTTACTCTACGCGAATACCCAAGTTCAAACCACGCTACGTTACAATACGAGACTTACGACATATGGGCCGGAATAAACTGCGCCACGATGCATATAACTTGCCTCGGGACAGTATACGTAATTTTCAGAACATAAACTCTAAAGTAAACAAATTCAATTCAATGGTAATGGAAATATTTGACAAGCACGCACCAAAGAAACAGGTAAGAATGACTCGCCATTCATCCGCGTGGCTAACGGCCGAGATAAGATCTGCTATGGCCAGTCGTGACAAACTGTACAGACAATACAAACTGACGCATGACACAGATGATTTTGAGCGGTACAGGATTCTGAGAAACAGAACCAAGCAGATAATTAGGAATTATAAATATAAATACTTTCAGGAACTGATGAACACTAACAGCCCGAGACAAAAATGGAGTAAATTGCGTACGTTAGGTATAGGTAAAAACGTAGAACAACATGTACAAAGCATATCGCTAGAAGCTTTAAATGATTATTTCGCATCTCCTTCCTTAAAAGTTCACTACCCTTGTTTCAACGGCATTCTGTGCATGAGCAATTCTCTTTTAGAAATATCACTTCGAATGAAGTTAAAGGTGTGATATACTCTATTACATCTAATGCCACAGGTAATGCTAACATTCCTATATCGCTGATTAAAGATATCTTGGGAGCTGTTCTGCCAATACTAACTCATATATTTAACTACTGCCTGAAAGACGGAGTGTTCCCAGATGTTTGGAAAGATGCACTGATTAGACCCATCCCGAAGAGCTCCAACTTAGGTTCTCCTTCAGATTATCGTCCAGTATCAATCCTACCTCCCCTATCCAAGGTACTTGAACGCTTAGTTCACACACAAGTTACTGAATACCTTACCATATACAGTAGAGACAATACGCGACACTTCCGGATTTATCCTTGTTAAAATGGGAGACAATTCGCAAGTGGCGCTCCTAGTGGTGTGACCTGAAAATTCGCGGTAAATTCAAATGTCAATGGATATGTATGTACGGAAATGGATAAATAAAATACGTCTAGAAAGAAAGTGTTGCTAAAATATTAACTTCAAACTTGCTGAAGCAATTCTGGATACATGCATGAAGAATTATTTAACAGGTTATTATTTAAAGACTGAAATTAGACATATAATAAAGATCTGAAATGGACTGCTGTGAAAGGGCTTGATTTTTCATTTATGCATTACTTTTTTACCTTTAGCATATCTGCCTGAACTTTTACGGCTAGATTTGTTCTTTTTTCTCATTTAAAAGCATTGTACATCACATTAGGACACCTGTCAATAAAATATCGGCACATTCATTACACACATGATTCAATGAATTTTCATTTAAGAGCTAGACAATTTTCCTTTTAACTTGAAGCCTACTAACAGAAAGAAAATCTATAAATTTAGCCGCAAAAACATTCAAAATTTCCTTATAAGCAATACTTGCCATTACATTAGGGTAAAGCAAATTTGCTTCACCATCACTGTTCTTAAATCACCCATATTTTCTTCAGTCTTGACAACGCATTACGGCATTCCAAATGAGGTAACTTGGAACACAACCAGCCACACACATATGCATATGTACTTTCCTGAATTGAATCAAAACCCACAGATCACACCTACAACAATACATCGGTATTGAAGGTTAACTGCTGCACTAATACAACAAAAGAAGCTTATTATATTTTAAGCCAGTTGAAATATGTGTCGCGCAGGTCAGAAGTTTAGGAAGTAGGCCTTCTATAAAAATATCTTTCTAACTGCAAGAATATATATGCAAACGCAGTATTTACTTACATTTTCTTGTCACGAGGGAAACGGAAGAAAGACCGCGAATCCTTCTGTACATCATAGTCATTGCAGCCAAAAGCAGCACGTATCTTTCCACTCATATTGACAGGAGATATAAAGGAATGACACACGCTACTATTTACTTATGTCAGCTTAATGCAAACGCATAAATAACACCAAAAGCTTCACAAACAAATACACGTGCTTTTATGACAGAATCAATAACTCGCAGGTCACTCCGCTAGACAGAGCTCTAATCGCTGTCACTCGATATCTCGCAGAGTGTCGCGTATTGTCTCTACTGTATTTGACCTTACCAAGCATTCCCTCTTCAATCCCTTCCAATCCGGCTTCAGAAAAGGACATAGCACCGCGACAGCTTTACTACGAGTGACAGATGATATTAGACGTGCAATGGACCAACGGGACGTGACTATACTGACATTATTAGATCTCAGTAGTGCATTCGACACTGTCAACCCTTAGTTGTTGTTGTTGTTTGAGTCATCAGTCCATAGACTGGTTTGATGCAGCTCTCCATGCCACCCTATCCTGTGCTAACCTTTTCATTTCTACGTAACTATTGCATCCTACATCTGCTCTAATCTGCTTGTCATATTCATATCTTGATCTACCCCTACCGTTCTTACCACCTACACTTCCTTCAAAAACCAACTGAACAAGTCCTGGGTGTCTTAAGATGTGTCCTATCATTCTATCTCTTCTTCTCGTCAAATTTAGCCAAATCGATCTCTCACCAATTCGATTCAGTATCTCTTCATTCGTGATTCGATCTATCCATCTCACCTTCAGCATTCTTCTGTAACACCACATTTCAAAAGCTTCTATTCTCTTTCTTTCTGAGCCAGTTATCGTCCATGTTTCACTTCCATACAATGCCACGCTCCACACGAAAGTCTTCAAAAACATCTTTCTAATTCCGATATCAATGTTTGAAGTGAGCAAATTTCTTTTCTTAAGAAAGCCCTTCCTTGCTTGTGCTAGTCTGCATTTTATGTCCTCCTTACTTCTGCCATCGTTAGTTATTTTAGTACCCAAGTAACAATATTCATCTACTTCCTTTAAGACTTCATTTCCTAATCTAATATTTCCTGCATCACCTGCCTTCGTTCGACTGCACTCCATTACTTTTGTTTTGGACTTATTTATTTTCATCTTGTACTCCTTACCCAAGACTTCATCCATACCATTCAGCAACTTCTCGAGATCTTCAGCAGTCTCAGATAAAATAACAATATCATCGGCAAATCTCAAGGTTTTGATTTCCTCTCCTTGGACTGTGATTCCCTTTCCAAATTTCTCTTTGATTTCCTTTATTGCCTGTTCTATGTAAACATTGAAAAGGAGAGGGGACAAACTGCAGCCTTGCCTCACTCCTTTCTGGATTGCTGCTTCTTTTTCAAAGCCCTCGATTCTTATCACTGCAGACTGATTTTTATACAGATTGTAGATAATTCTTCGTTCTCGGTATCTGATCCCTATCATCTTCAGAATCATAAATAGCTTGGTCCAGTCAACATTATCGAATGCCTTTTCTAGATCTACGAATGCCATGTACGTGGGCTTGTCCTTCTTGATTCGATCCTCTAAGATCAGACGTAAAGTCAGGATAGCTTCACGTGTTCCTACATTTCTTCTGAAGCCAAATTGATCTTCTCCCAACTCAGCTTCAACTTGTTTTTCCATTCTTCTGTAAATAATACGTGTTAAAATTTTGCAGGCATGAGATACTAAACTAATGGTGCGGTAGTTTTCACACCTGTCAGCACCGGCTTTCTTGGGAATAGGTATAACAACATTCTGCTGAAAATCGGATGGGATTTCTCCTGTCTCATACATCTTGCAGACTAAATGAAATAACCTTGCCATGCTGGTTTCTCCTAAGGCAGTCAGTAATTCAGAGGGAATGTCATCAATTCCAGGTGCCTTGTTCCTATTGAGGTCACTCACAGCTCTGTCAAACTCTGACCTCAAAATTGGGTCTCCCTTTTCATCAGCATCAACAGCCTCTTCATGTTCCAGAACCAAATTATCTACATCTTTACATTGATACAACTGTTGGATAGGCTCCTGCCATCTTTCTGCTTTGTTTTCTTTCCCTAGAAGTGGTTTTCCATCTGAGCTCTTAATATTCATACACCTAGATTTCCTTTCTCCAAAGGTTTCCTTGATTTTCCTGTATGCAGCATCTACCTTTCCCAGGACCATACAGCCTTCGACATCCTTGCATTTCTCCTTCAGCCATTCTTCCTTAGCTGCCTTGCACTTTCTATCCACTTCATTCTTTAATCGCCTGTATTCTTTTCTGCCCTCTTCATTTCTAGCATTCTTGTATTTTCGTCGTTCATCAATCAGGTCTAGTATTTCCTGAGTTATCCACTGATTCTTAGTTGATCTTTTCTTCCTTCCTAACATTTCTTCAGCAGGCCTACTGACTTCATTTTTCATGACTCTCCGCTCTTCCTCTATAGTGTTTCCTTCAGCCTTTTCATTTAGTCCTTGTGCAACATGTTCCTTGAAACAATCCCTCACATTCTTTTCTTTCAACTTGTCTAAATCCCATCTTTTTGCATTCTTTCCTTTCTTCAATTTCTTCAACTTCAGATGGCATTTCTTGACCAACAAGTTGTGGTCAGAGTCCACGTCTGCTCCTGGGAAAGTTTTGCAATCCAACACCTGGTTTCTGAATCTCTGCCTAATCATAATGAAGTCTATTTGATACCTTCCAGTGTCTCCAGGTCTCGTCCACGTATACAGCCGTCGTTTGTGGTGTTTGAACCAAGTATTGGCAAGGACTAAATTGTGATCAGTGCAGAATTCAACCAGACGACTTCCTCTTTCGTTCCTTCGTCCCAATCCAAATTCTCCTACTGTACTACCTTCTCTTCCTTGGCCTACCACTGCATTCCAGTCTCCCATCACATTTAGATTCTCGTCACCTTTTACATATTGTATTAAATCTTCTATCTCCTCATATATTCTTTCGATTTCTTCATCATCCGCTGAACTAGTAGGCATATAGACCTGCACTATTGTGGTGGGCATTGGTTTGGTGTCTATCTTGAGGACAATAATTCTTTCACTATGCTGGTCGTAGTAGCTTACCCGCTGCCCTATTTTCTTATTCATTATTAAACCAACTCCTGCATTTCCTCTGTTTGATTTTGTGTTGATAATTCGGTAGTCGCCTGACCAAAAATCTTGTTCTTCCTGCCAACGTACTTCACTTATGCCAACTACATCTAACTTTAGCCTATCCATCTCCCTTTTCAGATTCTCTAACCTACCACAACGATTCAAACTTCTAACATGCCATGCTCCGACTCGCAGAATGTCAGTATCCATCTTCCTGATGATCGCCCCCTCTCGTGTAGTCCCCACCCGGAGATCCGAATGGGGGACTAGTTTACCTCCGGAATATTTTACTCGGGAGGAAGCCATCATCAGTACATCATTCATACAGAGAGAGCTGCATGTCCTCGGGAGTTAGTTACGGCTGTAGTTTCCCGTTGCTTTCTGCCGTGTAGCAGTATGAACACAGCTAAGCCATGTTGAGTATTATTACAAGGCCGTATCAGTCAATCATCTACACTGTCGCCCTTGCAACTACCGAAAGGCTGCTACCGCCCTTTCGATGAACCATTTGTTAGTCTGGTCTCTCAACAGATACCCATCCGATATGGTTGCACCTGCGGCTCGGCTATCTGCATCATTGGGACACGCAGGCCTCCCCACCGCGGCAAGGTCACATGGTTCGCAGAGTAACCCTTAGTTACTACTGCACAAACTTCGAGAACTAAATTTTAATAGTGTGTCGCTTCGGTTCTTTTCCTCTTACCTTGAAAATCGCCGGCAACGTGTGACAATGGCGAATGAGACTTCAGGGTGCCAAAGTAAGACCCTCGGTGTCCCTCAGGGGTCGGTACTGGGACCACTGTTATTTATCATCCAAATTAATGATATATCAAAAGCTTTTAAATTCTGCAAAGTGCAAGTGTACGCAGATGATTTACAAATTTACTATCATTCAGAACCGAGTGATATTGATACTGCGATTACTAAAATAAATTCCGACCTAAAACATCTTAGTGCCTATGCAAATAAAAACAGTTTACCAATAAACCCTAATAAAACTCAAGTTGTTATTATCGGTACCAGTAAAATCCTATATTCCCTCAAGCAACGGGGCATCTCTACAATAATTTTAAACAACAAAATCATACCCTACTCATCAGGCCCCGATTTACAAATGGGCGGACTGGGCACTTGCCCAGGGCGCCAGTTTTTGAGGGGCGGCGGCTGGCGGATCGAGTAATTATGGCCTGTGTGAATTACGTTTTAAATTCATTACACTAAAATTACTTTTACTTTATTCCAATTATTTTATTAGCCTATATAAACCACTTTAAACTAATTTTTAAAACATGAATTTAATCTATATATTTAAATTTTATGAAGAAAATTAAATAACTGCAAACAATAAAGGTATTGTTTAACTCGTGCGGGTGCTGGATGGGCAATTGTAGTTGGTGCCTTGGTAACCCTGTTAGTCTAGACAGCTACTGCCCTGTCTGTCATTGGCTCGTGACGGTTCGTGTGCGTATTGTTGTTTACATCCGCTCACCAACCTGATAACCTCACCTAGCCAACTCATTGTCTCGTGTAATTCTTACATATTTTTCAGTATTTAACCACGAATAAAAAGTTTGGTGGTGCTGAATACAAAGAAAACGCGCTGCTAAAAAGCAGAGTGACAAACTTCAATTACTTAATAAAGTGCCAAAAATGGGGAAGTTCTTTACTTTGCCTCCTTCAACTCTAACCTCGGAATTGGAATGCCATGATGACTTAACAAAACCTTCGACTTCGTCATCGGTCCCATCTAACTTTACACAAGAAGACTTATAAGACCTAGATATACAGCCTGATCGGCCCTGTGTTAGTATTAATTTGAACAATGACCCTGAAGTTGTCCAGCAACCGTTTGGAACTATTTCACAATTACAACCAGAGGTAACCTTACGTAATTCTTTTTTCTATAGATGATTCTGCTACTTGGAATGTCGATTAAATTCAGTAGTTGAGAATGTCCAAAACAAAACTGTACCAGGAAAAACATGTCTTTGAGGCGCTGACACTAGCTTGAAGAGCATGGACCATTTCTGAGGGAGCGGCATTAAAGCATTAGAGTTGGTACAGAGAGGGGTATTAGTTCATTGAACTTAGATTTTTGTTGATAATCTGATTTTATTGTTCATTGAAGACAAATTAATATCACCTTTCATACAAGTTGAGTTGAAGCGTCGTAGCAGGGTGGAATCTCTTGACTCTGGGATGGTTGCTGGGCATGGCCTGGGCAGGAACCACGCCCGTCCTGGATGTGAAGTTCTCGACGTTTTGGAATTTCTCGAGGATCTGGAATTTTTCGAGGTTCTGGAATTTTTTCGAGGTTCTCGAATTTTTCGAGGTTCTGGAATTTTTTCGAGGTTCTCGAGGATTTGAGAATTCTCGATTCTCCAGGCGCACACGTTCCGGGGTTCGATCTCCCACGACAATGTTGATGAAAGGTGAGGCGTGATTCACACACAAGTTCCCCGTATGGCATTCAACTTACTTGTAGCACTGTTAAATAGATTGACCTTTAAATTATTGCATCCACTCATTGCAAATGAAATATGTCAAGTGTTCCTAAAATCTTGATTTAAACACCTCGTTGAATCGTAAATGTTCATAAATTGTCACTTGAAGAGAATACGATTGAACTGAATATCTGACCTTGTGTTAGATGTTAGTCGAATTAATACTTGAGAAAATAATGTGTAATTTATAATTTCAAGTTCATGACATGAGCTTGTTAACACTGGCATGGCAGACCAGAATGTTCTATTGGGTCACTAATCCTTGTCATCACAGCTCTTAATTCACTGATCTCGTCAGTTTATGATTAGAGCACAATATTAAGCACAAGATGCACAGTTTATGCAAGTTCAGGACACATTGGCACGTTTGTAATAAATTAAGTAAATTAAATGGTACTCGGAAATGTCCTATTCCGTCGATAAACAAAATTAAATGATCATTAAAGTAAAACTGCACTTGGAAAGAGTCTAACACTGTCCATGAAAAATGATTACGAAGCATAAATTGTAAGTTCAATTAAAAAACTGAAAAGTTCATTGTTCCCTCGGAACTTCACGAGAGGAAAACACAAATTCAGATATGGCATGGGTACTCTATGCTTTCACAGTCCGTTACGATGACACAAGTTTAAACACAAGTCCAGATGCGGCACTCGATAAATATTTCATGTTTCCACAATCTGTTATGAAGCATAAGTTCGGACGTAATACCCTGAAATACTCTAAGTTTCCACAGTTCGTCACGAAACACAAGTTCAATGTGGTACTTGGAAAATTGTAACATTCACACGAAAAGTTTTATGTTTCCACAGCTTGTCGGAAAACACAAGTCCAAATTAGACACTCGGAAAATTTCTATGTTCCCATGATCTGTTTACGAAAATACAAGTTCAAAATTCGAGTTCAAATGTAGTACTTGTAAAAATTACGACGCTCACGAGAGAAATTCTAAGTTCCTTCAGTTAGTCACTGAAACACAAGTCCTAACATGGCACTTGAAGAAAATCAAAGTTCCAACTCCGCTGGAACCGAGCACTCGCAACGCAAGGACTCGTCCGACCATAGGTTCGGTCCGCACTCGTAGCGCTCCACCCTTCACCCGTGTCGCAGAGAGAGGGTAGAGTAACATACACTGACTCTGTAGTCCGGATCGCCCTCCTTATAAACCGGATTGTGGCGAAGCATCTAGAACGTTGGTATTATCCACCCCTATAATTCCTAAAGTACACGGTGGATATCCCTAAGAATTTGACAGGTTGCGTCTATTACGATGGCCTCCACGGTGGCAGTGTCAAAATAACACTATTTTAAAGCTAAATAGACTTTTGCACATGGGCCGGGACATTACCATATAATGGTCACGTTTGGCCGTGTAGAGCCAAGGCCGCACTAGATAGACAGGCCACAAGGCTCGGACCGTGACGTCACGCTAGTGGCTGGCGTTCAGCATGGCAGTGTAGGGCCCGCTCTCACTTTCACCATCATATTGTTCATTTATTCAACCTTAACGATAAAATTGAACACTCCTTCAATTGTGGCTTTACTTAGGCTTGTATACTACACGAGTTTTATGCGGGGAGAAAACTGGAAGGGCAGTACATGTACATTTCTTTACGTAAAATTATGATGACATCTGTCACTTGTAACTCAACACGGTATCTTTAAAATATTAGAACGCATAATACGTATACAAAAAGTTTTAATGTTACTAGGAAAATGCATGATGGCAATTCACAACAATAGTCTGAAACCTTTCTTAGAAATTAAGCTGCAACTTAAAACTTACCTAAGAATTCCTAAGGTTTCAGTTTGTACATTTTTATTTTCCTGAGGATTTTTTCTTCTCAGCGATGAGTTTATCTACGGTAACTTTTCTATTGTTATTCAATAATATATTACAAAAGATGTATATACATCTGTCAACGAAATGTTTAAAACTATTTATTTAATCACTGCATGTTTAAACATTTTCGTTCTCCAGAACATTGTTGACAAGCGAAGTCAGAATTTTTCTCTGAGAATCCTCATGTAAAAACATTAGTATACAGGTTTACATTTTGTAGCTCTAAAAGAGTCTGGTACAACACAGGGCAGGAGCAAGCCAAGGCCGCACTAGATAGACTCAGACATTTTTTTTGTCTGACTCAGAGTTGTCAAAGTCAGGATAAGTTGTCAGCTTGATTAAGCCAGTTATTTATTAAGATTTTAAATAAATGACCATTATCAAACAATTTTGTGTGTTTGTGTGTGTTTCGTCAAATGGATTTTGAAAAGTGGTTTGTAAATTGCTTTTGCACAGCTTTTCAAACATTTTCCTGTTATTTTTAGAAATTATGCATGCTACCTTATAAGCTATAGGACTATCTGTTAATACTTTAAAGACTTGCAAAGTTAGTTCTTCTAAGAAATGTCACATTAGGTTCTTACATGGAAACAAATCAACAACGTCTTTATTTTTTTAAAGACTGGATGACAACATAAAAGTTTGTGCAGTTGTAGCTAATGTAGTGTTATTTTCTCCGCTTTTACTACTAAAAGCAACTCCCTCTACCTTTCCTCCTAGCGGGCGATCTGGCCGTGCGGTTAGGGTCGTGCGGCTGTGAACGTGCATCGGGAGATAGTGGGTTCGAATCCCACTGTCGCCAGCCCTGAAGAAGGTTTTCCGTAGTTTCCCATTTTCACACCAGGCAAATGCTGGGGCTGTACCTTAATTAAGGCCACGGCCGCTTCCTTCCAGCTGTTATGCCTCTCCTATCCCATCGTCGCCATAAGACCTATCTGTGTCGGTGCGATGTAAAGCCACTAGCAAAAACAAAAATAAAACCGTTCGTCCTTTATAGTTCAGCTCACGTTTTATGTAGACTCCATTCAACAAGTTACAAAATATTTCGTGCTCCTTTAACAATTTTAGTTTCTTTTTTCAAGTAATTCCAATGTGAATCATCAATACCCGAATTTCCCGTGCCTAGTTTTGCAGTAAAAGACTGTGAATAACCGGGTGAGGCATTGTAAGAAACGTTGACTGTCTTATCTTCTTTTACGCCCCAGGAAATGCGAAAAATATTGAAGTGAACCATGTTATTAGAATACAGGAGTAAGATACTTTCTTTGCAAAGGCTATATTTAACTGTTCCTTTAAAAAAAATTATAATTGATCAGTAATGATACACTCATTAACTTCACTTTCAATTTCATCGATTATTTTGTGTACAGATTCTATTTTGTCGTGGGCAGTCACTTTTGAGTTACGAGAAGGTCTAAACAGGAAGTTATACTTTTCTAATTTGACCATTTTAATATCTTGCCCCCATCACCTAATGCACGTATATCAGGGTTATAACTCATGAAAATATCATGTTTAATAGATTTAAAATCAAGAGCCTCGTTTAATGTTAAGGAAGTACCAATTTTCGGAATATTTTCCTCAGTCACATACATTTTGAAAATACAGACTTTGGCTGTTAAAGTTGACGGAAACTTTGTCCAAATCTAATTTGCGTTTAATCCCTGAACGTCATCGAAGTCCTTGATCCTGTCATATTCTTCCTCTTCCCGTTTTTCAATTTCTTCTTGTCTTTGAATAGGATTTTTGCTCGTTGTTGGAAGATTTTTTATACAGATAGGCAGGCATATTTTAAAACTTAGGAATAGCATCGTTTGAGAGTTTTAAATGGTTAGGTTTTACAGTTAAAAGAGACTCATCAGGTCTTTTAACGGAATCGTCCCTAATTACGAAACTTTGTCGAAGTGTTTTATGCACACAACTGAGCTTGCTGAAGGGATGAATTCGGTTCGATGGATAGCTATGATCCACTTTTGTTTCCGAAACACGCCAGTAGGAAATTTAAACACTGAAATATTAGGCTGTTTTGAACTGTAGTTGATTCTACAACCAGGTATACAACACGACGTGGCCATAATTCACAATGTCCACACACGTTTAAATCATTCAACACCATCGATAGCCTCACTGCTGCGAGGTTCAGATCAGCTTACAAGTCACTGGCGAGAAGTGAAGCGGCTGGCGACTAGTGTGACGTAGCGCCCGAAGTGGAGGGGGAGCCTTATGGCCTGTATATCTAGTTGGCCTTGGTAGAGCTCACTCGAGAAGCCTACGTCACGGCTGAGTACGTCAGCGAGTTCGGCAGGCTGCCTATCTTCCGCCTCGCGCGAAGTTCAACACACATGCTTCGAACTTCTTTCCCGTAGCGGCGTTCCCGGTACAAAACGTAATGGTGGATTTTTCGAAATCTCTGCGAACTTACAATGATGGTAAAAGAACATTGTCTCAAAACATATTTAAGAGTACTCTTCCTAGTGGGGACGTTATTTTATGAGATTGGTTATTGTATTCACAGTCAACTGGGAAAGTATTCTGTATTCAATGCTGTTTATTTCAACCAGACAATGCAAAAACTCATTCTCATGACCACGGGCGTAATGTTCTTACGTACATCTTCAGATAAAAACAGTTAATGCAGGTTGATACAATTCTGTTTACTCAGTGTGAAGAAGAGTTAAACTACTGGCGAAGTATATTCTCAAGAATAGTTTCTGTAGTACGATTTTTGGCAGTTAGGGGTTTACCTTTCCAAGCAGACAATGAGGATTTTGGATCAACTTCAAATGGTTATATCTTGGATGCCTCGAGTTAATCAGTGAATATGACCCTTTCCTTGCCCAGCATATCGGGAAGTATGGTAATAAAGGGCAAGGGCACACCTCAAATCTGTCTTCTCAAATATGTAATGAATTTATTGAAGTAATGGGGAATTGTGTGCTTAAAACTGTAGTTGATGAAGTAAAAGAAGCTAGATACTACTCTCATTGTAGATTCGACGCCTTATCGCTCTCACACTGACTAGTTGGCTATTGTTTTACGATATGTACCTCAAACAGAGCCAAGGCCTGTAGAACGACTCATTAAGCTTCTGCCTGGAATATCACATACATCTGCTGGACTAGAAAAAGCTGTAGTTGACTGTCTTGAGACTTTCGAAATCAACATCAAGAAATGTAGGGGCAAAGTTATGATAATGCTTCCAATATGTTAGGAGCTTACTCAGGTCTTCAGTCCCGAATAAAGCAGCAAAATCCCTTTGCCGAATACATACCGGGTGCAGCACATTCATTAAATCTTGTTGGTTCGCCTGCCGAAGAATGCTGCACTGCCACAGTAATTTTCTTTGGCTTCGTCCAGGAGTTGTAAAATTACTCTTCTGTGTCAACGTAGAGGTGGAATATTTTGAAGCAATTCTTGGTAAGAAACGGTACGCCAGTGGTAAAATCTTTATCAGCAACCAGATGGTCTGCAAGAGCAGACGCTGTCAGAGCTTATGGTAAAAGGTAAGAAATACGACAATCGTTGAGGCAGCTGTCTGAAGACTCGAGTGTAAAACCTGCTTGTAGACTTAAGGCACAAAACCTTGAAACTAAATTTCAGAATTTCGAGACCACTTTTCTGTCAGTTGTGTGGAACGACATTTTGGAAAAAGTTGACAAGTGTTCTAAAACTTGCAGTATGAACATCTTAATCTTGAGGGAGGAGTAAAACAATTGAAAACCCTGTAAGGATTCATCAAAGCGAAAAGGGATTAGTTTTACATATATGAGCAAACTGCTTTGAAAATAGGTGGATGTGATGTTCCAAGGTACTCAAGAGTAAGAAAATGGAAAATATTTGCAGATGAAACACGTGGGATTGAAGGAGACCTAGATGTAAGAACAAATTTCAAAAATATTCCTTAAAATAATGGGCACACTTATAGGAAACTTAGCAAGAAGAAAAGAAGCATATGAAGTCGTAGCTTCCAAATTTCAACTTTTACCTCTACTGCTGACTTGCTCATCCGAATCATCAGAAGTGAAGAACACTGCTTTGAAACATAGTTCCCTGTACCCTGAAGACATCAGTCAAGATTTTGTGAATGAGTGTGTAAACTTTCAAATGTAGTTGAACTCGAGGGATTCCAAAACTTGCCTAAGTGTATTCTTATATTAAACAAAACAATTTGTCAAGTACTTTTTCCCAACCTTGAAATTGCAATTAGGATATTTTTGACCTTACCAATAACCAGCTGTACTGCAGAAAGGGATTTTTCAGTTTTAAGCAGAGTAAAACATGCTAAGAGGGCAGCACTTCTTAATGCAAAGTTAAAAGATTCAACCTTGAAAACCAACTTTGATGAAACTGTTCAAGAGTTTGCTAGGGAAAAATATTGTATGTAAAGTAATATTATAATTATACAAATAGCCTATAAACAAAACTTGTATTTTCAAATGTGATCGAAATATATTACAATAAATTAATGATAATTTATATGTGTTTTATTTCTAAAATTGTTTACTTACACACAAACTATCAAATTGAAGCAACAGCTTTTTAAATAGAAATAAAAACAGCATGATGCTTATTTGGCTGTTACCTTCATTTGACTTGATAAATTTAATTATGAGAATTAACTTTATTTGCATAATGTGCTGTTTTAAAACTCATGATCTAGAAAAATGTAATATTTAATTTGTAAACGATTATATTTTTTAGGGGAACAGGAAAAGGAGCGGGAGGGGGGGGGGGGCGGCGGCGGCTAAATATTGTTTGCCCAGGGCGCTAACTACTTGAAATCGGGGCCTGCCTACTCTACTTCAGTGACTAACTTAGGAATCGTTATGACTGAGACCCTAAATTGGACTCAACGGATGACAAGCACACGTAATAAAGTACACAAATGCTTATATCCTCTGAAGCGATTGTGTAATGCATTCTCGGTTCGACTTAAAGTACAACTAATTCACCCTCTTATACTACATATACTTAACGATTGTAGTAACAAGAAACTGGACCGGAGCCTGAATAGCTGCGTAAGATATAAGTTTAATCTGCGATATGATGCTCATATATCACCATATTATAAGGAATTGTCGTGGCTTCGAGTGCACCAGCGCCGTGAATTTCACATGTTATCACTTAAGCACAAAATACTTTACACTAATACTCCCAACTAACTTTCTTCACCTTTTTCTTACCTCTCGTCATATCATGACCACAATACGAGACCTGGCTCTTCTCTTACCATACCTGTAAACAGCACTGCTTCTTACAACCACTCCTTCATAATCTCTGCGTCCAGGGCATGGAATTTGCTACCTGCGAACATTAGGAACAATCCCTCTCATCGAAAGTTTAAGGTGGCGTGCCGCGAGTATTTGTTGAGTAGAGCCTGCTGACTTGCTGGATAATTGTTGAGTGAATGAAGGAATGAATGTGATGAATGAATGGATTATTGCAGTTACATCACGTAAGTGTATTTTAATTTGTGTATTTTAAAATTAAGGATTCTTTTATTGTCATGTTTAATATTATTACTATTGTTTTTGCTATTAATATTATTTGTGTTATTTGTATTTGTAAGTACTGTATAAGTTACGTACATGTATACTCTTCTAGTGGTTAAGTGTAAGAGAGGGCCTTGAGCCCTAACTTCGCCACAAATAAAAGGCATTATCTATCTATGTATCTATCTATCTACAAAAGATTCAGGCAGACCATCGGGAGGGGTTTCCTGCTGTTACAAACCACGCCTAAGAAAAATAAAAAGTAGTCAATGAAGAAAATTTTGTATTTGTGTTAGTGCACATGGAACAGACCAGGATAGCAGGACTGTCCCTGCCACCCGATATTTCCATAGATGATGTGATAGAAACTACAATGGAAATAACAAAGCAGCTAGATACATCAAGAAATATAATAATAGCGGGCGATTTCAACTGCAGAATAGATCTTCAGAATGAGTGAAAAGAGATTCTATTGCAGACAATGGAAGGAGGTTTCAAACTAATCAAGCCTTGAACAGGCCCGTTGGTGCTATTCAACGGGAGTAGGCTATGTGCAGGCACCTGATTTCACCCTCTCCCTTCCTACTATCATATACCATGCCATTTATTTCATATCATTAACTCCTGTGATGAGGTTGACGTCAGGAAGGGAATGCGGTCTTAATAACTCGCTGCGGTACGTCCTGTGCCCAAAAAGAAAATACCAACAGTCTGTAGTGATTTTAGGCCTATCAACATCCTCTGTGCACTTAGTAAGGCACTAGAAAAAATTGTTCATGAGCAGATATGTGAATATTTGTCTAAATACAACATTCTAAATCCCTACCAATCTGGCTTCAAGAAGGGCCATAGTACTACTGCTGCTCTTCTGAAGGTTACAGATGATATACGCGCGGCCACCGATAACAGGCAGTTTACTATCTTATGTCTCTTTGATTTCTCTAAGGCATTTGACTCTGTTAATCATGAGTTGTTTCTTGCTAAGCTGAAGTCAATTGGCTTCTCCCAGAGTGTTCTGTCGTGGTTTGAATCATATCTGTCAAATAGATCACAAAGAGTCACGTTCGTTGACGGTCGATTCTCTAGCTGGGAATCAGTAAACTGTGGCGTACCACAAGGATCAGTCCTCGGTCCTTTATGTTTTTCTATTTATATTAATGACATATCTGAAGTCTTCAAAAACAGTAGCTTTCACGTGTATGCGGATGACTTACAAGCTTACTTCCACTTTTGTCCCACTAACGCATCTTCTTCTATAACGCATTTTAACCATGACATCTCTCGATTGATTGAATGGAGCGCAAATCATAACCTCCAATTAAATGTGGCTAAGACCCAGCTTATTTGCATAGGTTACACAAAACTCCTGAAAACTGTTGACCTCAAATCCCTCCCAGCAATAAAAATTCTAGAGACAGATATTCATTATAGTGACACCGTTAACAATCTAGGTCTAATTTTCGACAGAACCTTATCCTGGTCTGATCATACGTCAAATGTAATCCGAAAAGTTGTGTCATCCATGCATATTTTGAAACGTAACGTGTCATGTACACCACCTTTCATGCGAAAACTACTTGTTCAAAGTCTTATATTTCCAATAATTGACTATGGTTCAGTCGTATACAACGACTTATCTGAAACTTTGAACATAAAACTACAGAGGGTACAAAACGCATGTGTTCGTTACGTTACAAATGCCAGGCGTGATGAACACATAACACCCTATTACATACGGCTACAATGGTTGAAACTCCATGAACGTCGGGAAATCTCAGTAGCTGTTGCTACGCAGAAAATTCTCAAACTGAAGACACCATCCTACCTTTATAATGCATTTAAACCTATGGAGTCGGTACATAACAGAGATAATAGATTTACAAAACCCACCCTTCAAATTCCCCTTCATCGTACCACTAAATTTAACAAATCCTTTGTTTGCACTGCATCACGTATCTTCAACGTCTTTAATCTTCACCGTTTCGCAAGTAACACTAACTGTACCCAACTAAAGCAGTTCTTAACATCTGTCTTTCTGGAGGAGTACGCAAGAGGCTGAGATCAGGCATTCTTGTGTCGAACAATCAGGAATATGTATATTTCGAAGAAAATTGTTTCTCTGCTTTAGCTTTATATTCTTTAAACCCATGTAGTCCAGAATAACAGAAGGGCTTAATGATTTACTTTCTTACTTATTATATAATGTATGTCTTAACCTTACTGGATGTGGTATCTGTATTTTCATTTTTTTAAAGTTTCTTGTTTAGTTTAATACTTTAATATTATAAAAATGTAGTTACTGTTTTCATAAATCTGCATTGTATTATAAGAAGACGCTGCATAAAGGGGCTTTTCAGTCTCAGTGGCATGTAAATCATGATCAATAAATTCAATTCAAATTACGATGATTCATCTCACTTCATACCCGACCCCGTAGAGCAACGGGACAAAAATTGGACATGTACACACAAGTGTACGGTTACAAGAAAGAAATACATCAAGAATTTTGTCCTTTCGTCTTCGAAGAAATGTTCTTCTCAGTCTGTGTTGTGGATTCAAGTCCTGCAAGTTGTGTTGTCAATACGTTTTTTATTCTCTCTTTAACACTTAGCCGGCAATGGATTGCGTATTTTTCCTAGCGGTAGCATAACCTACTACCAGATTTTTGTTGCGTGCTTATACTGGTCGCATATGGTGCACGCAGTAAGTACATCGTCCGATTAATTATTCATAAAAAATACAAGACGCATTTCTGTTGTAGACTACACATGCGTATTATTTGCGTATAATTGCCATTTGCACTTGTCTTCCAGGTGCCCTCATGAGGCTCCTGGCGCTGGTTATGACGCACGCTGGGGCCCCTGATGACTCCTCCAAAGAACCTTCCAAGGGTGGTGCTAAAGAGGAACTCTTCGTGCGGTTGCAAGACGTCATAAGGTAGGAATGTACAGTATGAAATTATACTGTAGTACGGGTGGTAATTTTTACTGTGGGCGGTAGGGATGGGATAAAGTATCAGGTGCCAATGTTCAGTACACTGTATTAGATTGCAATATTAAGATATAACAGTAGCTTAATACAAGTTGCAGGTCAGCTTTCGGGAGGAATAGTCGCTATACCTGCTGCCTCTTGCAGCCCCTAACCACTCCTTAGTAAGTACGTAAATAGCAATACTCTCGCCATCTCGCCTTCTTCAATCCCACTATCTTTTTCACCAGTCCGTCCGTCACCCACATTGTTAACTATCCCAAGACGTTTTCTTGCAATGACCCTTATAATTCCCAGAACTAATGCTTCGAAACCTTCATTTATAAAATGTGCAGTGACAGGTAGGTGACTAGGTGTCTAAGGGTTTGTAGTTAAAACAGACTTTGGAACCGACATTATACAATATGCTGACGAACGAGTGCATATAATGTCCATATGCTGCTGGAATGAGAGATGAGGAAATAGTAACCATGGTTAAAATTATTACATTTTTATTGCTATTGGCATTTTTGCTTGGCACCGACACAGACTGGTCTTATGGCAATGGGACTAAGAAGGCAGAGCTTGGCCTTATTTAAGGTACAGACCCTAGCATTTACATGATGTGAAAATGGGAAGCCAGCTTCAGGGCTACCATCATTGGGGGTTCGAACCCACCACCGTGTCCCAAATGCAAGCTAGCAGTTACGAGACCCAAACCGTGTACCCAACTTGCCCTCTAAATCCATTGTAAAAGGCTGCAAATTTTTAGTTTTCTATTTTCTTTTGTACAAGTGGAAAAGGAAATGATGATGATAGCAACTGTTGGTTCACTGCCTCACAGGTTGAAGTCGATGATGAAGATCCAGGAAGGGACATGTCACTTGTGTTGGCTTTTCAGGACCTGCTATTTGAGCACCAAGAATATTATCAGAACTTCATTCACTGGTAGAATTTTGAGACCGAGCTCGATAGCTGAAGTCGCTTAAGTGCGGTCAGTATCCAGTAATCGGGAGATAGTGGGTTCGAGCCCCACTGTCGGCACCCCTGAAGATGGTTTTCCGTGGTTTCCCATTTTTACACCAGGCAAATGCTGGGTCTGTACCTTAATTAAGACCACGGCCGCTTCCTTCCACTTCCTGGGCCCTTCCTATCCCGTCGTCGCCATAAGACCGATCTGTGTCGGTGCGACGTAAAACAAATAGCAAAAAAGAATTTTGAGATATTTTATGTTATATTTTGTTCTTCTTATTATACATACATACTGTACCGGGAACTGTTCCAGCCCTGTACATTGTTTTATTTTTGCCGAAACATATGAAAGAGGGACGGCAATAATATCTGTTCGTGCGTCCGACATCTTGTGCTAGCGCAAGGCGAAGCTCATTGTAGCGAGCTGGACACGTCACGAGCAACGAGTCTGCAGGTGACGTCAATATCACATGTTACATACCTCTCCATCGAAGGTGCTAGAAAGAAAAGGCCTAACTTTTCAGCCGCTTAAGTTTCGGACATGAGACATGTATCACATGTAGCTCATGTTCCAAATGCAAACATATATTAACTTCAGTAAATTCCGTCAAGGCATTCTAAAGATATAAGCCAATTTCATCTCTGTGACGTAGCAAGCAGCCTTGAGCCGTACTGAATATAAGCAGAGAGCCAGGCCACAGCAATTCAGTTCACGTCGAGTTCGCACCAATTTCACATCGAGTTCGCGTCAAGTCTACATTCTTTCACAGCTGACTAGTATATCACGCTGCGCGCGTCGAACCAAGTATTCCTGCGACCGGACCTCGCACGACTTAGAAAGTTTCGATGGCTAGTTGGTACTTAGTCTCTGCGATACCAGTGAGTAACCTGTACATTGTGGGACTTGTAATTCGTCTGATATTCAGACTTAGAAAGTGAACGTGTGTAATTTCAAAGTCTTTATAGTATTCAGCAACAGTGGTACTTGACACTTAGTAAATATCTTAGTTGACGTGTGAATAACGGTAACCAACTTGGGGTTAACATAAATACTTCGCATGGTAATGATCTTGGACTATTTGAAATTTGAATTTCATGAGTGTAGGTTATAACACTTTGATTGTCTTGGGAGCCTAGAACACTGTCATTAGTGTAGAAGAACTGTTCGCGCGTCATCATAACAGGCTGTGCTATTTAAAATTAATGCATGTGGACTAACTGTGTACCCAGTGTTATCGTGAAGTATAGGACTTGAATAATTGAGGTATTACAAGAGAGAGTCGCTTATTTATTTTGCTGTGAAGTTGAGCAATTACAAACTGTGTTCCAAATGTAAGTTCATTTAACCCTACGAGCAGTGAGCAGTAAGTGGTTAGATGAACTGTGCCGTGAACGATATTTCTCATGATCGTGATAGACGATAAAAGACTCGCTCCGACGTATTTCTCATCGAAGTGAATGGTGATAAATTGTGAAACAGTCACCAGTGATAACTGTGCAAAAATCAAATAGTGCACGTTTACGACGTAAAACGACGGAGATCGACGTAAAACGACGGAGATCGACGGAGATTTGGTACTACGCGGGAATGGTTCCAGGGGCGTGGTACCATGGAGCAGCTTGGGGCCTGCTGACAACCGAATCTCAGATTGCTGTTCGCAGAGTGGTTTTCCACTGTTCGAGAAGGCGTATATTAGGTGATGTCAGTGCTTTTCCATTAAATTCTGACTTTAAGCAGGACCTTTATGAACTAAGTCATTACGGACAAAGAACTTTAAAGAGTTTACTTAATTAATATTCTCCTTGAACAGTATTAACGTTTTCCAAGTCAAGAAAGACTTTCAACAACAAAGTGCTCCCGTATACTCCCATTTATTAGAACTTTGAGGTATCAACTAAGTGCACTATTCGTGGTGAAAGTATAACATAAACTCCAAATTTGCCATATTTTTCATAACGTGTGCTCAGAACTTTAAAAGACTAGATTTGATTTCAGGTTTAACGTGTTCTCGAGAAGAAATTTGCTTTGCTCAATTTATGTAGGAAGTGTAAATATGAAATCGCAAATACCCCTAGAGAGAGAGACTTTAGGATTTCTCAGTTATTTACAACATTCTTGATTTATGACATGAAGAATATGATGGACATATCAAATTGGGAAATATAATTGTTAAATTTCAGTTGAATTAATTTCGATGTTAAGTTGTTAAAAAAAGAGAGAATTAGGATTTATTTTCAATTAAATATTCATTATTTGGCGACACAATAGGAGGGCATTCCAAAGAATGAAATAAAGGAATGAAAGACGTAATATCTCTTATTTCGCCTTGCCATCCTCTCTCTGTACCATCTCCTAAGAACTCAGTACCCCATAGAAAGACCTCATGCCATTAACAGTCAACTTTTCCTGGTACATACATACATACATACATACATTATCATTATAGACTGTTATGCCTTTCAGCGTTCAGTCTGCAAGCCTCTGTGAATTTACTAATTATTATTATTATCATTATTATTATTACAGGGATTTATCTTGGACTGCACAGGTAAGAAAGCGCGTGGGTTAAATGGCTGTACAGGGGACCGTTTAGAGTAAAAATTACTCTATCAAAAATTGGAAATTGTATTTTTTCCTTCCTTAAAATTCCAGTAGAGTAGTTTAATGATTCAACAAGGACAAGAAGAACATAGAAGTTGAAAAATGACTTGTGCATAGTAATATATAACAAAGAGCTCATCAGCTCCAACACTACAGCGGACTTAGAAGTCCTTAAGAAGAAACTCCCATTTATTAGCCTACATATTAAAGAGCATAATTGCTCCCAACGGGTACAACATTATAGAGTTTGATCTCCAATCACCGAGAGGCTAGCCTAAATAAAGCAATCTGTCACTTGTTACTTTTCCAATTACACTGGTGACCAGTTGGGTGACACCACTTCATGGTGTTCATAAACAGTATGCCCCATGGTGGGCTTATAATTTACAAAATTTAACAAACAGTTGGAGTATTGTTCCACCAAGGAACTTAAATGTAGACACGGTGTCGTGACCTACCTGTCCTGAGAGACGTTCTTGTAGGTTGGTCACCAGGCAGTTGGATGTTGAAGTATTACCTGTCCTGCCGAGCGGAAAGTAGGGAGGTAATTGTAGGTGTGACTCTGTCCCGCAACTCACGAAATGAAAGAATTGATAATCTTCATTGTCTTTTATTTCCTAAGACGACTAAGTCTATTATTTACAAGTATTTACAAGTTGGATATGTCGTTCTGAAAAAGAAGAGAGCTTGCTCCACGCGCCTACTCTACGACTACGCGTATATCTGAATTTTGCCCTGCGGCACTTATAACTTCCTGACACGAACAACTGCTCGAAAGAGCCTCGTTCTGAAAGTACGAATTACTGGTTGGGAGAGAGCCCCGCGCCACTTTGGCCTAGGGTTATATCTGCTCTCCTCAAGCAAAGGTCGATCCCTTCCCACTATCCTAGGGGTTGGGTCTTATGGGCGTTACTTAGCTGTTCACCTTGTCGGTGGCGCCCTCAACTAATTATTCTCAAATAATTATCCCAATACGTGCTGCCCTCTGGGCACTACTGTCTCTGTCTCACTTTGCACTCATCTTTCATTGTTTTTTTTTCTAAAGTGCAACTGTTCTGGCTTTGTTTCTTTGCCGGCTAACCGGCCGCCCGGCTCACATACCAACTCTGTTTGTCCACATCAAACAAACAAGTAAATATTCGTTGTGGTCAACGAGCTTTCGTAAGCGCATTTCACAAGCTGCTCTCCACTACATGTAACTTCTTGAAAAGTTCCTTCTTCCTTCTAAATATTAAATCTGACTATAATTATTATACAATTACTCTGATACTACAAGGTGTCTCATATCGATGATTATTATTCTAATACTAGTTTGTTTCCCTTGTCACCTTGAGATCGAGTCTCGGCTGCGAAATCCGGCTGCCGTCCATCTGGCAGTCCGCCGATTCGAGCCCCTGGGAGGTCGGTACACGACAACGGTTACTCACATAACCATAATGCATATACAGGAGCATATTATCCTTCCTACTAGGCCTTAGAAAGGAAAAGAAATAGGTTACTGCAAATACAGGCTATTAACAAAAGGCAAGGATGTGAAACACCAGCACTCCTTAAAAGAATATTCTAGAGATGACATGAACTTAAGTGAGCGTAAGGCCCAATGACACAGAGGCTAATCCCATGCTAAAAAGGGTGACTAAAAGGGGAACATTTAAAAGCCAAGATTAATTTCCAAATTTAGAGGTTGAAAAACCTTAGTCACCCAACTCAAAATAGATGGGGAGAGTTTCGAGGACAACCACTCGTGCTTCTTTACATTAAATTATTTTCCCAGTTGGAAATATAAATTGAGTCCGAAGACTGTGCAGAAGGTCCTATATCACAGCAAAAAATAAAAAAGCTTACAAATTACATTTTAAAGAAAACCGCTGAAATCTTCTCAGAACACACACCGCCACAATCACATATTTAGGTTCTGCCATTACCTGTTAGCTTTGGATCTTATTCAAGCCGGCCATACTATGCCTGCTGTCCATTCTAACCTCCGTCAGGTTGCGCACACAATCACCGGAGCAATCCACTAACCTGAGTTCTGATTGGTTGGAAAACTTCATTACAGGCATGTGATAGGCAGGTTACATTAGAGGAGGAACTAGTTGTAGATTTCACAACTTCAGCACATAAACAATAACAAGAAAAGGTTTACCAACTATAACAAATTAAATTTCTTAGTAGATTCACTGGGCCTTAGCCGACCAAAGATCGATAGAAAATAGATAATAATAATGTTATTTGCTTTACGTGTCACTAACTACTTTTACGGTTTTCGGAGACGCCGAGGTGCCGGAATTTTGTCCCGCAGGAGTTCTTTCACGTGCCAGTAAATCTACCGACACGAGGCTGACGTATTTGAGCACCTTCAAATACCACCGGACTGAGCCAGGATCGAACCTGCCAAGTTGGGGTCAGAAGGCCAGCGCCTCAACCGTCTGAGCCACTCAGCCCGGCTTAGAAAATAGATCCCAGAGTTAAAAGATCACTCGAATCTTCAGTTTGGACATATCCTGGTGAATCAAAAGTCTTCAAATATGATCACGTCGGATCCAGTCTCATTCCATTTCTGTTATAATCATATCTTCTTTTCCATATTTCTTTACGGATATTTAAATATTCATACGATTCGGCCTTCCATTTTCAGCTCTTTCTTTGGGAAAGGATATCTTCTCCCCCCCCCCCCTCTTTTGGACCTGAAACGAACGATCCTCTAAATTTATAAAGATGTGCATAAACAGGGATGGGATTAACAGAAAATACAGCACAATTAAACATCATTGGTTCCTGGGATATTTTTTTTACTAGTGAAATATGAGCCTTAGATAAAACCTGGCTGGCGATGCCCTCCAATCTGACGGTGACTGGTCCTGAAAATTCGATAATCTTCTTTGGTGCTGACCAATTTTGAGCCAGTTTTCCGCTGATGTCGTCAACTGCAGAACTGGCGGGGAACATTTTTACCAGGACAAGGTCTCCAACTCGAAAAGCAACTTGTTTTCTTCCTTCGTTGTATCTCCGGGACACCTTGTTTTTTGCCTTGGTTAGATGTACTGAAGCTAATTTCCATTTCTCTTGGATAGTCATGTGACGGGAAGGAGTAGAGAAATATTCAATATTCCACTCCAACATAAGCGGATCGTTAGGTATTCTGCTCAAAAATATTTCTGCGGGAGTAAAACGCCTGGATTCATGAACGGCAGTGTTAAAACCTAAGCTGAAAAAGACAGGACAAGAGTCCCAAAAAATCTGGTTGCAATGATGAAAGGCCGTTAGGCACGTCTTAAGGTTTCGACGGAATCTCTGAATATGAGAAGGCTGAGGAAGGTGGGGGCTAAGCCGGACGTGCTTTTCGCCCCAAGAAAAACACAAGTTTTGAAACGTGGCACAAGTATAAACAGAAGAATTGTCTGACACCAAAATCTTGGGAGGGCCAAAAATAGCAAATATATGAATAGATAGTAATTTCACCGTGACAATAGAATTAATTTTCTGGACAGGGAAAAGCCAGACAAACTTGGAAAAGCCGCCGATGACAGACAGAATGCCAATATTCCCATTTTGGATATTACAAGAGGCCCGAAGTAATTAGCAAATAATTTCTCCCCAGGCGAGTTTGCAATGTCAGCAGATTGGAAACCGACATTAGCGTTTTTAGCAGGTTTGCATTTCTGGCAAACGTCACAACTCCTAACGTATTCGAAGACGTTCTTTTTTAGATTAGGCCAGTAATAATTTCGAGCAATGTTGTGAAATGTTTTCAGTTGTCCCAGATGTGCACCTAAACATGAATCATGATAGTAATGTAAAATCATGGCTCTCAAATCACGGGGAACAAATATCTTAGAGGATTTGGCACGAGGACATTTGCGACACAGAAGACCTTTTTTTTTATCTCGAAAGTTTCCAATTTTTGATCATTTTTGCTAACTCTGTCCATTATCTCAGCACATTCACGGTAATTACTTTGAAATTCAGATAGGTCGGAAAAACTCAGGGGATATCTTTGAAGAACGTAAACAGGAAGGTTATCCTTAGGACTAGGATTGGGCTCCTCCTCGCCCTCAAACTTGCGCGACAGACAGTCGGCCACCACATTATCTTTTCCTCTTACATGCACCACAGGAAATTTATAAGAAAACAACCGAAGAATCCAACGATCTGTTCTTCCTAAGTTCTTTGCATTAGCATTCATCCAAGATAACGCTTGATAGTCGGTATGTACCCAGAAATGGCGATGTTCGAGGTAAGAATGAAATTTCTCTATCCCGAGGACAACGGCAAGACATTCTTTCTCATACGTGAAATAATTGACTTCAGATCCGTGCAACATCTTACTAAATTCGAAATTGGAGCTAAGGTGTCGTTCTCTAGTCTTTGGTTTAGCCCCGCAGAAACAGCAAGTTCGCTGGCATCGCATTAAAGGACGAAATCGCGATTGAAGTCAGGACTACGTAGTACTGGAGCTCGGCAGAGAGCGTCTTTGAGTTCGTTGAAGGTCTGTTCTTGACTCTCGCCTCAATGGAAACGTTTTTTTTCTTCTTTAAAGAATTCAACGAAGCAGAAATATCAGAGATTTTTGGGATGAATGTGCTATAAAATGCAACCATGCCGAGGAACCGGCGTACATCACGAAGGTTCTTAGGCCTTGGAAACTCACGGATAGCTTTTACTCTCTCTGGGTTTACTAAAATGCCAGAGTTGGAGATGACATGCCCTAACAATTTGATTCGCCTGGTACAAAGGGCACGTTATCGGGATTTACAGTGAATCCGCGTTCCTTTAGTCAAGAGAGGAACTCACGAAGATGGGCTACGTGATCTTCGAAGGTGTCAGAGAATAAAACAACACCGTCGAGGTACGAAAAGAGATAGGTGAACTTGAGGTCCCCGAAAACCGAATCCAGAATGCGACTTAGTGCCTGACCACCAATGGAGATACCCATGGGCACTTTATTGGACTTTCGGACAAATCACATTGATTGACAAGGGGGCTACACTCGGGTAGATCGCATAGCAGTTTGTGTTCAAAAGGATTTTCAAAAGGGTAATTCTCATAGGATTTGAATCGGAAAGCGAAGGATCGACTAATCAAGTCAATAGACAACCCAGTAGCTAACATGAAATCGGAGCCTAAGATTAGCGGAACGGCCAGGCCAGGAACGACATGAAAATTCCAGTCCCAAGAGAAATTGTGAATCTTAACATGAGGTCTAATATGTGAAACAGGAAATACACGCTGACCATTTGCCGAAACATGTTTCAGAACAAGAACAATCACGAAGGTCTCTTAACACCATCCCCTCAACCAAGGACTGACCGACAAAGGAGTTACATGATCAAGTATCTAAAAGGGCGTACATGACGCGCGAACCACGAGAAACTTCGGCCCCTGGCGTAGACGAAGGAAGTCCACAAATATTACGATTTGAGTTGCAATCAGGCACCAACGGTGGGCCACCACGTTGGCGCGAAACTAGTTTCCCCGATTTCCATTACATCCTGGACAGATGCTGCGGTGCACACCCTTTAGACCACACTGATAACATGTAATAGAAGATTTTGATCTACAATATATGGAGATACGTCCCTCTTTCCCACAATTCCAACATTTTATAGAGTTAGTTGCCTTATGACTAGTCCCATCGTGACCTTGAAGGGCACCGGCTATACGATCAGAGGAGTGGGGTGATTCTGAATAATTAATCGATCTACTGGGGCTTTGGTCACGGATGGGCGATCTAGCGAAGGATACAGCTTTGGGGCAAGCGCGGCAAGCCGCGCCAGGGAAGGAACTTTCATGGGGAGGAGGCGGGGGTTGGTACCAACTATTTAATTGTAAAGTCGATTCAAATTCTCGACCGGGACCAATCATATCGACACATTTTACATCAGAGCATTTGATAGCTAATTTATATTGAGGAGCAAGATTCCGGTAAAAGGTGTCGAAAATTTCTGACTCTTGCACTCGAGTATCGAGGCTATTGAATAGGGTTAGATTGCCCGTGGCATAATCATCTATGGACTCTTCTCGACCTTGAGTCCTCCTAAGGATTTCCTGCCTGAGAATAAAGTCCATATCGGACAAGCCGAACCTTACTTTTAGGTCCTTGACAAAGTCACACCAAGAATTAATTTTATGCTTGCACAAACGGAACCATTTGCTGGCAAGCCTTCCAGCATACCGGGAATAACCGGTACAAACAAATCTAAAGACAATGAGGAGAATGCTGCAACGTCTTCTACCATTTCTAGAAACTCAACAATGGAGTGATCTTTCTCCTCACCGGAGAATTTTAGATTCCATTTTCGCACGACATCAAGGGCAGAATTCAAAAGGGACGAACTAGTTTCCGCCGAGTGGGGAATCGGATCTAATGCCTTATCGTCAAAATCAGGGACAAGTGCATTGCCTTCATAAATTATCCTAGTATAATGATCACTGCAGTCTGTACAGGATTGGGGAGAAGTAACATCATTAGACACAGCATTGCTCTCATGTACATCAACCCTAGGAGAAGTGTATGGGATGGTTTCACTTTCCTTATCCTTGATTTACCAATCAATGAGTTCGACAATATACCGACGATACGACATGGTAAGGGAACGAAGATTACATGCAGGATGCAACAAAATACTCGCATAGACCCAACATACTAAGAAATTATGAGAGATTCGGACGACGATGTGCGGCTATAAAACGAAAGAAGTCTGGGTTATACGAATCCAGTTCTGCTTCACCAAAATTCAACCTTTTGGTGAAAAATTTCGACCAACCACGCTCTGCCTGCCATCAACCGAACACTTACACTCCTTCAGGCCTAATGAAGTACAGTCGAAGAACATACGCAAACGTTCAACGTTGCAAAGAAGTAACACACGCAATACACACTCACGAAAATACCAAAACAATTACCGTGGAGTGGTCGAAACTGACTAATGACTGGTCAGGAACTGGACACGTGCCCCTTATACAAATAAAACCCAGTATAGAAAGGCAGTAACCCAAGACAGATGTAGTTTAAAACACAATAGAGTTTATTAAATTATACTTTGGCTAAAGCAAGGATAAAGCAGAGTATAATAACAGTGGAAAGGTAGGAGAAATTAATACAACTTACATGCATAATCATGGACCTTTTAACGTTGCTTGACATGATTGGGAAATATTTTTAATGTCAACGGCTTCTCGTTCATTTGTATCATATTTTCTTCGCAATAATGTAATAACTTAGAGGCTGGGGAACAATCATCGATTTACGATATAATAAGATAAGGTCAAAACAGTTCTTTCTTTATACGGAGAAATCGTATAGTAACCAGCTGGTAACTACAACCTAATCAGAAAAAAAAGGGGGCGAGGTCACACACATCAATTAACAATTCTTCTTACGTAACAACAATCCAAAGAATTAGCATCGAAAAAAAGTAATACATGGGCAAAGAAGTACTTTTGCCAAAAGATGAACCGTGAAATACAAAGAGCTTATAGGTAAGATAAAGATTGCCATAACTACACACACACACACACACACACACACACACACACACACACACACACACAGATAGAGATGGGCACTATCGGCTGAAAACCACTATCGACTAATCTGGCGATAGTCCCTTCGGACTATCGACTGAATAGTATAATGTTTTCAATCGAACGAAAGTATTCATTACTTCCTGACTAGAAGACTGTATAGTCGAATGATTTGATTCGAATGAAAGTATTCATATAACCAAGTAGTCAATCATTCCATGAAAAACATTCGAATGTTTCCAGTCGAAACTCTCCGTATCAAAAGTGGAGTCGTACTTTTACGAATTCGACTTATTTTAACGCAATCTACCAATAATTAGAAATCACTTGTATAGACACCCATTAGAACAAAATTAATGTTATATTGAGTGACTTAGAAATGTATTCATAGGGACCCACGTTCGCAGCTGAGAAGTCCACTCCGCTCCACGTTAGGAATAAGAAGCTGCACCACCCGGAGATCCCAGGTTCGTATTCCATTCACTGACAGAGGATACCGTACCCTTAATTTAGTTTTCCATGGAGTTTTCTACGTTCATTCCTGGCAAATGCCACAATAGTACTGTACCTTGGGCGCATTCCCCAATTCCGGACTTAATCACACTATCGAGGAACTCACAGTTGCGCAGATTAAAATCCGATTTACGCATTCGTCCCTACACGGGGCTAATAAATAGATAGATACCCTTAATACGAATCAACATCATACGAATGGCCGTTCTTGGTGGTAACTGGACAGTGAAACGTAGAAAGACGACAATGAGGCTCTATTCCCGAACAATGCTAACAATGTGTAAAACTTGTTGCTGTAGTACACAATCAGGATATATATGCGAATAGCCAAACGCACTACTACGCTACTACTGTATTTTCTAGATTATTATAGTTATGCCTTATTTATGAATTACGTAATTAATGTAAACAAATATACAACGAAACAAAGAGCACATAAACGACAAGAGAAAATCACCATACCAATTAGGTACCTCTGAAGTTAACATAAATATTAGGTACATTTCCGAAGTGACCATAAACCGATAGTTCCATTCGCTTCCGCGTCGCTGTGACGGGAGTGCGACTGAATTCAGTCGACTTGATTTTTAAAGTAGTCGACTGTTACGATAGTTTGGACTATCGACTAGTTCGATAGTTATCAGTCGATAGTGCCCATCTCTACTTCCAGAGCATAAAATAAAATAAAATAAAATAAAATGAGATCCCAAACTATTTACAAATAGAAATGGCGAAATCAGCCTAAGATGGGGAATGAAACAAGCAATATGCCCACCCAAACACACACACAAAAAAATAACGCCCGTAAGGAAATACAAGAAATAAAGATAGCACAAACCCGTCATTCGTACTATCCATTCATACATGAATACACGTAGACCAAATGTCCAAGGTATCTTAAAAGCAAAACAGAGAGACACTGCGATAGAGTCGCAGCAGCACAAGCATGTAAACTCATAGTACGTGGGCTCGATCTGAAAGATTAGATCCGAGTTTCAGGGTGGCCGTAAATATAAGACAAGGCTCACCCATCGTATAAAATCACAGAACGATCACGCTATCGGGCACATCATATCTGCTCTAGAGGCGAAAATGAATTGACCCAAGATAGCGTTATATGTACACCTAACATAATGAGCCCAAGATGAGACGTCGAGGAAGGAGACATAGGTACAGGTCTTCAATACACAACCAAGGCAGACAGACAATGACATGCACCCGTACACACAAAATGGGTCTGTGTTACCTTCTTATCCTTACATAACAGTATAAATCACGGGTGGCCCAGATTGGTTGCGCAGTAGATGTTAAGTTTTCCCTCGTCCTGCTCGTGACGTCATCACAGGAGCACCGTGACCGTGTAGCATACAACCGCACGTGTATCACATTTCGTTGTTTATATATGTCTGTCTTATAAAGAAAGGATTTTCACGTAATAGCTATACGTCATTTCTTTCCGTATATTGCTGTTGGTTTATATAGTGGCCTGCTGTATTTTGTGTAGTGTGTGTGTCGTAGTTCGTTTCTGTGAGATCTCTGTTAAGTTGCTGTGTTTCGTGCAGTGAGGTGCACTTATTTTCCTTTCGTTAGTTGCGTGAACAGTGTAATAGTAGCTGGAGTGAAATGTATGTGTTCATAGTAAAGTATCGTTGCGATAGAAAACCGTGCCGTTAATGATTCACCCAGTGGCGTATCCTGGAATCTCCACTGAGGTATGCAACTAGTAACCATGCAGTTAACACAATGTATTAAGTAAATTTCAATTCTACTCACCCTAATTACATGTAAGTGAACTCGAGCCAAACAGTTTTACTGTAAGTTCCTGGACTGAACGTGCGTACACAATTCTTGTTTTCTATTTTTAAATTTACGAGAGTCTGCCTCTGTGGTGTAGTGGTTAGTGTGATTAGCTGCCACCCCCGAAGGTCCGGGTTCGATTCCCGGCTCTGCCACGAAATTTGAAAAGTGGTACGAGGGCTGGAACGGGGTTCACTCAGCCTCGGGAGGTCAACTGAGTAGAGGTGGGTTCGATTCCCACCTCAGCCATTCTGGAAGTGGTTTTCCGTGGTTTCCCACTTCTCCAGGCAAATGCCGGGATGGTACCTAACTTCAGGCCACGGCCGCTTCCTTCCCTCTTCCTTGTCTATCCCTTCCAATATTCCCATCCCCCGCAAGGCCCCTGTTCAGCATAGCAGGTGAGGCCGCCTGGGCGAGGTACTGGTCATCCTCCCCAGTTTTGTCCCCGACGCAGAGTCTGAAGCTCCAGGACACTGCCCTTGAGGCGATACAGGTGGGATCCCTCGCTGAGTCCGAATAGCCGAGGGAAAAGCCAACCCTGGAGGGTAAGCAGATTAAGAAGGAGAAGGAGAAGAAGAATTTTTGTTTGCTACGGGCTTTACGTCGCACCGACACAGATAGGTCTTATGGCGACGATGGGATAGGAAAGGCCTAGGAGTTGGAAGGAAGCGGCCGTGGCCTTAATTAAGGTACACACCGAGCTCGATAGCTGCAGTCGCTTAAGTGCGGCCAGTATCCAGTATTCGGGAGACAGTAGGTTCGAACCCCACTGTCGGCAGCCCTGAAGATGGTTTTCCGTGGTTTCCCATTTTCACACCAGGCAAATGCTGGGGCTGTACCTTAAATAAGGCCACGGCCGCTTCCTTCCCACTCCTAGCCCTTTCCTGTCCCATCGTCGCAATAAGACCTATCTGTATCGGTGCGACGTAAAGCAACTAGCAAAAAAAATTAAGGTACAGCCCCAGCATTTGCCTGGTGTGAAAATGGGAAACCACGGAAAACCATCTTCAGGGCTGCCAATAGTGGGATTCGAACCTACTATCTCCCGGATGCAAGCTCACAGCCGCGCGCCTCTACACGCACGGCCAACTCGCCCGGTAAAGAAGAAATATACGAGGGAAGGTAGAGGTCTCCCGGCTTGAACTATTTGAATCTTTTCATCAAACGAACGGCCAGTAAACTGATTTACAATTATATCCGTTTTAGACTCGTCCATCGTTAATACCACAATAAGCGCAAAATATAATAAAAGACCGAAAACGACGAATAGCACAGGAACAGCACACACAGAATGAACTCACTAATCAGCAAAACACACAATGAATTAACTCACTAGTTAGCCACAACTGAAGCACTGGAGGAAAGTCACCTCAGTGGCATTGGTCAGTTTCGTCACGTTGGGTTCTCGCTGGGGGATAATCTGTGGGTCCCGTTCGCTGTAAACATGTCGACTTTCTCCAAGTTGCTAACAGCTGGCAGAGGGTAGCACGGGTATGGGGTGACAAATTCTGACCAAGTTTCAATTGCAACGACATTGTTCGGAGGGTTTCAGAACTACGTCTGCCACCGGATGCAATTTTAAGATTGAATGCCTTGCATCCTTAACTCCGCCATGCTGTCTCTTTCTTCCTAGAGAGGAGTAGACGGCGAGACTACACCAGCACCACACGTAGTCAAGCAACGGAACTAGTACAGTTGCGCGGACCTTTTGAACTTCTGAGAGATGAAATCGTTAATATTTGACTTAAAACAACCTAAAATCGTACATCAGACAGTTCTTTGTGTTATCATAACGCATGCAGTGAATGCCTTGCATTCAAGGAGAATACGCCCCTGGATTCACCGCAATCTACAGCGACACCTTATTGTTCAGCAGAGGGATTTCGGTACCTCGCCGGCTATATCGCCTACCGTGAACGAAAATGTGACAGGTCAATGGGAAGTCCCACTAGGGAAATGCTTTCCATTTCTTCTGATATAGCCCCTGTGGGATGGATAGAAGTGTTATCTTGGGGAGGTCTACTCGTTCCATCGGAAAAATGGTAAACCAAATAAAGGAATTTGAGTTAATTTTCACGGACACTCACGGAGGTGTTGAACTGTGACGCATACCTAATATTATACGCAAAGTGTGTCAGATAATTAGCAGTAAATTCCCCGCTGTACCACCAGAAATAGTAAAGATGTATGTTAGAACGAGAATATTTATACCCATACGACAAATGAAAATTCGAGCAAGAACTGAAAAATCCTTAGCAGCTCATCGGCGAAAGGCACGACAGTGGATTTCATCTTCAAAAGCAACCACTTCATGACATCTAATCTCACAGGTAGGACTGTGTTCTAATGAAGTGTTTTCCTGTTCTTTCTTATTGTTTAATTTTTTTAAAGTAGAATATCTATGCGGAGCCTCCGTGGCTCAGACGGCAGCGCGTCGGCTCCTCACCACTGGATACCGTGGTTCAAATTCCGGTCACTCCATGTGAGATTTGTGCTTGTCAAAGCGGAGGCGGGGCAGGTTTTTCTCCGAGTACTCCGGTTTTCTCTGTCATCTTTCATTCCAGCAACACTCTCCATTATCATTTCATAGCATTTATCAGTCATTAATAAATCACTTTGGAAGTGGCGACCCCATTGTAATAATAGCCTATATGGTTCATTCATTACATCCCTGACCCGATCATAGACTGGAAAACAGGTTGTAGGTTTTCCAGGACTATCTATGCATGGTTGCGAATATGAACTTACTTCTGCTGCTGTTATAATATGTGTTAAGCTTTAAACTCGATACCTGCGGAAGTGAGTCAGTATTTCGTATGTTAACATTCTGTAGTTCCATCACGGAAGTTCTGCTGTAAAGATTTAATATTTCAAACATTTCATATCTCTAAATATTTATGTTTACAGATTTGAGAGCGCGTAACCTTCCTCAAACTAAATAGAGGAACTTGGAAATGTTAATAAATTTCAAGCGTTGGTCAGTGTGCCATCACGTTACATTTACGCCATATTCGTAATAGAAATAATGAAAAGTTACTATGCTGTACTCTTTTTTTCAATCTTATAACAGCAGTAATCTTTATGTCTGGTCTGCAATTAGTTTTGAGAAACTGTAATGTTTGCTGATATTATGAGATTCCTAATGATTTGCGCGCTCTGGGCTCGGCTGCTTTGCTCCTACTGTGACGTCATTTCGTTAACCAATAGCAGCTCGTCCCGCGTTGGACCCAACCTTTAGTAGTGTTTAAGAACCTTGAGTATAAATACTTTCAGGAATAATAATATTGCGAAAGGAAAACAGAGAATATCACATCGCAACGATAAAATGAGAATTAACACAAATGGGATCACAAAGATATTAAACCAAGTAGCCGTGGTAACCAAAGAAAAAGGTAAAATAACAAATACCTGGAGTTAGATTCCGTACATATTAAGTGATCCTGAACATATAGTCAGGACAGAGAATTAAGTGAGGCAAGGTTTGCATCTCTTTCAAAAACCATTTGTACCACATGATACACTTTTCGTAAGACCGCCTCGCTATCTTTTTTGTTAAAAGCTCCTCTCCTTTTCAAAGAGATAATAAAAGCAAAAGGGTAGGGAAGAAAGAAATGTCTTGGAATATCAAAGTGGCATGGTGGCGCCATCTGTCAAGTTAGAGAAGAAGTAATTGTCAGTTTCAAGAAAGTTACAATATTGGAACAACAAACATATAGTATAGCCTCTAGGAATAATAGCACAGCAGGGGCCTGTTCCACAAAAGTATGGTCTTGTACATTACAAGTAAATTCTCTAGTAACTTGTACAAATACCAGAGTTTCTGTTCCACAAAAGAATTTTCTACAGTTGTACTTTACTACTCCATACTTACAAATTACTAGTAAATTTTTATAGGCGTGTTCCACAAAAGTACTAGTACTTGTAACTTACTAGCGAAATGAGAAGAATTCTCTACCAGTGAAAGGACAATAATATATAAATGTAGGCCTACTAGTCCTATTTAAATACGCTTATTTTGGATACATTTTGATAAATATGTGGTCTAGCAGTAGTGATAGTGATGAAAATGAAAACTATCGTCTGTACAGGGAAAGAATAAACTTCCAGTTTAACACTGTATTTGAATACAATGAACGTTTTAGGTTAAGCACAATACAAGTGGAAGAACTTTTGATAGATATTGGCCATAGCTTAAAATATCCTACGAACAGAAATAAATCTCTCTCTGCTAAACAACATTTACTAACAACATTACATTGGCTAGGAAATGGTGGTCAGTACCATGGTACTGCAGATATGCTTGGGATGGCAAAATCTTCGGTCTGTGGTAGCTGCAATAAATGATATAAAATTTCCTCAAATTGTTTGTTGGCCTGAAAATGCTGAAAAAAACATATTCCAAGAAGGACATTCCTGGAATCGTTAATGAGCAGAATATCTCTTACGTACGTCCAACTTTTCCCCTCAAAACCTCCATGAGCTTTTCCCAAGTCAAATATTTCCATCCAACCATTTATTTTGTCTTGTTTTTTTCAGACTCTCGCTGAATCCACCGAAACGAATATCTTTCCTACCTTCTATTTCCTTCAAAATGAATAACTTTGTTTCTCTTGACATCATTTTAACAATTCATGCAGAGGCCTATTCCACAAAAGTATGGTCTTGTACATTACAAGTTACTAGTGTGGGTTCTTGTAATGTATGGAGTTGTACATTTCTGTTCCACAAAAGATTGATAGTCTCTTGTATATTACTAGTGAATTGTTACAAGTTTTACAAGTGACAACATATCAATAAACATACTACGTCATAGCATGAATCAGCTGTTTATCTTCATATTCCATTCGTTGAATTAGGTTATGCTTGCCTCATTAATCTTATTATCGTATTTTAAGTTATGTAGCAAAGATTCAAAGAACTCTTAATATTTCTGTGAATTTCTCAATGCTACAATGTTATTTTTCAGTTTATTTCTTTGATGATAGGAAATTACTCCGTTATTATCACCCATTCTGTTCTTCCGCAATCCTCGCATATGTTCCACGATACTCTGACATACCCACCTTGGCCTGTCATTTGGAATCGGATGCCGCTAATAACGATATTTGGCCGCCAAACTTAATTGTTACAAAATTGCACACTCTGCATGAATTGTTAAAATGGTGATAAGGAAAGGAAGTTGTTCATTTTGAAGGAAATAGAAAGAAGGAAAGATATTCATTTCGGTGCATTCAGCGAGAATCTGGAAAAACAAGACAAAATAAAGGGTTGGATGGAAATATTTGATTTGGAAAAGCTCATGGAGCTTTTGAGGGGAAAAGTTGGATTAATGTTTGGAATTACTTGGAATTAATGATTCCAGGAATGTCCTTCTTGGGACATGTTTGTTTAGTATTTTCAGGTCAAGGAACAATTTGAGGAAATTTTATATCATTTATTGCAGCTACCACAAAATGTATTGACCTACAGACCAAAGATTTTGCCATCCCATGCGTATGTGCAATACCATGGTACTGACCACAATTTCCTAGCCAAAGCAGTGTTGTTAGTAGGCCTAACTATTGTTTAGCAGAGAGAGATTTATTTCTGTTCGTAGGATGTTTCAACCTATGATAAATATCCATCAAACGTTCTTCCACTTGTATTGTGCTTAACCTAAAACTCTCATTGTATTCAAATAGTGTTAAACTGGAAGTTTATTCTTTCCCTATACAGACGGTAGTTTTCATTTTCATTACCATCACTATCACTTCTGCTAGACCACATATGTATCTGAAATAAGTATATTTAAATATTTAAATAGCACTAGTACATTTATATATTATTGTCCTTTCACTGGTAGAGAATAGTTTCCAATTCACTTGTAAATTACAAGTACTAGTACTTTTGTGGAACATACCTATAAAAATTCACTGGTAATTTGTAAGTATGGAGTAGTAAAGTACAACTGTAGAAAATTATTTTGTGGAACAGAAACTCTGGTATTTGTACTAGTTACTAGAGAATTTACTTGTAATGTACAAGACCATACTTTTGTGGAATAGGCTCCTGGAGCGATGGCGCAAAAGAGCATTTGGTGCGGCACAAAGCTTCCTTTGGCATGCAATCTGAGGCAGGCAAGTTTAGTGCTCGAGGAACAGACAAGCGTCGTTGGTGTTATTTTGCCAGAAATGGTTCCATTTTTGGAAGTATTATCTCAAAAAGAATGTTTTTTTTTTAATGAAAATCAAACCTCATTTTCGTTATAGAATTCAAGTGGGCCCGTATTATTTTGTAAATACTACTTTGGAGCACGGATTTCTTGCCTTTCAGTATTTTTAGGCCAGGACGTGGTTAACACTTAAATAAGTCAAGAGTGTCCTCGACTTGATAAAGTTGAACTTATTTCATTGAATAAGTAGTTCTTATATGACTTGATCTGCAATAAGTTCAGCTTCATAAGGTTAGACTTTGTGAACATAGTTATTAAGTAGGACTTACATGCGCCGAAGTCTGGAATAAAGTCGAGATTTAAGTTAGCCGGGCTGAGTGGCTCAGACGGTTGAGGCGTTGGCAGGTTCGATCCTGGCTCAGTCCGGTGGTATTTGAAGGTGCTCAAATACATCAGTCTTGTGTCGGTAGATTTACCGGCACGTAAAAGAACTCCCGCGGGACAAAATTCCGGCACCTCAGCGTCTCCGAAAACCGTCAGATAGTCAGTGGGACGTAAAAACAATAACATTATTATTATTATTATTATTATTATTATTATTATTATTATTATTATTATTATTATTATTATTATTATTATTAAGATTTAACCCTCTCCCGCCCATAGCGTAGTAATGCGTAGCACGAAAGCTTAGAGCCTCCCGCCCATAGCGTAGTAAAGCGTACTTGTACTTCTAGTCGCATGTATGAGCCATCTATCGGCCGATAGACAAATATAACTTACTGTTACTAGCATGTGCACTTCCTAGAGACCAAAGATATTAGTTATCTTCTTTTAAAACCTTAGCAGGCGTATTAGAACACGAAATACGGAAGGCAGTGACATATAGTAAACAAACACGTCGACGTTTAATTCGCGTGAAAATATTTTATGCGATAACGACATTGAACGTTTGGTGAACGATAATTCTGTCTGTGAAACTGTTAGTAGTGGCTCAAGTGAACTCAATGAAGTGGAAAGTGAAAATGAAAGTGACGATATTTCAGAAAATGACGACGTACACATGCGTGATGACATAGATTGCAGGCCTAACTTTCAATGGACAAATACATTGTCTTACGTCGAACCGGCGGACTTTACTGAAGAGGCAGGACCTTGCCATTCTCTTCCTATGGCTAGTACAGCATTAGAGTATTTCTCCCTTATATTTGATGAAAACATTTTCTATTTAATTGTTCATTTGTTTTTGTACAATATACATTTTTATAAATATCTGCATTATCATAATGATGGCTGAAAAGAATTGCTTTAATTCTGGGGAAAATATGCATTTTAATATGGGCGGGAAAGGGTTAAGTTCGACTTGAACATTGTCGATATTAGTTAATGTGACTATAAATACCGGCCTAAGACTTGAATTGACGTCGAAGTGGCAGAATTTTGCCCTGAGATCTCTCTCATGTAAACACATTAAGTGCCAGTCAACTGAGCCAAATTTTGATCCTGCAACCTTGAACTCAGGCGGAGGAGTGCTTAATCAACTGCACTACTTAGCTGATCCATGCATTTAGAAATTGACTTCAAAATCAATCTATAGAAATCTGTAGTTTCTGTTCTGAGATGTTGGGGAATTGAGCTCGCTGTTCTACATTATACACATATAGTCCTTTTGCTCTTGACTCGTGAAGAGAAGTCATCGGAGGTGAGGTGCATGAACCTTTGAGTCGTTCTCTCCCCACTCGTGGAGCAAGCAAACAGTGCTGCCTGCAGGCTACCGAGACACGCAAAGTAATCTGTCTTCTATAATTTCAAGACGCTTTTCTGTGTGTACACTTAACATACCGTCTATATTTGTCAACATAGCTGTTCACGTTTGCCTGCGTAGGAAAACTGTTGTCATCATCAACTTTCATGGCTGTGGGGCCGCGAACGAAACGCGATCGCCCTCCGCCCTGTGCCCGCCTCCTTGTTGATCCTTTCAGCGCGCGGGCTCTAAAACGTTTGCACAGCTCTCGAGCCCAGGCGCTCTCCCTCTCTGTCTAAATACTCTCCCTCCACCTTCCCTGCCTGCCCTTGTTTCTGCTTATTTTGATCTCCATTTCGTTGCTTCTTGGAATTCTTACCTTTATGGTCTTCAAATTCTACTATCCATCACCCTACCTCGTTATATCACATGTAGACTGCAATTTTAGCTTGGTTATTATTGTTGTAAGCCCAGATCCATCTCTGTTGAGAAATAGTGTTTACAGTGCACTGTATCTTTTGGTGTGGGCTAGAACAAGTTTGTAACTTCGATCTGTCTGTCCCAGTCTCATAGCTGGCTTTGACAATAAGAAGGTAACTGGGATATGAGCGATGCTAGTAAAACCGCTTATGCAGCCAGTCCCTGTGATTAATGCTGTGAAAATGACGTGTGTGGATTTCGGTTGGTTTGGTAGACTGAAATATGAGAGCACTTCCTTGTTCAGTTTGGACAGCACCGGTAAACTAGCTCAGTCCTCATTTCCCTAGTTCGCCTCTTCATTAACCTAGGCTCTCTATGGCTGCCGTTGGCGGATCTCTTGGCGATCCAACCAACCTTTCGGCCGAGGGCTCATAAAGAAAGCAAGCAAGCAAGCAAGTTATAGGATGTGTGCTATTATATATATTTAGAATAATCAGCGTTGACCAAGCGAGTTGGCAATGCGGTTTTAGGTCACGCAGCTGTGAGTTTGCATTCGGGAGATTGAGGGTTCAAGCCCCACTGTCGGCAGGCCTGAAGATAGTTTTTTGTAGTTTTCCATTTTCAGCCCTAAAGATAGTTTTATGTAGTTTTCCATTTTCATACCGGGCAAATACTGGAGTTCTTACCTTGAGACTACGGTTCGCTTCCTTCCCATTCCTCGCTCTTTCCTGTCCCATCGTCGCCGTAAGACCTGTCTGCATCGGTAAAATAAATAGAAAAATTCCGTTTTGATGTGGGAATTCTAAGCTGGAGGCTTTACAGGAATTTCACTACACGTTACGTGTTGTGTCTTTTCCTTCACTTTTCAAAGGTCTGTCTGTCTTGTTTTCTTTTCCGTAACTGCGTTGGCACTGAACAATCGTATATTATTTTAGACTTATGCAACTTTTGAGTTTATACTCATTTTTCGGTAATATCCTTCAGAGTCTTTTTTAGTAAAATGATCTACGACCATGAATGAAGCTAGATCGAGACTAGTTCTCATGATTATTTCACTTATTGCGGATGCACGTAGCTGATTGTACTGGAACCATTTAGAACTGGAACCCTGAGCCAACCAAGTGATATTCATTGCTTTTCCAAAGATTTATCAAACAAGTCAGCATTCAACTAAGCTTCCTGCATGATCGTTAATGACGGTGAAAATAGCGGCATGGAGAGAAATATAAGATATCTTACAAAGAGCCGTAACAAACGTCTCTTGGTGCACACTATTCAACTCCGGCCATCTTTTTATATCTACACTGGGGATTTATACACCTTGCTGCAGATGCATTGGGTCGATGCATAAGTTCTTGCGGTATTCTTTTGGGTTGACAACAATGCGGCGTGAAGGGATTGCTTATCGTTATTCCATTGTTCTAACTGAGTTTGGGGTTTATGTGTTAAAACACAGGGTTTCCTGGTTGTGAACGTGTTATTTATGTATATTTCTGACAAAGGATGTGGAATGTCAAGTTGAGAAAGGTGAGCATTTCCGACACATTTTACTCTTTTGAGTTTAACTGAGGATCCTGTGTAGTGGGAGCTGCGAGAACAATTTGTGAAGTGTACGGGAATGAAGCAATTGCTGAAAGAACAACACAAAAATGGTTTTCCAGATTTCGAGCAGGACGGGTTGACTTGTCTGATGATCCACGTTCTGGAAGACCTTCAGATTTTGACGAAAATCGCTTGAATGAGTTGCTTCATGAGAAACCTCGTCAAACAACGCGGGAAATGGCGCAAGTTTTTTAATGTAATCAGTCAACTATTGTACGCCATTTGCATTCGATGGGTAAGCTACAGAAATTGGGTATATGGGTACCACATGTGCTAAGAGACTAACAAAAATCAACGAGTAAACATCTGTTCGTCATTGCTTGCCCGGCACCAGTTGGCTTGTGATAGCCACGAAGCATTCCTTTCGAACATTGTCACCGGTGATGAGAAATGAAGAAGAGGAAAGAGTGGCTCAGCCCATCAAAAAATGAAACTCCCCGTGCCAAGGACAGTGCCCATCCACAGAAAATCGTGTTGTTAGTTTGGTGGAACAAAGATGGCATTCTTCACCATGAACTTCTTCCAAAAAACGTAACGATTACCTCCGCTGTATATAGTGACCAGCTAAGACGGCTTGCCGTTGCTATTGACAACAAAAGACACAGACAACAATCAATCTTATTGGTCCATGATAACGCTCGTCCGCATACAGCGCAATTGACCAAGGGTGTGATTGCTGAACTTGGCTGGGAACCTCCGCTCTCTTTCTAACACATTCAAGGGAAAGTGTTTCCTGACGAAGCTTCTCTTGACCAATGGCTAACAGATTTCTTCCAGTCAAAACCAAAACAGTTCTAAATGCGAGGCATTCAACTGCTACCTGAACGTTGGCAGAAGGTCATAGAGACTGGAGGTGAATACATCACTGAGTGATTGTGAGTTACATTGCGTGACAGTGCCAGTAAAATAAAATAAAATAAAATAAAATAAAATAAAATAAAATAAAATAAAATAAAATAAAATATAAGACCCGGACGAACTTATGCATCAACCCAATATTTAGAGGAATGGGATGCAGTAAGTTACATGTCTGATGCGAACCTGCAGCTCGACAGTATCGTGCGGCACTGGTCTGCTACAATCGCAATGCGCTACAAATAAGCATCCAGCGGTAAGAGATCCTGGAAATCGGTGAGTAGACACGTAGGTAACCTGTTCTCCCGGAGATGAAGTAATCGCAGTCTTTGAAAACGGTGTGATGTTTTCTAAAGAGATCCTGGAAATTGATTGAGTAGACCCGTAGGAAACCTGGTTCTCCCGGATTTGAAGATGATGTGATGTTTTTTAGGTGATTTTTGATGTCACACTATTTTTGCGATCTTGTTTGTTTTGTCAAAACTTCAATTTCTAGTCCGATAAAACCCCTCAGACCTCACACAAAGCATTCGACAGGTTCTGTGTATAGGTAGACGGAGGTAGAACAATTTCCTTGGAGGGGAGGGAGCAAAATATCAGTGTCATTGGGGGAAGATATTGGAGCTTCTATCTTTAATATCTATCCTACCTGAGTGGCTAAGGTGGATGAACACTAGTTTTCTTTGACTTAAGTTGTCATTTTCGATTCTCAATCCGGTGGTATTTGAAAGTGCTCAAATAGGCGAGCCTCCTGAACTAAATTACTGGCATTTTGGCGTCCGAAAACTGTAAAGAGGGAAATAGTGGGACGTAAGACCATTAGGTCTATTATTATTATTATTATTATTATTATTGTTATTATTATTATTATTATTATTATTATTACTGTTGTTGTTGTTGTTGTTTTTACGTCCCACTAACTACTGCCGGCCTTAGAATGGAATGTAATTTCAAAACTTTTCTTTTGTTTGATTATCTTTTCAGGACAACAACAACAAATTGTAACAAAACTTGAACAAGTAGGATATAGTTCACCACACTACCAACTACCACAAAAACACGCAGTAGTGAAGGACAGCAAGGACATCCGACCGTAAAACTATACAAGACCCATACACAGTGTCGACCCGAAGAAACTGGGAAAAGGCCAAAATTATTACTCTCGTTAAAAATGTTAAGCATATTTGCAGTTTACCCACCACTGTCTAATATTATTGTTTCATTTACGGTTAGTGAGAACGTTATTTAAATCATGGCAACCCTGGCTGCTTCACAGCTAGGAACATTCGGACTCGCGACTGTATGTATATGTATGGATACTATGCAGTTTAAGGTAAACCAATCCAGTACATAGGGCTAAGATGATGTCCAAGCAATTTTACAATAGCAAGCTTGTCATTGTGCTTCACTTCTACGCACCGTGCACTGAAAATGTCTTGTCATACGCTTTCCATCGCAAATCATATCAAAATCATCACTCTGATGCACACGTGAATCAAAGTGTTGTTTCCAGGTTGTGGAAAATTTTCCGAGACACCCATTCACTACCATATCGACAATACATGGGACATTCACGCAGAACAGCAACAGCTCAAGATCGGTAATACACATATCTGCACATAGACACCTCTACATGAACAATTATTACGTTGCACCAGGAGCTTCGTGTTGCCACATGAGTTACTGTAAGTACCCAAACTGTGAGCAATAGACTCCATGATGGAGGACTTTATTCAAGAAGACCCCGCGGGACTTTTCCGCTTCGACGATATCACAGGGTAGGTATCGTCTTCGGCCGCCGTACACCGCTGGTTCACATTCAAGGAAACATGACGGCCGCAGCGTATGAACACAATATTCTCCGACCCGTAGTAAGTGGTTTTGCATAAAATGTAAGAGATGGGTTTACTCTACAGGATGATAATGTTCATCCACATCGTGCAGCAGCTGTGAATAGATACCTGGAGGGACGTGCCCAAGAGTGCCTCAGTTCGTGGAATACCAACATTTTATTGAAGCATATGACTGCAGTGAAGACTGTCTTTCATTTGTGTTGTTCTAACTTATTAGGTTCCTTAATTTGTTTGGTTTTGTAACATACTTAGTGTTTCTTTTCGTACTGGATCCCAAGTTACCGAGAAGTGTACGTTTTCTTTGTATTTACTATTCTGAGTTTCACATTAAATCATATTACATCGTTTGTTCCTCAACACAAGGCATCTGTTAAATACTTAACATCTTTATGAGTGTGTTATTATTATTATTATTATTATTATTATTATTATTATTATTATTATTATTATTATTATTATTATTATTATGTGCCGATGACACATCATATAGTATCAGTGCGGCGTGAAGACGTGTCTCGAATAGTTTTTCCTGTCCTTGTAAGAACTCTAACCCTGTAAGATTATGTGGCTGGAAGTCTGTCCTTGCATCTCAGTAATGGTCCGGCGGAGCGCATTCTTCCCATTATCTCTTACTACTTAACTGTCCCCTTTATCTAGTCCCTCACTGTGCCTGGCGTGTAAGGAATTTACATGAAATGTTCTTTTCTTCTGTGCATTCTTTCTTTATCATAATTGTCGTTTTTGTTGACTGCACACTCCTGTGTCTTTCTCCGAGTCCCCCTCTTTCATCCCTCTCTCAGCTTGAAGATCCCCTTACTTAATCCTGTACTTTATTACGCTCTTCATTTATTCATGTGATTCCCCTGTCTGTATACGGTACTGTGGTGGCGCCATTTACGTCTCTTTAATAGGCTTGTGCAGCGCCATCATCAGTTTCTTTTGTGGATTTATTGCTCTGACATCTTACTTCGTATCTCTCGGTGCTCGGAAACACTTGCACTTCCATGGTGAAAATAATGCCAGTGGCGTCAGATCTCGTTGTTGTATGTATTTGTTGATGAATAGCACATTTAGAATAAATATAATTGTTTATTTGCATTATCTTCCCAATCAGTTTGGGTTACTGACTAGGAAAAAGTATACCAATATACATTATAATTTAAATACTGAAACTGTAGTTAAGATGAGAAAAGTGGAAGCAACAGGTTAACGGGAATGGGGCAATTACATAAGACTTACAGACTATGTATTTAATAATTATTCTTGATGTTGTACAGGTAATTCCTCAGTGCCTAGATCAACCACTTCAAATCCCGGCAAATCTGCGGCTGGATCCCCCACGACAAATCTAACGATTGTCATACGGCTTCCACTCATCAGACAAACAATCATAAACCTTCAAGACAGATGCACAGTGAAGATAATAGAACTAGAACGGGTGCTGTAGCAAAATGTTGTGTTATAGTGTATTTTTATTTTGGACTAGTTTGTCTTCGTGTTATCAAGCTGCGGGTCCATTTAGACGAACGTCAAGTACTTTTAGGATATGAAGTTTGCAACTTGAGTTGTAGCCACATTTACTTCCATACTTCTCTCGGAACGGTTAGTATTCTCTTATTATTTCTATTTCTTTCGCTCCTGCACTAAACCTCTATGGTCATGACTTAGTTCTTAAACGTTAGGTGTCATCTCGTTGGTTTCAGAAGTAGTTTTAAGAGTTGAAATCCCAATATCATAAAATATACACTTGATTAAGGAATAAATATATCGTCGTGAATCTGTTAATATAAAGTTTACCTAAAAGAAAACTAGAAATGATTTTCTTTCTTTCTTTCTTTCTTTCTTTCTTTCTTTATAGTATAGAAGTTGGTATGTCAGTGTGGTTGTGTATAAACACTTTTACTTTTATCTGGCCTAGTTTGATTGTAACGTGATATCTCTTAGGTTACTTTCAACTTTGCATTTTGAATGTTCCTTGCAAAAATTATCAGGGAACTTGCGATGGGTGTGCTTCCGAATTTTATTTTGCCGTAAGTTCGTCGAATATCTTATTATAATTTTCTTACAACATGGACTTCCTAAATAGTTCGTTTCGAAGCGAGAGGCTTGGTAGGTTGTCTATTGAACGTCCCTGTACGGGCCGGATGCCGCCCTCACTTCACTGCTGAAGGACTCCAATTACGAATTGTATTTAAGTGGCGTAAACTTGCCAGTCTACGAGTAAAAAATTAAAAGCTGACTAAAATTGTGTGGAAGCATTGTTAGTATCTTAATTCATTGGCATTTGGAGCTAATAATAACGCGTTCAGCGAGCTTCGAACCTGTGAGAGTTATTCTTTGGATAACGCAGAAAAGTCTCGGAAATTCCAAAATATACCATGAGGCATTCAATAAAGTTGGTTAACATCAGTGGGGTTTATGGAATGAGTCGGTAAGCAGAATGAAATGGGTATAGTGATCATTTATACTTCCTTAAATAGTGTAAAACGGGGTAGGGAAATATGGTGTATTAATCAAGAATCATTGCTCGTAGCTTAGTTTCTGTCAGGTATGTTAACTGCGATTGATTGAGACAATTAAGGCTAGGATTACATAAGTTTATTCCTTCATTACGTGAAGAAGAACGTGATGATGGCATAGATAAATTTTACGAGGCGGTGTGCGATGTCCTAGTGAGAATTAACAGTAAGTATACTGCAGTGCAGTACTAAAGGATATTGGACATGGAACAGAACATTACGATAAGATAACATACAGGGGAGATACTGAAACTAAGATTGATACAATAATGTTATTGATATTACATTCCAATTTTCACAATTTTTGCAAACGCCACTGGTAAATTTACCAACACGAGGCTGGCCTATTTGAGTATTTTCAAATATCAGCAGACTGAGCCGAGATCGAAACCACCAACTTGGGCTCGGAAGGCCAACTCTCGACTGTTTAAGCCACTCAGCCCCGCATTAGTTGATATAGATATATTCGTTAAGCTTAAGGCTGACTAGTGCATCTGAGTGTTACAAAACGTGCTGCTCATAGGGTCAGTCGTGCTGCAATAGTACTTTCTGACTCAGTGAGGAAAGCAATGGCAAACTACCTCACTCCTCATCTTGCCTAGTACGCCTCATTTTGGTGCTACCATTGGTTTTTGGGTTTTCCTTATAACCCCATAACCTTTGGTGGTGCTATTTGAGGATCCAACCAGCCTCTGGGCTGATGACCTAACAGACAGAAGCTTAAGACTATTCCGCGCTCACTTTGGATGGGTATATCCAAGATTTAGTTCCATGCTGAACTGCATGTTTTGATTTCTGCTTAATCGTATACTGTTTTTATGATAACTTCATTGTTAAATATGTGAAAACGTTTATTTCTCGGAAGCCATATATCTGGGAGAATCGATGTTGTATATATACATTTATTAAGAAAGAAGGTTGCCCATGACGACAAAGTATACTATCTACATTTATGACTATATACATGATTTCAGATTTTTTTTTATACGAGATTTAATTGCATGGTGTGTTTATAATACGTTCGTATTCCAGTCACCAATTTTTAGTTTGAGGCCCGATACAGAAACTCCATTGGGGAGGTAATACACCACGAATAACCGAAAATATAGATTTCTTCTTTTGGAACAGTGTTTGTTGCTTAGAGTCTGCTGTACAACATTCCGTTGATATTTTGTCTTAAAACGTTCCCCGAGCTAGTGTCTCAGACGGTAGTGCTGAACTTCTGAGTTCAAATTGGGGGATTTGATCTCGGCTCAGTACGGTGGTACCTATTTGAAAATGCTTTAATACCCCAGCTCGTATCGGTAAATTTACTGGCACGTAAAATAACTCCTGTGGGATAAAATTCCGGCCTCTCAGCGTTTTCGAAAACCGTACAAGTAGTTCTCGTTTCGTAACTCCCTGTCAGGGATGTGATGACTACTTGCGATCTTTTGCTGCGTGGACTGATCGATATCTGTGATGATGCAGCGTCTACTGTCGACCAAAATATTATGTGCACTCGAGTTTGGAGGTTGTTTATTGAATAACCAATTGGCCCACTGAGAACTCAACAACACCATCATTTTCCTCGTTTCATTTAACGTTAGGTCATGCAGATTTCGGATTTTAAATTTACCTTGTAATATTTTTTTTATCGGAAGTGGAACGCTAAAAGTGCCCGTTTTAAGCGTGTTTCAGCCATGCGTCAACTTTAAGACATCATTTCTCCTAAACCTGTTATCTGATCGAATTCAAATTTTAACACAATATACAAAGGGATATTTTAAATGTAGTTTCTAAATTTCCAAATTTTGTGTTTCCAAGAAAGAAAAGTTATCAGTTTTCTAAGGTAACTTTCTCTTGGCTCGGGCTGGTTGATACATAGTTATAATCTTTACGTATCCAATAGTTATGGCGTATGACTGAAATACGTAAATCATTTCACTTTTTTTATATCGGTTTGTATATGATTTTTCACGAGAGTTTAATCCTGATGTAAACAAGGCATGTCCACGCCTCAGCCAAAGAAAGAGTTGTGATTCGCTGAGCGTGTACTATCGACCTCCGCCCCGTCAATGTCTCGTGTTCGGACATACAGTGCTGAGCATATTACCTAAAATAGACGAGGAACAGATTTTGAGCTGTGCGAAACTAAACAGAGGGGTCTAAAGGGAGATCTACTGCTGGAGATTAGGGCCTACGTTATTTATTTATTCATTTCTGAATATTAAAGAAAGCTATCGTAGGCTAGAGCACCTCTTGCTCCATTTCTCTCACTGTGAATACTGACACTTTACAGCTGCTGCAAGATGCAACACCTTATCTCCACGCTGTACAGCTTGGGACTTTCCCTCGCTATGAGAAGACTTCCTGCATTACACCACGCCTTCTGCCTTCATATCTCGTTATTTAATCACTGTTTAATTTAAAAAAATTATAGATACACACCGGTATATATGACAACCATATTTTACTTTGATTACGTACTCTTTCAGACTATCTAAATGTAATAAACTAAGATAAAATTAAATTAATGCCACCTACTAATTTTCTTCGAGCTCGCATACAGTCCAGTGAGTACGACGGTTGCTTCTCCAATCAACTACGTCTGTGTCCACGTGCAAAGCCAAGGTGCTCCGCCTATTTGTTTACATCAGGATTAAACTCTCGTGAAAAATCATATAGTGGGTAGTACGGCATGGATGCGTAACTGGCTTGTTCTGAGAAGACCCTGCGACGTTGCCGCGATAGTGCCAGACACCGCGCCACGCTCGAAGTTGAGTCTACTAATTACAGTTGCATGTACAATGGCATTTGCTGAAAAGCGTTCCTCCGGTATTTAATAATTACCTGGAATCAGCATTGAAGCAAATGGCATTATGAGGTAATAAAAGGCATTTTCCATTACCTTTTCTCATGAGGGCTTTGGACGTCCAATGGCAGCTTTAAAATGCTTTTTTTTTTAAATACTCCTTTTTTATTTTTTAAAATTCTTTTGGCAGTTTTTATTTACTTATATCTAATTATTTACAATATATTCATTGATTTGGTGTAGCTTACAGTTTATCAGTAGAAATGTCGTCATCAATTTATAATTCATACTAATCGCTTTCAGAATCAGAACTTTCAAGACTGGCTACAACTGGCTGTATTTGAATCTAGTTAGGAAGGTGGTCTTTTTCCCAATAATATTTTTGTATTTCTGTGGCATGTTTTAGGCCCTATACATTTTTACCAGAGCTCAGGCGTTATGGAACGTAAGGTTTCTTGGCATAGGTCTCTCGTCACATTTATGCTTTGTCTCTTCAGCGTTCTCGTGGTTTATTTTTGCAGTTTTATTCTTCACAAAGACCCAAATCAATTCTGTAGCGATCCTTGCACAGTGAGCTACTGGCAGCCAAATAATTTCAACATCTGTTCTTAATTCTTTAGTGATTCGTTCAATTTTCTTTTGAGGCATTCTGAAGTAGGGTTTGACATGAAGGAGTAGTTCTGTTTTTGTTAAAGAACTGAAATCAGTTTCATCAGGCGACAGTGGGATGTTTCTTTTCTCAATCCACGCAATAATGTCGGCTTTTAACCATGACTTCGTAGTGTTCTTAGTTTCTTGTTCAGTTTTTGTGTGGTAAGGTGCGTGGTCTATCACTGTTGCAGATTTTGGAGGGAGTAGGCTTAAAACCTTCCTGAACCATTCTTCAAAGTGGAGTGAATTCATTTCCTGGTGATAATCACATTTTTTCTTTCCCACGAAGCAGAGCTCGGCTCCTTGAAGACATTCCTGTACACTGCCAATGTGTAATATTATGACACGCTGTCTAGCTCCTGACAGAGTTTTAAAACCTCCCCTCCATCCGTATACTTCCTGCAGGTGGCATCGGTATTGGTCATAATTATCACGTCTGTTCAGAGCTTCAGTTACTTATTCTTGCCACGCGTACATCATCGTGTGGTTTTGGGCGCACCATGCTTCATCTGTGTAGAAAATCTTGTAGCCTTCTTCCCGAAGTCGGCGAATTCTTAAAAACGCGTGTCTGAAGGCTGCGACGATAGCGATTCCAGAAGAACAGCCTTTTGTTCATTTTTTAAAGCGAAATCCGATACTGTGAACAATTTGTCTAAGATTTTCAAGGAACATTTCTGGAAAGTCGGTCGTTGAATGTTGATGCCTCTATTTTAATTTTAAAATTGTCGGGAAAGCCTTCTCAAAAAGAGTTGTGGATGGTTCGCCTGGTAACTCCAATACTGAACTGATCTATTACTATGCGGTCGTCCTGCTGACAGTCGTTTCTTCTTAATGGGCGTGGTAGTACTTTGTGTTTTCCTTGCTGTCATTTTCTTTATTCTTCTTCACTGCGTATTTGACAGACCGAAGTAATATCCCAAGGCAATAAGCTGTTCGTCGATGAATAGGAAACCACTTTTCACTTAGCTTCTTGCCCACTAAGGTAATAAAAAACAATAAAACAAAAAACAAGCGACACTCACCATCATACGAAGCTCAAATTCAGTGAATGAAGATCTTTGAGGCATCTTATAGGAATATGTACTCGCCAAAAAACTGAACCAGACTGAACTGTAATTAATACGAAGACGGAAAATATGTGTTGATTGCGGGTAGAAAACCCCAGCATGGGAATTCCAGTGACTCGTAGGAGGAAAGGCCAGGTAGCAGCGGAGAAGTCAGCCTGGTACGTAAATACTAAATACTTTAAAATTAAAAATGTAAAATGGAGTATGTTACATTGACTAGTACTGTTAAAACGATTAATCCTAAAGGGTATTTTCGTTGATATTTGCTAAAATAACGTCGTTAAATGAAACTGCGGAGAGATGGAGTAGTCCAACTGACGTTGCTTAACTGTGAGGAATAATGATAATCAATTTTATTATCCATAACATTTAGATACATCGCAGAACGTACCACAATACTTTTGTGTTCTGATGTTAATCTTGAGAATAAGAGTCATTGTTCAATTAGAGTTTTAAAAGGGCCGATGACCTTCGATGTTAGGCCCCTTAAAACAACAAGCAGAGTTTTAAAATTCTTCAAATGCTGCTGTCAGGAAGGGGGCGTGGTCAAAACAGTACTTAGTTCTGCCGTCGGAAGAGCTTCCTCGTGTAGTTGCAGGGACGCTAACCACATTGTATCGTATTTGTCTAGAACTTTCTAGGATAAGTGGAGGTATGTATAGTCGCTCAAAAAAATGAGCGCATGGTATTGCATGTTCCCCACATTTAATATTGTGTCTGATTTAATTAAAATATAATTCACCTCTTATGTAAATACAAACCGTGTGGAAGACGCATCAAATCTAGACTAATATTATAAAGAGAAAAAAGATGTATATGTTTGTATATTTGTTTGTAATGGATAAACTCAAAAGCCGGCCCCGTGGTGTCTGCCTCTTACGCGGAGGCCCCGGGTTCGATTCCCGGCCAGGCCAGGGATTTTTACCTGGACCTGAGGGCTGGTTCGAGGTCCACTCAGCCTACGTGATTAGAATTAAGGAGCTATCTGACGGTGAGATAGCGGATCCGGTCTGGAAAGCCAAGAATAACAGCCGAGATGATTCGTCGTGCTGACCACACGACACCTCATAATCTGCAGGCCTTCGGGCTGAGCAGCGGTCGCTTGGCAGGCCAAGGCCCTTCAAGGGCTGTAGTGCCATGGGGTTGGTTTGGTTTTTTAATGGATAAACTCAAAAACTACTGAACCGATTAAAAAAATTATTTTACCTATAGAAAGCCACATTACCAGTAACATGGGCTGAATTTTATTTTCAAAACAATTAGATATCCTTACGAAAATTGAAATAATGTAACCCAAGGGATCAAAAAATTTCCTGTAAAAGTAATTATAGGCCAATATAGACGAAATATCGATCTTTTCGCACAAGGGCGAGGAGAAGCTAATTTTAAGCCTCACGACGCGAAGAACAAAACTCGGTAAGGCCATATGGGCCCCGAAAATCATGTTTTAAGGGCCTAAAACCAACTGTTATGGAGATATTGCCATCACACTACCCCGCTCTAGGAATCGGATGAAGAAATGACCAGTCGTAACCACGGCAACGTCAGCTCAAGGATTCTACAGTAGAATACAGGCCTGCGGTTCGAAGTAGGCACGTGCGTAAATGTAGGCTAGACCAAGGAGAGATTCTGCTACACATATGACTGACTGTAAAAAAAAAAAAAAAGTGGGGGGGGGGGGCGAAGCCTCCACCGGTGGAGGCTGGGTCGGGGTGGCATATAAAAATAATTGAAAATATTGTCGAATCCATAGGTTTCGGGGTCACTGAGATGAACAGTGGCACTTCACATGTCGTTTAAATCTTAAGTTCAGCCCCCTACGGCATGGGGTGGTGAGAAGTGGTGAAAAACAAATCAAAAGTGCCCAAATTATGGATTTGTGTGTGTGCGCCCCTATGGGCGGAAGTGGAAAGGGGAAGAAGTATCAGTCATCATCACAATAACGAAATCTATAAAAATTCGCTTCACACATAATTAACAGGTAATGAAATACCTAAAGGTAAACAATCAATAAAGTGCCCGGGCAGCGCCGGGTAATATAGCTAGTATTATATATACAGATTCAGTTGATTCTGAGCATTGTACCTGCAAGGAACTTATAAAATACAATACAGCGTGCTCATCCCTCTTTTTAGTTTTTTAGTGACTGTGCAAAATCCAATTTTTCCGACGACCTGGTTTGAAATCCGCATATTTGTTACCCAAAACTGTTAGATACGCTAGAAGAAGACCACGGTAGAATGCTGATAACCTATTTATTATACAGAGCTACTGTTTGCTCATTCAAATGGGAACTCGGCAGTAAAGAAAGTGTGTTCGCATCCAACATGTAGTAGGTCTATATCATTGTACGGTGATCTATTCACACTTGTTCGATTCGGGCTGTAGTCCCTGCTGCATTCGGTTTAGTTTGTATTGCTGAGTAAGCTTGTCCATTTCCGTGATATATTTTTAATTGCAGTATTTGTGCAATGTTATCATAGTAACAAGTTATGAAGGCTATGGCAGATCGAATCCCACCGTCGGCAGCCCTGAATATGGTTTTTCGTGGTTTACCATTTTCTAATGGAAAATTCTAAGTTCTCATGGAGGGAATTAGATATTTTTCACCAATGGAGCATGTCAAAAACAGAACAGATGTAAGGCTTTTCAGGCGTTTCGTCTTAGGTCTGACACTAGACTCACCAGAGTGGGATGTGTCAGAAGCCCATTATAAGAGGCACAGTCTGATAACTGCATACGGGAGATAAATCTCCACAATGGAATTATTGTCAGCATACACCTGCAAATTTGAAAATTTTCTGGTCAGTCCATCATTGTTTATTCTGAGAATGTAACTATAATATTTCAACCGCCTTTTCTTGAAAGTAGGCCTATCTTGGTTTATTATTATTATTATTATTATTATTATTATTATTATTATTATTATCGTTGGTCTCACAATTATTATTTCTCGGGTGAGTTTACAATTCCTTTTGCCGAAACAGAAAGAATAAGCTTTCAAAAATCTGTGAGCTCGTACCTAAGTGCACGTCGACGGACTTGTTCTTAAGCACACAGCGCAGAGAAAAAGAGAGCTGTTCTTCAAATAACATGGGGTAATCCTCTCCCGCTGTGTGTCTCCTTGTAGCGAGGAAGTTTTAATAGGAAACATAGTTGGGATCAGGGTCTTAATTGAAAATTAGCTTGAGTAAGCATCTCATCTGCCGGTGCTCTTTATGTATTAAATCTTGGAAAGGAAGGAAGGAAACCTTGCCTTGCCATGCCATCTTGGCAGAGTAAACTTCCAGAAAAACAGCGACTTGTTGAGGCAGAATGCCACGAAATTAAGTTGGAAGTTTAACGTGCATGTCTGCTACTACTTATAGGATGAGCAGGTTTCTCAAGAGACGGAACATTTTTGCTTGTGTCATAAAGACAGATAGTAAGAACCGAGTGCTGTAAAGCCCATTCGATTTCGAAAGTGATTACGTGAATGGGACTTTGTAAGCCGTAGATACTTCTTTCCATTCTTGTGTATCTTTTACAGGAAGAGTCCGATTTACGGCACTACGCAATTTGTCTAGGTCTAACTCACAATAATACAGTTTATTTTCCATCGAGATTAACCTCGGCAGATCTCGATCTACCTAACAGTGGTCAGTCAAATCTAAGTAACAGTTTTCTTTAATATCATGTAAAATATTTATTTTGTAACGATTACATATCCGTACAGATCACGAAGGCGACATGGCGTAAGGAAGTTAATAGCCCTATACCGGTTATGCTGGTAACATGTCGAGAAATATATTTAAATACACTTGAAGTATTACGTTTCTAACTACTTGTTAAATGGTATAAAGATTTGCGTAATCATCTTCAGTACACTCGCGATATACCTAGACAAATTTGTATAATCCTTTTTTTTCTTTTCCAACACTATTATTTATGTATCGTATGGCTACACATTGCAATTAGGCATGTAAAATTAACAATATATTCTTTACATTATAAATACGGCACTCTAAACTGGTGACATTTTATGACATCAGTTGCCATCAGAAAGTCAGTAAGTCCCCATTATAAGACCTGGTCTTGCAATCCTGTATAATGTAGCGGATGGTATGCCTGTCAGATCCACAATCACATTTTGGAGATGGTAATGTATCCCACTTACGGAGAGCATCTGCGCACTTGCCATGGTTGGTCCGTATTCTATTTAAGGCAGACCAAATTCTTTAAGGCTGTTCAAATGCAGGAGGTTTCCTCGTGATGCAGGGTAGAGTTTGATAGCTTGGAGGGCAGTTTTCTTGCCAGCTTTGCTTCCGGGAACTAATAAGTTTGAAGTTTATCATAGTTAATTTCGTACCAGTAATCATTGATGGATGTCTAGATACTGGCCACCGAGCTCGATAGCTGCAGTCACTTAAGTGCGGCCAGTATCCAGTATTCGGGAGATAGTAGGTTCGAATCCCACTGTCGGCAGTCCTGAAAATGGTTTTCCGTGGTTTCCCATTTTCACACCAGGCAAATGCTGGGGCTGTACCTTAATTAAGGCCACGGCCGCTTCCTTCCCACTCCTTGCCCTTACCTGTCCCATCGTCGCCATAAGACCTATTGTGTCGGTGCGACGTAAAGCAACAAAAAAAAAAAAAAAAAAAAAAAAAAAAAAAGATACTAGCCGGTGTCTTTGTAAATCCTCCATATCATTCTTTATCGGAAGCTGATGGTTGTATAAAATTCTCTTGTACTTCCGAAGAAGAGCGTTCTTCCGCCGAAGGTCTGGAGAAGGTACATGATTAAGATCGGTAACCCGAAGGTGGGTGGTGTTCTTATATTTCCACTGATAATTCGCATTGTGCTGTTTAGCTGAGTGTATTCCAGCTCTATTACGATTGACCTAAAAGCAGTCGGAATATTGCGATCTGCCTGGGCGGATCTATGTCTGGATTTCGACATGTGCCTGTAACGTATCGAACAAGATGAATTGAAGAGTGTTCAAAAGGTGCTTTTTCCAGTTCCAAAAAATAAATCAGTATTTCGTCCACGTGCATTACAGTAGTTAAACATTATCAATTACCATGAGCAATCCAGACCAGGGAAATGTCATTCCTTAAAAGTTGTACGAAACCCGATCATGGCTACGTTCCATGTGTCATTTATTTACGTTTCTTGTGTTTTCCCACAACTTTCTTAAGGTGGAAATAGCACCTCGACTGTCCGATGTACGTCCTGTTAGTTGTGCCGTTTCTTTCGCTGATCCAGTGTTATCGGCATAACCCTAAATTACCAAGATACCGTGTAAAACTTCCTCTTATAACATTGAATTGTAAAGGGAGATGCCTTCGTAACTCAGAGCCAGACTACTGCGTTCCCGGTTGATATGTCAGTTTCATCAGAACGGTCACCGCAAGAGAGCTTCATTCTGTGAACTCATGGTGGAGCCGTATTAATATCACCGAAAAGTAAATAAATCATAGAACTAAGGAAACTTGGGTCGGTCATGTGTTAACTTTATATGGATTCCCTCACATACTGGAATCATCCACAATCAACATGTAGGTGGACTAACTAAAGAAACATCACTAACTGGATAAAAGCTGAAGATCCCTTTCTGTCGTCAAGATTTTTGATCACACATCTATCAGAGAACGTACAAACAATGGTGCAGAGAATGTCAACAATTTATTTCAACCAAAGGACACCAGTAATCCCTCATACAGTACTCTTCCACGTCGCCGTTGGTTTTCGAAGTGGAACTCTCAGCGAAGATTGTTGACGCCTTTTATTCCCATGAGGCTTCAGAAGCCATATATTTCGAATTAATGTTGTGGACACCCCTTCATTTACTTTCAGATTTAGCAGTGTCAATACTTTTCTAGTGTTCCATAACAGGAAAGTGTACGCCATTATTAAAATACGGTATATCAAGAACATTATCATTCAGATTTGAGCCTTGATTCTTTTGTAGAGTTCTTTATCGTTTCTGTTTGAAGTTTTATTGTTATGTTGCTGGGTGCTTGCATCTTTTGTGACCGAAGTCCGATTAATGAAGAAAAAGAGCTATTGATGGAGTTAAGCTCTGTTTGGGTAGCATTAGACCAGTGGCGGCGCGTGGATAAAACATCTGGGGGTTCACTACTTTGAAAAATAACGTGTCCAAATTTAATGTTACTTGATATTTACATAGATGTAAAATAGTGACATTGTTTGACTAGAAAGGTGACTTTCGTTTGAATGCAGACGGCTGCAGCTCGAAGAAGTTACCCACAGAGCTCGATAGCTGCAGTCGCTTAAGTGCGGCCAGTATCCAGTATTCGGGAGATAGTAGGTTCGAACCCCACTGTCGGCAGCCCTGAAAATGGTTTTCCGTGGTTTCCCATTTTCACACCAGGCAAATGTTGCGGCTGTACCTTAATTAAGGCCATGGCCGCTTCCTTCCCACTCCTAGCCCTTTCCTGTCCCATCGTCGCCGTAAGACCTATCTGTGTCGGTGCGACGTAAAACAACTAGCAAAAAAAAAAAAAAAGGAGTTACCAGAACGAATAATGAAAGACAGAGAATATAAAGTGTAATTACCTTAAGTTGATCCAGTTTCGTCTAATGTTGAAGACGTTGCTGGCGTTGGTATAACAGCTGTCGTCTGTGTGTACAGGAAATCCATCCTCCTTTCCTTCCTGGCGGCAAATAGGTCCATTACCTTTTCATTAAAATCGACTAATTTATGGGTCATCTCCTTCTCGATGGACAACATAGCAAGAGCAGACAGTCTTTCTTCATCCATTGTACTCCTTAGGAATGTCTTAATCCGCTTTAAAGTGGAAAAACATCTTTCTGCTTCAGAATGGGGACAGTAATAATTAATTTCAAAAGTTTCATCACTTCCCCGAAAGGTTCCTTGAGATTGTTCTCTATAAAAAAAAAAACAAGTAAATCAGTTGCATTGTTCATTTCTTTAAAATCACTTCTTGAGTAAATCATTTGCAGTTCGGTTTTCAGTTTATGTTTGTCAAGAAAAGGATATGATTGTATAATATATGTAAGAATCTCCTCTGGAAAATTATTTTGGAAGGATGGGTAGAATTGGTGATCAAAGAAGCTGGAGGCCAGTAAATGGTTAGAGAAGTTGAACCTCTCTTTGCTATGATTTATAATCACGTCACATACCTCTTTTGCCGCAATGTTCCTCGAGTAGTAACTATTTTCCCATCTTCTTTTCCCTCTGTCGTCTTCTTGCACATTTTCCTCCACAACAATTTTGTCAACATTGTCCCTTACTTTCGAAATTGCCGTTTCAAAGGAGCTTACTGCACTTCGCACTGATACAGGGTTAGCATAACGCTTTTGTACTTGGTTGTATAGAATGTCCACGTGAGGCATAACCCTGTAAAAGAACTGTAACCAAAAAGTAAACGTTGGCTGTTGTATTTTCAGACGCAGTCCGTGTGCTTGGTTCATAGTAGCTGTTTGTCTGCTCGTGTCTTCAATTTTTTCCAAGCATTCCACTATTGCTTCCTTATGCTCGTGCAATGTAAGAACACATCTTGATTTAAAGTTCCATCTCGTAGCTGAGCCTTGCGGAACTCTTCTGCCTACAACCTCATCAAGAATAGCTACTCTCTGAGGCGAATGAGAAAAAAATGCTGGAATCTCCCCAATGGTGGCAAAGAACAATCGCACTTCTTTGCTGTGGCTAGCAGCCTGGGCCAGAATTAAATTCAACTGATGGGCGTAACAATGCACAAAGTAAGCAAATGGGTAGTCTTGCCTTACAATTGTTTGTACTCCGCAGTGTCGGCCGCTCATAACATTGGCACCATCGTAACTTTGGGAGACTACTTTTTCTTTGTCCTCTCCAACTACTTCAGTGAGGACCCGTTTTATACAATCGGCTAATGAGAAGGCGTCGTTTCCTGCTGGGTTTAAGAAAGTCCAGAACCTTTCAACAGGCTCCCCATTAGCTAATACATATCGAAGTACAATGACTAACTGACACTTTGAAGACACATCAGATGTATCATCTGCTATTATGGAGACGAAATCTGCAGTAGCTACTTCAGCTAAAATATTCTCGCGACACACTTGCAACATGCATTCCAGAATGTCATTTTGAATGTCCTTCGACGTACCCTTGAAGACTGTAGCACTGTTGAAATGACCCCTAACAACGGTATCCAATGCCGAAGTAAAATTAATGAGTTCTCTGAATACGCCTGGATGGTTTGAATCGAGTGTTTCGTCATGACCTCTCAAAGCAAGTTCAAATTCACCACAGAACCTCACACAGTCAATGATCTTCGAGAGCACGTACCTATTTTTTCTCACACTATCATTATGTTCTCAATATTCCTTCTGAAAGCGCTACTTAGCTGCTGCCTAATATCTGTTTTCCCCAGAACTGAAAGATCCAAACATGCACTCTTATGTGTAATAGATGCTTCGTGCTTTTTGATCTTTTGTGTTAAATGGCTGAGATCTGATACCCCTGTTTTTGTCCAATTCGTGTCCTTACCCTTAGCAAAAAGCAAGCACGGGAAACAGAAAAGCCTATTAATGGTATCGCAACCACATAGCCAAGTATTCCTCTCGTAAATCTGTGGCTTAAATGTTCTACAAAAATCCTTACCTCTACTAGTTTGCTTCTGAATAATGTTCAGGGAGGGAAGAGGCCTGCCCAGCTGCCTTATTCTGCATTTTTCTTCTAAACCAAGTGTTGGAAAGGTATTCTTGAGAAGAAACTGAACGGTATTCATTTCCAGACTGATGAATACACGACACACGCATCAAGACACCGCCAAACATAGTGATAACGACGTCAGATACAATAGAGCACTTTACTAAACACAGTCTTGAGTAGATATTCGCTACGGTACTGTTCCGGAAGTGGTTGAACTGAAGGGTCAGAAATAAATACTGCTTCAAGAACGTATTAGTCAGCCTGTTGTTACTTGTGTTCTTTTATTGACGCATTTTGCTTTTATGAACACTTCTTACTGATTAAAAGTTTACGATAATTACATACACATAAGCTACGTATGCCTATTTATGTTATACAAATCCTAGTTAACAAAGTATTTTGATTCATTGCGGTTAATTACGTCTAAAACGCAAAATCGTGAAATTAAAATCCCTTCAAAACGTACCATATACAGCAAATTTTAACCGCGCGCTTTGAGACAACATATCGGCTAACTTCGGGCTTGTTCGATGTAGATCGTGTCGAGGGCTGCCAAGAGCTGGTCTAGTCACCAGCGATAGTTTAGCTTTGTTCTCGGGTTACCCCCCTTGCCTCACACGTCCCCGCGCCATGCTCACCCTCCTTACGTCCCACCACCGTGCGCCCGCAATCCAGAAATTGAACCTTTTCGCTGATTCCGGAGAGCAATCGAGTGTTGATGTCAAAATTATCGCTCCGAGCGCAAATTTACAGACGTAATTAAAGAAATATGCACTTGATTAACCATTTTACTAAGAGTTATATATTTCTAGGGGGTTCACTGAACCACTGAACATATAGAACGCGCCGCCACTGCATTAGACGTTAAAGACGTTTTTGACATCTCTGTTACGATACACTGTCAGCACAAAGTTTATTACAAGCGTAGCCACAGATGCAGTATAATACTGAACGTCTGCCTTCATAGCCCACAAATAAGAGTTTTGTTGAGTCTTTAGAAGTTAGCGCTCATACAAGGAAATACCGGGTGAGTATTTATCTCATATTTTGTAAATAGGCATAAATGATCCGCTAGATTTGTTCCTTTCGATTACATCACGAAATCCCTTCAATCTAAAAGCAAACGATGGTTATTGAAAACGATCTTGAATCACTTCAGGAAGGTCAAGGACAGCAGATATATCTCCTTACCAGGGATATTACCAATAACAAGCAAGAAAACTGAGAAACTCAAGATCATATCGGACTACGTGTGTTCTGATATTCAAGGGACAATAGCTAATATAGTGGTTGTGCACGAGATTGATATAAGATACGAAGGACAGTACCTTAAAACAGGAGGTACACACACAGACCAGGAGCTGGTATTACATAGGCTGGAAACTGTGCGCCGCATGCCAGGCCTCGCAATAGTTCACTTGGCAGGGACGTGGTGGGAGTTGTGACAGTGGACGGTGCTCCAAGGTTAGAATCCCACGCAAGTTTTTATTTTGCCGCCAATTGCCTGGGATGTGGTAAGGTTGCATACTTTATAGCTTCTACAGACTATTTCTTTTAATTTGGCCCTATAATGGGCCATATGTATCGTGGCATAGGGTATTGAATTAGGTTGGATGAGGATGAGGACGTGATGGTCTGTGACTAGGACACCGGCAGACAGTTAGGTACGTCGTACATGTTCCAAGTATCGTAGACCACATGTAGGGTGAAGTGCGCCCCATTGGAACGATAACAACGTGCGATGGCAGTTATAAATGTAGCTGCGCGAACTCCCCTCCTTCGAGGTAAGTCACAACACAATACAAAGCTTAGTCACTGCCTCATGACGTATTCCAGCTAGGAGTATGTGGATATGTTACTCATCTTTGGAAAAACTGGACAGAATTCATACCAGGCATAACGCCTGTATCAAGAACCCTAACCGAATAGACGATAATCGACAGGCATGGCATTTCGGGCTACTGCGCCTTTGGGAAGGACACGGCCTGTTCGAGATCATCCCTTGACGCCTGCTCACAATGAAAAGGTTGTGCTGGACGCTGTCCGGCATAACCCTCACACTAGCACACGGGCCATTGCTGAGGAGACGAACATTAGCCGGGCTTCTGTTATGCGGATATTGCATACCCAGTGGTTAGCGGTTTCACTCGTACCATCTGCACTTAACTTACACCAGAATCTCCCATGGCCATGATTTCGAAGCACGGGTAGCGTTCTGTTGATGGACCCTACAGCATGTGGACAATGATCTTGTCTTTTCAGCGACAATCTTATTTACGAACGAAGCGCGGTTCTGCAACAGTGGACCGTTAGTCGGCATAATATGCATTATTAGAGTGTGGATAATCCCCATTGGGTACGATAGGTAGCTTTTAAGGTACAGTGAGGCGTGAACGTATGGTGCGGCATCGTGCGTGATCACTTCATTGGTCCCATCTCTTTAAGGACCTCTGACAGGAGAACGCTATCTGCGGTTTCTCCAAGATAACCTACCACCGTTCGTGGAACATGTGCTACTCCTTGACCGCTGCAGGATGTGGTTTGAACATCACGGAGCTCCACCGCATACAGCGGTGGACTCCCGGAACAATCTCCATGTGACGTATCCTGACAAATGGGTAGGAAGGGGAGGACCTGTTCCCTGGCCCGTTAGATCGCGCGATCTTACGCCCCTGGATATTTTCTGTGGGACCATGTAATCCTGGTCACCTTCGAGAGCTCATCACTGAGACACGCCGGTCGGTTACGCCGGAGATTTTGTAACGTGTCGGACGGTTCTTACAACATCACGCGCAGGTCTGTGTCGATCACGGAGGTCGTCAGTTCGAGCAGTTGCTGCGTTAAAAGGCGTAGGTAACTGAAATCCTGTCACATGGGCAACCAAGCTCCATACCATATGCCACTATACCAAAGGCCCTTTTCAGGGCCAAATAAACAAATCAATCTGTGAAAACTGTTAAGTATACAACCTTGACACATCCTAGTCAACTGACCATGAAAAAAAAAAAAAAAACAACATAAATACTCCCGTGGGATTCGAGCACCGTCCACTATACATCTGCGACCGCGCCCCTGCCAAGGGAGCCATTGCGAGTCTTGACATGCAGCGCGCAGTTTCCAACCTACACAATACATGTTCTTGGTCTGTCTGTCCACCTCCTGTTGTAAGGTACAAATTCTTCGTATCTGTGCTAGTTTTACGGGTTCATTCGGGTACTCACAATGAATTAATAGTGACGCTCACGATTCCTGCTAGTTTTTAGCCCTTAATCACACATCTCGTTATGTTACCATGTTTTAGGGAGAGGGATCGATGTATTTCAGAATTGTAGCAAAAGCGGCGGGATGCATGAAACTAAATCGCAAGGGGCTGGTGAACCACGCGGTATATCTATAAAATAAGAGTTTTGTCTGTAGATTATTTAGAATTTAAAAAAAGGCATTCCTGTATCGGTCGTTTACACAGTAAGAAGGAAAAGCAATGTTTGATATTCCGTCATTTCTATATGTATGTATGTACGAGCATCACGAGAATATGGCTAAACAGAATTTAATGAAAATCGGTATGGAAAGTTGGGAAATAGTGCGCTATAATCTAGGCTGTAAATAATTGTATTCACACTGGGTGAAATTATAGTTTAAGGGAAGGCCTAAAATTTAATTCTCAAATATAACTTCGAATCATTTATGTCTTAAATAGTTTAGCTCTACCAGCTATGATAACAGAGATATTCATGAAATTAAATTGTTGTTGCTTAGTTCATTCAATGCCGAGCATCGCTGACATGGAAATATTACTGTCTTGTTAACTGGCAACGGTCGTAGCTTTTGTCGTGATTGCTTTAAGGTGGTAAACCGCGTGGTCATCAGCCCGTATCGGTAAGGGAAAGTATAAAGATGTCTAAAATAAGAAAAATATTCGTGTATGAACGTCATGAAACGAGGAATTTGGACTCTCTTTACAGTAGATACCCTAACTTCACAGTCGGAAGAAAACTTACAATATCGTAGCTCATAAAATTGATTGACAATAACATTACATTGACTATTGTTTGTTGTGATGGGCTTTGACTCTTCTGCTACCACTCATCATAGATAAATGGCATTACTGCCGCGTGCCCACTAGAACAGCCTGCCTGAATATTGGTAGGAAGTCGCTGGGGAGTTAGATAACTTCATTTTTAGCATGCCATTTCTCTGGTTCATACATTTTCTGTTAACTACTGGTACTTGATACACTGGTCCACCATAGTATTCCAGCTATTCGATCCCTGCTATGAGGCACTGATAGTAATAGGGAGCATCCATAAAACGGAAAACGCCAGAGCAATACTCGTCGGATGCAGAGTATGTTTCGGCCTACAAGTGGCCACGGCTGGTCGGTGGTCCGACAGCTATACACGCCGACCGACCAACCGAGCAGTGGAGGGGTGACCACGGCTCTGCCGTTGCTCTACGCTTCTGTATTCGGGAGACGGAGAGGGGCTGGTCCCCACCGTCGGCTGTTCTGAGAATGGTTTTTCTGTTGTTTTCCATTTTTTCACTAAGGCGAATGCTGGGACAGTTCCCTAGTATAGGCTATGACCGCCAACCCCGTCACCATCACCGAACATCTCCCTTACCGTCTAGGCCTGCCGTCCCCTTCAGGGATGGAATGAAAAGTAGTAGTAGTAGTAGTAGTAGTAGTATCATTCCGGCTCTGGAACTTGGCTTTGTTAGACGCCAGCATAGTACCGTTCGTGAAAAGTGAGAAACTGTGCTGTTTTTATTTGATCGAGCATTTCATATGGTGACATTGCTTTTAAACATGCCATTCCAGTCGGTTAATATTCTGTTCTGACAAGAATACTGACGTCATTGTGATGAACCTAGTCGAGTTCAGTTTAATGTTTGTCTCTGTCTGTTACGGGAAGATGGATGTGTGGATTTTAATGACATTTGATATTTCAGTTTAGAAAGGTTCTAGTATGATGTTAGCTACAAGTTATTAAAAAAATCATCAGGAGGGAGTGCTTCGAAAGGGGCCTGACGCATCAAACTCGATGTATCTCCCTTACGAGTAGTTTTATACGAAAAACTTCTTTAAAATCAGGCAAAGTGGACGAGAGTATTCTCGAACAATAGCGGTATAACTGTATATTGTAACCATTTTGATGAATACTAATAAATAAAATCATGAATAATATATATAAATAAATAACTGAATAAATAAAATTGAAATTAAATTAAATTAATAAAAAAATTAATTGAAATGTCCGTAGTATGGGCGCCAGAGTTCACCAGAATGGATCCCTCGAATTTTGATAGAGCATGATGAACTTTATATCCCAGGGCGTGTACATAATGCTGCGTACTGGTACATCCGCTGCAGGCCTTACCTAACCTCCTGAAAACGACTAAATAGGTAGGAACTGCACCTAGGTTCATCAATAACTCCACTGATTCTAAAATAGCTAACTATATTCTTAACAAAATCCGTGCATGAGCACCTCATCAACACACACCATTATACATGTAATACACACATAAAATATTGCTGCAAGACTCCATATTTACAACAACAACAATGAAAACAGTGGGAAAACGAAAGCGAGAACTAAACTGCCATTTGTAGATAGTCCGATGAACAATGTACATATATGTAGATAAATACCCTTCACTGTCTCTGTATCAATACTACTTGCCGATTCTCATAATAGGCAGTTATAACATTACACAGATACTGTACCTTGTAATACTGTGTTCACATAATTATTTTAACACTTGTTGTACATTTGAGCAACACACGCTTGTCGATCCTCAACATAAATTATGGAAAGTCTGAGACAGCTTTCACCAACATATAATGCCAGACCTCCACAAGTACTACAACACTTAATGCGTACGCCCTCCGCAATTTGTTGATCAGCCACTTTCCACGAACATAACAAAACTACGTTCCACGAACGTTTGAAGTCCAGTCCATTGTAGCCGCGTCACTCGAATACCGTATATCAGCACTACTTTCTACTCGTACAGTCTGTCCGCATTACTTCCTTCTCGTACAGTGTGTCAGTACTCCTCCTTGTCCGTACCGAGTGTGGTTCCCGCCGTTTGATCAACCTTTATAGGCATCAGCATTCCCCTTCCTCTCACATAATACGTCTGGATTGGTCCTTGCCAGCCAGTCATGAGTGATCCTCTATTCAAGACCATGCCCTGAACTTCTTCATGCTCCCAAGACATAAACAAACGCTGGGGTATATCACATGACTCATAGAACTTTCCTAGTACAACAACATCAACAAACACATCTCATCAGACACTGGGATGTCCGCATGAGTCATACGAATTACCAGAGTCCAAGATAGCAATGTTTTCCCATTCATGCAAAACAAATTACTCATACTACATATATGGTTACCTTCCAGCTTACAAAGATTAATGACAAAATATACAAATGAAATACTGATAATAATAATAATAATAATAATAATAATAATAATAATAATAATAATAATAATAATAAATCGAATACTGACAATGATATCACTAACTTCTACATACAGTGCGAGGGTGTGATATATGTACTATCACAATATTTCCCAATAATGGAACAAAATGTCTATTTCTAGATTAATTTCCACATCAGCAGAATCTGTTCGCCATTCCGGATAAACCCATACAGGCAACAACCATTCCACTCGGTACAATTTACCTTGTTCTACTTTTGGATGTATATTACTATCTTTCAATAGAAAAAGTTCCATTTTGCGAGCGCGTTATATTCGACGTTATTGATATTGTCCTCGAAAGCGGTAACGCAATCGTCATCCTTTATTCGCTTACCGATAGCAGTTCAGTGCCCCCATAATTCAAAAACTTGATAAGGATGCGGGGAAGAAAGCTACAATTCCGGTTAAATAGGGTGCCTTTGATGTTCCTGATATTATGTAAGACATTGAAGAATTGAGATGCTTAACTTCCAACGGCGGAAGTACATTATTCATCCAGTGTGCGTTATTGTTGTTTACAGTTGTGTTTAACAGATTTTTTATGAACACTAGTAGGGTAAAATAGTATGTCCTGGCGAAAGGGCTAATCAGCACGAGGGTGTGCCAGGACTCCTGAGGCAATAGGATGACACCCGTTTCGTTTGCCTTCACCCATACTATTTTTTTCGTAACTGCATGAATTCGAAGGAATCCCTACTTAGCCTCATCTTCGTAACCGACTGCCCTTCCCAACCTTCCCCTTGGTGGAGAGATGTAATAACTTTCTCTGTAGGTGAGAGGGTGATTGAACACTGCTGCGGTAGGCGACTAGAATGGGAGCTTGGACATTTTCTTCTTACTGCGTGGGTTGCTGGCTATAGGACCCCTAGCTGAGTCTGGCATTATTTTAGTTGTTTAATCTTCTTTTAGTAGGGAAACGAGGGTTCTGCTGGGTGGACGATTTTAGCTCTTCTGACTCGACAAGTTTTCTACTACAATAACAAGTAGTTTCCCACACACACAGCAGACGCTGCTCACCCTTGTAGAAACAGCATACTTGGGGACGAGGCACTTCTCTCTCTTATACTGTAGTGTGCTATGGTGAGGGGATGCTGTTTTGCTTGAATTGTTGGAAGTGTAACGCAAAGGAAAGTTCGCATTAGTTAATATCTGGAGAATAGAAAAGAGAATAAATACCGACACTCAGGCTCGCTTTGAAACGAGATACTAGCTACTACACGCCTGTCTTAAGAAACTGCCGACTTAAAGTTCCGCGAGTCTAGTGGTGATAACAATAGCGGACATACGTAATTTCCACACCGCCTGCATTCTGAATTATTATTCTTAAAGTGAGACGTTTTGACAGATTCAAGTGGTGGATTTCCGATCCACTGTATTCACTTTCATATTTGTCCGATAATTTGTTTTCGTAGCTAGGGGCCTAAATGTAGCTTATATGGTTTTGTTATGGCAGAACTGACACGGCTTTTTTTTTTCTGCATGAGCTACAAGCTTAGAACTTATGCCAACAGATTAAAGTGGCCTGTTTCCGATCCAATTTATTCACTTTCATGTTCATTTTTTTCGTTGCTGTGGGCTTAAATGTAGCCTCTACCGGGCGAGTTGGCCGTGCGTTTAGGGGAGCGCAGTTGTGAGCTTGTATCTGGGAGATAAAGGGTTTGACCCTCACTGTCGGTAGCCCTGAAGATGGTTTTCTGTGGTTTCGCATTTTCACACCAGGCAAGTGCTGGGGACTATACCACGGCCGTTTCCTTCCCACTCCTATGGCTTTCCTCTCCCATCGTCGCCATAAGACCTATTTGTGTCGGTGCGACGTAAAGCATGTTGAAAAAATGTAGCCTATCTATTCCTTCTGGCAGAATTGATATTGCATGAACTACAAACTTAGAACTTATGCCTACAGATTCAAGTGGTGTGTTTCCAATCCAATTTATTCACTTTCATGTTTATCCGGTAACTTGTTTCGTTGCTAGTGGCTTAAATGTAGTGTATGTATTTCTTATGACAGAACTTCTTAACAACGTAACTATTCCAAATTGTAGATTAAAAACTAACCTGGAAATTTAGAAAACGTCTTGGATGACACTTTAAATATAGATTTGGGGTAAAACATCCCTTAAATTAAAAAAAAAGCATTATCACTTCAACCGATCGTCGTAAAAAACTGATGTTTAGCTTAAAATTTATCAAAATTATCTTGTGGTTGGGGTGAAAACATCTCTTAAATTAAAAATTCATTATTTCATCAACCAAAACTTTGGAAAGAAACAGAGGTGAATTGATAGATATCGCTTGTGAGAGGATAATTTTTTAAGCTAAAAATCAGTTTTCTACGACGATCGATTGAGGAGATGTGAATTTTTAATTCAAGGAATGTTTTCACCCTCAAACGTTTTTTTTTACTCTAAAAGTCATTTGAAGTATCATCCGAGACTTTTTTAACGTTAGACGTCATTTTACTTCGAAACTTTGAAAAGAAACTGTTAGGGGTGAGTTGATAAATGTCACCTGCTAGAGGTTCAATTTTGATAAATTTTAGGCTAAAAATCAGTTTTCTACGACGATCGGTTGAAGAGATAATAAATTTTTGAGTTAGGGATGTTTTTACCCCAAACCTACGTTTTACACTAAAAGTCATTTAAAGTATCGTCCAAGACTTTCGAGGGTTTTTTTCCTAAAATTTTGAATAGTTATGTTGTTAAGTAGTTCTACTATAAGAAATACATTTAAGCCCCTAGCAACGAAACACATTATCTGAAAAACATGAAAATGAATGTATTGGATCTGTAGGCTTAAGTTCTAAGCTTATACCTCTTGCAGTGTTAGTTCTGCCATAAGAGATACATAGGCTACATTTAAGCCCATAGCAGTGAAAAAAATTAACATGAAATAAACATGAAAGTGAATAAATTGGATCGGAAACACACCACTTGGAGCTGTAGGCGTAAGTTCTAAGCTTATATTTCATGCAGAAAAAAAAAAGACAATGTCAATTCTGCCATACGAAATACATAGGCTACATTTAGGCACCTAGCAACGACAAAAATAGCGGATACCGAGCTCGATAGCGGCAGTCGCTTAAGTGCGGTCAGTATCCAGTAATCGGGAGATAGTGGGTTCGAGCCCCATTGTCGGTAGCCCTGAAAATGGCTTTCCGTGGTTTCCCCATTTTCACACCAGGCAAATGCTGGGGCTGTACCTTAAGTAAGGCCACGGCCGCTTCCTTCCCACTCCTAGGCCTTTCCTATCCTATCGTCGCCACATGACATAACTGTGTCGGTGCGACGTAAACCAAAAAAAAACAACAAAAAAAAAGCGGCTAAACATGAAAGTGGCCGGGCTGAGTGGCTCAGACGGTTAAGGCACTGGCCTTCTAACCCCAACTTGGCAGGTTCGATCCTGGCTCAGTCCAGTGGTATTTGAAGGTACTCAAATACGACAGCCTCGTGTCGGTAGATTTACTGGCACGTAAAAGAACTCCTGCGGGACTAAATTCCGGTACCTCGGCGTCTCCAAAGATCGTAAAAGTAGTTACTGGGACGTAAAGCAAATAACATTATTATTTAAAAATATGAAAGTGAATAAATTGGATCGGAAACTCGCTACCAGGATCTGTTTGCATAAGTTCTAAGTTTGTACCTCATGCAGAAAGGAAATAAGCGGTGTCAGTTCTAATATAAGAAGATCCGTCAACCAAACGTCTTAGGCATAATATATTAACCTGTTTCTGATTTCAGCTGAAAGCTAATTAAACCCCAGTATTTCTCCCTAACTTCCTAACAGAGATTCGAACTCATATCCTTTCAAATATACCGAGCTGTTAAACTTCATACCTTATCCATTCAGATTAAAAATAAATGCTTTCATCATGATAAACTCTCGCCGCTATTAAAAATCGAACCTTGACTCTTCGGGTTAAGAGAAAGAGAATTGAAGTCCGTCCTGGGTAAACTGTGTATGTCTTACTTTGAGAATAATAATTCAAAATGGTGGCGGTGCAGAAATTATGTCCACCGTTGTGTCACCACTTGACTCGCGAAACTGTAAGTCAGCAGGTTTTTAAGATAGGCGTGTAGTAGCTGATATCTCGTATCAAAACGAGAGCATCCCTTCACCATAGCACGCTATAATAGAGAGAAGTGCCTAGTCCCCGAGTACGCTGTCTCAATGTGTGTAGGCAGCATCTGCCGTGTATGGGAAATGCTTGTTATTGTAGTAGAAGATTGTTGTCGAGTCAGAAGAGTTAAAATCTACCACCCAGCAGAACCCTCGTTTCCCTATTCAGAAAAGGTTAAACAATTACAATGATGCCAGACTCTGCTAGGTTCCTATAGCTGCCAACCCACGCTCCTAAGAAGGAAGTTTCTACACGCCCATTCCAGTCGCCTATTGCAGCAGTATTCCAACACCTTCCCACCTACAGAGAAAGAAAATGCTACAGTTATTACATCACTCCATCAAGGACGGAGGTTGAGAATGGTAGCCGGTTAGAAAGAACGACGTTGAGTAGGGACTCCTTCAAACTCATACAGTTATGATTTTAAAAAGTAGCCTGGGTGAAGGCAAACGAATTGGGTGATGCCATCCTGTTGCCTCAGGAGTCCTGACACACCCTCTTGTTGATTAACCCGTGCGCCAGGGCATGCTATTTTACCCTAATAAGACTCATAAATATGTTTAAGTAAATGGAGAGAGGACAGCTTGGAATAATCATTATTTACTATAGGCCTACCATTATTTATCTAGGTTCATAAACATAATTACCAGTGCCTCCGTGGCCCAGGCGGCAGCGCGCCGGCCTCTCACCGCTGAGTTCCGTGGTTCAAATCCCGGTCACTCCATGTGAGATTTGTGCTGGACAAAGCGGAGGTGGGACAGGTTTTTCTCAGGTTACTCCGGTTTTCCCTGTCATCATTAATTCCAGCAATACACTCGAATATAATTTCATTTCATCCGTCGCTCATTAATCATTGCCCCAGAGGAGTGCGACAGGCTTCGGCAGCTGGCACAATTCCAATCCTCGCCGCTATATGGGGGCTTCATTCATTCCATTTCCTGACCCAGTCATATGACTGGAAACAGGCTGTGGATTCTCATTTTTCATTTCATAAACATAATTACCGCTGTGGCAACTAAAATCGGTACAGTAAGCAGTGATTGCAGCTGAACTTTCCATCGTCCTTGATTTTGTTCCATTGTCGGTCAGGTACTTCGCGAATGTTCCCTGTGAGATATGTTGGAACCTGTACATGAAATCCGAGTGTCGATGAGGGATTCCCCGTTACGTTTAACTACGTAGGCAATTCAAAAGTAAAATTCCTTATTTTATTACTCCTAAATAGGCGGTTTGCTGCATCTTACCTTTCTTTTGTATGTAGTGTCATTTTCATGAATCAAGTGCAACACAGGTTGGTTCGGCGTAACTTAGCCGTAATGATTGTAGATAGAAAGCATTGGCATCATGAGTAATTAAGGGCATAGGTGCGCGTCGATTTCATTTATGTGGGCAGAAAACATGAAATATGTAGACATTCGCCATCTGATTATGTCCCGTATTTGATATGCACAGTTGGCCTAAATTAATGGGCGAGTACATTTAAATCACTGCTTATCATCATAGGTTTTTATGGATTGTAAGAAGTTTTTTTTGGGGGGGGGGGGGTGCATGGGTGGGTGAGAGGACTTTGCTTCGCCTCTTTCGCCTCTTACCATCTAGACCGTTGAAGGTTGGTTGAAAATGTCTGCATCAACTGACAGTCATCCTCATATTTCTCATACTTTGTGAAGATTTCGATGTTATCTCGTATCATTGGATTCAGTTGCATATTGCATAGTAACACAGGTTATGAGCCATAATTTAAGCACGTAAACACACAAAGCTGTTGAGAATGATATTCCAGGCTCCTGACTATGAGAACAACCAATTATCGAATATCTTAACAGTACGTAAAGACATTATCACCTACCTGCGTGATTTTTGTGTCTCTCTGTCTCTCTCTCTCTCTCGTGCGGCCCACCTCTGTTCGTTCAAGAACTTGTTTGGCTCGTAGCCTGGCAACTAATGTACTAGGGTAGCGACCAAAGTAGGCCAGGCCACGATGTGAATGTGCCCTTTGACTCCCTGCATTAGTGGAGTCAGTCATAATAGCAGGTTGATAAACCGTCACACGCGAATGTCGCTCACGGAATGGGACGGCATGGGCACTAGTCATCATTTTATTCTTCCCTGTAATTTTCATAACCAATTTTATGGTGGTGTTATTCCTAACTCCATCTGATCGATCTTTATCGTAGATTCCTTGCTTGTTCGGTTATTTCTGTGTAATTGCGCTTTGTTTTTATCAGTTTCTGTCAAATCAAATGTGTTTGTATGTCGCTTGTTAGTTGATCATACAAGTTGTAGTAGATGTTATGGATGATTGATGTTCTAATACGACTGACATTACTTTAATCGATATGGATGTGCCAAATTAAAAAAATTACTATGGAAGAAACAAAAATTCGGCCGGAGCCGAAAAGCATTAAGCCAGTCTTCTACTTTTCACGAGAGAGAAAAAATGTTGTTATCCGAACAGAACATAACAGAAACACTATATTGATGCTCTATATCGTGGGACAGCTACTCTGGTTATATAATTTAAAACACCACTCATGACATGGAACGTTACAAGGACCCCCTTACATTTGCCGTACTTGGCCACTAATGGTCAGTCAGACTGTCTTTACTAACATCCAACTTTCGTTTGTTTTCTTCCCATTATTTCTCCTGTAGAATGTTGTGTAAGGTAAATCTTTTCTGTTAGTGTATTTTATGGTGTTTTTCTTGTGAAGATTGTATTGTCTTTTTCTTTTGGGAGACATAATACCCAGGTAACACACGCTTCCTATAATTAGGTTCTCTATAAGGTAAACATTGTCCAACCAGGAAATGCTACGTAATAATGTATAACATGCGGAAATCTTGCAGTGTGACGAACATTAAGTAAGGAATACGGCGCTGAAAGGCAGCAAGTCATTGCCTTCATGCTTTCCTCCTCAGATCGCGTTCCACTTGGCTGTGGTTTCTGGTATAAGAAGAGGGCTTGCTTATTTTTTTCGGATGTCGTTCGAAGAATGTGCAATTTTGACTGTATGCTATTCATCTTCGGCCGATTCAAATGTACACTTTGGTTATTTAATACTGTAATCTTCCTTGTAATATTTTAAGGTATATATGCTAGTTTGCTCAGTGGACCGCATATGACGGGCCATACACTAGGAAAGAAGATACATTGTTTTGCTGTATCTTGATATACCGAAATAGTTTTAAATTACTTGTGTGATCAGTCCTTTTTATTTTGGAGATCTGTAAACTGTTGCCATAAACATCCTTTAATCTTCAAAACAGTCTGAATTCGTCTAGATATGGATTCAAGGAGATACTAAAAACATTCTAAAAAGTTTTGTATGGAGTTGGGACGGCGTCACAATCCCTGTATATCCGACGACGTGGACGTTACGACAGTTTCAGGCTATTCCCCTTGTAACCTTCATCCTGTGCTTGATCAGTTTGTCATGTGGAAGTGTTGTTCGTAATTATGTTTTAATTATAATCCTTTCTTTACTCTAATCCTAGAAGAGAGAGGGAGAGGTTTAACCTATTGAAGAATGAAAATATGTTACACTCTTCCCACCAAATTCCACAGTTACATCTGTCAGGGTTGCCAACCGCGGAATACAAAAAACATCACATTAAGTTTTCAAAATGATGTATTTAAAAACCCTTAATGAAGAGAAGTACATTATCACTCGCCATTAGGATTAAGACGAAGATACGCAGGTCTGTTATGTTTTTTATGCCACTTTCATTGTTGCTGCCCAAACCACACATTTTAACTAATGTATCCGCGTAAAATCACACGTATTTTGAGACTCTGAAACTAGAACATAGCCTTAAACTTAAAAAATTAACTGAACAGAGAAATCCATCACCGCACGCATTAAGATCACCTACTCGACTGCAGTGCAAATAGCAAAACTATACGAGACACCAGATCCGATGGAAACTGCCTGAATTTATCTTCGAAGTGGAAATTTCCTAACACGGGTGCCACGAAATTCTACAGCTAGCACCTCCGCGGTTTCGACTTGTTTCTTCGGGAATACTCGGTAGGCCCTATGCTTGGGCATTGCCATTGAAAGCAGGGTGAAGGGGCTACGTTCGCCGCGGTCAAGAATGGCTACGGAGGGAAATGATTTCTTGATTTCTGTTCATTCGTAGCATCTATGCCATGACGATTATAAACGACCTGATCGCTCTAAGCATAGGGATAAGAGAAAATAGCACTATGAAAAGGCATGGGCGATGTTTCAAGATTATCGTGTTTTTAGGGTATCATACAAGCTAATATTGTACACTGTACCAATTTCAAAAATAGCGTGTGCCCCCACACCGTAGTTGGCATCCGGACACCTGCTATCATGTATGCTACGTTCGAAGTCCGTTGCTTCACTCTTCTGTCGTTCTTGCTACGGTCTCTATGTACATTTAGCGGGTCTTAGTTAGGTTGTTCTGCAGCATTTCTCTGGTAATCATTTATTTATGTGACGTGCGTTGTAATGAGGCAGATCGTTTACATATTCAGAAGAATTGTTCTTAATTGAGTGGAATCCCAACGGATAGGCATATCAGGGTTGCTACCAAGACTGAGAAACTTAAACAGAGACAGGGAATACGAAAGTGCTTAGATAACCAGGAGGAAAGAGCTGAAAATTTACAGTGGTTTTCAGAACTTTGATATTTGTGTTCATCGTGTAGGATGTCTGTTTGGAATAACTTATTCTCTTTGGAGGAATTCGGAAATATGATCATCATCATCATACTTGTTTAAAGTGGCTTAACGTTTAGCTCATAGCGTGTACTTATTTTAAAATTCAAAAGCATAGTTTAAACAAGCAATCATATTGCACTCGCTATGTGAGAAATGCTATAAATTGCCATAGTTTTCCCGTGTCAATGAAGTAGTGGCTTTCGCTTCCACTTTGCTCTTCGTGTGTGAAAAATTGAATAGGTTCTCAGAAATATTGCAACCACCAAAATTAATGTCATGTCATGAACAGTTCAGAAGATTCAGCCGCGGCATCACCTCGAAAATGACATTACGGAGTTGAATGACTTTTTAATGCTGGTTTCTTGTGTCAGCAATTAGTGTCCCTATGGATGAGGATTCGAAGTACTAAGCAAGTACAGTGTAGTTCAGTACATTCATGAAAGATGTCAGGACGGCTTAAACTTCTATATGACGAACTGATCAGCGGTATAGGGTGAAGGCTAGATTATGGCAGCAACGTAAGTGCTAGTTATTGCAAGGAGAAATGCCATAGATTCTGTATTTTAAGCTACTGTGGAACAACAGAGATAATCCACCTGATAACCGCAAGCGGGGATTGAGTTATGACTGCAAATTATCAACCATCAGGTGGACTTTTCCTTTCTGATTTTATTGAAAACGAAAGTCTAACACCTGGTATTACAGGCCAGGTAGTACAAATGGTGTATAATGGTGTGAATTTTCCAACACAGACTGCTATGGTCTGGATGATGATGTCCGGGATTTTTTTAATTCTTAGGGAAATCTATGGTTTCCTTAGGAATCATCCTTCTTGCACCAAGAATATGTCCCAATGACTTCTCACTTTTTATTCCCAAACTTCTTTATGAGATCGTCAGTGTATCATATTTTACATCATATCGTTATTCACTCTTAAGCTGTTAGGGTTGTATTTTAGCTGTTAGATTTCAGAATATTGCCATCGTGTAAAATGTTTTCCCACTCTTCAATTCTGAAAAGATATGATAAGCTAGGAATCATACTTCGTTTCAAGCTTATACATAACTGATATTGCGACGAGCTACTTGAATTATGAGTAATGCTGGGTATATTAATTAAAAACAAACCAATTAAAACATTTCAAATGGAGCAAGGAACACATGATTAAGAGTAAGAGATTTTACTAGATATCTAATCGTATGAAGTCTTCGTTGGAAACCAGCGTAAACAATTTTCATGTTCAGCTTTTCTTTTATTCCAAAAAAAATCATTTGAACAATACACCACGTTTTTTCAACAACTTCTGCACTTATCTAAACATAGATATCGTGAGAAAACAATCCATAAACCAACTTAAAACGTGAACATACCGGGAGCCTTATAATACAAGGTATTGTCTCTTTCTTGTGTAGCTACGTCATCCTTCGATAGGTGTTCCCTCCGAAAATCGCGAAGAGTAGTTAGTGTGACGTAAAAATAATACTCAACGATAGGTGTTGCCAGATAATGTCTAAGACGTATATCATGATAGGGACTGTTTGTACGTAGACTTTCTGCTCTTAGCAGCCTGTAAGTTATTAGGAACGCTCTACTATCTGTTGAATATATTTGAAAGCTAGGAAAGGTTAGATAATCAGAGAGTATCTAGGAGGGGATAGTATTCTTCCGTGATCAGAGGAAGTGTATACTCTCTGGCTTGAAAGATAGTAATCAAACATGGCTGCATGCAATGACATCACTAAGGATGAAAAGCAGAAAATTAATGAAAGTGTTAGTCGCTTAGCAACCTTTAAGTGCAGCCTTCGCCTCCAATTATTGTAGTGATCATTTAACGATTTGATTTTATGATTACTGAAAGTTGGCCTACCAATATTTCATGATTCCCCGGCATGTAATTCCGGGGAGAATAAAACAAAAATTGAACCAAATCGGTCAAGTAGACCGCATGGTCGGATTTGTCAAGGCTGTTTTTAGGAAACGTTTTAAATATATAGACTAGTGGACCCGTGTTGGTCCGCAGCATTCATTATGAATAGGTAAGATAACTCGTCCTGATATGCTTGTCGTTGTCGTGCTGTTTTGCCTGCCCTTTCCAGTAGTTTCATGAACATTTAATACCGGCACATAATAACTGATTCATTCGTAATGTAGTTTATAACACTTCTTTCCATACAATGTTCACTGTGCTTCGACTATTCGGGCGTATCTGGATCTTAATGTTTTCAAACGATCTTGCCCGAGATAGTGCAACATTCAGTTGACCGTAACTGAATACTAGTTCCGGTAAGCAGACACCCGCTTTTTCAAGAGCTGTCCCCGCGCTTTATTACTGGTAACGGTCATAGGGAAGGCTAGTCGAATTGATACTTTCCCGTCTGTGCGTATTACGATGTTTTCTATTAGCAGTATGCAAGTTATTAGGAAAGTTCTGCCATCTGTTGAGTATATTTAGAAGGTAGGGAAGACCAGGGAATCAAAAAGTGTATACCACAGAATAATATTCTTCCTTGATCAGAGGAAGTTCATACTCTCTGTCTTGACAGGTAGTATTCAAACATGGCTGCATTCAATGACGTTACTAAGGATGAAAATCACGTGTATCAGAATATTAATTACAGTGTTAGTCGCTTAGCAATCTGCTAAGTACGGAATGTATTGCGGGTAAGGGTAAGCCTTCGCCTGCAGTTATTGGAGTGATCATTTAACGATTTGATTTAACGATTATCAAAAGTTGGCTGAACTTAGAGACCTATCAATGTCTCATGAGTCACCGGCAGGTAATTCCGGAGAAAATAAAACAAATGAAGCAAATCGGTCCAGTAGAACGGGCAGATGGATTTGCCAAAGCTGTTTTTAGTAAAATCTTTTAATATATTGATTATTATTATTATTATTATTATTATTATTATTATTATTATTATTATTATTATTGTGGATCGTGCGGAGCGAACATGATAATACATATTACAGGCTAAGAAAATTGTTCATAGATACACGAAAAAATATTGCGATATTTATGTCATCAAAATACAACATTGATGTAATTTGTTTACACATTCTTCTTATTCCTCTTTGAAGGATCCCCTTGTGGGAGGAGGTGGTAGAATAACACCCATGGTATCCCCTGCCTGTCGTAAGAGGCAACTAAAAGGGAACCTAGGGACTCTCAGCTTGGGAGCGTGGTTGGCGATTGCGGGGCTCGTAGCTGAGTCCTTGCATTGCTTCCACTTGTGCCAGACTCCTCACTTTCATCTATGTTGTACGATCTCCCTTGGTCTTCTTCGACCCCGACGGTATTAGAGCATTCGAGGCCTAGGTTGTCTTGCATTTTCACACCCTTCGCGGCTCTTGCCTTTCTTTGACCGATACTTTAATTTTTCGAAGTGTCGGACTCCTTCCATTTTCCCCTCTGATTAGTATAAATAGAGGAGGGTTGCCTAGTTGTACTTCCTTCTAAAACAATAAGGACCACCACCACCACCGCCTCAAAGTAACATGCATTTCAATATATTTTTGTATTGATGAATATGAAAGTAAATGTTTTGTTGTACGATTCTATACTCTTCGTTCGATGTGGGTTGAAACGACGTCGATGGCCTACGCTCTGCCGATCTAACTTTCATGCTGAATGAAAGCTTATATACCGATTGGGCTTGAACGTGGCGTGGTGTGTGAATGTCGTGGATCACCACTGAGCTCGGTACGCATGACATTACAAACTTCCCCACCGAGCTCGATAGCTGCAGTCGCTTAAGTGCGGCCAGTATCCAGTATTCGGACGATAGTAGGTTCGAACCCCACTGTCGGCAGCCCTGAAAATGGTTTTCCGTGGTTTTCCATTTTCACACCAGGCAAATGCTGGGGCTGTACCTTAATTAAGGCCACGGCCACTTCCTTCCCACTCCTAGCCCTTCCCTGTCCCATCGTCGCCAAAAGACCTATCTGTGTCGGCGCGACGTAAAGCAAAAAAAAAAAATTAAAAAAATACAACCTTCCCCTCCCTTGCTCACTTGATTTATCCCGTCTCTCCAAAGCTCTAAGCAGGCTGATTCCAAAGGTGTTTCGCTCCGAGTTGACAACACCTGGTATAGAGTACATCCAAAGGCAACTTTCGGTTCAACCACACCCAGAATAGTTGTAGATTGTTCTGTGATCGGAGATCATTTTAACCCATTTAGCAAATTTAAAAGAAATCAGGATACTCCATGAATATAAATGAAATTTGGAAAGAACTTTGCGTGAACTGCATGGTAATTTTTCTCCTGTGCTATAAATAGAATTCACAGCTCTTTCACAACGGAATTCACAGACATTTTTATAATATAACTATCTCCAATACTCTGTGGCAGAAACTTTTGTACCTTTCATATGTTACGGACAAAAGTTTCCGAGGAATTGCTTATAATTGCCAGGAAATCTGAGACCGCTGTCCAACTCTACACTGTGGGTTCTGGATTTACATTCTCCGCAGGCTTTTGTACTGAGATGAATCATCTCTGTAGTGTGCCAGGAATTTTTTTGTTTATGCACTTGTTTTAATGATGCTATTTTCTACTGCTATTTATTCTTTTCATTGTTTCTGAATCTGACGACCTTTTATTTTACGTGTTCTCATCTCTTGTGAGTGACACAATACAACTCTCAGAAATATTTTGTTATTAATTTTATGTATGTTGAATAGTCATCCCGAAAGCTGGTTTCATCTTCAACAGCTCCCCAATCAGCTGCCATAGGCCTACATTGTCTAGGAATTACTGAAGAGGCGGGCTAGGAAATTAAGGGGTGATGTTTTTCCCCCCGTTGCTTTTATCACCAAGCCAGAAGTTGCTGTTACATATCAGTCTGCAAAACCCTTTGAAAGGAACGCACCGACCTACCTTGTGAGTGACATTTTCACACAATTCATAACAGGGACTGGCTGCATAAGGAATGGCATTACTGGCATCGCTCATTTCTCAAGACACTTTCATATTGTCAAAGCTAAGGATAAGTCTGAGACAGGTGAATGAAAATAACAGATTTGTTCTAGCTCAAACCAGGAGACATAGTGCACTGAAAACACTAGGTAGGCCTACTGCCAGCAAAGGCATTTTTATTAATTGCAGTCAGTGAATTTTATAAATCGTATACGTATTTTTGTCTCACCCTGAAAAAACGCCCGAGTGTCGTGATCATACTCGTGACAAACTGAAGGATACATTATTGATGAGCTGATCATTATATTTGTCTCTTGAAATCTCGTATGGCCTATATTCTATTACTGCATCTTGTAGTGTACTTCATTTCTCCTTACATAAGTCTTTCTTAGGAGAACTTTTCTCCCCTACCAGGCTTTTCAACTGAAGCATCCTTGAAATATTTCCTTGTTCAAGCACTTGCCTAAATTCGATCAAGTGGCCATGTTTTAATAAAAGGGTGAACTTTATATGTAGAGCTTAAATCTACCGCACTATTCTGCCATATTAGTTAATATAGGTAATTCAGTGTGTTCTAAGTCTTCATACGTATCTTAAAGAGATGAGTGGACCGCAAAATATAATATTGGTGACCTAGAAAATGCATAACTTTGACCGATGGATGAGCACACTTTTCAGTATTAAAATTAGTTGGCTGTTTTTCCATGTTTCCATTTGGTGGACGCATGTTTTGTTAGTGCCGTCTTTGTTCTGCTGATTGTTGACGAAGACGTGTTCTCAAGAACTTCTCGGGCACGCGCTCTGAGGGTCGTGGCAGACCCCATACCAAATACAATTAGTGAGCCTGCCCTAGCTTGGCTGAGTTTACTTCTGCTATTTGAGTGAGGATTTTATTCCAATTTTTTTCGTGTTCAAACTGGCTTCCCAGTACTGAAGATACAAATTACCTTGGAACCGGAGTTTTAATATTTGCAGAGAAAATATACAGAGCTAGGCACAGACTGCGGAGCTTGTTCCTTTCATTCACTCGAGTCGACGTCTTTCTCTTCCCTCTCTCGTCCTTCAACCCCTTACTTTACTTGCTTCTCTTTTTCCCCTAACTCAACTCATCCTCCCCTCAAGTCATCCCTGGAGGAGACGCAAACGGGTGAAGGCAAAAGTAATTTCACCCAAGAAAGTTTTGATTTTAAAATGAGAGACAGGAGTTGTAATTTTATTTCCTTGAAGGAAGCACTCTTCCATCTCGACGGTTTAAAATAAAAATTTCGCCATTGAAAAAGAAGAGAAAGGAGAGAACTGGAGAACGGGTGGGGGTGGTAATTTGCTGACGAGCAAGCGAGTGATGTCTTGCGTTGGGCCGCCACGAACGAAACTTGTGCTAGTCAGTGTTCGCTTTCGGGCGACGTTCATTCCTCACCAATATCCACGTCTTCCTTTTTATTCAGCGAGGTGTTATTTTGTTTTTTATGCATTTTCTTGTGAAGCCATCTACAGTTTTTCTGTGATAAAGTGTTCCCTCAAGAAATTCTTAACGTGCTACCTTAAGTGATGTCTTGCATTGAAAGCTGAGATAATAGTGAACAAATATATTCCCTTCTTGAATGGCTTAAATTTGTGGAACGAAGTTGCGTGAAATTATTATTATTATTATTATTATTATTATTATTATTATTATTATTAACAACCACGAGCTCCGCCAGAAATATATTACGTTCTTCATGCTGCAAAGTTTCGTTGTAAGGGAGTAATACGCATGATCTTTTGTGGTAATAAAATGTAATATTATATCAACGAACATTTAAAAATTTATCACAGCTTTTTGAACTCATTCCAAATTATTTTAGTCGATTCGTAATTTTATACATTTTTCTAACTGTGAAATCATGAATCTATTACCGTACGATGAACAGTATTAGCCTACGTGTCACACTATTGGGGGCGTAAATGTATAAATTCCTCGGAGTTCCAACCGTGGAGCAAGTTACATATAATTGACCATGGGAGATACACGGAGTTTCCAAATTAATCCCTACTGCTTCCAGCGATTGTTCTCGAGCATTGTTGATGATGTTGATGATGCTTGTTGTTTAAAGGGGCCTAACATCTAAGGTAATAGGCCCCTTTGTACAGTCATCGCGAAAGCTCGCCGAATTGGAAATTGCATGAAGACCTGAAAGCAATCACTCATTTCGGGCAATAAATTGCTAGTATGTTATATCATAGAACAAAATCCGCCACGTAAAAACAATCATGTGATATTCATTTATGGAATTGAGGTTGTTTTGAGAGGATAAATCGCCAGATTGTATCATAGGTATTCATTGCTATTTTAAATTTTATGTTGTATCATACAGCAAAATCGGCAAAATCCGCCACCTGAAAGCAATGATTTGATACTCATTTATGGAACTGAGGTTAATTTTCCAGAGAATAAATCGCTAGATTGTATCATAGATATTCCTTGGTGTTTTAAGTCCCTTGCTATTCATGTGTCCATTCTATTCCTTAAGAGCTTTGGTATCAGATATGGCGTCAGCACAGAAAATCTTCTCTCCATATATCACATATTATGACCAATTTTATTTGATTAAATCTTGGACGATATAACCACATCTCCGACCCGTCCGAGTGTCTCACGAACCTTGGTGCAAATTTTGGTACTGATCAGTGGAGGTGTGTAGATGTGTATAACAAACAACATTACTTTTGATGTCATTGATTTATTATTATTATTATTATTATTATTATTATTATTATTATTATTATTATTATTATCATCATCGTCGCATGTTCGCTATACAGGGAGTCGGACTTCCTTATCCTATTTCTCCAGGATGTTTAGTTCATCGTCATGCCAGAGTTAGATTGACTTCAGATCTTTTCCACTCGTCGTCCCCCACGTAGTTCGGAGGTGTCCATGTATCCTCATGATTTGTTGTATGGGTAGGGAATAGAGAATGTCATAAGACTTCCTTCTCATTACGTGTCTGTACCGCCACAGCCTATTTTCTTGAAGTTTTTATGGATTGGCCGTACTTTAAAACTCCCACACACATGTTCATTCTTAATATGTTATTCTAAATATGTTCTTTTCCTTTTTCTTCTGCCCAGTGCGACACCTTCATTTCTGCAACATGTAGTTTTCGTGCTTGTTGCTTCTTCATTGGCCAACATTTTGAGTCATATGCCATTGAGATCTAACTGCAGTCTGATTCATTCATTCATTCATTCACTCACTCTGTAGCCATGCATCCATTCATTCATTCAGTCTTTCATTCTCATTCATGAGTTCATTCATCAGTCAGTCAGTCATCCATAATGGAATGTTCTCTCCATATCCGCTGGGGCTCCGTAGCGGTAGGCTGAGACCATTAATTCAATTCATTTCATTCATTCGTTCATTCACTCATTCATTAATTAATGCCGTCTCTCCAGTTGGTGGTTATCCGTGACTGGAGAGAAGAGGTTGCCTATTTGCTTTACGTCGCATCGACACAGATAGATCTTATGGCGACGATGGGACAGGCTTAGGAATAGGAAGGAAGCAGCCATGGCCTTAATTGAGGTACAGCCCCAGCATTTGCCTCGTGTGAAAATGGAACATCACGGAAGAAGAGTATTTATTCATGCATGCATAAATACATTTGTCATGCACTCATTCATTCAATTTATTTTCATTTTCGTTTTATGTTGTAGTTGTACGATAACTCTCTAAAGACTTGTGAGAGACAGGTAAGTATTACGGAAGAAGAGTATTTATTCATGCATGCATAAATACATTTGTCATGAACTCATTCATTTATTCATTCATTCATTCAATTCATTTTCATGTTATGTTATAGTTATACGATAACTCTCTAAAGATTTGTGAGAGACAGGTAAGTGTTAATTCAACTTACGAAGCGTAAGATACAGGTTGTCGTAGACTAGTATAACACTGTTAACATGTAAGACATAAATAAATAAATAAATAAATAAATAAATAAATAAATAAATAAATAAATAAATACATTTAAAAACTACAATTTACAGTTTAGTTGTAAGTAGTCAATAGGTTTAATTATAAGTTTAATGTATTAATAGATAAACAAATTGTAGTAAAGAAAAGGGTGCATGTATCAAACCGCAGTTTGGATTGCAATAAATGATTACTCCCTCCCCAGTTTCAGGTGAACCGAAACTGGGGGATGGTTGTATTCTATTCTATATTTTATTCTAACTGCAGTCTTGCATATTTTTCTTTTAATTTTTACGGTCATTTTGCAGTCACAGAACACTCTTGTTAGTGTTTCCACTTTAGTCACCCAGTGCTGATGCAGTTTGTTACATCTGCATCGATTTCTCCATTGTCTGTAAACCCCGGTAGAAGATAGGCCTCTGTGAATGTATCCACCCGTTTCTAGTTTGTCCCTTGAATATATAGCCTATACTTTGAGGAGATCTGTCAGATGGTGATCCAAATTCACATTTAATTGATTCTGTCCTACTCCATCTAATACGAATCCCGCAAATCTCCAGAGCTTCTTGTCAATCATCCAACATTTTTTGCAAATCGTTGAGATCTGCACATGGCAAAAGAGTGAGACCTTCGTACATTCACCCGTAGTCTGTACAAACGCTGCCAGCTAATCATGTTATGTAAAGAGATTCCAGTGGGCTTCATTGAAACATGTTCCTATGTGGTCTGAGGTTGAAAAGTGTGTTGAATTCATAGCCATCGAGATATCTTCGATGTGGACAGAGATAGTGAATGTAATGAATTTTCATGCTTAACAGGATATGTAACTCCAGAAAAAATAAATCTGCTGAATAGTTTGGATGATTATGTAGGTGTAGATGAACAGTGAACAGAAATTTTGTTCGCCTTTAGGACCTTAATGTCAGGCATCATCTTTCATGTGTCATACGCAACATCCTTTCCCTACCAGGTACAAATGCGCATGTAGAAAGGCTGTTCTCCCAAGTTACCAGAATTCGGGCAATAGAAACATTTCATTTAAAAGCTTTGAAAGTCTTTAAGATGACTATGTATATTTTCCAGCAAACTTGTAATGACTTCTTGAATGTTTTGAATTCCCCCCTTTATTACATGTGAAGCTTCCACGGTCTGTTGAGTAATTTAGATCTTTTTCCGGGTTGAACCGTGTTGTTGTTTTCTGTAGGCTACATTCCGTACAGTTTGTCGACGTTTCGAATACATTGCAGGCAGTTAACCTGGGAGACTGATTACCTCGGATCTAGTAGGGGTATTTCAGTCTCCTTGACAAAGAATACTGCTGTATTCGAAACGTCGGCAAACTGTACGGAATGTACAGAAAACACAGTTTCAACCCGAAAGAAGAACTAAATAAATCCCCCACTTATTATTAGCATAATCTGAAAAGTATAATAAAATGTAACATATCTTTGTCCTCTGTTACAAGTCTGAATAAAGTACGCAAAAAAGTAATACACCACATCAGTATTTGCATTTTCATTTCTTAACGTATATCAGGCAGCCATGTTGGTGTCCTCTTTTGGTCGAAAGGAAATCTGAGCTCCCTATCTCTGGCATGCTTTCGTTCGGTGTCATTAACTCATCCTTGTCTTATTTTGCATGGATCAGTTTAGCATAAGACCTTTTTTCATACGTATAGGCCTACTGGTTAATAAATAGGTAAAAGTAAATACATACATACATACATACATACATAACCTTGTGCATATTCACCTGATGTACGTCTGCTGAAGTGCCGCCATGTGACCTACGCATCTGGCGTGTTACCGATGAAATGCCTAGTGGAAAATAATGCGTCCGAGGATAGGGCCAATTATTTTTGTAGATAGAATAGGTGTGCTAAAGGTATAAGGATACCAGATTATGGATTCTGAGGGAAGAAAACCTATCGTTCTGTTAAAAATTTAATTTTCACAATAGCAAACTTGATTAATGAATGTTTAATTATGTGATATAGTTAACAAATTGAAAGCATATTTAAAAAGGGGGAGATAAGTTATATCATGCAAAGGGAAAGTTAATTGATAGAACAAATCTTCAAACGTAAATTAATTTAGAAATGTATTGCACCCAAAAGGGTTGATTAAACAAAAGGTTGAAACGGCAAAAATGCGAGGAACTCGCTAAACCTGGAATTTTCTGGAAGTGCGTCTTATAAATGATCTTTACAGGCGACACAATTAGGTAAACAAATTTGATGCAGTTGTTGTTGTTGTTTGTTGTTGTTTCAGTCATCAGTCCATTGACTGGTTTGATGCAGCTCTCCATGCCACCCTATCTTGTGCCAAACTTTTCACTTCTACGTAACTATTGCATCCTAGATCTGCTATAAACTGCTGTCATATTCATACCTTGGTCTACCCAGATCGTTCTTACCACCTTCACTTCCTTCAAAAACCACCTGGAGAAGTCCTGGGTGTCTTAGGATGTGTCCTATTATTCCATCTCTTCTTTTCGTCAAATTTTGCCAAATCGATCTCCTCTCACCAATTCGATTCAGTATATCTTCATTCGTGATTCGATCTGTCCATCTCACCTTCAGCATTCTTCTGTAACACCACATTTCACAAGCTTCTATTCTCTTTCTTTCTGAGCTAGTTATCGTCCATGTTTCACTTCTATACAATGCCACGCTCCACACGAAAGTCTTCAAAAACATCCCTCTAATTTCTATATCAATGTTTGAAATGAGCAAATTTCTTTTCTTAAGAAAGCTCATCCTTGCTTGTGCTAGTCTGCATTTTATGTCCTCCTTACTTCTGCCATCGTTAATTATTTTACTACCCAAGTAACAATATTCAACTACTTCCTGTAAGGCTTCACCTAATATTTCCTGCATCACCTGTCTTCGTTTGACTGCACTCCATTACTTTTGTTTTGGACTTGTTTATTTTCATCTTGTACTCCTTACCCAAGACCATACCATACAGCAGCTTCTCGAGATCTTGTGCAATTTCAGATAAAATAACAATCTCATCGGAAAATCTCAAGGTTTTGATTTCCTCTCCTTGGATTGTGATTCCCTTTCCAAATTCCTCTTTGATTTCCTTTACTGCCTGTTGTATGTAGACATTGAAAAGGAGGGGGGACAAAGTGCGGCCTTGCCTCATTCCTTTCTGGATTGCTGCTTTTTCAATGCCCACAATTCTTATCACTGCAGACTGATTTTATACAGATTGTAGATAATTCTTCGTTCTCGGTATCTGATCCCAATCATCTTCAGAATCATAAATAGCTTCGTCCAATCAACATTATCGTATCCCTTTTCTAGACCTACGAATGCTATGTACGTGGGCTTGTCCTTCTTGATTCGATCCTCTCAGACGTAAAGTCAGGATTGCTTTACGTTCCTACATTTCTTCTGAAGCCAAATTGATCTTCTCCCAACTCAGCTTCAACTTGATTTTCCATTCTTCTGTAAATAATACGTGTTAACATTTTGCAGGCATGAGATATTAAACTAATGGTGCGGTAGTCAGCACCGGCTTTCTTGGGAATAGGTATAACAACATTCTGCCGAAAATCGGATGGGACTTCTCCTGTTTCATACATCTTACACACTGAATGGAATAGCCTTGCCATGCTGGTTTCTCCTAAGGCAGTCAGTAATTCAGAGGGAATGTCATCAATTCCAGTTGCCTTGTTTCTATTTAGGTCACTCACAGCTCTGTCAAACTCTGACCTCAAAATTGGGTCTCCCATTTCATCAGCATCAACAGCCCCTTCATGTTCCAGAACCAACTTATCTACATCTTTACCTTGATACAACTGTTGGATATGCTCCTGCCATATTTCTGCTTTGTCTTCCTTCCCTAGAAGTGTCTTTCCATCTGAGCTCTTAATATTCATACACCTAGATTTCCTTCCTCCAAAGGTTTCCTTGATTTTCCTGTATGCTGCATCTACCTTTCCCAGGACCATACAGCCTTCGACATCCTTGCATTTCTCCTTCAGCCATTCTTCCTTAGCTACCTTGCACTTTCTATCCACTTGATTCTTTAATCGCCTGTCTTCTTTTCTGCCCTCTTCATTTCTAGCATTCTTGTATTTTCGTCGTTCATCACTCAGTTCTAGTATTTCCTGAGTTATCCACTGATTCTCTAGTTGATCTTTTCTTCTTTCCAAATATTTCTTCAGCAGCCCTTCTGACTTCAGTTTTCATGACTATCCACTCTTCCTCTATTGTGTTTCCTTCAGCCTTTTCGTTTATCCCTTGTGCAACATGTTCCTTGAAACAATCCCGCACACTCCTTTCTTTCATCTTGTCTAGAACCCATATCCTTGCATTCCTTCCTTTCTTCAATTTCTTCAACTTAAGATGGCATTTCATGACCAACAAGTTGTGGCCAGAGTTCACGTCTGCTCCTGGGAATGTTTTGCAATCCAACACGTGGTTTCTGAATCTCTGCCTAATCATAATGAAGTCTATTTGATACCTTTCATTGTCTCCGGGTCTCGTCCACGTATACAGCCGTCGTTTGTGGTGTTTGAACCAAGTATTAGCAAGGACTAAATTATGATCAGTGCAGAATTCAACCAGCCGACTTCCTCTTTCGTTCCTTTGTCCCAATCCTAATTCTCCTACTGTATTACCTTCTCTTTCTTGGCCTACCACTGCATTCCAGTCTCCCATCACAATTAGATTCTCGTCACCTTTTAAATATTGTATTAAATCTTCTATCTCTTCATATATTCTTTCGATTTCCTCATCATCCGCTGAACTAGTAGGCATATAGACCTGCACTAATGTGGTGGGCATTGGTTTGGTGTTTATCTTGACGACAATAATTCTTTCACTATGCTGGTCGTAGTAGCTTAACCGGTGCCCTATTTTCTTATTCATTATTAAACCAACTCCTGCACTTCCCCTGTTTGATTTTGTGTTGATAATTCGGTAGTCGCCTGACCAAAAATCCTGTTCTTCCTCCCAACGTACTTCACTTATACCAACTACATCTAGCTTTAGTCTATCCATCTCCCTTTTCAGATTCTCCAACCTACCACAACGATTCAAACTTCTAACATTCCACGCTCCGACTCGCAGAATGTCAGTATCCATCTTCCTGATGATCGCGCTCTCTCGTTTAATCCCCACCCGGAGATCCGAATGGGGGACTAGTTTACCTCCGGAATATTTTACTGGAAGGAAGCCATCATCAGTGCATCATTCATACAGAGAGAGCTGCATGTCCTCGAGAGTTAGTTACGGCTGTACTTTCCCGTTGCTTTCAGCCGTGTAGCAGTATCAACACAGCTAAGCCATGTTGAGTATTATTACAAGGCCGTATCAGTCAATCATCTACACTGCCGCCCTTGCAACTACCGAAAGGCTGCTACCCCCCTTTCGATGAACCATTCCTTAGTCTGGTCTCTCAGCAGATATCCCTCCGATATGGTTGCACCTGCGGCTCGCTATCTGCTTCATTGGGACACGCAAGCCTCCTTACCGCGGCAAGGTCACATGGTTCGCAGGGGAGGTTGATGCAGTTAGTCCAGCCAAACTGGCTTATGAAGGTTTCCTTCTGACATAGCGTGACGTTGCCTTGCAACTTGAGTGCGAGACGATGTGGCGAGGTGGAGACTTGGAGTGAAGTGACGAAGGAGCGTTGGTACTTGTGGAGTGGCTAAATTGATAAACTAATGTATCGAAGATTAAACAGTGGTTTCAAAAACGGGAATTGCAATAAAGATTCAGTGGTTATGAAAAAACCGGCAAAGAATTTAATAAGTTGACGATAGATGATGTCACGTGGAATGAGCAACCAACTACTAGAATACGAACAATCACAAGGGCGGTTAGTAAGTTAACAACCGGGCAAGAGCATGGTCAAAAGGCAAACTTTTAACTCAATGAAAAAACATTAAAGTGCCAAATAAAGCTACCCTAAAGAACATCAACTAGAAAAAAGGCACTCTGACATTTAAATACAGTAACAAATTACGTGTATTGAAAACCAGTTAGCCTCGAAAAATAACACCTAACTTAATAAATTTCGCGAAGTCGTGAACACTTTGCACTAGGACTTAATCCTTCTGAAATGAGAATTCATTGACCGCTATTTGTAAGTTGTCGTTTTCGTTGAGCAGTCTTTCTCAAAAGGGAGAAAAAGATGATTAATCCTTGTATCATCTGAGGGCCTTAAATGTTCTTTCTTCTAGAATTGGACATTGGTATATGTTTCTGTGTTTAACATAGCGTTCTGCGTTTACGATCGAATCTGTCATCTTACAACATGAAGCCGACCGTTGATCTCTGATAAAACTTAGCAGCTGTATTATGCCCAATTTTGCATCACAGAGTTAACGGCAATCGTGAAAATCATAATGCGATGCCCTGCGTAGAGCAGTTTTCCTGTAATTGTGAAAATTTAATTTTTGTTCGACTGGGTCGAATTACACGGAATCGGGAACTACCAGGGTTCTAATGAAAATGATATTTTGTGCTGTGAGTAGTATCGAAACAAGATAGGATCTTTTTACCATTGGCTTTACGTCGCGCCGATACAGTTAGGTCTTATGACGATGATGGGATAGGACAGGGCTAGCAGTGGGAAGGAAGCGGCCGTGGTCTTAATTAAGGTACAGCCCCACCATTTTTCTGGTGTGAAAATAGGAAACCACGGAAAAACATCTTTATGGCTGCCGACAGTGGGGTTCGAATCTACTATCTTCCAAATGCAAACTCGCAGCTGCGTGCCGCTAACCTCACGGCCAGCTTGTTCGGTGGGATAGGAACTCATAACTGGGAGACTTGAGCCCACAACCTTTTACATTCGACTGCATCGTTCTTCCAAATTTGATATCTGATTTTTATGTGAGGTGAATGACCTAAAATACTCTTCAGACATTTTGCGCTTGGGTCGCGAACGTATATATTAATGTTCACGAGGAGATTATCTTTGTACAAATATTATTATTATTATTATTATTATTATTATTATTATTATTATTATTATTATTATTATTATTGTTATTATTATTACTAGCAGTAGTATTATTATAAAAAAGAAGAAGAGTGAATCCTCCGTGGCTCAGGTGGCAGCGCGCTGGCCTCTCATCGCTGGATACCGTGGTTCAAATCCCGGTCACTCCATGTGAGATTTGTGCTGGACAAAGTGGAGGCAGGACAAGCTTTTCTCCGGGTACTCCGGTTTTCCCTGTCATATTTCATTCCACCTACACTCTTCGTTAACATTTCATGTCACTTATCAGTCATTTGTCATTGCCAGAGGAGTGTGACAGGCTTCGGCAGCCGGCACATTTCCTATCCTCGCCGGTAGATGGGGGCTTCATTCATTCCATGACCCGGTCGAATAACTGGAAACAGGCTGTGATTGTTCATTTTATAAGAATAAGAAGAACTAGAAGAAGAATAAGTAGTAGTCGTCTCGGCTACCTTGTGCGGGCATATTAATTTGGCATCATTCAGGCTACTTGCGTGTCAGTTTCGCTGATTACGCTAACAGATGACACCCTGTCTCGAACAGATACGACCTCAAGTACAGATACCGCCGTTACTCGGGTCTTTGGATCAAGTTTCAAATGGTTATGAGACACATTAGGCTTACTGGGCTCAAGCCTGATTTGATATGTCCATTGTTGCGTTCGCCTATTCAAACGTCCTCTTCCGAGGTCTCTCTTCTCTTTTCATTTAGAATTTTGAATGTTGTTTGGAAAGTGTTTATGTATTTTTTTATCTAGTGGCCTCTGAATTAAGATTTATAGGCCTACGTATTGTTAATAATAATAATAATAATAATAATAATAATAATTGTAAATTACAAGTCTGTTCGACTAAATTATATTTTCGGGCGTAACGTACTGTACTTTGGCCCTTGTCAGTACACTGCGCATTAGTGAGGAGCTTCAGGCCTTACCAAAAGTTTAAGACCGCTATATTTGTAATGGAAGGATTTTATGTTATATAAGAGCCCTGGTAGTGTCGGACTCCGTGTAATTTGAGCTAGTCTTACGAAAATTTAATTTTCTCAATATAGTGTAAGTACAGTAAAAGCCCATGTATACTTTTTTCGGCTAGTTGGCCCTGTTGTTAGGGGTACGCAGCTGTGAGCTTGCATCCGGGAAATAGTGGGTTCGAAACCCACTGTCGGCAGCCCTGAAGGTGGTTTTCCGTCGTTTCCCATTTTCACACCAGGCAAATGCTGGGGCTGTACCGGTACCTTAATTAAGGCCATGGCCGGTTCCCTCTCACTCCTAGGGCTTTCCTATCCCATAGTCGCCATAAGGCCTATCTATATCGGTGCGACGTAAAGCAAATTATAGAAATATACGCTTCTCACTACTACTTTTTTTCGTTTACAACGTATACAAGATGGTCGGAAATAACGTGAACCGGGTATATGGAAAGAGTTCGATATCTCGCGCCGTTGTCACGTTATCAGCTGCTGAAGTTAGCCAATCAAATTACTTCGCGGATGAATTCAAATGGGCTTGTCAAGGCCGTGTTGCTAAATCTGCAAGTGGCTTAAGACGGGCTTGAGACTCATGCCGAGAAATCAGCATCAAACGCAAGTACAACCGTGGGATTCAGCCTTTGTCACCGTTAGTGTACGTGGTGCTATGGAGCGATCCTGTCACCTCGGAGGTCCGTGTTCAAATCCCTTCCGTCGCGAAGTTTTTTCTTCCAAACTGTCAAACCGGTCTTGGGCCACGTACAGGGTTAGCAAAACCGCCTCGAACAGCCCGTAAAGTGATTCGATTGGCTACCTTCAGCAGCTGATAAAAATACAATACCTAGGGATATAGATTTTTAAAAATTTGTTTATCAATACGATCAACCCTCTAACGCTCATGCACTCGGTTGAAGTTGTTTCCGACCATCATCTGTACACAAAGAACCCCGCACATTCTACTACAGATTGACTAAGAGGTACCTTTAGGTTAATTTTTGTACAGTCTGCATGCTGTTTATTTGTTGTGCCTTGAGTAGATGCATGACTTTCTGTCTGAAAAATAACCATGCCAGCAACAGCTGTCACTGAAAATAAATCAGTGGCAGGCTGACCGTTATTGCAAACAGTACTGCGTGCACCTGTACGTTACTCCTAATCTTGATCGATCGTTGAAATGAGTGAACCCGCTGAAGACAGTGACGACTAAAGGTAATCGCCCACTGCAGGGAACCGCGCCGCGCCGCGCGGAACAAGCTTGTGGAACATTCCACGGGTCATTTTCCGAGACTTCGCCCATACAGCACACCTCACCGCGCCGCCTCTCTCCAGTTGGGGAAGTGCAGCTCACACAGAAATATGAGTTACGTCGCACCGACACAGATAGGTCTTACGGCGACGATGGGACAGGAAAGGGCTAGGAGTGGGAAGGAAGCGACCGTGGCCTTAATTAAGATACAGCCCCAGCATTTGCCTGGTGTGAAAATGGGAACCACGGAAAACCATTTTCAGGGCTGCCGACAGTGGGGTTCGAACCTACTATCTCCCGAATACTGGATACTGGCCGCACTTAAGCGACTGCAGCTATCGAGCTCGGTGAGAAGAAAAACGCGAAATAAAAGTTTGGGTCCACAACATTTATGAGACCGGGCGAGTTGGCCGTGCGTGTAGAGGCGCGCGGCTGTGAGCTTGCATCCGGGAGATAGTAGGTTCGAATCCCACTATCGGCAGCCCTGAAAATGGTTTTCCGTGGTTTCCCATTTTCACACCAGGCAAATGCTGGGGCTGTACCTTAATTAAGGCCACGGCCGCTTCCTTCCAACTCCTCGGCCTTTCCTATCCCATCGTCGCAATAAGACCCATCTGTGTCGGTGCGACGTAAAGCCCCTAGCAAAAAAAAAAAAAAAAAAACCATTTATGAGAAAAGGGAAACGTATGGAGAGTTTCACCATTTATTTCCTGATCTACTAAAGGACCGAAGTAAATTTTCCCACTGCTTTCGAATGTCCCAAGAAAAATTCTATGAACTATTGAACCTAGTTAAGCCGTGTGTACCGAGTTCGATAGCTGCAGTCGCTTAAGTGCGGCCAGTATCTAGTGTTCGGGAGATAGTAGGTTCGAACCTCACTGTCGGCAGCCCTGAAAATGGTTTTCCGTGGTTTCCCATTTTCACACCAGGCAAATGCTTGGGCTGTACCTTAATTAAGGCCACGGCCGCTTCCTTCCCACTCCTAGCCCTTTCCTGTCCCATCGTCGCCATAAGACCTATCTGTGTCGGTGCGACGTGAAGCAACTAGCAAATAAAAAAGCCGTGTGTAGAGCGAGAAAATAATATCACCTTTCGCCGAGAAAGGTGTACAGTGCACAATACCACTAACTGCGTGAAGGTACGAGCGTGCTGGCACTAGTCGAGGACTCACGAAGACTGCCTTAACGCCACGAAACCACATTCTTTCCGTTATTCCTTCCTTCTACCCTCGCCCATACAAGCGCGCCGAAAGGAAAAAGTTCCGTTCCAGAAACCTGGGGGCTTCTGGTGCGGAAATTCCACAAGCCTGTTCCGCGCGGCGCGGCGCGGCTCCCTGCAGTGGGCGTTAAGCCATTTCATTTCACAAGAAGCAGACCACGGAAATTTCTTCTCGGCTGCGCTGCGCTGCGCGGCGCGGTGTAGTGGGCGATTACCTTAAGAAGTACCTGAAGGGACTGTGCCAGTGAAGACCCACACTGAGGGTTTGGCAATGCTAAACGCAACATTGCGCTACGTCGAACAGCAAGTGGAAGCTACGCTGACTGACGCTGTGCTTCTTAGAAGATGGCGCGTTATTTTGCTCGTAAACTAGACTCAATTTTGAAACAAAAGCCTAGACAATTTCTTTAAAATATGAATTCGGGTATGATTTAAATTTGCTAATGTTAGACCCTAACCAACGCATTTATGTATTGTTTAACTGTTTTTGTACTCATTACACATATATTCATGCATTACCTTTCAATTTGTCCTTATTTCTGTGTAATCTCTGTTTTATTAAAAATATATAATTCGTGGTTGCGTCAGCCCCAGTTAGCTCATATTACTGCGGCTCTACTGTATTAACATATCGTAGTAACACTGTAATCGACACTGTAATTGTAAACGACTGTTTTGGAAAGAACACAACATTAACTTTGATTTATAAACATTCTGGTTCAGTGTTTTAAATAATTCGGGATATTTCAAACAACTTTAAGTCAACATATCGTCGATGCACCTCACAAATCACTGCGGGCAGCTAGTGGTTTAAAACCCCACTGTTGACAGTCGTGAAGATGGTTTTCCATAGTTTAACATTTTCACACTAGGCATATGCTAGGGGTGTACCTTAATTAAGACCACGACCGCTTCCTTCCCACTCTTAGTTGTTTCCTATCCCATCGTCGCTATAAGACCGGTCTGTGTCGGTGCGACTAAAGCAGATTAAAAAACCCGCTATAAAATATTTCGGCTTAGAACTTGGCCCGTAAGGTTCTATTATCTAAGGTTCCGTACTGTGCTAGTTACATAAATTAATTCCCGTTCTTAATTATACAGGATGGATGGGGTACAGCCGCGAACACTCGATACCCCAGGTCGGAAAGAGCTGAAATACGCGCAAATCTTATAGTAAGAGGTGCGTGATTTGGCGGGGGAAGAATGTTTTCTTTGTGGTATTTAGGGGTATCTAGCAGACTAACCGGACGTCCTATAGGTTTTGTGTTTGCGCTATGTTGTGCAGTACAACAAAACGAAGAAATGAGGTCGTTAGACGGGTTCCCACTCCCTCTATGAAATCGGACTAGAGTTATCAGCTGCCTGTCTCACCTTCCCCTGAATAACAACTGTTCAGTGGCGAATTATTGTCCATACTAGTCGTACACGAGTTTCGTAGTATCTGAATGATGCCAGTATATGAAAACCACAAGTACTTTGATATGCTGCTAGCGTATGGTGAGGCACAACAGAATATGCGTCGCGCTACGATTATCTATCGGGAGCCGGGCTGAGTGGCTCAGACGGTTGAGGCGCTGGCCTTCTGGCCCCAACTTGGCAGGTTCGATCCTGGCTCAGTACGGTGGTATTTGAAGGTGCTCAAATACGTCAGCCTCGTGTCAGTAGATTAACTGGCACGTAAACGAACTCCTGCGGAACAAATTTCTGGCACCTCGGCGTCTCCGAAAACCGTAAAAGTAGTGGGACGTAAAGCAGATATCATTATTATTATCTATCGGGAAAGGTTTGCCTACAGACGGGTTCTGAATCCACCAACGATACTTCGTGATACTGGTTGTATTACATCACGCTATGAAAACCGAGGGCTGAACGACCACTTGCTATCTTAGAGGCGGAAGAAGACATCCTGGCAATGGCAATCATCCTGGATGCAGTACGCGTAGTATAGTACGTTCCGTAGGTGTATCAACTTGGACCGTGCGTAGTACACTGCATGAAGGGTGAATGCACCCTTACCATATTCAACGCGTGCAGTGTCTCTCACCAGCTTATTACAAACCAAGAGTGCATTTCTGCCGCTGGTTAATTCATCAAGCATGTTATCCAACTTTCTGCCGAGCACACTAGTGACAGATCAGGCAATTTTCACGTGATAAGGAGTATTTAATATGCAAAATACCCACTCGTGTTCTTTGGAACATCCCCATGCAGTACATCAAGGCAACTTCCAGCACCGGTTCTCAATTAATATCTGGTTGAGTATAGTAGGAGATCGGTTACTTGGACCAATCATCTTACCTGCATGGTTGACCGGTGTGGCTTAACTAGAGTTCCTCACAGGTATTTTACTGGAGCTGTTAGAGGATGCATAGCTTCAACTACGCAGAACTTATGGTTTTTACGCGATGGTGCTTAATGCGCGATCGTTTGGATCAGACATTTCTACATCGGTCGATAGGACGACATGGACCCATCAATTGGCCTCCCAAATCTCCAGAACTTAATCCAGTGAATTTTTATTTTGGGGAGACATGAAAAACAAAGTATATCGAACTCAACTACCTAGGATGACCTCGGGGAACGTATTTTTCAAGCAGTAGAGGATATTGGGGACAACCCTGGTGTCTTAACTTGAATGCATCGAAACTGGAGTAGAAGTAATAATAATAATAATCGTATGGCCTCAGCTACCGTTTGCAGACATTTCGAATTGACGCCATCTGGCTGTCTGCTCGTCAATTTCGACGTTCCGGTTTACCCTGTCTGCCATCTAGCGGACCTCGAGTAAACCGGATCTCTCTTGGGCGTCTATGGCTGAGATTTAATTAATTTTGTCGGGTAAATACCAAATGTATCACCAGAGATCTTTTACATGCCGACATCGTACGACATGGAGTGTCGAATGGACTTTTTTCCGCCCTTCAAAAATCCGACTACCTCTGCCGGGTTTGAACCCGCTATCTTGGGATCCGGAGGCCGACACTCTACCACGGATCCACAGAGGCAGCTGGAGTAGAAGTGAAGCCTGCATACAAGTCCAGGGAGGTCACTTCGAGCAACTGCTATGGATTTCACTTTGGTACATCACATGATACGCCATAGCACTACATTTCTGCAGCGTATTGACTCGGGAGTACAGCACAGTCTCAACGTAGTATTCCGAGTGTGATAGTTCGATATTCCTATAAATCCGAGCAGTAAAATGAAATAACAAAAATAATAAACTGTCAGTTTCAGTGCGCGAGTGCCTTGTACGTGGCGAAAGATGAACACAACACACGAGAGACGTGCTTGTTGAAACGCTAGACGTGACCTTGAACGCGGTTGGACAATTCCTCAGTCCTACCGTGGTTCTGGTTCATTCCGTTTGTTCGAGCAGTTTTGTTAAATTCCCTATGAGTTAAAACAGAAAGCACTTTACATTTTTAAGATTCGATGACCTGATAGCAGCAATTATTATCATTATCATCACATTTTTAAAATGCAATGAAATGGTTTTTTATTCATCACTACTGAAATAGGCAGTACTACAATATTTAACTTAAATAGGTAGTGTATTCTTTTATTTACAAAAGACAATTGCAAATTTGTTTAGTTTAAGGCAGTCTATATGTTTTTGTTGTCTAAGCTGCTGTGCTGAAATATTTAACATAAAGTACATTTTTCGAGCTCCTACTGTATGTTAGTTCATTTCTTTCTACAACAGTGTGTTACTATTGCGATTGTAGCTCCTACGTCCATGCCATTGTTATGTCTGTGTCACTAATGTGAGCTTCTCCAGCCTGTGACTGTGGTGCAGTTAAGCAGTCTGTTGACCATATTGTCACCGAATGCATTGGAAGGGCATTCGCTGGATCCAGCCAGGACTTTGTGGTGGCTTCTGCTGAGGCCATACAATGGCTAGAGAATTTAGATCTAAACTCTCTGAACCCTTTTGCTTGCATGATTGTTTTCAATGTTACAGTGTGTATATCTTGTAATTATGTATATAACAGTTTGTGCTTACTGTTCATGTACATTTAATATTTGTATTGTTTTGTGTACATTACCATACGCTAATAATAATAATAATGTGAACTTCGTTCGGCTATGCCATACCGTGTCAACCCGCGCTCATCGAGCCAGAGCGCTCTGTCATTCTCTCTCTCTCTCTCTCTCTCTCTCCTCGGTTTGGACCGTTTTCACGCAGAGTTCGAAAGGCGATTCTAACAAATGGAGGAAATGCGAAGTTAATTGATGCTTTTTATGACGTCTTTTTCCGTTCTGCCTGAAGATGCCGCAGCCAGCTACCACAGGGAGTTGATCAGGTTGCAATGCCATACAATCCTTAAAGATCGGTACTATTCTACAAGATATCATCTACGGTTTTATGAGCATTCGTCCCAGCAAGAGTTCTCACGGCTACATTCACTGGCATGCCGATTTGCTGCAAAGTTTGGGTCGATGTATGTTAGAGAGCAAATGTTTTCAATAATGGACTTCAGTAATTCTAAAAGAAGACCATGCATGTCAGATGCAGTTTTAGAAGCTAAATTACGCACACAATTAGCGCAAAGCATTTATCCCAGCATAACTAAAATGGTAGCGTCCACGAGGTGCTAAGTATCTGCTTCAAAGAGATGAAGAAAATTGTATTTAATTCAAAAGGACCATAACTTTGGTTGGATTAAGTGAGATAAAAACGAATACACTTGTTTATGTTTAATTTCAAACATCGAATTAATTTTGAATTTGTCATATAAAATCATTTCCGTTTGTATATTTCTTTAAATAATTTTTCTTGTTTAAAATTCTGAAACACATGTTTAATGATTTTGTGAGCTCAAAACTATTCTTTTATACTTTAAAATAAGAATCCTTTATCTAAAATTATGTTAAATTCGAAAATATCGACATTTTATTTTTAATTTAGTGGTATAAAATAGAATTTACGTTTATTGTTTTATATAATAATTACTTTTGTTTACAGGCCTAAATATGTTAAAATAGGAAATATCAAAATTTTGTTTTAGACTCTGGGAGACAAAAAAAAAACTTTTTTACGAATAATCAGTCACCCTTGTTTAAATGTTTAAAAATACGTAATTTTCGTTTATTTTTAAAAGCCAATTAAGTTCTTTATGTTTAAATGCATGTTTATTATAAGTTTTAGGCGAGACTGTCTTTCCCACGTTGCCGTTTGGGTGAATACCTGCCTGATCTTGCTTTTCAATCACTCCGTCATTTCTATCTCGCTCGAGGCAGTTACTCGGCTCACTTGCGGATTAGCTGTCCGGAGCCGCCCGGTGAGCAATTGAACTGCAAAGGTGTGGGTTATATCATGCTTGCCTGGGGGGAGGGGGCTACTGTTGTCTTCCTCTTCTAGTTGTTCTCTGGAGCCTTATGTCTTATCCCAGGTATATTCTGGTGGCATCGACGTAACACATAGGCCTAATCCGCTGCGATTTGTTATTAACGCCATCATAGTAAAATGTAGGATTTAGTTGTGGCGGAATCCTCTTAGATAGGTTTGACATCTGTGAATTGTCTTATCATTTGATGACTTATCTGGTACTCATGAAAACGTCTGTCGACCAGGCGTCAGGTTGATGGCTGCATGTCTCTCACGTGTAACCTTGTTACTGTTTCTGACGTTTGTTGATGTGTAATATGTTTATACACAAAACCTGTTTATCACACTTCGTCCTCTCATGCTAATCACAATCCGTGGCTTTTCCTGGTTCTGGTCTTATGCAGTAGTTAACTACTGCAAGCGATGTTGCCACGTGTTTCGTACATTTCCTCATGCTTTCTCCTAAACTACGCATCTTTTACTATGCTATTTTTGCGTCTTTCAGCTCTTAATGACCTGCGGCATCGTGTGTTCGCGCCTGGTCCCCCCTCCCCCCACACACACGCTGTATATTGCTGCGGGTGAGTATTTCTCCGACAGCATCGTTAGATGGGTAGGTTTTCAGGTGCAACGATTGTATGTAATTTGTAGGCATAGTTCCTTTGATTAAGGAAATGACCTGAAAATTGTGGTCCGTTACAACGCCTGTCTCTGTGTACTGTTTTGTGTTAGTCTGGTTAGTCCCGCAAGATTTTTTGTTTATCAGCTGTTCTACAGTTTAGTTCTTTGATGGTCCGCCTCTGTGGTCTAGTGGTTAGTGTGATTAGCTGCCATCCCCCGGAGGCCATGGTTCAATTCCCGGCTCTGCCACGAAATTTAAAAAAAGTGGTACGAGGGCTGGAACGGGCTCCACTCAGCCTCGGGAGGTCAAAATGAGTAGGGGTGGGTTCGATTCCCACCTCAGCCATCCTGGAAGTGGTTTCCCACTTCTCCTCCAGGCAAATGCCGGGATGGTACCTAACTTAAGGCCACGGCCACTTCTTTTCCTCTTTCAGCATAGCAGGTGAGGCCTTCTGGGCGAGGTACTGGTCATTCTCCCCAGTTGTATCCCCCACTCACGCTCCAGGACACTGACCTTGAGGCGGTAGGGGTGGGATCCCTCGCTGAGTTCGAGGGAAAGGCCAACCCTGGAGGGTAAACAGATTAAGAAGAAGAAGAAGATACTTGCCATGCCTGCTCATGCCAGTTATTTACTACTTAATCGGTTCTGATACACGTGTTTTTCCATTTCTGAATTAACAATGTGCTCCGTACTTCAGTCACTGTAATATTTTAACAAAATGGGTTCCACTATACAGAAGAGGCCTGCAATTTATGTCTTTTGCAATGTGTTGAGTAAACAACAAAGTAAAATATGATTGGAAGTTGGTATCGCTTACTCCATCGAAGTAGGTGCTATAGTTTAAATCTGGTGTTCTCTACACAACTTTTGACATAAAATGTAAACATTGAGTTCACTGAAAAATGGGTGTTGTACATTTGATTACGAGACCATTGCCAAGTGCATCGCCGTTTTGACATGCTATTGAGGAATGTTGAAGAACTAGTAGATCGAAAACTTTCGTCGAATATAACGTTCCATCTTCACGCTAGAATGGCTGAAATTGTGATGTTTGGGACATCACTGTATATTTTTAATTATTGAACTATATATTTAATTGATAAGATGTATATATATGTAATCACTGATAGGTCATTTTTAAATTAATATATATAGGGTTTTTATCATCCATTTCAATCATCATATCATTTCTTTGTATCGCGGCTATAACGTATTCTGAACGAACAAATTATTGGGTAAAGTATTTCAACATCACGCATATTTATAACTTGCAGTAAATTTTCCAATAGCCGTTGTGAGGTGACCAGAGTCAGCAGGCTAATTTCAGCCCAGTTCCAGGAAAAGTACGTCATCGAGGTTACGAGAGATATTACCCTCTCTACCTCATAAAGAGACAGTTGATACATTATTAACACCCACTTTTCAAACTCTGCTTGGGGACGCTTTATTTCAGCGGGAAAGTTCAGCCTATGTGAATGAACGTAATGAAGCAACGTGATGGATTCACATCAATACAAGGGAGAAGGGATGAGACCTCGAATCTTACTGGACCATGTGATATGGCTGATGGAGGGAGACTTTTGAACCGATAAATACCACCGACAAGGGCTGGAGAGGACATTCGGACTTTCTCATTTATATTCTTATTCATACTCTTACTACGATTCTACGTCTACACATCGGAGAAGATTTTAATTTAGTTCACTTCGCATCTGAGTATATTCTACTCAAAAGTTACTCTCATTGGGACTTGTTATCTCAATGACGAGAGGTAGTCAACGGGAGACCGGCTTTGACTAGTATAGGGCAGGAGAGCTCTTATTATGAATTTAGCTACGCTACTGTTCCGTAATACGGAAGAATACGAATGTATTCTCTCCATGAACATAACCCATGGTGGTTTTGCACTTAAAATTAGGACTCATTACGACTTTATGTAAGGAGTACAGTAGGAAGTGTTAAGGACAGGAAATGTAGAAGTAGGACTGCAATCCAACAACAGAGAAGGCAGCCGGTACGAGATCCACATATCATCAGCTTCAAGACAACAGAGTCTACATATGGTGAGCTTATGGCATAAGTTACTGCAAGTCTTCGCGCAACAGTTCATTTTTAAAATTAATTTCATTCAATTTTTCTTTTGCTTCCGTAAGTTCAGATGTCGTTAAAACGCCGTTACGTCACGTTTTTCATCTTAATAAATAGCTGTTCTAATTTGTATTTTATGAAATGATTATTAATGATCCTTAAATTCCAAGTTAGTGTACTTAATGATTTGTGTTCCGTTCACCTCACCCCTGGGAGTTTTTTGAATCTCATTACGCATTATTATTATTATTATTATTATTATTATTATTAATTATCTACTTTTGTTTTCAAGCCATAAGCTTGAAGACTGGCGCCCTTGGGATACTGTTTATGGAGAAACAATGACATATCATTTATTTATTTTAATATTAAAGTGACCCGCCACGTTATAATTTTGTCATTCATCTGTGGGCCAAGTGGGTACGTCACAAAATATCTTCGGAATGACGAGGTTTGAACACCGGGTGCTGACTTCTGAAAATCAGATTTTTAAAAAGATTGATAATGTGAAAATATATTTTTGCTCTTGGTTTTACGTCGCATCGACTCAGTCAGGTCTTATGGTGATGATGGGATAGGACAGGGAAGATGCGACTGTGGACGTAATTAAGATAAGCCTGGTATGAAAATGAAAAACCACGGAAAACTATCTTCAGAACGGCTGACAGTGGGGTTCGAATCCCCATTTTCCGAAAGCAAGCTTACAGCTACGTGATCCGAACCGTCCAGCCAACTTGCCCGGTAGAAATGCGTGAAGTCAAATCTCATATGGTGACACTAATTTCAGTTTAGCCGGGCTGAGTGGCTCAGACGGTTGAGACGCTGGCCTTCTGACCCCAACATGGCAGGTTCGATCCTGGCTCAGTCCGGCGGTATTTGAAGGTGCTCAAGTATGTCAGCCTCGTGTCGGTAGATCTACGGGCACGTAAAAGAACTCCTGCGGGACAAAATTCCGGCACCTCGGCGTCTCCGAAAACCGAAAAAGTAGTTAGCGGGACGTAAAGCCAATATTATTATTATTATTATTATTATTATTATTATTATTATTATTATTATTATTATTATTATTATTATTATATTTCAGTTTATTGTGACCGTTTGCATCGCATAGTTCGTCTTATTCCCGCCTTCTGTACTCAGGGTTGTGGGACCTAATCTCAGCATTGTGCTTAAAAGCGAAAGACCTGTGTCAGTAGATGTTCTGGCTCATTAAAGAACTAGTTTCCTGAAGAAAAAAATAGACCTGTTAACACTGTATAAGCTAACCTTTAATCTGTCTCATACGAAATACGTATGTAGAACAAATTCCATATTGATCAAATGCATACTAAAAACAGCATTCATTTCATATTAGTTACTATTGCGAAGAGGTATTCGAATAGTAAATATTTGAATAATTTTTCTCATTAGTGACTAAAATTGTACTGTCCGTGTCATGAGATATGTTGTACATTTGAGGCAATTTTCAACCTGTGCGAATAGGTTTTTGTGCCTACAGTTGGTGACTCCAGCCATCTGGGTGTCTCTGAGTCACGCCAGTGTAATTTGCTAATGGACAGGTCCTGGGCGCGCTGGATTTGATTACTGCCGGCGGGCGGAGCGACGTTAGTGGACAGACGTCTTCAACGCCATGCCCGTACAGAGCGCATAGTACACACTACGGTTGCCAAGGAACCACTGAATCGCTGTAGCCTCCACTGAAAGAAGTTTGGTACGGTTGGAAAGTATTTCCGTCCTTTAGATATGATAAATCGCTCATCGCATCTCATGTTTGATAAACGCGGTTGGTCGCAAATGTACAACTGTGTCCCTTGTTTCCGGTGCATTAATGAACTACGGAGTGACGGAATTCTGACTGCCTGATGTCTCACGTAATCTATAACAATGCATAGGATATTAAATAAATTTCTTATTATTATGATTATTATGTCCGGATCCTTAGCTGAATGGTCAGCGTACGGACTTTCGGTTTAGACTGCCTCGGGTTCGATTCACACCCGGGTGGGGGATTTTTCTGACTCAGGAACTGGATGTTTGTGTTCGTCTTAATATACTTCTCTTTATCTACACACACCATTGCACACCACTAACCACCTCAGAATCACACAGTACTGATTCGTCGTTCCACATAGGGCAGGCGTCGGGACGGGCATCTGACCGTAAAACGGGCGAGATCCGTATAAGATACCTACACCAATAAATTGGAAAAAGGTCAGGAAATTATCACCATCAACATAATCATCATCTCCCTCTGTATGTGTTACGATATGCGTGCAGTTGTGCGAGTTTACACACTGTGCAGCGTTTGGCCGGCTCTGGTCATTTTTGATCTTTTGCTAATAGCCATAAGATCTCAGTATTTGGGAGTTTAGGTTTACAAATTCTCTTCACAAACGGCGGACTTCGAATTCTGGCGAGTGCATGTGAAACTTCAAATACATTCACTCCCTTATGTTCGGATTGCACATAAAACTGCAGGGATATCTCATGATCAGGGTATTTACTAACTCTTAAAGTTACAGTTGACCCCCTGTGGGTGGGGGACGCAAACGAAGAATACACCCACGCTACCCTCTTGCGTGTCGTAAGAGGCGACTAAAAGGGGTGACCAAGGGAGGACTAAATTAGAACCATGAAACTACTCGTGATTAGTACCATCACACGGGGAAAACCATGGGTCTCGTTTACTTGCGAGTAGTACCACTATGTTAGGTACACAATAGGTTTGCGATTAGTAGCAGCAGAGAGCGGTTCACTGTGGGTTTCCAGTACGTGTGATTAGTACCACTATATGTGGAACATCACGGTCTTACGTTGCCTGTGATTTGTACTATTATGTGAGAAACACCACGGGTCTGGGCGTTTCCTGTGATTAGTACCACTATATTATGAGCAGCGCCGTTGATCTGCGTTGCCTGTGATTTGTACCCACTATGTGAGGAACACCACTGGATAGTACGAGTCCCTGTGATTAGTACACCTCTGTGAGGTACACTATGGGCGTTGCGTTGCTTACGAATGGCGCCATTATGTGAGAAACACTATAGGTCTGCGTTACCTGTGCGACGTACGATACTTGTGAGTAGTACCATAATGTTGGGAACACCGTGAGTTTATGCTACTTTTGATTAATACCGCAACTTGAGAAATAGCATGGTTCTACTTTACTAGCGATAAGTACCATTATGAGGGACCATTGACCTGGATTTTGAATCCCTTAGACAACAAGCATCATCGATTCAGGATTGTGCTTTGGAAGCAGTCCCTTGGTCAGTAATATAGTTTCTGGGGAGGTGAGGCATTGCGGGTCGGATCCACTGATTGTTTTAAGTTCGTATTCATCCATTCATTCTTCATCATCACGTTTTGAATTCTGGTCAGTGGATGAATTTTGGACTTTTAAAGTGTCATTGCATTTCGTCTCATTTCGTACCATTAAGGGCCGATGACCTAGGTGTTAGGTCCTTTTAAACATCAAGCATCATCAAAGTTACAGTTGCGAGTTCTTATGTGTATCATATTTACCAGGATGTGAAATAAACTGCTATCACACTAGTTCCCGGTGAAAATATAGATACATTCGAGAGATGAATCATACCCGGTAAAAAGGAGCAAATTATCAGATGACACAACTTATTCTCCTGGGTTTCGTCATGAATTATCGTTAGCGCACTAAGTTGTGAAGATTGATAATATAGAGAACAACGGTATTGTTTAAGGTCCCTTCGATTGGTGTAGATTTAACACACAATTGGGTGTCGGAATTTCTTCCCACACGAGCTATCCAGTGTGCTGGAAGCCAACAACATTGAGTTGTCAGATTTAATAGCCTCAAGTACCATCGACTGTAGCTCAGATTAAACCCACTATCTTAACAAATAAAAGCTCAATAACAAAACGACTGACTGACCAATGACTAACTGAGATCGGCACTTGAAAAGACAGACTGGAGTAAAAGTCAATGAGTTATTGCTGCCGAAAGTCCTGCTATTTTATGAAATAACTGCTCGCTATAATTCAGGACTTGTTTTGTAACTTAGCTCTCCCTCAGCTCCCAACTCCTTTCCAACGCTGTGAGCCTGCGTTTGTTTGAATTTAATTATTAGTACGATGTCCGCAATACTTTGGATTGATGACAAATAACTGACTGAATAACCTTGAAGGCTAGAAACTCTTTCAGTTCACTCGGTATCTCCTTTGAGGTTATTATAAGATATCACCCTATTTAAAAGGAAGCCTCTTTTCACTTTTCGAAGATTATCAGTGTTGATGAAGGTACAGTTAATCCTACCAAACACTGAACAAGTCGGCTTCGCAGTACTGGTCGTGTACCTATAGCTTGCATTCGGAAGATGGTGGGTTTGAATTCCGTCGGCCGTCTTGAAGTTTAGTTTTCCGTAGTTTCCAGATTTCACACTAGGGGAATGCGTGACTGTACCTTAATTAAAGCCACGTCAGCTTCCTTTCCAGTCCTACACCTTTCGTTTTTTGAAGTCACCTGAAACCTACCTGCGTTAGTGCGTCATTAAACCCATTAAACCACTATGAAAGAAAACCTCTAAATTCATATATCGACAACATTTGTAAAAAATATTACGTTGTGTTAATTGGGCTCAGTGATTAAAATGTACTAGGATTTTTTTGTAAAACAATACTGCGATTTACCAGTGATAGCAAGAGTTGTAATCGAACTAGCGATGGGAACTGCTGTTAAACAGCATCGAGCGGCCATAATTCGATGGCACGGACGTGTGAAACGTGAATATACTGCCAGAGCGAAGAGTAACTGGCAACAATCCGGGCTGCAGGTATCTCTGATGGCGGTAGCGGTGGTGGCAGTGCTACTTGTAATAGGAGGTGTTGATGAATTGTTGTAATTGTTTTTCATGATTGGATTATTTAGCGGCTTATTTAATCATTCTGCGACCTGTGTTAATATAATGTGTGTTTTATTACCATGAATACTACAGATGATACTTTAACTTTGAGTGTTATGCCGCTCGTACTAGTTGTTACAAGCCCCAGACCTTTGTTTTTTTCATCTATTGTAATTTGCGAACGTTTGTTATATCAATTTTATAGGCTATTTTCAATTGAACCAGTCCTTTTCCGAATCGCATGACCCTTTGAAGCTCTGTTTATTATTCTTAGAACTCAAGTCTTAACCTTTTCAGTACCAAGTTGCATTCCCCCGTATGCATTCCCATCCCTGGTTCTTCTGGATTTTTTAGCAGTGACTGAAAAGTAGCCGGAAAATATTACAAATACTATATGTATAAAGGTACTAAACAATCATGGAAGAGAAACATGAACGATTGTTATCTCTTGCAACTTTCACCGGAACTGAACAACTTTGTGATCATTTTCCACAAATTCATTCACTGCAAACTCTGTTTCACTATCATCATAAAGAACACACATATGAACATTCCCGACAATATCTAAAATATCATCCTCCATAATGTTTTCATTACGCCTGAGTAGAGACGTGTAGGAAGGCAGAAGGCATCTGTCACCATTGAACACAAGGCATAGCGTTATGGTAGGAATATTGCAAAGTGATGAATCGAATCGACTGTCGTCGTCACAGGCCACTGCCCAGTTCCGTGACTAAGTGGTTAGCGTGCTGGCCTTTGGACAAGGTGTCGCCGTGTTCGAATTTCGGCCGGGTTGGTGATTTTGGCATGCATTACTTAATTCCTCTGGCTCGAGGACTGGGTGTGCTATATTCAGTATTAGATTTAATCGTAGTTACGGCTTCATCCTCACACATGCGCAGGTCGCCCTAGGAGGCCATACCGATGGCAGCATTAGACAGGCTGACATCGTCGACTTTCAGCCACATTCTTCCAGAGGGTACATTATGGACACTACCATTAGATTCTAGGCCCTGAAAAGTCAGCCTGAAGAAGTTTACGCAGAAAAGAGGCGTGTCTACGAACCTACTATTAAATACCACCGAGACAAATGTTATCTCGAGTCCATGACTGTCATTGGTTTAATGATAGGAGCGAGATAGGCTATACCTAAATTCTTCGTTGTTTTTTCCAGAAGGTTCGTCCCAAGCAAAGACTTTATTATACCAGTTGCTTTAATTGCACTTTGAGGTTCAGTTTACATATTTAGGAATCATAGTTATGGACCTTAACAACACTGCTCCTTTAGTCTTTCAAATAGTCTTTCAAACTATTACTTCCATATAATTAGTCTTTCATTCGGCACTCTTTGTCATCATGGCAACCTGTAAATGTTTCAGGAAAATTCTAAAATAAAAATGAAATATACAGCATATTAGTAAATTATACTTAATAATCCTGTCACCTTTCCCATCCTTGCGTCGCCGAAAAACTGTGTGTTTGCGTAACGTTAAAGATTCTAGCAAAAACTTTGTAACACATTCTTGTTGGATTATCTTTAATATTTTGTATTATTAAAAAACTACACCACATGTATGAATTATGATTACACTAAACGGATAATATCATTAGTTCGTGATCGTCCGTGACTGGGAGAGAAGAGTATTCTATTCATTCATTCATTCATTCATTCATTCAGTTGTATGAAGATAAACTAGACCTTGTTTTCCTCAAGTTTTCTTTCGTGATTAGTGCATTTGGACTGTGTTTATAATTCAGCCATGGATAGAAGACGAGGCAGTTGTTTAAATACTTTTTAGGCAGGCGTTAAGTGAAACGTTCCGAAGTCTAATCATATCAGAGTTTTAGCATAGGGTGCTGATAATAATAGGTGACATTACCAACACTAGAATATGAACTGACGGCTTTAGTTAATGAGAATTTCGATAAAAAATGCTCGAACACTGTGTCACTGTCCCTGGACTTCGGTTTTAAAATATTGCGATCTTGTAAGTGATGCGAGCGTGTGGGGGTATCAGTTCCGCATGGACGCGCGTCGCCTTGCGATGTGCTAGCTTAGTCGATGTTGAGCGCCCCCTCAATTGAATTAGCTGTCCCGGCCGAGCTTTTGTTGGCGCTGACACAATGCACTTAGAGGCATGCAGATGGCACACTGATTGCGTTAGCGGCCGGGCATATGGCTTGGCGCATACAGAGTACTACAGTGTCGAGCACACTTACCACTTGCTGGGCTTGACATGGCTCACTCCTCGCCACACCGCAGGTAGCTAACTGAAGCGCGGTCTTGTATAAAGAAGTTCACCTTGTATTCGCTTCTAACCTCACATGTTCTCGTGCGCGAAGGGGGATGCAACATAACAGATATTTCGAAATTGCAAATGTATAGCCTTCTGCATTGAATGTTCAAACTGCAGGTATTAAGACACAATGGTAACTATCATACCTGGAAATCGCCAGTTTTAATCATAATAATTTTGTTTATCGTCCGTTTTAAGAAACGCCAGGGTGTCGAAATTTTGTTCCTTTGGAGTTCTTTAATATGTTCCGAACCGAAAGATGCAGTATCATTACATTTAAACACCTACTTAACCAGAATCGAACACACTTTCCTAAGAAGAGAACCAACAACTATTGACGGATTGACTGACGAATTAACGAAAATTGACTGCAGTCATAGAGATATTGAGACATTAAACCAATTTGGAGAAACCATAGAGACTTCGGAGGTTAATATTAAAGATACTTGACAATTTTTGCCGTTCCGTATCGCCTGGTAATGAAACCGATGACTCAAAACTATATCTAATCTAAATCTAAGAGCAACATCTCGCCAGTGGCCCATTTGGGAACAGATTCAAGCTCATAAATGGAATTGGACTGATTAATTTATTGACTTCTTTCTTTCTTTCTTTCTTTCTTTCTTTCTTTGACCCAACGAGCAAAGCTCTCTTTAAAGGCCAATGCTGAAATAAATACATATAGTACTGGCACGTAAGTAGTAAGAAATGCTCGAAGATAATAGGCGTTATTTTACATTTTCCAGTATGTTTATATCACTGACAACATACGATATTTTACATTTCTTTTAAATTAATTACACGATTTAATTCAACTGGTAGGCTGTTAGAGTTCTTGAACTGGAAGTTTTGAAGAATTGTAGTAGTGGAAGTTTGCAAAGTAGTAGTGGTATTATGCAGTTGATGGAAATTATTTCTGTACTTAGCGTTATGATGGGAGATACCGGTATTGATGTTAAAGAGGAGGTATAATTAATTATGGGTTAATTTGTTGGGCACGCTGTTTGCAAACCGTAAGGAGCCGTTGAAAGAGAAGCCCTGGACTGGAACCCACTATACCTGGGTGACGAAGAAATACATGGAAAAGGACCGTACTTTAAGAAGTCGAGTGTATGCGGATATCTTGGGGAAAGATGAAACTGCTAGCCATGAATTGTACCCAGTGATGAACGCTCACTACCGCCCTTTTCTCGAGTGGAAGACCGAGGAATTAAGTCAAAGCCAAATTTTGTCGATAGTTTACATATTTCCGATAATTTGAAATATCGGATAAAAGTCGTTCGCTAATTAACTATTGTTCATGCTGGTGTAGGTTTTCTCCTCTTCTGTGGAAATCGCATACGTTCACAAGCCAGTTTCAATTAACTATTCAGTAAGTCATCTCATCAAAATTAGTAAACGTCCAAAATACTATTAGATCATTCACACAAGCATTCTAATTATTTACGTTCCACGTTTGCATGAACAGCTGCGAGTCTCTCCGAACGTGAACTGCATTGAAAATGTCCTTGGCAGAACCTTCGTAGAATACGATATTAATAGAGAAATCTCGTTTGTGAATTCAAAGTAAGTTCGGATCGTATAGCAGATGATTAGAGATTTTACTCTTAGAAAATATGAGAATATCTATTGATTTCTGCAAGTTTTGTAGGGAAAGGAATGTGTCTTATACACTGACTGACAGAGCAAATGCAACACCAAGAAGGAGTGGTTCGAAAGGGATGAAAGTTGGGGAAAAAACAGAGACGGCACGGACGAATAATTGATGTTTATTTCAAACCGATATGCAGGTTACACAATGCGCACGGCATCGACTCAGTAGGATGTAGGACCACCGCGAGCGGCGATGCACGCAGAAACACGTCGAGGTACAGAGTCAATAAGAGTGCGGATGGTGTCCTGAGGGATGGTTCTCCATTCTCTGTCAACCATTTGCCACAGTTGGTCGTCCGTACGAGGCTGGGACAGAGTTTGCAAACGGCGTCCAATGAGATCCCACACGTGTTCGATTGGTGAGAGATCCGGAGAGTACGCTGGCCACGGAAGCATCGGTACACCTCGTAGAGCCTGTTGGGAGATGCGAGCAGTGTGTGGGCGGGCATTATCCTGCTGAAACAGAGCATTGGGCAGCCCCTGAAGGTACGGGAGTGCCACCGGCCGCAGCACATGCTGCACGTAGCGGTGGGCATTTAACGTGCCTTGAATACGCACTAGAGGTGACGTGGAATCATACGCAATAGCGCCCCAAACCATGATGCCGCGTTGTCTAGCGGTAGGGCGCTCCACAGTTACTGCCGGATTTGACCTTTCTCCACGCCGACGCCACACTCGTCTGCGGTGACTATCACTGACAGAACAGAAGCGTGACTCATCGGAGAACACGACGTTCCGCCATTCCCTCATCCAAGTCGCTCTAGCCCGGCACCATGCCAGGCGTGCACGTCTATGCTGTGGAGTCAATGGTAGTCTTCTTAGCGGACGCCGGGAGTGCAGGCCTCCTTCAACCAATCGACGGGAGATTGTTCTGGTCGATATTGGAACAGCCAGGGTGTCTTGCACATGCTGAAGAATGGCGGTTGACGTGGCGTGCGGGGCTGCCACCGCTTGGCGGCGGATGCGCCGATCCTCGCGTGCTGACGTCACTCGGGCTGCGCCTGGACCCCTCGCACGTGCCACATGTCCCTGCGCCAACCATCTTCGCCACAGGCGCTGCACCGTGGACACATCCCTATGGGTATCGGCTGCGTTTTGACGAAGCGTCCAACCTGCCCTTCTCAGCCCGATCACCATACCCCTCGTAAAGTCGTCTGTCTGCTGGAAATGCCTCCGTTGACGGCGGCCTGGCATTCTTAGCTATACACGTGTCCTGTGGCACACGACAACACGTTCTACAATGACTGTCGGCTGAGAAATCACGGTACGAAGTGGGCCATTCGCCAACGCCGAGTCCCATTTATCGTTCGCTACGTGCGCAGCACAGCGGCGCATTTCACATCATGAGCATACCTCAGTGACGTCAGTCTACCCTGCAATTGGCATAAAGTTCTGACCACTCCTTCTTGGTGTTGCATTTGCTCTGTCAGTCAGTGTATTTGAAAATTCGTTTCGAAAACAGTTCACCCAGTCGTATGTTTTGCATTGTGTAAATACATGGAATTTAAGTGATTAATAAAATCATCTCGTGTAGAGTTCTTGGCAAAGCGAATAGTTTTTTTTAATGAGGTGAGAATCACAGCCACATGGATGTTTTATCTCTACGTCGACGATTTTCGCTTCCCTTGTTAAAGACCATTCGTTTTATTACGGCCCTCGAACGTTATTTTATTCGTTATTTGATTTTTCCGCATTAGGACAAAGAAATATGTTTGAGCCAAGCGTTAACTGTAACGCGAAATTTCAAATGTAGGATCTCGAAAATTAGGCCCTATTGTTCGAATCGGGCAATATATAGAAAGTAAATACTATCTCCAGTAATTTAAAAGGTACAAGCATTTTCAAATTCACCATTTTTATGTTGTGTAGCCCTTACAGTTCTATGGGACATACCATCGAATCATTACAACATTACTTCTGACTAGTAGGACGTCGTATATATAAACACTAGTGGACCCGTGCGCTGCTCCACAGCATTCCTTATAAATAGGTCAGATAACTCATCTTGATATGCCTGTTGTAGTCATATTGTTTTTCCTGCTCATTTCAATATTTTATGAACATTTAATACCGATAATATAGTTTATGGATTTTCCAAAAAAATAAAAAATGTGTTTATTTTTAAAGAAGATTCCAAATACCAATTTTAACGTCTGTAACATCTTCAGTTGTACGATCCCGCCCGTATGTGTGTCTTACCCTACAGTTTTCTTTCCCAAACAGTAAGTCATAATATGTTTACCATACCGATTGGGAACGAACTTTGACTTAAACGGCATTCAGAGTGTTACAGTTCATCTCAGCTACCACAAAGACTATGAATTCGTCACTAATATAGTCTTTCGGATTTTTAAGTTTCACCCCCTTCCTTTAGGGGTTTCTTGCCCCTACAGTAATTTTTCCAGATAAAAGCAGAAATAAGTTTTAAGGAACACATCATAATCTTCACATACTGTTAGTAGGCAAACCGCTGATCGGACATGTCTTGCGGTTTGCTTATCTTCCCCTACCTTATTTTTTTTTTACCCCTTAGTGCCGAACTACCAATCAGATTTTGTTCAAACTACTTCATAATCTCTCTCAGATGTAATAAGAACAAACTGTGAAAATTTCAGCGAAATCGGTCCAGTAGTTTTTTGAGTCTATTAGCTTCAAACATACCAATATCCAATTTTATATGTATATATAGTTACGCATTCTACGCACAGGCTATGAAGGCTTCAGTATGAACTTCGGTAACCGTATACTCGGCAGTAAATGAGGGGTTGGCTATATACCTGATCACCTGAGTCACCAGGAATTAGCCTGATATCGTTTCTGTTGTAGGCTTAGCGAATTCCAGTGCCTTGTGTCTCACGAGAATTGGTCACATTTTACTTCAATCTTCTGTAGAATAATTGAGGCAATGAATGCTATAATGTGGACAGTCTTTCGACATTCTTCTTCCTCCTGGCCTTTTACCCAGTATTGTGGGGTCGGCACTTGATGTGGATTAGACCTAGTTTTATGGCGGGAGGTACTTTTCAGGAGACAATCCTATATTGAGGGATGTTTTAACTATTGCGTATTTATGTTGTGGTTGGTGGTGTAGTGTTGTGTGTATATGAAGAGATGTATATGAGATGAACAAAAACACATAATCTCCAGTTAGGGGAATTAATCCTACGCAGATGAAAGCCCCGCCGGCCGGGGATCGAACCTAGGGCCCTCTCAACCGAAGGCCAGTATGCTGACCATTCAGCCAAGGTGCCGGGCACTTTCAACATCATTAGTCTGTTTATCCCATTAAGGAATTCATCACTTTCATTTATTTTATTTATTTACCTCTTAATTTATCCATTTCTTTCTTTCTTTCTTTCTTTCTTTCTTTCTTTCTTTCTTTCTTTCTTTCGTTCTTTCTTTCTTTCTTTCTTTCTTTCTTTCTTTCTATACCCTCAGTGGCTTCTAACTTGGGAGCATGGGTTCTCGACTACCAGATCGCTAAGTGATTCTAGTCCTACTTCTTACTCTCTTATACCAGACTCCTGACTTCCATATTTTCTTTCTGACTTCCCTCCGATTGCGACGTTATTAGGTTTGCAACGCTTCGGGGGTCGTTCATTGCCACACCTTTCGTAGTCCTTCTCTATCTGTCTTTTGCCGATATCTTTCATTCTTCGAAGGGTCGGACCTGTTACTGTTCTCTTTTGATTTCGTTTTGGAAGGGATGGTTATTTGTATTACTTCTCTTAAAACAATATTCATCAAGTACTTCCATATTTCTGTATTTTTTAAATTTATTTTTATTTACTTGCTTCTGTTGCTCTTGAAACTCTGACCTCGTTTCTTCTTCATGAATTTTTCTCTCGGGAATACTTGTCCATCATGTGAAGCGAGTGATGTTTTAACCCCCGGGCCGGGTCGGTGAACAATGGTGGAGCGCGCAACAAAGCATGTGTCATACGAGACAGGAGCATCCCCTTGCTATCACGTACACTCGACATGTGGACAGAGCGTGTGGGCTAGTTACGGGCGGCCATCTGGCGCCGCTCCCAGCCTACCTTCCCATCCATCAAGCCATGACAACCAACACTCACTACCTGCTGCTGGACGTTACCTACGTCCACAAACGAAATTATCTGTGCCTGCCTATGTGATGCGTAGAAAATCGCTACACAGCTTTGCTACTCCTATTAGCAAACTCCCTGTATGAATCAGTGGTAGAGTGTCGGTCTCCGAGTCGCAAGATCGCGGGTTCAAACCCGCCAGAGGTAGTCGGATTTGAAGGATACAAGAAGAGGCCTTTCGACATCCTATATTGTACGATGCCAACTTGGAAAAGGATCTCTTTTGACACATTTGGTGCCGACCCGACAATAGTAAGTCAGCCTTAGATCTCCAACAGAGGTCAATTTCTGGTAGAGTAAACCGGAACGTCGAAATTGTCACGCAGACAGCCTAAATGCCGTCAAATGAAAATGCCTGCACACGGTAGCAGGAGCCATACGATTATTATTATTATTATTATTATTATTATTATTATTATTATTATTATTATTATTATTATTATTATTATTATTATAGCAAAGTATATTTCTTCTTCTTCTCTGCAGTCACCTGTGTTTTTCTTGCAAAGAATTAAGTGATGAATTCTTTCCATGTCGCTAAGGAATAAAAAATATGATATATATCCCTACAGAGTATACAGTTATTCTAGAAAGAAGGAAAGACTCCCCCTTTCCTGCTAAATTCATCTTCATACGCAGTCCTCTGTAAATATCTATCTCCTGTGCCTGTGCATTTTCTTCCGCATGATAAATGTACCTCATTTCAATACAGTTTTCCATTCGTGATATACGAGTATAAACATTTCCTTGACCTATAGCAGGTGTCTTCAAATGGCGGACTCCGGTCCGGTCCCAGTGCCTTTTTCCCGGACCGGCTTTGTTTTTATACGCTGTCAAGAATAACAAAGAAAGAAAGAAAGAAAGAAAGAAAGAAAGAAAGAGAAAAGTTGCAATTAAAAAATATAAACTATTTAGAGAAGTATGTACGATTTATACATTCCCTGACCCAGAATAATTTGCTTGTTTCACAGATGGCAGTCCTGTATTTTGAAGATATGAAAGTGAACAGGTTTCCTATTTAGTTGAAAGATAGCAATGAGTGTTTACTTGGTTTATCTCTCTCTTTTTCTGTCCGGCTTCGTGGCTATATGGTTAGCGTGGTGGCCTTTGGTCACAGGGGTAACTGGTTCGATTCCCGGCAGGGAATTGGTTAATTCCGCTGGCACGGGGGCTGGGTATATGTGTCGTCGTCATTTCATCCTCGTCACGACGCAGGTCGCCTGCGGGTGTCAAATCAAAAGACCTGTATCTGGCGAGGCGAACTTGTCCTCTGACACCCCCGGCAGTAAAAGCCATACGTCATTTCGTTTCTTCTTTTTTCTTTTTATCTGCCTCAGAGTTAGTTGTTGCTTGTTCCGCACACAAATTAAGAAAATAGCGCGTGGATTATACATCAGTGTAAGTTGTACATTATTCCGGTGAACTTCTTCGTTATGAGTAGTCAACAGTCAACAACAGACGTAAAGTGGATCCGAAAAGCGTATCTTCAAACCTGTATGAAAATTGCAATTCTTAGTTTTGCCTGGACGTACAACGCAAAACTGTCATGTTTAATAAGAAATCAGACAGTTGCTTTGTTAAGAGTGAGAATTAAAAGTTGCACATCAATAGTAAACATTCCGGTTATGGCCAACGATTTCCAGTTGGCAGTAATGCCAGAAACCGTAAAGTTAAACAGACGAACGGTTCATTAGGGGCCAGTCAGCAATGCATGAAACGAATTACCATAAAGTAAGCGAAGGCAGCACAGGCGTTTCTATCCTAGATTTTAGGTAGGAAAAAGAAAAAAAGAAAGAATCATTTATCACGTCTGAAAGTTTGAGGGAGTATCTTGTTGAAACAGTCAGCAGTTTCTATCCAAGTGGTGCAAAAGTTATTCAAGCCGTGAAAATATGCCGCTGTCTACTGCAACAAATGTGTGCAGGGTAGGATTGTTGTCTATGAATGTTCGTACTAAACTCAAACAGGAAACATGTGTTGCTTATTTGTACTCTTTGGCTCTGTAGGAATCTTCTGATAGAATTCAATGCTCTGTTTATTTTTCTGATATCGTACGAGGTACATACAATATATTCATGGTATCTCCTGCTTCTACCTTGTTTTTACAGTGCACTGTGGGGAGTGTGGGTTGGCGACCACGGATCTCTTGCGCAGCATGGCATGACCTCTCTTGGTCAATTCTTGCTCTCTACGCTCCCTGACCCTATTAAATTTGCGAAGCGTAGGATGCCCTTCGTATTTTTAATCGTGCTCGACTTGTGGAAGAATTGCTCGGCTTCAAGGCTGTTGAACGCAGTCGTGTCGTGTAGAAGAGACATATCGGGCACAATACGCCATTTTGTCAGAGTATGATTTGAAATGAGAAAACTTGTTATCAGTGGCATCAGTTGATGCCCATAGCATGGTGGGAGATACAAGGGGCGTGGTACATCAACATTTGAAAATGAAATCCCAACACTAAGAAAGAGTTGTGCTAGATAAACGAAATACGGGAGGCGTATTTCATATCCGAAAGAAGATATCTATTCAAATTTGCACGCTAGTCAACGAAGAGTGGTGTTAGTAGCGTCACTATGATCTTTCAAAGCATGTTTGTTTTAAATATGCTCCGTACGCCTGCACTTCGTGAACGTTAGTCATTGTTCGGTGTTGACGTGAGGTAGATGTGAGTCAAACATGCCTTTAAGGAGACCAAAAAGTCAGTATTAGCAACTTACTGAGTATGAACGAGACCGTGTAATAGAGGTATGAGTTGGTGGATGTTCTTCCGGCAATATTGCAGAAAGACTTTACAGGGATGTATCTATTGTGCATCGGTGTTGGCAGCAATGATGACGGGAAGGCACTGCCTCAAGAAGACCAGCGGCCGGCCGCACACGGGCCACTATGGAGAAGGAAGACCGCCGTATTTGCCAAATAGCTGTGATGAACCGTGCTGCATCTGTAGCAGCCGTTAGAGCTTCAGTTGGCACCAGAGTAATACAGCGAACTGTAACAAATCGATCACTTAAGGGACAGCTCCGAGCCAGACGTCCTGTAGCGTTAATACCACCAACTCCGAATCACTGCCACCTGTGACTTCAGTGGTATTATTTATTCGTGTCAGAGGTATCAATATATGAAAGCAGGTCATGAAAATATCTACACTATATATACAATATTTACACAAGTTGTGATCTGTATTTGGTTACATTGATAGCATTGTTTCCAGCCAGTTCTGGTGTCAAGTTAGAACTCATTGAAGGGTGCAGTGAAGATCTGTTCTGTTCTCAGATGAGCCGTTTCTGTCTTGGTGCCAGTGATGACCGTAGGTTGATGAGGGTGAGGCAAGGGGAGCGCTTGGAACCAAGCTGTCTGCAGCGTCGATACACTGGACATACACCAGGGGTTATGATCTGGGGAGCGATTTCCTTTGACAGCAAGAGAACTCTAGTCCTTATTCCAAGAACTTCGACAGCAGATTTGTATGTCAGACTGGTGACTGAATCGGTTGTTCTGCCATTCATTCGCAGTATTTAAGGGGGTGTTTTCCATCAGGATAACGCTCGTACTCATACCTCTGCTGTCACCAAGCGTGTCGACCAGGTGACTTGGCCCGCGAGATCACCAGACCTTTCGCCCATTGCACGTTTGGAACATTATGAGACGGGAAATCCAGCGTCATCCAGTACCAGCATTAACCGTTGCTGATTTTACTGACCAAGTGCAACGGGCGTGGAACTCCATCCCACGGAATGACGTGGAGTGTGGCCTATGGCGTTCTGGGAAGGATACGGCCTGTTCGAGATCATCCCGTGACGTCTGCTCACAATGAAGAGGTTGTCTTAGACGCTACCGGCATAACCCTCACACTAACACACGGGCCATTGCTCAGGAGACGAACATTAGCCGGACGTCTGTTATGCGGATATAGCATACCTAGCAGTTTCACCCTACCATGTGCAGTTACACCAACAACTTGATGGTCTTGATTTCGAAGCCCGCGTGGCGTTCTATCAGTGGACCCTACAGCATGTGGACACTGATCCTGCCTTTTAGTGACCGTCTTATTTACGGACGAATCGCGGTTCCGCAACAATGGAATCGTTAATCGGCATAATATGCATTACTGTAGTGTAAATAATCCCCATTGGATACGACAGGCAGCTTTTCAGATATAGTGGGACGTGAACGTAACGTGTGGCACCTCATTGGTCCCCATTTCTTTGAGGGGCCTCTGACAGGAAAACGTTTGCGGTTTCTCCAAGATGAACTACCATTGTTGTTGGAACATGTGCCACTCCGTATTTCGGTCGACGTTGAGCGGGTTGAATAGCAGCATATAGTCAGAGATAAGTCTGCTGATGAGCCTGCGAATAGTATCAACGAAGTTGCGACGAACAAGCTGGAAAAGAGCGAGTTGCAGTCCTTAAAATTTTGAATAAATGCGATTATTATAACAATATATATATTGAACTTCTCAATTGGAAGTAATTAATTATAAGCTTAACTTACTATAAACACTCTGCGATCAACTAGTCACGTTAGTAGACACAGAACATTAACTTGTTGATTCTTTCACAGCGTGATAAACATTCACCATTATTGTTTTGTTTTAGTACAAAAGGAATCAAGAGTGTGTCATATACCCTGTCTGGGTTAAGCGAGCTCGTTTTGTCACTGATTAGGTTGAAAATCCACAGCCTGTTTAGAGTTATTTGACCGAGTTAGGAATGAAATGAATGAAGCCCCATCTAGCGGCGAGGAAAGGAATTGTGCCGGCTGCCGAAGCCTGTCGCGCTCCCCTTAAGCAATGATTAATGACTGACAGATGGAAAGAAGTGATATTGGAGTGTGTTGCTGGAATGGAAGTGACAGGGAAAACCGGAGAGCCCGGTGAAAAACCTGTCTCGCCTCCGCTTTGTCCAGCACAAATCTCACGTGGAGTGACCGCGGTTTGAACCATGGAACCCCGCGGTGAGAGGCCGGTGCGCTGCCGCCTGAGCCACGGAGGCTTACGGATTAGGTTGCTGAACTGAAATGTATTTCACTTGCTACATTCGAGGCTGGAATATACTATATTTTCTTCGTTAGCAGAGTAAGTCTGGGCTGTTCCGTACTGTAATTTCACCACCATGCAATGGGATCGTCATGAGAAAGGTGATCCTTTAATAAGCACGTAACCGAGCCCGATAGCTGCAGTCGCTTAAGTGCGGCCAGTATCCAGTAATCGGGAGATAGTGGGTTCGAACCCAACTGTCGGCAGCCCTGAAGATGGTTTTCCGTGGTTTCCCATTTTCACACCAGGCAAATGCTGGGGTTGTACCTTAAGGCCACGGGCGCTTCCTTCCACTTCCTAGGCCTTTCCTATCCCATCGTCGCCATAAGACCTATCTGAGTCGGTGCGACGTAAAGCAAATAGAAAAGGAAAAAGAAAGTAAGCATGTAAATGTCATATTTAGAAATAATACTGTTTAGCGACGTCGATGGTCGTCTGATATTTTTCCGTCATGAATTTGTCTTGGAAGGCATGTCTAAGCACTGTGTTTAGACTGTGAGCGATGTACTGATAATTGTGGTAGAGCTCAAGAGTTCTAATAACATTTGCTTCTGTATCGGTCACGAAGATATTCTTCATATGTTCAGGATATATACCCAGGTCCGACAGCTTCTCTTCTGTCGGTTTCCGTATGCACCTGTTTTGCCTTGTCAATAAACGTAGTAGTAACGAGGGCGCGATTTTTAAGCTTCTTGTCTTCATCAATAAAATGAACGGCAATACTAACGCAATGCGTTTCCTTGTACGCATTCTTCCACGTATCTACTGTACATACACAAGCACCATTATCTGCACCTCGAACGATTAAAGGTAACATTGTAGCTCGTATCATGGAGGCTTGCACTTAGATGTTTCGTGAACTGTTTGTGTGTGTTGGGGAAAGGGGGTGGGGATATCAGCAACGTTTATTCATCCATAATATGTACCAACTTTGACAAGTACTTGACGCAGATCTTGTAATTCATTTTCCGAAACAAACGTAAAGAGAGGAAGATCTCTTGCATTTATTTTGAGTATAATGTTGTATGGTACTGTATTTGATGGACACAATGCATTAGGTTACATTTTAGACATGTATGTTTTCATATGTGAGGTAATAGGATGCAAACGTCAATAAGGAAGCAACATTTACAGGACACGTATCCTACGTGTTGACTATTCGAAGCTGTTGCTGCTGCTACTACTACTACTACTACTACTACTACTACTACTACTACTACTACTACTACTACTACTACTACGAAGTGGTTTTCAGACACTACTTTTCATCCCTTATTTCATTTATAATCCGTATTCCTTCCTCTCATGTTTTGCTTTCACTGTGTCTTTTGACTCCCGTTCCTTGCTCGCACCAAATGGCACAGCGACTGCGAATGTCAATCAGTCGAACTGAATGTGGTGCGTTCGTTCAAACAGTCGAGCGCCAAGCGGTCAGACAGGTCACGCACCATAGCGGAGTAGGACTTAAAGTACACGACTACCTTCACTCGACCGGCCGTGATTGGGGAATGCAGACATTTAGTATTTGGTATTGACTATGGAGGTCATCAGTTCGAACAGGTTCTGCGTTAAACTACGTAGGTAACTGAAATCTTGTCACATGTTTCCTAGCCTCTCCTACCCCAGCTCCATACCATATGTCACCATTCCATTGGCCCTTTTCAGGACCAAATAAATCAGTTTTTGGAAGCTGTTAAGTATGAAACCTTGCCATATCGCAAACAACTGGCTGTAAAAAAGAAAAGAAAATACTTGCGTGGGATTCGAACCTCCTAACCCTTCAGCACTGTTCACTTTCAGATCTCCGACCGCGCCCTTGCCAAGTGAGCTCTTGCGAGGCTTGACATGCGTCGGACAGTTCCCAGCCAATCCAATACCTGTTTGTGATCTCTGTGTGCACCTTCTGTCGTAAGGTACATGTTCTTCGTATGCGTTCTAATTTTACGGGTTCGTTCGGGGTAATCATAATGAATTAATAGTGGTGCTCACGATTCCTGCTGTTTTCTAGCCCATAACCACACATCTCGTTTTATTACCCCGGTTTAGAGAGAGAGGGACCGACACATTTCAGAATTGTAGCAAACGCGGTGGGTTGTATAAAACTAGATCGCAAGGAGCGGGCGATCACGCGGTATAACACTATAAGTGATGAACTATATCCTGATATCGTAAAATTAGTTCATTGCTACAACTATAACCGGAAGAGAAGACCTTTCAGCAAACATTATATTGTAGCATATTTTATAATGGTTCTGCGTGTAATACGATGTAGTCGAATGTTAAATGAATGCCTGAAACCGTGAATCATAGATATCATGAAGGAGGTGAATTACGAGGTGAATGGCCATACACTCCCAAGTACGTCTTCTAAGAGCCAAGCGCGGTATGACTATCACTGCTGAAGTGGCGAGGTGCCAGTCACTCTTCAGGGCTGACAGCGCATGGATGTTTCGAATCCAGGCATAGCCTAAGTGCTTCCAGCTTCCTAGTACAAAGATAGGGCCTTAAGTAGTGCCACGGTCGTTCGTTTCCTATTTAATAGGCTTGCGGTGCGACGTTGAACTGCTATAATAAGTAGAATAGTCTTCATCAAATCTGTGTATAAATGAATATGTTTATGCTGATTATAAAAACAATAATAATGTTTATATTTTTAAAAGACCGAGCTCAATAGCTGCAGTCCTTAAGTGCGGCCAGTATCCAGTATTCGGGAGATAGTAGATTCGAACCCCACTATGGGCAGCCCTGAAAATGGTTTTCCGTGGTTTCCCATTTTCACACCAGGCAAATGCTGGGGCTGTACCTTGATTAAGGCCACGGCCGCTTCCTTCCCACTCCCAGCCCTTCGTTGTCCCATTGTAGCCATAAGACCTATCTGTGTCGGTGCGACGTAAAGCAACTAGAAAAAAAAATTTTTTTTTAGGAAACTGTTTTTGAATGGTGGTGCCGTCATTTGCAGGTGGGAACTAAGTTGACGTGTTCTTCACTTGTTTCGTTTTTAAATTATCGTTTCGTTTCAAACATCTTTGCAAAAAACGCACCCATTCCACATTAGCGTTACACATTCAATTGTATTGAAGATTTTATTCAATTCATTACTGGTAGTGTCTGTCCATGGAGTTCATTTGCATGCTTTTCACAGTGGCGCTGTGTCTAAGAGTGTCCATTGAGGCGTGGACATGCAGTGCTCATCATTGCGAACTCGAAATGGCAGGTTGGCACGCCCTTCCTCGAGGTTAACTACATAATGAAATAACTGAGTGAGTGAGGGAAAGCGGCTGATCGGCTGATTGCCCCATCGTCTGGCATTCATGGGAGCTGCTGTTAGCCCGGGGCTGGGGGCTGCACTTCAAACAACACTCATCAGGAACCGCTACACGCTAATTTGTGGTGGGGTTCACTGTGTTCAGCGGGTCACAGATGAATGTCATAAATGTGCATATCTTCGGTGAATAGTTTGCAGCTTTGTGATCTGATTTATCCAGACAGATGGGTTTTAGATAACAATAAAAAGGCATAATATTGGAAAATATCTTAACGCAGTGCCTTTAGTGCTCGAGCCGTGTGCATAAATAGTTCCCAAATTATTTTTTAATAGGGGATTGATTTCATGGCACGCCCGAGTACTTGTGCATATGTAATCTATTTAATAACTAACTATATTATCCAGCGCTTCCCCGGCACTTTATTCACTCTTTACTTGTAGGCTTTTCATTACCTGTTAATTATGTGTGAAGCGAATTTTTGTAATTTCATTATTGTGACGTTACTGATATTTTACAAATTATATTATAGTTTAAGAGTTATTGTTATGGAGGCTGAACTTGGACTTCAACGGCATACAAAGTGTCACGATTCATTCTGAACGACCCCGAAAACTGATGATTCGACACTAATATCGGTGTTCATGTCAACCCCTTCCCCACTGGTGCTAGGGATGTCTTATACCAGCACAGTGTCGTTTCCGAGATAATAATTCAAATGTGTACCAAGTTCGGTGGAGAGCTATACTGGAACATCCACACATACAGTACATCCATAATCTCGGTCATCTTGTACATTTTCCTTTTAACCCTTTCTTACCCTCCATGCCGGTGGGGGAAGAACATAGACTTAAACGGTAACCGGAGTGTCACTATTGGTCGTTTTCGATTATCTTTACGTGTTATATCCTTTCTATCTCATCACCAAAGGTTGTTTTTCCCCCACAGTATTTCTTTAAGATCGTAAGCCATATGTTTACCGAGTTTGGTTGAGAGCTATGCTGGAACATAGCACAAATACACCCATCATATCAGTCATTTTGGACAATTTCTTTTTCACTTATTCTCACCCCCCATGCCGCTGAACTTGGACTTGAGCGGTACCCGGATTGTCACTATTCATGTAAACGACCTCTAAAACTATGGATTCTACAATACTACAATATAGTTCCTGCCATGTAAGCGCATACACTAATGACGAACGCAATATTTTATTAATACGGTCTCATTTCGTCCAATTCATCTGTATATCATTCAATTAAGGATTTGTAAGAAGCAAGAAAAATCTACAAGAACTCCTCCGAAGAGGAAAGCAACGTTATTTCCTCTATAAAGATCAATTCAGTTGAAATGGAGGGAAATTTCGTTATCAAGCTAACCTAACCTTGTCTTATCACGACTTTGGTACGGTTTGCAGACTTACTTTATGTATTCTTATGACATGTGTACATGTAATTGCCTTGTGTGTGAATTATTTTTACAGCGTGGTTTCACTTAAAGTGAGCTGTTTTATTTACACTAGGTAAACACCGAATACGGCTGTAGTAATGCGTATATCAAAATAAAGGCAATATTATATAACATTAAATTGAGTGAGGGTGAGAGAGAGGGTTTATTTCTTTAATTCCTCAATGAACTTGAAAACTGAATTATGAATATATTGATTGATCATTTACATTGAGATTAGTTAGTTGATGGTTTTTGTTTCGTGATTTCAGTATGTACCACTAGTCACTTTGGCATCAGTGATGAGCCATTAAAATAAAGAGATAATATGGCGGCGATATTTGCTTTTTAGTGTATAGCCTGACGTGCCGAGTACTACGGTATAATATTTGTAGTTTTCGGTTATTTTTTACATGTCACACCCACCCCATCCCCGAAACCTAGGAGTGTCTTACCGTCTCAGTACCCTTTTGAAATAGTAAGTCTTGTGTGTACCAAGTTCGTTCGAAAACTCTGCTGGAACATACATACATGCATCGATAATCTCCTATTAACACTGAACTTGGACTTCAACGACATCCGGAATTTCACTGTTCATCTCAGTGACACAGAAAACTGTAGATTCGACACTATTTTCGATTATTTGTATATCTCTCTCCTGATAGTCATAAGTCTACCAAGCTTTTGTTAAAATCGGTCAAGCGGTTTAGGAGGAGATGTGGAACAAACCCGCATGCATACATAAATACATAGTGACTTTTTTATAGATAGATAATACCAACTGTAGTACCCGGCTCTGCTCGGGTACGTTTTCGAATGTTTAATTTTAGTATTTGTATTACGTGTATGAAGTGATTTATGTAGACTTCTGTATTATGACGTTGATTAATATTTTACGAACTCTTTGGTAGATTTAGAGTTATTGTTATGTATTTAGTTTGAGATTATTTAGTTTCGCGTTAAAACTTTTTCCTTGTGGAAGCCCAGATTGTTGGATGTAACAAGCAATGAGTTGCCTAGTTACATGAACCTCCTAGAAGGAAAGGTACTTCATAAAACATGGCGGCGTGTTCCCATCTTCCTACATACAGCATTCCTTATATTGCCGGGCTGCCATGATACAGAGTAAGTCGCTGTCGCCTGGCGACAATCTGTTCATCAAAGTCGATCCAATCTCGGTGCGGCTTTGTAATTAAATTAATGATATAAAATTACTCATCCTAAAAACTCCCTATCGGATTTCGTACAGACCACTTCCTAAGCCCTGTCAGGAGTAATAAGGACAAACTATGAAATTTTCAGTGAAATCAGTCCGGTAGTTTTTGAGTTCATTCGAGATAAAGAAACATAATTTCGGTACAAGGAAAGTGGATGAGGGCCGATTACTTTCGAAGAATGAAAGTGTCGATAAAAATAAGGGAAGGGTTACGAAGAGCTTGAACATAGAAGGCTCGCTAGGTTTCGCAAACATAATACCCATGGGGTCGGAAAAAATCAAAAGTTGCCCAGGGGAGGTCAGATACGAAAGACGAAAGCTAGGAGACTGGCACAAGTAATTGAAAGCAATGCCAGACTCAGCTAGCGTAGTGTATGAAGACGAACACACAGAATCAGCCAGCTAGGGGAATTTATTGTATGCGGTGCAAATCCCCAACTCGGCCGGGAGTCGCAAAATGGGACCTTCTAAGTTAGAAGGAGACGATCATCAAATTATACTTCCCTTTGAAAACGTTCACTACCCCCTTCTAGAGGGCAGGGTAGGGAGAGGGAAGGATAAGTCCTCTTGATTGCTGCTAGGTGTGAATCGATGTTATTTTTAAATAAAAGTAAATTTGTATCTATGTTTGTGAGTTTGTTCCGCCGTAACTTGGAAACAGTTGTTGATCTTTCAGTGAAATTTGGTGGACGTATAGACAAATTCTTACCTTAAATATTAGGCTGTATACATCCTGTGACAATCAAGTTCGGTAATGAAGTCAGAACGGTCGATCCGGCAACACTGGCGACACACAACGATGCACCTGCGTAGCAGCAGGTTTTGACCACCTTCTCCCAACGTTGTTGAGTTGAGCATCGTGTGTGTGCCGTGTAAAACCTGTTTGACCCAGTGCGTGTTTAGTGCGTTGGTTCTGAACTGCGAACTGGAACATGAACGACCAAAAGATCAAGGTGCAGTTTTGTTTTAAGCTTGGCAAGACATCGAAAGAAACGCATGCGATGCTGGTACGTGTTTATTAAGATCAAGCACTGTCCTTGAAATGTGTGTACGAGTGGTTCGCCCGTTTTCGAGGAGGCCGGGAAAGTGTTTCTGACAACCCCCGTAGCGGAAGAACGGCGACCGCCGTCAGTGACGAAAACATTGAGAAGGTGAGGACATCAATCACGAACGATCGACGATTAACGGTGCGCATGATAGCGAATGAACTGCAGATTAACCGTGAATTCGTGCGACAAATCGTTACCCAGAAGTTAGAGAAGAGAAAAACGTGTTCTCGTCTTGTGCCATATCACTTGACGGTCGATCAGAAGCAGGCACGTTTAGAGGCTTCACAGGATTTTGTCGAAACGGCGGATGCGGCACCAAATTTCTTGAACTATATTGTCACTGAGGATGAAACCTGGGGTCTCAGGTACGACCCTGAAACGAAACGGCAAAGCATGGAATGGCGTTCTCCGGGATCCCTTCGTCCGAAAAAGATCAGAGCCGAAAAGTCATGCATCAAAACGTTGCTCATCACCTTTTTCGATAGCCGAGGCATTATCCACAAGGAATTTCTACCTGAGGGAACGACGTTGAATGCTGCACAGTACATTGACATTTTGACCCGTTTCATGAAACGTCCACGCAGGGTACGACTCGAGTACGCACAACAAAGTTAATGGATTTTTGTCCATGACAACGCTCGCCCACACGCAGCCAATATCGTCAAACAGTTCATGGAAGAAAAAGGGGTGTCGCAACTTGAACATCCCCCATACTCGCCAGATCTCAATCCTCCAGACTTTCTCCTATTCTCACGACTCAAACTTGCTTTGAAAGGAAAGAGATCCAACAAAACGTGACGGGACTTTTGAACACTATCCCAAAGGAAGCCTTCTTCCAAAGTTTCCAGGACATGTATCGCCGTTCTCAGTAGTGCATAGTTATGGGAGGGGACTATTTCGAAGGACAGTAAGGTCACTGTCGTGCATTGTTCATCTATGCTGATAATACAGGACTTTTCACCGAACTTTATTGTCACAGGTTGTATATAAAGATAACCCATATAAATAGATGGATAATATGTATTACATGTAGGACTCTGCCGTCTCTGGATGTTTCCATTCTACGGTAGATTGCTTCATATTCTTGTCACAGTACTTACGTTAACCATCACAACCAATGAGATGGGTGTCCCTGTCAATAAACATTACAGATTAAAATTCTCGCCAGGTGGCCATGATTGTTAAAGCGTTACGTTGTTGTGGTCTTACACCGTGGTTATCCGGTTCGAGTGCCGTTGGTGAAAAACAATCTCCATCAGAATGATGATCGTCAGGGTGAGAGAGATCGTGGTATGCAATTTATAATCACTAGATTGCGTGCCAAAGATCTGGGTTTAAATTCCAAACCTCTTCGCAGTGTTCATACGTTGTGTAGTGGAGGCATATGATGCTTTTGATGGTGATGTGTCCGTCGGATGGAAAAGTTAAGCCTTGATCAGACCGTTTGGTATTATTCGACATGAGTATACTATGTGCTGACACCGGATTTCGCCCTCTCCCTATCTCATTATCGTCATGAGACACTCAGACGCGCAGATCGCCCGTGGATGTCATTAATAAAGACCTGCAGCAGGCCGTTCCGGAGACCACACGATATCGCCTCACAGGTTAAAGGTAATGTTTGGGTATGTGGCTGCTAAATAAATACTGTGTATGTATAAGATCATATTTTGAACATTTTAATAGTTTTATTTCATTAAGGTCTTTGTCATGGTTTCCTACTGAACCTGACGGTATTTAGTTTGCAAGTCCTAAGTAGACCGTTTTTTCCCCCCGTGTTTCATGGCCTCTGACTGACTTACCGGATATCCTCTTTCTTAAGGACGTCAGACGTCTTCCTCTTACTCCTTCAATATATTAGGTTACAGTACAAGGGTTTCGTAACTCACTTTTACGCCTTAAACAGTCATGTCCATCTTGCACAGCGGTTTACATAATACACCGAGCGACTTGGCTACGCAGTTCGGTTCATGTAGCTTGCATTGGTTCCATGTTTCGAATTTCACTATCCCTGGAGATGGTTTTCCAGTTTCTCACCAAGAAAATGCTGAGGCTATAACTTAATTTCTGAGCATTGCCGAAAACCTAACGACGTTAAAACACTAACAAAAACTAACAAACCCGTTTTACGTAAATTATTTGTAAAGATCCCTTCTACTCTACTTGTATGATGTCTTTCGGAACTAGTTGGAATATCTGTTCCAGCTCAGCCACAAATTTAGGACTAGCTTGAGGGCATGGCATGAGGTGTAGGCCTATACAGGTTAGGGACGCTGATGAAAGGAGTGGGTTAAATCTCATTCTCAGCCTTCACAGTCGTGATTTTTAGGGTTTCGTACTTCACATGGTGGATGCTGAACGAACGATTTATACACTTTGCTTTACAGGAGTGAAAGCTGGGTGGACTTTGAAGATCTTATTCATAAGTTAGAAGTAATCGACATGAAAGTAGCGAAAATTATCGCTGGTACAAACAGGTGGAGATAATGACAGGAGGGTACTCGGAATGAGAAGATAAAGACTAATTTAGGATTGATGAATTTGTACGCATAAAACGGCTTCGGTGGTGGGGTCATGTGAGGAGAATGGGAGGAGTATGGGTTACTTAGGAAGATAATGCAGTCGGTCTTCAAGGGTAAGAAAAGTAAAGGGAGACGATGGTTATACTCGGTTTCTCATCATTTAAAGGTAAGAGGTATAGAACTAAACGAGGCCACAGAACTAGTTACAAATAAAGGATTGTGGTGGCATTTAGTAAATTCACAGAGGCTTGCAGACTGAACGCTGAAAGGCATAAGTCTATGATGAAGATGCACATATGCTACTGTTCATTATTTAAAGGTTTCTAACAGTTCTATCCGGTTTTTTGCTTGAGCATTGTGAATGATCGTTCTGCTGTAGGAGTGTGAGAGAACCTTTGCCGTGGTTGACCTGGTTTGAAAGGTGACCTCTAAGTGGATGTAAGTAGTAATGAGGTGCGGGGGGTCGAATGAGATCGCGTTGAGTGGCAAGGGTTGATGTAGCCCAAAGGCGGCGCGTGTCCTGTAAGCGATACAGCGGTGTTCAGGACCCTTTCACACACGTGACCTCATTCTCTGCGTTGTAGAGAACGATACTCACTCTGGCGCGATATCCTAGTCGCCGTGTTACTCATACTTGAGTTGAGAAACAAGGGTATCATTATTATTCGTCTTGACAGACAGGGTTTGAATCCGCCTGTGCGACCGGGTGATTTGGCCGTGCGGTTAGGGGCACGCATCTGTGAGCTTGGGTTCGAATCCCACTGTCGACATCGTTAAGATGGTTTCCATGGTTTCCCATTTTCACACCAGGATGTACCTTAATTACGGCCACGGCCGCTTCATTTCCACTCCTAGGCCTTACCCATCCTATCGTTGCCATAAGATCTTTCTGTGACGGTGCGACGTAAAGCAAATCATAAGAAAAAAAAAATCAGTCTGTATAGTGCATTGGCAGATAAGATGAATTTGCAACAAAGGTGTTATCTGCAGGAATATAACGAGATGCCGGTCTGAGTGGCTCAGACGGTTGAGGGACTGGCCTTCTGACCCTAACTTGGCAAGTTCGATCCAGGCTCATTCCGGTGGTATTTGAAGGTGCTCAGATACGTCAGCCTCGTGTCGGTAAATTTGCTGGTAAGTAAAAGAACTCCTGTGGGACTAAATTTCGGCATCTTGGCGTCTCCGAAAACCGTAATAGTAGTATTACTGCTATGTGAAATAAATAGTAATAAAATTGCAAAGATATAAAACAGATCAAATATATCCATACCCTGTACAGAGAAAACTTTTAGGCCGCGGTCTCGGAATATGTCGCCTGGCTTCATCAGAATAACACAGTTACGTGCTGTTGATCGTACTGTCTGTGGTCAAATGCATTATGGAAGATGTTTCAGTGTCCTATTCTAGGGAATTTATATTTTTATTTTTTTAAAGTGATAAAATGAAATTGATATTCTTATACCGGACTCGTTATTGGAGCCACGAGCACGGTTTTGGGTTATTTACTTTGCTAATATTATTTAACAGAAACAGTGTTGGCCAGAGGTCGTTTTACAAGTAGAGCCGCGTGGTCGTGGTAAATGAGTTTCTTGCTTGCCAAGAATTGATATTAGAATGGGCCAAATTGTGTTGGAACCGCATGTTATTCAACAAAGTTAATCGATCGAGTGGCTGTGTGGTTTGGGTGATGTAGCTGTCAGCTTGCATTCAGGAGATAGTGGGTTCGAACCCCACTGAAGGCAGTTCTGAAAATGGTTTTCCGTGGTTCCCATTTTCACACTAGGCAAATGCTGGAAACAGTCCCTGTACCGTAATTAAGGCCACGGCCGCTTCCTTCCCAGTCTTAGCTTTTTTCTATCCTATTGTCGCCGTAAGACCTATCCGTGTTGGTGCGAGGTAAAGCAAATAAAAATGATGATGTTGACTTCTATAAGTTGAGTGAAAAATGAATGTTGATAAAAGATAACCATTTCTTGTGGGTCTGAAATTTCGCTTTGTTAGTCAACTTTTAATGAATAAAATTCATTTAACTCGCTTTATAAACTAAATCTCCTTACTAAGTGTCATTGGGTTTATACCGGAGAAAACGGGGAGCTCACCTTCAAATAGAATGAGATAGGCCTACTTCGAGGTAAATTTTAAGAGCGCCCTAGTTATTAAATTGCAATTATTCGGACACAGATCGAAGAGACCGTCTTTAGTAGAAATAGCTTCCCTGTAGTTAAAGTACACTGGACTTGGCAGTGTAGACTAATGTGAAGGGATATCATACTCCAACAGGTTTCTTTGAGCTGAAGAAATAATAATAATAATAACTTCTGAAAAATTTAGGCCCAAATTCACTCAGAGAAATTACACAAATAATCCAAAACATTTGGCAAACCGAAAAGCTCCCGGATGACTGGAAGATTGCTCTAATCCATCCACTACATAAAAAAGGCAGCAAGTTAGACGTAAACAATTACAGAGGAATCTCACTTGTATCAGTCACATACAAAATACTATCAGCCTGTCTCTTGCATAGAACACAACAACAATTAGAACCCAAATTATCAGAATTTCAAGCAGGATTCAGACCAAACAGGTCATGCCCAGAACAAATTTTCAACCTCAAAACCATACTTAAACTACGAGCCCTCAGACAAAAGCCTACAGTATGCACATTTGTAGATTTCAAAAAGGCATATGATTCGATAGACAGACCCTCCCTATTCCAAATTCTAGAAGAGAGAGGACTAGATCCCAAAACCCTAGAACTCATAAGACAAACACTAACGGGCACAAAATCTAAAGTGAAATTTATGGGAGAAATTTCAGAACCCTTCGACATTCAGACAGGTGTGAGACAAGGTGATGGACTCTCTCCAATTCTGTTCAACGTCGTCCTAGACAAGGTTATGGAAGAATGGGAGAAGGAACTCAAGAAACATGAATCTTGGAAACCGATCCGATTGGGCTTTCCCAAAAACAACCTCTACGTACCATACCTTGCATTTGCGGATGATCTGGCGATTTTAACAGAGGATGAGGAGACTGCCATCAAGCAGCTTGAGATACTTAAGGAATCTGCAGAAAAAGTGGGACTACAGATTTCATTTGAGAAAACTAAATTCTTCTGTTCAAAGACAGATATCACGAGCCTGAGAACAAAATACGGTAAAATCGACCGGGTCTCGTACTTTAAATACCTCGGAGAATTCATCGAACCGACAGGCCTTGAGATCTCACAGCAAAACCGTCTCCAAAAAGTCAAGAAGGCATTAGGGTTAGTTCAAGACATCTACAACAAAAAATGCATGTCAAGACAGACAAAAATTCGGCATTACAACACAGTCATAAAACCAACAGTCCTTTACGCAAGTGAAACATTGTCACTTAACAGTAAACAAGAATTAGAAGAAATAAAAAAGCAAGAGAGGAAGATCATCAGGAAAATCCTAGGAGCAAGATATACCCAAGATGGTTACAGGCTACAATCAATCAAAACAACAGAAAAAGTTTCAAACATGGAAATTGACATTAAGAAAAGACGAATGAAATTCTTTGGACACCTCACAAGATTACCAGAAAATCGACTGTCAAAAAGAATATTAAATTATGTTAGCTCACTTAAGAATTCAACACCTTGGCTGGATGAACTTCGAAAGGACCTCAAAAACGCAAACATATGTGCAACAGACATTTTAGAAAGAGACACCTTCAGACACAAAGTCAACAAGTGGGAAGTTACATCAGAGCAACCAAAGCAAAAACAGTGCAGACCGAAATGGTCGGAAGAACGTAAACAAGCCTTCTCAGAGAGAATGAAAGCCTATTGGAAGAACAAGAAGAACCCAAAGAAAGCTTGATTGAGTTGTTTGCTTAACGTCTTCCATTATTGGGAGAATACGCTAATAATAATAATAATAATAATAATAATAATAATAATAATAATAATAATAATAATAATAAACATGTTTAACGTTCCTTCAACTGTTATATATTTTAGAGACAGTAGTGTGCAGGAATTTTACTGTAAACTTGAACGTGCTAGTAAGACTACTGATATTTGCTCTTAAATGACAGTTAGCTGCGCCGGAATTCCAGTCCATGGCCTTAAATATAGAAGGCGAGTGCGTAATCAACTACGCTACGCAGTTTGTCCAAAAATGTACTAACAACACGCTAGAAAGGATAGAAGAGATTTTCCAGAAAAAAAAAGATCGAGAGCTTATTACAAAGCTTTCGGCAGATATCTTCAAATATATGAACCCCGACCATTAATGCTGAGAAATAAATCAGGAATGTTAGCCAATAGTTACCAAGAAAATGCCGAGATCCTCGCAGAGACATTTAACAAACTTCTAAATTGCAGTGACTCACTAGAAGCATTTCAAGTTAACACCGAAACACCTGTTTTAATAGATCCTCGTAACATCAACGAAGTAGAACTCGTAATAAAAGAATTAAAAAGTTACAAGGCATGTGCTGAAGACCTATTCTTTGCAGAAATCTGGAAAAACACCGGAAAATCTGCGATAATAAATCTCCATCAGCATCTAGTAGCAATGTGTATCCCAGAGAAATTCCGGAGCACTGGACGACAGGAATAATCCATCCATTATTTTAAAAAAAAGATAAAACCAACCCAGATAATTGCAGAGGAATAACCGTTCTGAACTGCACGTACAAAATTTTCTCTCGCATAATTTACAACACGATTAAAAACATACAAAAAACTCCTCAGACCAATTTCTCAGCCTGAAACTAATAATGGAATATTGCAAGTGCAAAAATAAACAGCTCTCTTTCTTATTCACAGATTTCAAAAAAAAAAAAAAAAAAAAAGCATATGATACTATCCAGAGACCCACACTTCTAAGAATCCTCAAATAATACGGTCTTCATCCCAAATTAATAAAAATCATCAAACTAACTTAAACCGACACAAATTCGAAGGTGAAGTTCAGGGAAAAGTGTAAAAATCTTTTACAGTAAAAGCTGGCCTCAGGCAATGTGACGGATTACCTCCACTGCTTTTCAATATGGCTTTCGATTACATCATGAAATTTGACAAAAGAAAAAAACCACCTACAATCAAAATTGGAGTAAAACCCCAATAAGAACGAACTACCTGGGATTTGCAGACGATTTAGCTCTCTTAGTCCTTGACTCGGAAGACATTCGAGCTCAAATCACCAGTCTCCAAAACATCGCCCTAAAATACAATTATTAATACCCTTTGAGAAAACTATGATCATGTTCATGAAAACCCTGAGCATAAATAAAGTACTCATAAATGCTAAGAAAGAAATTAACATAGGTTTACAATTTAAATAACTTAAAAGATCATCCCACATATTCTTAAACGAGAAAGAAACGTGGATAAATAGAACTATCAAAATGAAAAAAAAGCCCAATTTCTAACTAGGTCAACGTATAATGAGAAATTCTTGTCTCCTGGAAGCCACTTACGCTTGTGAAACTCTGTTCCAAATTAAAAACGAAAGAAAAACTGATCATTTCCGCAGAACTGAAAGAAGAATTATGAATGTACCAGAGGTACACCCGCCTCGTGCATTTAAAACTAGTGCCTTGTAGAAGGCCATCTATAACAGGAAATCTGAAACTCATTTCGGAAATAGTTGAAACATTTCTCGCCAGATGTCGCTACTGTCAACTCATGTTGCGCCCTCTGGGGTGAAGATGAACTATTAATTTTCAAAGTAATTTTGTGTATCAAGGTTTCCTAAACTGAATTGTTTATACTTTGTTTTTGGTGTTGGAAAGTTATCAACACTTATATCTCTTCTCGCCAACTTAATATGTTAACCAATAAAAATATTTGTACATTTGTTTTCATGCATTTCCTGGCCAATCACAGTTGGAATTGGTAATTTTATAGAGCTTAAAAGGCTGATTTTAACGTTGCTGCCTATATTTCGTACTTTATGTTTTAATAAAATCTAAGATGGTGCCTGTTTTGTACAATGAAATACAGAATTCACAGCTTTAAAATGCGATTGTGTTCTTCGAAATGTTTGAAACGCGTGCAAAAATCAATAATGGCATGTGAACATTGTACGACGGAAACTGTCTTATAAGGGTAGGCATCAGCTATGCGGTTACCGATGTTGTTCGAAATTTAGGAGGTTGGTCTGCTTCAAAAAAATAGACGAATTTGTGTCCGAAGATTAGGGCCATTGCCCCTTATTTTTAGAGAAAATGACCCTTCAAATTTAAACAGCCTGTGTGTCTTTGGCAATTTACATGTGAGTACCTGTAGCACCGTTAGTCTAATGTTCAGCGTCTCTGACATCCACGCAGTGTAATTGTTTGCAACAGTCCAGTTCAACTTGTCGAAAGTGTATTACGTCCCCGTCACATCTGTTGGTGTTCAACGCTCGTTCACACTTATAAAATGACTTAAGACAAACAAGCGCCATGGTTTTCTTTTGGAAAGAGAAGATTATAGTAATTTATTGCGAAGCCAGCTATGGTGTGAAAGTTTGAAACAATTCGTTGCGTCAATTTTTGTGGAGTAAATACATTAAGACTTACATACAGTATATAATTTTAAGTGGCAGTACCTTTGAGAGAGTTTAATTTCTTTTATAAACACAGTTTGGACACTCACATACTATTTCCTATAGTCTGCAACTATGTATATGTTTAGGTCTAATATTGGTTTATTTGCCTCTGCCAATAAATTAGCCGATTTGTTAACAGTTTTTGTATGTCATGTTTTCCTATCCTATACAGTTCTGTACTAGTTAATGTTTGATAAAGCCTAAATGAGGTACTGTAAGAGCTTATTTTTAGGTGCCTAAAATATACTTAAAACCCAAAACACGGGGTATGGTAATACTATGATCTTAATTGTGCCCGGTTCATCTAATATTTGGCGTATTACAGCACACTGTTGGCACTACATAAATAACGTATACTTTTAAAGTATTGAATGATGTACATACGGGCTGTTGAAGGTGTGGTCTAGAGTGATATGATGAGAGTGTAACCGGCAGATGGGCCGTGTCCATCACTCTGATAACTGGTGATGATGTTCCAGCCAGTAGATAACCTGGAGAGCGAGAAGAGCCAAGCTGTCGCGACACGGCTGATGTAGAGAGCGCCAGCCGGCCCTGCACGCCTCATTCCGCCCCGCACCTAGAATTAGTCATCTTCATATAACAATACAAATTGTTTTAGATATATTCATTTTCACAAAAGTTGCCTTAATAGATATCAGGTTGCCAGGATATATCTGAATGTTTTCATTGGCGAAAATGAAGCGAGTTTTATGCGCTAGAGGAGAAAAATATTATTCATCAAAGTATTCTCCTGGAAATTTAAAAATATCTGCGCAGTTTGAACATGAAAAAAACCTGTATCCTTAGACAGTGTTGAAATCAACTTATGATACTGTATATTTAAAGAATTCTACAGAGATGGAAATATATAAATGTTCGATAGCGCTAATGTCCAGTTGATATGGTGGGTATGATTAGACATCTCAGTCTAATTCTTGTAAGTTTGTGATGTGACCGCAGTAATACAGGTTCGCCAGTCCCATTTCAGCTTCTCAAAATTGTCATATTCTAATGAATAGTTTAACGTAATCTCTTTAGCTGGCTGTACTATAATCCTGGATTTATCATCTGGGTGTGTCGAGCCCTTGGTCAAGAATGCCTAGGAAATTATTCTTTGCATGACTGTTCCATAAAGTACATGTAGTAATTGACTTATCAGTAGCACTCGCTCCTTACATTTCAACTCAAATATAAACCGATGAACCAATGCATTATGACCACCCCGACCCGAAAAAATTCATTACTACTGGAGCGGAGAGAGTAACACATGACATGCAGGTTGCATCGTGTATATATATGGCAGGTCTACAAGTTTGTTGTAAGTAGTGCCTCCGGCGTCAGAATATGAATAGGGGCCGATCTCTCCGCGTTTGATAGAGGGAGAATTGTGATGGCACGGCACCTTGATACCAGCAGTTCTGAGAAGAGGCAGCTTGTGGGCTGCTCTCGTGCCGCTGTTGTAAGCACATATCGAAAATGATGCAATGATAGGCAAACAACAACGCGTCGTCCAACCGTGTGTCAGTAGCGTAGCGGCTCTTTGATGTCAGAGGCCAACGGAAGCTGTTGCGCATTGTTCGACACTACCTCGAGGTCACAGTTTGAGAAATCGGCAACAGGTACAACAGTGGTGATCAAGCCAAGTTTCCCTGCTCACGGTTCATGGAACGTTACTGCGCATGGGACTACCCAGTCGTACCCCAATGCTGACTGCTCTCCACCGAAAGTAGCGCATGAAGTTGGCGGAAAACCATCGCCACTGGACTGTGGATGATTGAAGAGTGCTCGCCTGGTTTCGGATGAATCCAGATTCCTGGTTCCATCACGTCGGTTACCGAGCGTAATTTCCATCGGAGGCTATGGCACGTGGTTGCACGATCGGGTGGAGACAGGCTGGTGGAGGTGTGATGATCTGAGCGATGTTCTCATGGAACTCACTGGGGCTCATTATTTCGGTACATTAGTCCCTAACAGGTACCCGGCATCTGGACGTTATTGGAAACTAAATCCATCCGTTCATGTCAACAGCGTTCCCTGATGGTGACAGCCATTTCCAACAGGACACTGCGCTATGTCACACTGCCAGGATTGTGAAGGAATTGTTCGAGGAACATGCTGGTGAATTTGCTTTAATGTCTTAGCCCCCAAATAGCCCCGATATGAACCCCATTGAACATTTCTGGTTCGACTTGGTTTAGCGCGTTCGTGCTACATCACCGCCCAGCATCTGTACGCCAACTAAAAGACCTGTTGTTGCGCTTGTGGTATCTCATACCCCAAATCCCGCCAGAGGGGGCGCATAGGCCGATAATAGAGACATCTAAAGGTTAAAGACCCAAGTATCTTGAAGTACATTAATTCAGGATTCACAGCACAGATGATGGCCTTCTAGAAGGCGCGCAGTTCAACGGGACAGAGGAGGAGTACCCCCGGTACAATTGTTGTTGTTATTATTATTATTATTATTATTATTATTATTATTATTATTATTATTATTATTGATGATATGGATTGCGATTATCTCAATTTTCTAATTACAGTATCGATGAACCTGCCATCATAGTCCCCACTTTATTGAACTGAAATACCTATTGTATAAGAGATTTTTTATTATTTTGCTTAAATTAACTTAGAATATATTTCTTGTATATCTTTACAGTAAATACTTCCATTGTATACAGTTTCTCGTCCTTCCATTATCAATGGTGAATTTAATGATGATCAATGTTTTAAGGGACCAAACATCTTTGTCCTCGACCCTTCATTCGTGGATCTGTGATTTCCATTTGGTTAATGGTGACTGATGAGTAAATTGTTTCTCTACTCAGAATGAAGATATGGGAACTAGGGTCCCTTTTGAGTTCGTTCCGGTTGTCTTTATTTATTTATTTATTTATTTATTTATTTATTTATTTATTTATTTATTTATTTATTTATTTATTTATTTATTTAACTGTGTATATCACCAGAAAATTCAACTGATGCTGGAAGGAATTTTCTAAAGTTTTTTTAACGGTGTTAAACGTAGCCCATGCCATTAAATTGTCTAAGGTCTGTGTATATGTAGCTCTGTCTCTCTTAAAATATGGCGGTTGTCAATAAGGGATCCATTAGTTCTGATGAGTGTTCCTCTCCCGAAGTTCAATTTTCTTGATCAAATTCTTTGTAAACTAATTTTTACTGACAAATTGAAGTTAATTTGATAAGTTTTTGTTTATAGTGCCTTGATTTTGCTTATAGTTTGAAGTTCATATAGGAAACGTTGGTGATGTACCGTTCGTGATTCCTACTTTTATTAGAAAATCGATGTGTTGAGTTGTTGAAGGGACATCGGAATGGATTATAGCAGTGTAGTTGGCATATCATGCTCATTTAATTGAAGAAAACATCTTCCAATATGAATAATATTTATTATTATATATTTTTTGCTGGTGGCTTTACGTCGCATCGACACAGATAGGTCTTTTGGTGACGATAGGATAGGCCTAGGAGTGGCAAGGAAGCGGCCGTGGCCTTAATTAACGTACATCCCTAGCATTTCCCCGGTGTGAAAATAGGAAACCACGGAAAAATATCTTTAGGGCTGCTGACAGTGGGAATCGAACCCACTATCTACCGAATGCCGGCTCACAGCCGCGCGGCCCTAATTATTATTATTATTATTATTATTATTATTATTATTATTATTCCCAATAGAAGTTAATAAATAACTGGCCAGCAATACAATTAAATAACAATTAATAGTACCGTGACAAGGCGATATTTGTGTTGCTTGAATTTGGAACTCCGGTTAATATGCTAGCCATGCTGAAGTGTAGTTTTTTTTTTTTTTTTTTTTTTTTTTTTACCAGTTTGTTACTCTTGCATTCGCTGTCGACATTGATATGAAATGAAAATCCACAGCCCGTTTCCAGTCATTCGACCGGGTCAGGACTGGACTGAGTGAAGCCTCCATCTAGCGGCGATGATGAAAATTGTGCCGGCTGCCGAAGCCTGTCTCACTCCTTTGGGGCAATGATTAATGGTTGACAGATGAAATGAAATTATATTGGAGAGTGTTGCTCGACGCTGCCGCCTGAGCCACGGAGGCTTCTCTATCGACATCGATATATTTTTAATATTTTTCTTAAATAATTATTAACAGTTCAAAACAGAACATCGGGCAATACTGACTATGAATCTAGCATACAGCCTATAAAATGAACTAAATCACGTTTCTTGTGAAAAGATATTGTTGTTTCGGGAGTTTAAATTGATTTCTAAAATTATTAATTTCGTGTGGCTATTTCTAGCCGTGTGCAGCCCTTGTAAGGCAGACCCTCCGATGAGGGTGGGCGGCATCTGCCATGTGTAGGTAACTGCGTGTTATTGTGGTGGAGGATAGTGTTATGTGTGGTGTGTGAGTTGCAGGGATGTTGGGGACAGCACAAGCACCCAGCCCCGGGCCATTGGAATTAACCAATTAAGGTTAAAATCCCCGACCCGGCCGGGAATCGAACCCGGGACCCTCTGAACCGAAGGCCAGTACGCTGACCATTCAGCCAACGAGTCGGACATTTCTAAAATTGTAACTCCGTGATTGTCAATCTAGATTTATTGAATATATCCTGTTGTTCCTTATGCATATTGTAATTATATTAATTTAGTTTTGTAGTTTTATGAAATTTGTGACCATTGACCACAGATCGCATAGTCTTTGCAGATCTTTAACCTACAGGAAGACCACGACTTCTCAGAAATTCTCTACATGTTGTGTGAGATTTTTTGTTGTGTATTCGTAATCGGGCGATGCTTGGGTTTTAAGGACGACACCTTTTCAACATTGACCAGAATGTAAAAAAAAAAAAAAAAAAAAAAAAAAAAAAAAGGGGTGTCGGACGATAACATTCGAAACCACCGTCTCGTGAATCCATTCATAGTGGCCTGCTGGGCATTACTGCTTATGTCGTTATCACCTCCCTCTCTTACGGATATTTGGTATTTTCAGGTCTGTATCATGCTATAAATTTGTCATAATTGGAGGGATCAGTAAATACATAAGTTTTTTTGGAAATACACTGGCATGCTAAAATTCAAGGGATACCATTATTTGAAGGTAATAGTCGGAGGCGTCATCGTACCGTAACGTCTTGGAAGTACCCAGACCTGTGTCAGATGTGACCTGACATCTCGAGAGTGTAAACTCCGCATGTGCTGGTCGTTGCAAGGCGACGTGAATTAACGGCTTTCAAACGTGAACAGTGCAGTGGCCGACCACGGATGCCTAATGGCGTATGGTAACAGACAACCCACGCTGGCTCAAATGACATTCATATTCAAGGCAGGGGGTACCAGACGTATATCCAGCAGTTCAGTGCAGCGTCAGAGGGATACGGGGACAGAAGACCTACCAGAGTGCCCATGTTGACACCACGACTCCGAGCACAGCGTCTCACCTAGGCGTGTGACGTTGCTAGCTTGGTCAGACGAGTCATTGTTCCGGTTGTTTCGAGATGTTGGTAGAATTCGGATATGGCGCAGGCCCCATATAGCTATGGATCCTAGCCTAGTTGTCAACAAGGCATACAGGCTGGTAGTAGCTCCATAATGGTGTGGGGTTTGTTCTAGTGGCATGGGCTGGATCCAACAAGGCATACAGGCTGGTAGTAGCTCCATAATGGTGTGGGGTTTGTTCTACTGGCATGGGCTGGATCCACTGGTTCACCTCAATCAGTCGATGACCAGTGACTGCTACGTTGAACTCCTTGGTGACCACTTGCAGTCCTTCATGGACTTCACGTAGGCTACTCCCTACAAGGATGAGATATTCCAGCAGGATAATACATCGTGTCATCTAGTTCAGGTTGTCCAGAATTGGTTCGAGCAGCATTCTGGAGAGTTTCGACGACTGAGGTAGCCACCTCGTTCGCCTGATACGAACCCCGTCAATTATTTACAGGATGTGGTGGTGAGGTCCATTCATATCCAAGACCTTGGAGCTGCAAATGGCAGGAAGCTGTGGGTAGCTATCCGAACGATATGGGTCAACATCTCTCTACAGGTGTTTCTTGTGGAATCGATGCCATGACAATTTGCTGCTCTTGGCCGAGCTAGAGTAGTGTCTATTCGGTACTATGCCCGTTTCCCCTGACTTTTGGCTTGTCAATTTACCTTTCTGTGTAGTCTCATTTCGCATTCCTATGTATTAGGGCCTTATTGGAGATACGGCAAATATAACCTACTGTACCTTTAGGCCTATTAGTACGACTTGAATTTGCTGTATATGAATCACTGTAATAATTTCGACAAGGATGATAATAATAATAATAATAATAATAATAATAATAATACGCCACAGAAACCATATCCCTTGGAGGTCACTCTAAACTTATAGAAATAGAAAAGCACGATAGGAAATTTCTGTGGAAAATTTATTTATTCACGAAGCACAAGATACAGCTACACTGAGCAAATTTCACTTGCACTGTCAACAGACTATTTAACAGACGTAAAATTTGATAATAAGACATAAGAAACATAACAAAATATAACAAGATCAGGTACACAGCCTACTAATAACAACTGTCCAAATCGAAAACCGTGAGAATGTCCATGTTCATAGCCGAGTCGTCGTGGGTCAAGATGGCGGTATAATCCCTTCGCATCAACTTATCTTTAAGATATTATTTACACACCTCTCGAATACACTTTTATTTGATGCTAGATCAAGCTCTTGTCTCTTATTAATATTGTTAAAGAGTGTTGGGAGGCGGATTAGGAAAGATCGTTGAAGTATTGAGTGCTGAGTGTGGGGAATGTGGAGGAGGTCTTTGGTTCTGGTGGAGCGGGAAGGAACACGGAGAGAGAAGAGTGAGACAAGATGTTCCGAGCGGTAATGTCCATTTAAGATCCCGTGAAGGAATCTCAGGTCAGCTACCTGTCGCCTGATGTGCAGCGGTGACATATTAATTGCCATTAATACCTGCTGCGTAGACAGATTTCTGAGCTTGGGGTTTCTGTTCCTTACAATTGCAGCAAAGAAGGACACTGCTCTGTCTAACTGCTTAGTATTGGAGGGGGAGGCTGTTGTCCAAATCGGAGAGCAGTAGTTTAAGAGAGGTTGAATGATCATGAGGAAGAAGTGACGAAGAGCAATGGGGTCAGAAATTTCTGTGAAGCGATAGAGAATGCCTAGTAATTTCATGGCCTTGGTTGTATATGTTTCTATATGGGTCTTAAATTGTAATTTTGTATCGAATATTACACCTAGGTCACGCTGTTGCGTAACCACGGTGATGGGCTTGTCGAGTAGTGTTATGGTCATGTGGCTGCATTTTTGTGGATTGGGGATAAGTTTCCAAGTACGGCACCAGTTCGAGAGGGCGTTAAGTGAGGACTGTAGCAGAGCTGCATCTGCTGGATTCCTGATCTCCCTAAATATCTTGCAGTCGTCAGCAAAGAGTAGGGTATTCGCTGTTTCGTTGAGTTCGGACGGCAGATCGTCCATAAACAAAGAAAACAGCAAGGGGCCAAGAATACTGCCTTGTGGAACACCGGAGGTGACTGGTAACCATGAGGATGAAATGCCTGATATTACCACTCTCTGCCAACGGTTATGTAGGAAGCCAGCAAGAAGGGTCAGAAGACTGCCATGTATATGAAATCGTTCGGAGATTTTATGCAGCAACAGAGTATGGTCTACAGAATCGAAAGCCTTCGAAATGTCTACGTAGCAGATATCCAGCTGTGATTTAGCTGCAATGGCGTGTGAAGCAAAGCTATGCAGAGTGGCCAGGTTTGTTAGACAAGAGCCACCTGGTAGAAAACCATACTGCTTGGTTGAGATATACGGCAAAGTGAATGCGAGAAGACGCTGGTGTATAATTTTTTCAAAGATAAAGGATAGTGTGGGGAGAATAGAAATTGGTCGGTAAGATGAAACATTAAATTTGTTGCCTGATTTGAGAAGTGGGACAATATTTGCCTGTTTCCAGGTAATAGGAAAATAGCCCGCGGCGAAACATCTGTTAAATAATTTAGAGAGAGGGACGCAAAGAGTGCTGGCAGTATTTTTTAGGAAAAGAGGACTTATAGTGTCGGCACCGGTAGCTTTGTTGGTACGAAGAGTTTGAAGAAGGTTATGAACTTCACTTGGTGTGGTAGTTATGCTTGATAGGGTTCTGTTTGAAGCTGTACCAACGGGAGGGAGCGGTTGGTTTTGTAAGGGAGGGGAGAAGTTGGAGAAGAAATACCTGTTGAACAGTTCATTGCGATCTGCGCCGTCTGCTGTTGTATCGTTGGTCCCACGAGAGAAAATGAAATGTGGATTGAGAGAACAACGGACCTCTACTCATTAACTGACAAGTTCACTGATGCTGTACGCAAGAGACGCCTGGAATTCTTTGGCCATGCATATATAGAATGGACAGCTACAGACTCACCAAAAAATTATTTATAGTAATGAACTCAAAGAAGATCAAAATGAACTGGCTAGAAGAAACTAAGGCGGACCTCGAAGAAATGAATATTAGGGACGACTTCATAGAAGGTCGTGTGGAGCCTTTAGTACAATAATAGCCAAGCAGAATTTAATGGAAAACTGAAAAAGAAAACTGACAAGAAGTGCTCTGCAGAACGCAAGATGCAACACAGTGCATTAATGAAATTTTTTGGGAGGATAAGAAGGAGAAAACCATCAAGCCAACGAACAAGTTCAAACACGCTCTTTGAATTGGCATAACGAGGAAAGAAGAAATAATAATTTAAAAATAAATCCCGTGTTTTTTAATGCCTGTTCCCTTATCGGGCGCGTCCCAGGTGGCGGATAAGAAGGCACGCCGCTCGGCTTGTCCGAAGGATTTGAGGGAAATACACTGACTGACAGAGCAAATGCAACACCAAGAAGGAGTGGTCAGAACTTTATGCCAATTGCAGGGTAGACTGACGTCACTGAGGTATGCTCATGATGTGAAATGCGCCGCTGTGCTGCGCACGTAGCGAACGATAAATGGGACACAGCGTTGGCGAATGGCCCACTTCGTACCGTGATTTCTCAGCCGACAGTCATTGTAGAACGTGTTGTCGTGTGCCACAGGACACGTGTATAGCTAAGAATGCCAGGCCGCCGTCAACGGAGGCATTTCCAGCAGACAGACGACTTTACGAGGGGTATGGTGATCGGGCTGAGAAGGGCAGGTTGGTCGCTTCGTCAAATCGCAGCCGATACCCATAGGGATGTGTCCGCGGTGCAGCGCCTGTGGCGAAGATGGTTGGCGCAGGGACATGTGGCACGTGCGAGGGGTCCAGGCGCAGCCCGAGTGACGTCAGCACGCGAGGATCGGCGCATCCGCCGCCAAGCGGTGGCAGCCCCGCACGCCACGTCAACCGCCATTCTTCAGCATGTGCAAGACACCCTGGCTGTTCCAATATCGACCAGAACAATTTCCCGTCGATTGGTTGAAGGAGGCCTGCACTCCTGGCGTCCGCTAAGAAGACTACCATTGACTCCACAGCATAGACGTGCACGCCTGGCATGGTGCCGGGCTAGAGCGACTTGGATGAGGGAATGGCGGAACGTCGTGTTCTCCGATGAGTCACGCTTCTGTTCTGTCAGTGATAGTCACCGCAGACGAGTGTGGCGTCGGCGTGGAGAAAGGTCAAATCCGGCAGTAACTGTGGAGCGCCCTACCGCTAGACAGCGCGGCATCATGGTTTGGGGCGCTATTGCGTATGATTCCACGTCACCTCTAGTGCGTATTCAAGGCACGTTAAATGCCCACCGCTACGTGCAGCATGTGCTGCGGCCGGTGGCACTCCCGTACCTTCAGGGGCTGCCCAATGCTCTATTTCAGCAGGATAATGCCCGCCCACACACTGCTCGCATCTCCCAACAGGCTCTACGAGGTGTACAGATGCTTCCGTGGCCAGCGTACTCTCCGGATCTCTCACCAATCGAACACGTGTGGGATCTCATTGGACGCCGTTTGCAAACTCTGCCCCAGCCTCGTACGTACGACCAACTGTGGCAAATGGTTGACAGAGAATGGAGAACCATCCCTCAGGACACCATCCGCACTCTTATTGACTCTGTACCTCGACGTGTTTCTGCGTGCATCGCCGCTCGCGGTGGTCCTACATCCTACTGAGTCGATGCCGTGCGCATTGTGTAAGCTGCATATCGGTTTGAAATAAACATCAGTTATTCTTCCGTGCCGACTCTGTTTTTTCCCCAACTTTCATCCCTTTCGAACCACTCCTTCTTGGTGTTGCATTTGCTCTGTCAGTCAGTGTAAAATACCTCTCGCGGACCAAAAAGAGGCACAGCTAGAAACAGTCGTGAGACAAGCTCTAAGCCTTATTACCTCAAATTCACAGATCAATCTCCCCATTATCTTCAACTTGTTAGCATGATGGATTCAATTAATAATGCAGTTAACTCAGGCCCTAGTTTATCTCGGTCATCGAATTCTAGGGGACCGAGAACACCATGCGGAAATGTATCGGAGCTTCCATAGTGCGAATATTTCATTGGTACTCTAAACATCAATACTCTTCTAAAACCTGAAGTGCTAAAGCAATTAACGGACACATTAGACACATTCAACGCCCAGATTTTAGCACTTCAAGAAACCAGGTATACTGATGAAAATCGCTTTGAATCAGAAAATTATAGGATTTACAAAGGGAAACCATTAATCTTCCTCCGTAACAAATCAGTACAATTTGGCACTGGATTTGTAGTCAGAAGAAACATACATTCAGTACTCAACTTCACTATTTCTTCTCAAAGAATTTCAATACTCTCATTTAAATCAGGAAACAAAACCTATTCACTAATAAATGAACATGCAGCCACAAATAATTACAGTAAAAAAGATGCGCAAAAACTAGACTACTTCTGGCACCTTCTAGAAGAGACTACTGACAAAATTCCAAAACATATACTGTATAAAAATTATATTGGGAAACTTCGATGCCCAAATTGGAAGAGAAATTTAGAGGCACCGTAGGACTTCACCCTGCTCACAAGAGAACTAATAGAAATGCAGAAAGATTAATAGACTTCTGCGAGATTTTTGATCTCAAATTAATGTCAACACATTTTTTGGCACTTTCACACAAGAAAAATGCCTAGAGATCCACAAATCTTCTGTTATATAGTTTTTTGCAAGAAAAATCAAAAAGAAATTCCGAACGTTAAAGTTAAGAAAGTAGTCATTGACTCCAGCCACAACTTATCTCTTAGTAAAAGTAAAATTTCAACCTAACAGATCCAAACCCAGGTTAACCTGAAACCTGCGAATCGAATAGATCCGGAATTTCTTAAACAAAATACAAGTAAATTCCTTGATATTCGTAACCACAATCTTTCCATCGTATCGAAACTCAAATATATGCTTTTAATAGTTTCTCAAAATATCGTTATCTGCCCCCTCCTTCCAGGAAACGCAAACATAGATGGTGGAATGAAACGTGTGACAAGGCAATACACTTCATAGCCTGGAAAAATTGGAATTCGTATAAAACTGAACAAAATTGGCATGGTTTCACAAAAATCCAGAAACAAACGTAACATTCATTAGGTCTGAAAATCGCAAATATATAAATCACAGACTGCCAGAAATTGAACAAGATTTTACAAAACAAAACAACAACAACAACACAACACCCGGAACTTCTACTTAACATTCAGAGAAGAATTATCAAATTATCAGGTGTTCCTTCAAACGTCCGGATGGAATTCTAGAAACGAAATCAAGAAAACTACAAACACTAGCAGATTACTTCAAGGGACTGTTCAACTGTGAATCGCCCATAGATCAACTCACCATTGAAAAACCCACCCCCAGTGTAGATTCAGAGCCACAAAATTCTTGAGAATATGTGGATCATAAAAGAAATCCCTGGAGACTGGAAATGTGCACTAATCCATCCACTGGACAAGAAAGGGAATAACCAGACATCAATAAGTACGGAGGGATTTCCTTGATACCAGTTACTTACACAATTCTCTCCAAAGCCTTGCTCACATGACTTGAAAGACAAAGAGATCCTCTAATAGGCGAATATCAGGCAGGTTTCAGAAAGAGCGGATCTTGTGCAAAACAAATTCTGAACCTCAAAACTATCTTACAAATGCGTAAAACCAGACAACGTTCATATTTTTTTCAGTTCAGGAAGCCGTATGACTATGGTCCGACAAACACTTTTCAGTATAGACTACTAGAAAAATTCAAAGTAGACAGGGAAATAACAGAACTGATTAGACAAACATTAACTGACACAATTTTAAAAGTTAAATTCCTAGGCGATATATCTTCGCCTTTTACTATTAATACAGGGGTCCGGCAGGGAGATGGACTCTCCCCTTTCTTATTCAATCTTGTACTTGAAAGAAATCAGAACCTGGGAAAAGGAAATTAAAGGAGTGACCGTTGGCAGACTACTCAAACATAGAATTCAAGTGAAGTGTCTGGTCTTTGCAGATGACTTAGCAATGATTTTCAGTAATAGGCAAGAAGCAATTGACTAAGTTGAAAAATTCCATGAGATTGCCATCAGAATAGGGCTTCAAATCTCGTGCGAAAAAAACACAGCATTTGGAAGTAGTACCACAATATTTAGATGGACAAGCTTTGACAAGTAAACTCTGCAAAATTTCTCAAGTAAACCTAGGAAAAGCCAGTCAGCCCTCTGGGTTAAATCATTAGGCAAATGAAGAAATAAACTCTGAACTACAAAAAGCGTACTGAATCATCTGGCATTCATATAAGAAAAAATCAATATCTAGTAAAGCAAAATTAAGGCATAATAATGCAGCAATCAAACCCGAAGCATTATATGCATCGGAAAACTTAATCATAGCTGGCAGATCATTAATCAAAGACATAGGAAAGCAAGAAAGGAAACTTCCACGGAAAATATTCGGCCCACTTTGTAGAGATGGAATCTGGATGAAAAGGAAATCCCATGAAATATATTGTCATGCCGAAAAATGTCACACGTCTTCAGAAAAAGGGGCTTGAAATTCTATGGACGTGTTCTCAGAATGAGCGAGGATAGAATGACTAAATGAATTTTCAATCTTGCCTTTTCATTTTTTTTTCTAGTTGTGTTACGTCGCACCGACACAGATAGGTCTTATGGCGACGATGGGACAGGAAGGACTAGGAGTGGGAAGGAAGCGGCCGTGGTCTTAATTAAGGTACAGCCCCAGCATTTGCCTGGTGTGAAAATGGGAAACCACGGAAAACCATTTTCAGGGCTGCCGACAGTGGGGTTCGAACCTACTATCTCCCGAATACTAGATACTGGCCGCACTTAAGTGACTGCAGCTATCGAGCTCGGCGCCTTTTCATTAACAACCAAGAACAACTGACTTAGTGAAAATTACACGGGATAGATGTAAATTTCGAACACTAACTGATAATAACCAATTTGCATCGGGCGAGTTGGCCGTGCGTTTAGGGCCGCGCAGCTGTGAGCTTGCAGACAGAAGAACGTAGAAAAATAACTTAGTGAGAGGATGAAGAGATTTTGGGACAAGAAGAAAGCAAAAGCATCAGCTAAATGAGTACAATCGCGCTCTTGTGTCGGGCATAAGGATGTAAAAAAAACAAAACAAAAAGAACATAAATACATTTATGGACTCAGAGAAAACAGTTTTCACAGACAGAATCAAAACCAAATTTGGAGAAATTCACTGTGTTCAGGAATGTCAGTACCTAGGAAAAATTCTCACCCCGAATGGTAATGAAACAGGAGCTATGGATAGAAAAGTGGGAAGTGGGAAGATTGAAATTGGTCTGAGACTGTGTCATGGAACTCAAATCCAAGTCCATATCCATCCAAGCAAGATTAAAACATTATTGTACGGTGGTCAAAGCACAGTATCTATATGCGGTGGAAACTATGACGAGGGGAAAGGACCCAGTGATTGAAAGAAAGGAAAGGAGATTCCTTAGGAAAAATCTTAGGTCTAACCCATGTTTCGATTGAGTCCGAATCGAGAACTGGATGAAAAAGTTGAGAAGATAACTACTGTAAGGAAAATAAGACTATCATTTTATGGACACATTAAGAGGTTGAATCCACAGAGACTGGCACACAGAACACTTAGTCTACAAGAAAAGTGGCACAACCTTTATGGCTTACAGAGGTTCACGAGGACTTGGAAGAAGTGGGGATCCAGGACGGAGATATACAGGAAAGAACAACCTAAGGAAGAAAATTGCGGAGATGAGGAATGCACCGGAGAAACTCAAGTCACGCAACATCTCGGTTGAAGAGCGACAAAGGAGAAGTCAAAGACTTACGAATATCTGAAAGGAGTGTAAAGAAAATGAAATAAGTTTGAGAGATAGAAGATCGGGCGATAGTGTTAACGTTGTCCATAGCTGACCGTAATGAATAAAGTAATGTTACAGTTTGTACATCTGAAAGTATTTGTGAGAATAGATTGTCCTCATTTGATGAGGGGTCATTAGTGACGTCGCCCAGTGACTACTATGACCACAGAGTCCTCATATTGCTGTGATTCAGATTACATTTGGCGCTGTAGGCCTCTCCTGCTGCGCCGTTCCCGCGAGTCTCAGGGGGGAGTTCCTGCGGCCCAGCACGTCTCGAGCCGCCCTCACATTAACAAGGCTGATTGAATTAAACCCAATCCCTTTGCACAAACATCAGCTGACAACCGAATAATGCACCCCCTAGTATGTTTTATTTAAGGGGATTGCAACTCCCTTGTCTGTGCGCTGCTAGTTTCACAGCACTGGTGGGTGGGGATGGGACTTCAGGCATCTCTGACAGCTGGAGCTGCGTGAATATGTTGTCACATCAGGTGCCATACTTCATCGAGTGGAATTCGCCGTGTCGGCTTTAGCACGTCCTTGACCTCTATATTTTCAGCTTCATCGTTATTGAAATGCAGTATATCCACCTTCGTATCCGAGCAGTTAAGTCCGCTCCACAATTAGAAAGTTCTGTCGTTCGAAAATCCGAGGTTCAAATCGTGGAACTACCAGCAACTATTTTGAATATAATTTATTCCCTAGTTTTCTCCATCCACACAGACATCCGTAGCACACGTCTGAAACCTCGACCCATATAGAATTGCACATATTAGCCTACTCTAAACCACACAGTAGCACAGATTACACTAGCCTGCGAAATTTGGCTTCATGAATATTGCCTAACTGAAATATTCATCGTTCACAAATAACTGAAACGAGTCTATGCATTATTATAAATGAGTAGATTTTGTCTTTATTTCCTGTATAAAACTCAGTCATAATATTCTCATATTGTCTCTGTGTATTTTCAGTGCCAGTGCAACTGGCCAAAATGTAGACTTGCAGACGTTATTTTCATCGCCGCTTTTTTGTGTGTGAAAGTTCTACTTCCTTTCCTTTTAATGTGTGGCTTTTTAAACATTTGTAGGTGGGTCTGACGGGGCAAACTGCTCCTTATATAATCTAATGTAATATTACTATTTTTCTCCAAATTTATTTCGTTGATACTCGCGATAGTGTGCACCAGAGAAGTTCAACACAATTGCATTCTTGATGATGTTCGACTATCGAGTGGGAACTCGTCCTAGATCTCTGTGCCCTGGAACATTTCAAGGATGAACAGTTCTATTTTTATATCATTCCTACGCCGCATAGTGTGTCCAGGGAATTCTAAAACTCTTCGTTTACACATTGATGATAATTTTAATTTTTGACTGAGCTGGTTAACAATGGAGTCATTGGTGCGAAATGTTGTCCAGTGTATGCATAACATTCTGATTACCTAACTATTTAGGGACTGTGTACCAATATTAAATTATTTAACATCGATATCATTATCGGTAATGTAAATTATCTATTTAGTTGTAAATGTAATTTTGTAACTTAAGTATCTTTTTGCTCTTTGCGTCGCACCGACACAGATAGGTTTTATGGCGACGATGGGCTAGGAAAGGCCTAGGAGTGGGAAGGAAGCGAGCTCACAGCTGCGCGCTCCAAACCGCACGGCCAACTCGTCCGGTTTAAGTATCTCTAGCATATCAGTTAATGTGTGTACACCACATGAATGTGTTTCTAAATATTGGGATTATACCTGTCAGAAACTCAATAAAATAAATATTGTTTCCATTTAGCTAATGCACACACCCTCTTTAACTGACATTTCAGTATTAGTTATTTGCTTTTTATATATTATTTTCTTATGCCTAGATATTGCGTGACTCGTCTATTCGCCGCTCTTGTTTGCAGCATTTAAATCATGACGTTGTAATAGCCTCATTATTATTCCGTCATGGTAGCTGGTTATTTGAGTGAATCATAAGATATAGTAAAAGTAAATAGTGAGTTGTCCAGGACGAAGGAGTAATACACCAGTCCATTCATCGAAATTGTTTCACGTACTTTAAAGGCAACTTCGATATGCCTTAAGACGAATTTCATTGCAAATGAACATTGCGTACGTCGGTGATCGTAAGAGAGAACTCTAGTGAGAAAGCGCTTATCCTTGGGCGAGTAAATGATATAGGGAGGCATAACTTAATCTTCGAGTACTAGTAGCTCGAGAGATCGTGTTTTATTTTGATGTGACATTAGTAGATTTAGTTTTGAAAGGAGTTGTAAAAGTCGAGGTCAGAGCGCAGGAACCGACCTACAAAGTGTAGGACTACTTCTACTTTAGTGTAATCAGCTACCTGATGATAGGTACTCACGTTAGCATTTTTTATGTTTAGAAACATCTTTTCAAAAACATGCTCTAGCTCGTTACTAAAATTGGTTTATTTTGCTTCATATTATTCGTCGCGCTTGTTTTTAGCTTTGGAATGAAATCTTGGGGCATTAAAATTATTGCTTTTCTCTCATAAAATTATATTTGGTCATGTACAACACTTGGAAGATAATGATATGTTAATATTTACATGTTTTTAGAGGGCTAGAAAGTTAAAATGGAAGATTCACGTCGGTTGAAGTTGTGCTTGTTGCATCCAAGTGTATGTTGGTGATTATGTTTTGTGTGTCTGCGTATTGAGCTTGCGTGTTTTATTTCATGGAGGAAGCCACCTGTTATAGAGTGTCGTGGACAGACCACGCCCATTGGGATCCCTTCTGAAAGGGTTGTGCACCCTACATTCACTGTCTGTATGTTTGTATTATGTAAACTAATTTCGCTGATTAAGGAGGTCACTGGCTGTTGTTGACTCGGGTTGTTTGCTCTATGGTCAGCCAATGTGGCCCTTGAAGAAGTTCGTGGATAACTATCTATTAGGCAGACCAACCCAGTTGTGTAGTAACATTTTCAGTAGCCATCATCTTCACATGAATCAACACTGAATTTAGACCAGCACACTCTTCTCCGAAAAATATTAACATGTTTTAAGGGAAACTATTAGACGAAAAATTTTGAAGTTCAAGCCGGAAAATTCTTCTTAACGAGAGGTATTATTTTGCTAAACATAAAGAATGATTAAAGTGGAGCAATGTGCGCATTTCTTTGCTTGTCGTGGTCGTAAGATAAAGGGCTATTTCGATACCCTTCTCTTAGAATTTTCAACGTTTGAATGCCAAGTATTTTCACGGAGCAGCATACGATTGGAGTGAGTTTCAGTTTGAATGTTGCCATAGGTTACATTTATTTATTTATTTATTTATTTATTTATTTATTTATTTATTTATTTATTTATTTATTTATTTAAAATGCGCAAATCATGAAAATAAACTTTTAATTACAGTGAATATAAATCCAAACGAAATTTAAATGGTCACAATATTGATATATCTCTGGTTGTGTCGTCCTATGATTCGGGAATCAAAGTCTATCGGAAATTCTTACGTTACCCATACATGTATGTATGTATGTATGTATGTATGTATGTTCAGTCCGTCAGTGATGCCGCTGGTGGGATCCTCAACAGCTCTGCCATCAGCTGTCATAGATGGCCTAGGCATCACTGAAGAGGCGTACTAGGGAAATGAGGAGTAAGGTAGTTTCCCGTTGCTTTCCTCACACCCCTACATGAAAACGTGCTTTTAGAGATAGGTTATCTCGTTATTGATCAAGTAAAGGCTACAGAAATATTTGATGTTTAAATTATATAAAAATACACTATTCACAGGATTAAATTAATAAATATGCCACTAGGATACTTGTGGTATGATAATCATGTTTGCAAAATATAGTACAGTCGAACCTGCCCTAACGGACACCTTCATTCAGCGGCCACCTCTCTATATGGACAATCTCGTTGAGGCATCGCCTACCACGGTACTGTCCAGGGACCTACCGGGCACAGCACGAACTACTGCTACATTCCCCGTCATCTTCAGGGCGTCTCTCCATTCGATGTGCGATAAACCTTCGTGGTGGCTGACCCATTTATTGGAAGCTGGATGTTCTTTAAAAAGGATAACATCTTTACCTTTGTGAGGGAGATCGCACCACTTCTTAAATTCCAGGTCTCTTAATATCTCCCCGATCTTCCGAGAGTTTAGTAAACCATCTTTTGGATTCATCAGGTTGTCATCAGGTAAAAGATTGAGTCTTGTTAGGCAAGTTTTGCTTTCTTCTTCCAGGTTTCTTGTACTGAGGATGTAAGGGTTCCGATTTTTCAGATTTCGCAGACCATTCATTTGCTGTGGGAATGCTTCCCATTGTGTACAGAATAGTCTTAAGTCCCTTAAATTTTCTCTAACAGTATATCATGCCATCTGGAAGATCGGCTGTTAACTGGAGGATTTCCTTCAAGTTCGATTTTATCAATTTGTCTGCGTCGATAAGGAATTTCGCAGGGATTAAATTTATAGAAACTATTTGGAAAGGGTACACGAGCGCTAGACATATAGAAGTGTTGATAGTACAAAATTTCTGATCGACATACAACAGAGGGGAAGAAGTGAGTAATTCAGTCTTACTGTGCAATTTCTGCATTGCTTTTGAGGATTAAAAGAGATTACATTATTAAAGTTAACTCCGAGATATTTTATGGATTCCTCGGAAGATATGCTCTTGATGCCACCTTGGTAAGTTGACAGATGGTCTTCGATGAGCTGCCCGTTAAGAATGTTTATACATCCAGATTTTAATGTATTGATTTCAAGTCCAATCTCATTAAATCCTTGTAAGGTCGTTCTTGCCAATTCCGTCGCAGAATCCTTGTCCTTTCCGATAATTACTGTGTCTTCGGCAAATGCGAGGACTGTCAGCGGTTTCAGACCAGCTGCTAGTGGAAACCCGTACTTGGTTGCTACAGTTTCTTCGTAAAGCTCGTTGAAAATATGGTCTGTAGCTAAATTATAAGCTAAAGAACGGGCGAAAGGGGTGAACTTTGCATTACGCCTTTCAGTAATTTAATGAGCTTATTAAATTGAATTAAATTAAATTATTAACCTCGATTTGTGTCTCATTTCCTTCTTATAATTATAAGATTAGGGCAGTTAATTTGGAAGGGACTGTGGAGTTTTCCAAAGTTCTCTTAAGATGTTCGTGACCATTGTTGTCGAAGGCATTACGTATGTCGAAAAAGACGACCATTACATCGGACTTTTTGTCTTTGGGGCATTCTTCAAAACAGATTGTAATAATGCCGTGTTTAGGCGAGTGCCTGGACTATTAGTGAAACCTCTTTGATGTTCATGGAAAGAGACGAATTCGTACAATTACCGATCAAGGACTGGTTCGATAATCCTCCTGATGACTGAACAAATGGTGATAAGTGATGATTATTATTATTATTATTATTATTATTATTATTATTATTATTATTATTATTATTATTATTATTATTATTATTATTATTATTATTATTATTATTATTTCGTTTTAGCCAACTAAGGACCAAGTCATTTCAACTGTTTCGTTTGAGCTTTAATATTGCTCCAGTATTCCTTCATTCGGAAACGGTGTTGCTCTTTTCGCTCTTTCGTCCATGCCTTTCCAGTTTTCAGCCTCGGCTTTGGTTGGAAACTCTGATGTTCTTGGAGTTTCTTCTTAAGTGGGTCACGCTCCTGGATATCTTCAAATGAGATCCCAGTCTCCTGCAGTTCTTTCTGTACCTCAATGAACCATGCCCCCTTTGCCTTTTTCTCTTGGAGGAAAGTGAAAATGCGGTTGGTTCACCGTGTTGCCTTCATTCGGGCCATGTGTCCATAAAAAATAATCCTCCTTTTCCGCATCACGTCTGTTATTTTCTCCACATACGAGTACAACTTCTGGTTGCGCCGTCTCCTAAATTCGCCATTGTCTTTGACTGGACCTACGATTTTCCTCAAAATATTCCTTTTCTTAGTCTCCAATGTCTCCATACATCCATCCATCCACGCATACATACATACATACATACATACATACATACATACATACGTCATTATAGACAGCTATGCCTTTCAGCGTTCAGTCTGCAAGCCTCTGTGAATTTACTAAACGTCGCCACAATCCTCTATTTGCAACTAGTGTTGTGGCCTCATTTAGTTCTATACCTCTTATCTTTAAATCGTCAGAAACTGAGCCTAACCATCGTCATCTTGGTCTCCCTCTACTTCTCTTACCCCCCATAACAGAGTCCATTATTTCCCTAGGTAACCTATCCTCCTCCATTCGCCTCGCATGACCCACCGCCAAAACAGGTTTATGCGTACAGCTTCATCCATCGAGTCCATTCCTAAATTAGCCTTTATCTCCTCATTCCGAGTACCCTCCTGCCATTGTTCCCACCTGTTTGTACCAGCAATCATTCTCGTTACTTTCGTGTCTGTTACATTTATGTTATGAATAAGATATCCCGAGTCCACCCAGCTTTTGCTCCCATAAAGCAAAGTTGGTCTGAAAACAAGGCCGATGTAAAGATAGCTGACTTCCTTCTTACAGAATACTTTTGATCGCAACTGCGAGCTCACTACATCTTGATTCACTCTCACTATATTACCATCCTGGGAGAACACATAACCTAAATACTTGAAATTATCTACCTGTTCCAGCTTTGTATCGCCAATCTGACATTCATTTCTGTTGAATTTCTTACCTGCTGACATCACTTTAGTCTTCGAGAGGCTAATTTTGATACCATACTCATTGCACCTATTTTCTGGTTCCAAAATCAGACTGCAGGCTTTCTGCACAATCTGCCATTAAGATAAAGTCATTAGCATAGGCCCGACTGCTTACTACATTTCTACCTAACTGAATCGCTCCCAGCCACTTTATACCTTCCAGCAGATGATCCATGTAAACAAGAAAGGTGAGAGATTACAACCTTGTCTAACCCTTGTAAGTACCCTGAACCAAGAACTCATTCTACCATCAATTCTCACTGCAGCCCAATTGTCAGCATAATCTACCCTTGATCCCATAGTTCCCGAGAATGGTGAACATTTTGTCCCTCGTTACCCTGTAATATGCTTTCTGTAGATCTACGAAATATAACACAACTGTCTGTTCCTCTCGTACCATTTTTCAATTACCTGACGCATACTGAAAATCTGATCCTGACAGCCCCTCTGGTCTGAAACCACACTGGTTTTCATCCAACTTCCTCTCAACCACTGATCGTAGCCTCCCTTCCAAGATGCCATTGAATACTTTGCCTGGTATACTAATCAATGAGATACCTCGATAGTTGTTGCAATACCTCCTGTTCCTTTGCTTATAGATAGGTGCAATTACTGGTTTTATCCAATCTGAAGCTACCTTACCAACACTCCATGCTAATCTTACTACTCTATGAAGCTATTTCATCCCTGACTTCCCACTATACTTCACCATTTCAGGTCTAATTTCATGTATTCCGGCTGCTTTTTAACAATGGAGTTTATTTACCATCCTTTCCACTTCCTCCAGCGTAATTTCACCAACATCATTTTCTTCCTCCCCATAAGCTTGGTTGTTCGCGACACCGCGAGGAAGATTTCCTTGTACGTTAAGATGTTTAAAATATTCCCTCCACCTGTCCGGTGATTCCCTGGAATCTATTATGAGTTCCCCTGAATTACCTAAAACACTGTTTATTTCCCTTTTCCTTCCCTTCCTAAGATTCTTTATTACTGTCCAGAAACGTTTCCCTGATGCTTGGCCTAGCCTTTCCAGGTTATTACCAAAACGTTCCTTCGACTTATTTTTGGATTCAGCAACTATTTGTTTCGCTCTGTTTCTTTCATCTACGTACAATTCCCTGTACTCATCGGCCCTTGTTCAGAACCATTTCTGATAAGCCCTCTTTTTACGTTTACAAGCTGCTCTCACTCCATCATTCCACCAATGTGTTCGCCTTTTCCCATCTTTACACGCAGCCATTCCAAAGCATTCCTTTGCTGTTTCTATTACAGCATCCCTGTATGCCACCTGCTTACTGTCCACTGTTCGGAACTTCTCACTAATTATATCCATGTACTTCTATTTTCCTCGTCCTGGAGATTTTCTATCCTTATTCGTTTGCACACAGATTTCACTTTATCTTAGGCCCATTGATACTTAGTTCACTACGGATCATCGAAAAATCCCCGAAAAACCCATACATTCCTAACAGATTTTCTGAATTCGAAGTCTGTTAAGATATAGTCTATTATGGATCTGGTACCCGTACCCTCCCATGTGTAGCGGTGAATAGCCTTGTGCTTGAAGAATGCACTCGTACCTGCTAAACCCATACTAGCTCTGAAGTCCAGCAAACGCTTGCCATTCCTATTAGCTTCCATATATTCCCCACATTTACCAGTCACCCTTTCGTATCCATGGTGAATATTCTGAGACAGTTCTCGTCTTAATTCTTCCAACTGACAAATCTACCCTCATCATTCGCTCGTTTACATGCCTAACGCAAACTTTGTTGCGTGCAATAGTATTCGTGATGAACAGCCCTACCCCAGACTCTGCCCTTCCCTTTTTAGCACCCGTCAAGTACACTTTATAATCTCCTATCTCTTCTTCGTTATCTCTTCTTACCTGAATATCGCTCCTAGAACATCCAGATGCATCCTCTTTGCTGACTGAGCCATTCTACTTTTTTCTCCCATAAGCACCATTAATATTAATATTGATAGCTCCCCATCGAATTTCATTTTGTTCGCCAAGTTGTTTCCAAGGAGTCTCTCGCCTGTCAAATGGGAGTGGGACTCCGTTACTCCTATAGGTCCGAGGCTTGCTTAAAATCTTCTGAACTCGGTAAATTCATGAAGCAGGATGCTACCCTACTGACACATAGTCCAAGTGAGGATCCCTCCTCGAACGGGTTAGGAACCACCGGTGGATTGTATAGTCCTAGTCGCCTGAGCACATGGAGGGTCATGACTCAGAATATGTCCGAGATGTTCACTCCCATTCCGTAGCAACTGGTGTCCCGACTCTCAGGACCACTTACTAGACCACTCAGCCGTTGCTCATGGTTCACGAACTAGGACGTGACTACAGTAACCCACACCATAATCATCTCCACCATGCCTTTTTTGTTCATGGCGAGACATTCCGCTGTACATAGAGCCTCTGGCCGGATGACAGTGCAATAGTGTTTGATTTTTGCATTCAGAGATAGATCTTTTGTAAGCCTTTTAAATTTCATTCATGCGTGATGCAAAGGCTTCCTTTTCGGTCATGTTAGGTTCTATCCATTCACCGAGGTACTTAAATTTTTCAACCCGCTTGACTCTTCCGTGAGTCCCTTCTAGCTCGCTTGGCACCAGTTTGATGTTTGTAATGAATTTAGTTTTTTTTTTTCAAAAGAGATCTGGAGGCCCGCCTTTGCAACTTGTGTTTGAAGCTGGTTGATCTGCTTCGTGGCCGCATTCAAGAAATATGCGAAAACTGCAAGATCGTCTGCATATTCTAGACATTCAGTTGAAAGGTTCTTGTTCTTGTGGACTAGTCTGACTCCGCTTTCGACTTATTTCTCTGCGCCATTCACGGATCACTTTCTCAAGAACGCAATTGAACAACAAAGGTGAGAGACCATCTCCCTGCCTAACGCCTGTTCGTATTTCAAAGACATCTGAAGTCTCTCATCTGAACTTCACTTTTGAGATGGTGTTGTTGAGAGTCTGTTGGATGATCGTTCTTGTTTTACCGTCCAAGTCAAATTCCTTTAAGATTTAAATTAATGTACTTCTGTCAATTGAATATAAACCTTCTTAAAGTCGATGAACGTTACTACGAAAGGCTTGCTCCTTAGTTTAAGATATGAAAGGACAGATTTCAGATTCATAATCTGCTCCACACATGACCGTCCTTTCCTGAAACCTCCGTGGTAATCACCCAGCTCTGGATCTAGCTGTTCTTCTGCCCTGGTTTGGAGAGTTTTCGAGATAATTTTGTAGGTTCTGTGTAGGAGGGAGATGCCGCGATAGTTTTAACATCCGACTTGTCGCCTTTCTTATGAAGTGGGTGGATTTGGGCAGATGTCCAGTCACTTGGAAGTCTTTTGGTATTCCAGATTTCATGTATGATGTCCGTTAATTTCTCCACTGCATTGTCACTAGCAAACTTCCACAATTCAGCTATTATCGAATCTTCACCCGGCGCTTTATTGTTCTTCAAGGATTGAATAATCTGACTTCCTCTTTCGTGGGTAGGGCTGAATCTGGGTGGACTTGTGTTTTGTCTTCAAATGTGAATCTGGATATTGGGGCCTCGCAGTTAAGAAGGGATTCAAAGCATTTTGCAAGGACCCGGCAATTTTCCCTGTCGTTATGGGCTAGTTTTCCATTGGAATCTCTGAACTGTAGGCTCGATGGGTCGTATTTCCTCAAGTTGCCTTTGAATGCTTTGTAAAAGTCGTGTGTATTATTGTTCTTGAAATCCTGCTCAATTTGAGCAAGCTGGTGTTTATCCAAGGCACGTTTAATGCTGCGGATGGTTTTTGCTGCATACTTTCTCTCATTCAAGAAGTTTGCACATTTGACTTGGTTCTGTAGCGAGTTCAATTTCTGCCAGGTGAGCTGTCTTGCCTTATCGCTGCATCGCGTTCACTGTTCCACCAAGAATGCTTCCTGGGCTTAGTAAGCTGAACCGTCTCTTTAGCTGTTTCGACCACGGCCTCGCGCAGTTGTTCCCAGTTCTCTCCATCCACGGATTTTAGTTCCTGCGTGAACTCAAGGTTAGATGCTAGTTTTTCTCTATCAAATCTTTCATTCTTTTCGGCTCGAACTCTCCTTGTGTTTCTCGGGAGTAGTTTGATTTTTATCTGGGATAGATAGTGATCTGAGTCCATTTCTTAGAACTTCCACATTCTGAATTTCTCTTTGAGCCTTCCATGCGATCGCGACATGGTCGATCTGGAATTCACCGAGGTGGCGATTTGGGGATTTCCAGGTCTTTTGTTTCTTGGGCAGGTGTTTGCAAGCAATAGACTTAATTACGAGGTTAAAAGTCTTAGATTATTATTACTATTATTATTTACTGCTGTTACATTATACAGCTGTGGTTAGGGTCGCGGAGCTGTGAGCTTGGATTCGGGAGTTGGTAGGCTCGAATTCCACCGCTGGCAGCCCGGAAGGTGGTTATCCGTAGTTTCCCATTTTTACACCCGGCAAGTAGTGACTTTACCTTAATTAAGGCTACGGCCAGTACCTTCCCTATCCTAGCCCTTTTCTATACTTGCGTCGCCGAAAACCTTATATGTGTTAGTGCGACATTAAACCACTGGCACAAAAATAAACACCATTATACAGCATGATCTTTCCATGAACTCGCTATGGGCATGTCGCTTGAGTTTAACGTATATACTCTTGTCACTGTACATCGCAATATTATACAAACTCCTCGCAAGATGATATTATGTTGAAGACGAAATCTATCCAGCCATCTATTACTTGCGGAGAAATTAGCTACACGTAGATCAGAAACAAGGATGTTTCCTGCAACATTGGTCCACTTACAGGTAATGCTGTTCAGCTCCTTGGCTGAATGGTCAGCTTCTTGCTCTTCGATTCAGAGGGCTCTGGATTCGATTCCTGGTCGAGTCGGAGATTTCCTTGGCTCGGAGGCTGCGTGTTTGTATTGTCCCCAACATTCCTGCAATTCACACACCACACACAACATTGTCCTCCACTAAACAACGCGCAGTTTCCTACACACAGCAGGTGTCGGAGGGTCTGCCTTAACAAGGGTTGCACCAGGCTAGCAGTGGTCGCACGAAATTTAAAAAGAAATCTGTAATGCTGTAGCGCGAGTTCGACTGAACCACTTGGAAACCACTTTGTTCACTTTCTTGTATGGTTGCCACCATATATTATTAAGTTCTTCATTCACATGTTCTTCCTAATCATATAAGCAACGTTTACAAGTTGCAATAACGTTTTAGGTCTCACTTTTTCCGCAATCGGGCTCGTTTACTACATTACATTGACATCTACTTTTATCACACTCCTTTGTTACAGAAATTCGTCCTTCCTGTGAAAGAACATTCATTTTTCTCTTACACATACTCACTGCTCTCCAGTAACAATCAGAATTAGACATTTCAAGTGCCTGTAAGGGTGTACAAAAGGAGTCTCCAGCCTTTCTTGTCAAGGAACCACATTAGCTGGCCAGGAAGAGAGAGAGCGCTACATTAAAAGTGTCATTCAAAAGTAATCTGTAAGTGTTTTACAACCACTCGCAGTTGAAGCAAGTATAAATAATAATACCAGCAAATCAGTGCAAGCTTGCCAACGCAACAGGAAGTGCGAGAAAGGAAGAGTTATATATTATGGTATAACAGAATGTCTTGTTAACCGCCCAATGGATCTTATGAGCTACTACGAGAAACTACACAACTAACTGCTTATGATAGATTATTTGAGAAAATGATACTATAACAACGTTCTGCGCCCTCCGTTTGCAGACTTAAATAAATAATTCTGTGCATTTCGCTGAAAACTGTATAACAATGACCTATAAGACGTAGATAAAAATAGTAACAATATTCATTATTCCCCGTGGTGCAACGTAAAAGTACCATAGCTGTAATATTGATGGGGGTGGGTAAAAAAATGTTACGTGGTATATAAAATACCGCACTGTAAATATTGGTTTTTAAAGGTTTTATGGTCTCGTCTGAAAGGGGATATGTTGTTGACTTGTGACCAAAATTCATAGTACGCCAGGCAAAAGCTGGGGCTGTACCTTCCCACGCGTAGGCTTTGTCGGTGCGACGTAAAACAAATTGTAAAAGCAATCATGGTTGTTGGTCGGGCAAAGTGGTGGTCATGTTAGGGAGAGTGAAAATACATTGGTCTTACGAAAATATCATTCTTTGCCCGATACAATTGGTCAGAAATAGGAGCGGCTGGCCTAAATGGGTGTTCATTTGGAGAAGTTTCACTGTACAGTATATCACTAGAGTTTACCAGAAGGGTACCTAGAGTAAAGTTAATCTTGCTGTCCCGTGTCCAGAGTTATAACAGTGTTTTTAGACAACACACTACAGTAGTAGGCCATATTAATTGTAACCAGACTAGTGCGTATGATGGCATGTTTAACACAAACGAGGCTCATTTATAGTTAACTATTTCAAACTTACGCCATTTTGGGTTTAAATCCCATACACATCTGTAATTCATTGGGTAAATTAGGCCTATATTTCGGTATATTTCTCCAATCATTTCATTCCATTCTATTCTGACAGATAACTATAGCAAGTATCGAGTACTTTGTTAGGAAGTTGATAGCTAGAAGTTGAAGGCATGAGGAAGTATATTAAGGAAGGAATAACTATTATAAGTTACTATAGTTACTGTAGGTAACTATTCGTAATTTTGTGTGTCGTGCTACTAACTTGCCTTATTAAGATGAATTATAACATAACAAATATTTTTGAGAATCGAAACAAAATATTAAACACACCGAGTGAACATTATTGAATATGAAATATCAATTCCTTTCAATAACACTTCACACTGCAACATTATAACATCACTAGGTGGAATTCGACGTAAGATACATTTCCTATAGCTACACTTTTAACTTAGAATTCTATATTTTATGAACCTGTGGATATTGCTGTATTTTTATGTTTTGCGGTAATAATTATAGTACTAGTAATCGCATGGATTCTGTTACCGTGTTGCAAAACTTTTTATGTGACGCCATTTTGGGCTGCCTTCGTTTCAGTTTGGACGTTTCCGTGTACTCTACCTGATGACAGAGACATAGATTTCTGTTGGGTGGTCTATGGCGAAGATTTTGAAATTTTGTTGGGGGAACACCAAATGTGTCGCTAGAGATCTTTTACATACCGGTATCGACATCACTGGACGTAGAATGTCGGAAGGGCTTTCTTTTTCCACCCTTAAAAATCCGATTACCTCTGTCGGGTTTGAACCCGTGATCTTAGAGCATCCTCACATGGTGCTTTGTTGTAATGGTATTCATTAAACGGACTTTGAACTTCCTGGTTTACTCGTATTATCCTACGTGTGAGGTGAATGGGGACACGTTCTTAGGATGATAATAATAATAATAATAATAATAATAATAATAATAATAATAATAATAATGGTTTTACGTCCCGCCAACTGCTTTTGCGGTTTTCGGGGACTCTTAGGGTACTCTTTGTTAATTTGTCGGATATATTATGTGGTACATAGAGGCCATTGAGAATGGGATGACCTAGGTGTCGGGGAGAATAGTATATGTCGGCTAGTTTTAAACAGCAATGGACTCATTGTCCATGTTGTTTGTGATTTGTATGTAATGCTGTTTGTGTGCATTGTGCACGTCCCTTGCCACGCGACATTCGCATGTACTGTAGTATCTACAGCTAGGGAGTTAGGATGTCATCCCCCTTTATTAGCCGAGTCCACTCCTGCAGTTCACAATACATTAGTGGTCTGCGGACATGTGCGGGATGTGGATGGACTCCTTTGTTTCCTGGCGATGGGTAGGGAAACCATCTTGAGAGATATCTCCTCCCACACGTCAATGACAAACTGATCTTTATGTACCACCCTAGGGTGATGTGCAGTGTGGACTGTTCGAATCTCTGTGTAATCGATCAGTGCTGTTTTGAAATAAATGATGACCTAACAGAATCTTGTCCCATTCTTCCGCTCCGCTAGTTTAGTTGCCCCCCTCACGGTTATTCACTTTCGAAATGTACAGAACGTCCTAATAATATGTTTTGTGTCGGTTAAAAACCTAAATAACTTGGCTCTTTCTTCACTACTTTCTCATATTAGACAAGAATGAAGTTCTTTTTGCATGTTGTATTACATCGAGAAACTTATAATCTTGCAGTGCATCCGTTATATCAGCGTGTGTATGCTGTAAATGTAGACACCATTGAGAAACAACAACTGCAGCCACTAACGTGAAGGCTAGTTATTTTGTTGTGTATCTTAGTAATGTACCTTCATGAGCTAATAATAATAATTTCGTGTGGATATTTCTAGCCGAGTGCAGCCCTTCTAAGGCAGACCCACCGATGAGGGTGGGCGGCATCTGCCATGTGTAGGTAACTGCGTGTTATTGTAATGGAGGATAGTGTTATATGTGGTGTGTGAGTTGCAGGGATGTTGGGGACAGCACAGATACCCAGCCCCCGGGCTATTGGAATTAACCAATGAAGGTTAAAATCCCCGACCCGGCCGGGAATCGAACCCGGGACCCTCTGAACCAGTACGCTGACCATTCAGCCAACGAGTCGGACATCATGAGTTTATTTAGGTAGATCAAAAGTTAACTTTCCAACCACTGATTTGCTCCATACACAATATACTCGAATTAAACCCAGTGTAAAGTCTCAAGTGAAATTATGGCTTATTTAGTGTGTTGAGTGTTCATCGCGGAGGCTGGCTGCGTCCTCAGATAGCACCACCAAAGGTTGTATGGTTATAGGGAAACCACAAGAACTGATGGCACCTTAATGAGGCACATAAAGCAAGATGCGGTTTGAAGTAGTTTGCCGTTGCTTTCTTCACTGGGCCAGAAATTCCTGTTGCAGCAGCACGACTAGCCTCATGAGTAGCGTCTTTTATAACATCCAGACTCACTAGTCATGCTCCGAATGCCATTACCTTGCATCGCCCGTACTCGCTAGTTGCTTTACGTCGCACCGACACAGATAGGTCTTATGGCGACGATGGGACAGGGAAGGGCTAGGAGTGGGAAGGAAGCGGCCGTGGCCTTAATTAAGGTACAGCCCCAGCATTTGCCTGGTGTGAAAATGGGAAACCACGGAAAACCATTTTCAGGGCTGCCGACAGTGGGATTCGAACCTACTATCTCCCGAATACTGGATACTGGCCGCACTTAAGCGACTGCAGCTATCGAGCTCGGTATCGCCCGTACTCAACACCTTACATAGGCCCTATTGTCACCGTCGTAAATAAGACTGATACCTCGGTGTGAACTGCATTTTGCTATGGCCTATGCCAAGAGACGCATCATTGAGAAAAGGCCACGGGCGGGGGACAAGTTAGTACAAATACATTAACACAGCTATCAAACGACATTTATGCAGTACGTTCGTGCAGTATATAACAGTATGTCCCTAGGCCGTAGAACAAATCACAACAGTATGTAGAGGGGGGGGGGGGGAGGGGAGAATGCACAGTATCCTAATTGAATTGAGACAATCTGAAATCTGTGTATTGTTGTTCTTAAGTGCTTATGCGCTCGTGCATTTCGTTAATGATGGGATTTTCGATCTTACTATTTAATATTCCAAAGTAATCGCGAGTAAATGCGACTGTCTGTTAAAAGTTTTACACCTAATCACCGATGTGATTGATAGAATGCCCGTTCTTCTTAGTCAAGGGGCCGATGATCTTAGATGTTAGGTCCCTTTAAACAACAAGCATCATCATCTTACACAATATCCAGTGTCGGTGGAAGTGGGACACAACAAACCGTTTTATATAACCAACTCGATTACATGAGTGATGACATTCTACGAGTACTTCACATGTACCCTATTATGGTGGATTTTTATTTCAGTTAATAAATAGGATTGGAGATAATCTAGGATCGAGATAAAACTGATTGCAGTGTATCGCTTCTTACTTAAGGTTTATTGAAGATCAGTATTTGTTGAGTACAAATCAGATATTATAGTTACAACCCTAATAAGCTCATTCTAGTGCCCCTTGATTTAATTCGTGCTATAAGCCTAGAATTACCATTGTATTGGATTCATAGTTCATGCTTCTGCATGTGGAGGACCAAAAAAGTTCGTTGATCTAAGCTGTTGATCTCTTCCTACCATATATTATTCGAATGGGACTATTGCAGAATGGACTCATTGCCTGCCCTTGTATGAGTTATTGAGCTCAGTCTTGGTCCGTTTAGTTTAAGTGCAATACCATTTTGTTTGTCATATTGATATTCTTCTGAGACTCACCATGTGCCTCTCGGTTTGGTTTTGTATTGAAAAATGCTGAGCGATATTAGCTGTACCTGGCATTAGCCAAATTGTGTTTTCCTTGAGTCTAGGCTAACCATTCGGTTCCGACTTTAATATAAAGATTCTATGAATGAATAAAATCCACCACCCGCTTCCACCCGCTCATCCACTTTCGCACGGAATCTGTCGTAGGAGATGAGGTCATGCATTCGGGATGATTGAATATATTCAAATATGTAAGGTTCTGGATTGAGCTTTCTAGAGGGGCTGCAGAGCAAATACAGTATCTGGGCGACGTGACGCGGCGCTGCGGAACGTATTGAAGTGACTGCTTCTCTTCTTGGCCCTCCGCAGGCCGTGAAGGAAGCGTATTTTAATGCCGAAATGAGAGGGTTACTTGGGGACAGTTAACGGAAATCGACTATAACAGAGATAGTAGTATCGTACTGCATTATCTGTTCCATTTATAGTACTCCTGATGGGGTTATAGGCCATCTACTGTACAAGCGATTTAACCGATTCGACTTGAAACAAAATTAGTAATCGGTAATCTCTTACTGCTAGCCACAGGTAGAGCTTTGAATAAGATATGTATAGCTCTGAATACTGTATACAGTTCTATCCCGGACTAATAACACATGGCATGTGGGCTCGATTGCTGACTGCAATCTTTAGATAGCTGGCTGCGGACCGGATTTGGGTCGGTGCACGTCTTTTTTAAGTTCAAGCCTGGCACAAGCAATCGGCATCCGTACATGAAAAAGACCTGTATAAACGAATTAAATACCAAGTAACAACAATTTCATGGCTAAATTTTGGCTCTTCAACATCTCGTAATAATTGAAGGTGCATACTTCGATCATCAGCGATAACATTCTGCTCTTCCTCCCAGGTCACCCCACCATAACTAATAATGTAGTCAACTCTTATAAAAAATAAAATACCGAAAGTCAGTATTTTGCCGGCTGGACATATGATATGTACATCAGTTTTTTTTTTTTTTTTTTTGCGTGTCAACATAAACGACGTGATGTATGATTTTTCCGTTATAAAATGTCCTCAGACCCATTTCATGATCACACCTACATAACACTATAGCTCGCTAATCACTTAGTGCCCAGCTCTGACGTTCCAGAATTGCATGTCTTCTACCGCTTTTCCCACATCGGTGAGGTTACAGGTGCGAACTATGTAGTACTTGTGGATTTTCCCCTGTTTTAAGGACGGATGCCCTTCCTGACGCCAAACCTAAATGGGGTATGTAATCACTATTGCGTGTTTCTCTGGTAGTTGATAGTGTGTTAGTGTGTGGTCTGAATATGTAGAGGACAATCACAAACACCCAGTCCCCGAAACAGAGGAATTAATCAAACGCGATTCAAATCCCCGACCCGGCCGGGAATCGAACCTGGGATTCTTTGAACCGAAGATCCCAATGCTGACCATTCAACCAATGAGTCGGACTGCAGAATTATATATACTGTGTAATCATTTTGATTGGGACATGAAGTCTTCCTTGAAACCAAAATTTTCCCTGATATGATTTCTGATGAACTTCCCAGTTCATAAAGCAATGGGGTTGTGTTGCGTGCCTGCGTTTGCCCTCACTATTACGTTCTGAAAGGTTTGCGCGAAGGTCATTTCTTTAAATGGGCCAGTGGCTACTGCGGATTGATATCTGTTGCTTAATTTGGAAGCTGAAACATGATTTCTGTCACTTGTATTGTACAGTGCATTACGTCGCAAGAAGAGTGATTTCTTAGGCGGAAGGGCCCTTAGACCAGGAAGACTTTTGATAAGGAGCATCATAGTTATTTAGATCTCGTGGGTACAGCGTCAAATATACTAACATATGTACAGCTACATAAACTTATCAGTGGTTTAACACCTGTGGTCGATACTGCGCATAGTACAATAATGCCCAGTTGTAGGCATTTTAAATGGAGCTCGCCCATGCACCCGTAATGCAATGTGCTGCGTTCCATGGCTGGGTTTTTTATTAAATCCGTGAAATGCAACCCCTCCTAGTGCATTGCTGCTGCTAGTGCGGTCGCCCTCATGTGCCGACTCGGTGGGTTGGATTGATATTATGAATATCATTCTGGCTGTGGGACTTCATTAAAATTCATGGCGTGCTCCGTCTCACTGGCGCGGCTCGGATGCAACAGCCATTCCATATGCAGCGCAAATTGAGGGGGCAAATGGACCGGGAGCGCTCCCCTGGCGAGGGGAGTATGCTAAATGATTCCCCTCTCCGTAAAGGGAGGATTCTGCAGCCGCACCTCTGAATAATAATAATAATAATAATAATAATAATAATAATAATAATAATAATAATAATAATAATCAGCGTGTGGAACTTACCCTTTTGGAGTAGGCCTATGTAGATAAAGACCTCGAGATTCTGGCTTTGTGTCCGCATACTTGTGCTCAGCCTCCATCTTCCTTCCTTCCTTCCTTCCTTCTTCCTCGATTAGCTTGGGTATTATTATTATTATTATTATTATTATTATTATTTCCGATGAGGCCTGCTAAGGACCACGTGCCAATTTCTCTTCAATTCTTCAAACTTTGTTGTTTTCTCTTCCGTTCCTTCCAATATTCTTTCATCCTTTCACTGCCGGTATGCTGTTTCTTTCTGTCCTCGGAACACTTCGCACCAGGTTTCTTGTTCATTCTTCCTTGGGATCCTTCCATACTTACTACCCTCTTTCTAAAAATTTCTTCGTCCATAATTTCTTCTTCTTTCATATTATTTCTTTCTAAATCTTTCTTCACTTCTTGAATCCGGCTAGTTGTCGCCTTTTTGTCCCAAAGGTACTTGAAAATCATTTTTGTTAATCTGGAATCATCCATTCTGTAAATATGTCCAAAAAATTGCAGTCTCTTTTTTTCTTATGGTTTCTGTTATGTTTTCTATGTTCCTGTATATTTCATCATTAGATCTTAATTTTCATACTTCTGTTGTTTTCACAGGTCGTAAGATTTTTTTTTCATGATTCTCCTTTCTAGTACCTCAAGTTTACCGAGCTAGATAGCTGCAGTCGCTTAAGTGCGGCCAGTATCCAGTATTCGGTAGACAGTAGGTTCGAACCCCATTGTCGGCAGCCCTGAAAATGGTTTTCCGTGGTTTCCCATTTTCACACCAGGCAAATGCTGGGGCTGTACCTTAATTAAGGCCACGGCCGCTTCCTTCCCACTCCCATCCCTTCGCTGTCCCATCGTCGCCATAAGACCTATCTGTGTCGGCGCGACGTAAAGCAACTGGCAAAAAGTACCTCAAGTTTATCTAATGTATAGTTTAGTACCAGACATTCACTTACATATAGGCATTCCGGTTTCAGCACTGTAGTATAGTACCTTATTTTAAGATTTTTAGATGGACACTTTTTCTTATGAAAATTATTTGTGATACCATATTCTCTTTCCATCTTGTGTACCCTTTCTTCTACTGCAGATTTGTCTAAACTATTTTCTTGAATTATTTCTTCCAGGTATTTGAATTTCGTCACTCTTTCCACTGGACCAATATCTGTTACCAAAAAATATTGGGAGCTTTCTTGATGTTTGTATAAATTTTGTTTTTTCTACCGAGATTCTCAAACCTGTCTTGTTGGCTGTTTCTTCCAAGAGATTGATTTGTGTTCTTGCACATGTTCGGTTTTCTGACAATATAGCAAAAAATCGTCTGCAAATGCTAGGCAATTTATTCCAATGCCTTTGTTTTTTCTCCCCAAAGCTACCGGCAAAATGTTATTTCTTTAGGCTTCACATTCTAAATTCTTACAATTTTCTCTAGAACGCAGTTGAATAGAAGGAGTGACAGACCATCATCTTGCCGTACCCCTGTATTTAATATGTTTTGATATCTCACCCTTTATTTTCACCTTTGAAATTGTGTCAGTAAGTGTTTCACGTATTAGGTTTACCAATTTAGTTTTCACTCCAAATTCACGAATTGTTTTATCTATGGTTTCTCTGTCAACCGAGTCAAAGGCCTTTTTGAAATCTAGCTTGGTACTCACCCAGTTGCTTGTCAAGTGATGTTTCTACTCTCAGCAATATTTTTGAGAATACCTTGTATGCAGTTTGGAGAGGAGAGGTGCCTCTATAGTTATCAAGCTGTTGTTTGTCCCCTTTTTTATGCATTGGGTGGATTAGAGCCACTTTCCATTCTTCTAGAATCCTCTCTGTTCTCCAAATATCTGCAGCTCTTCAATGGTTTTGATTGAGACCATTTCAAAAGTTCAGCTGTTATAGTCTTCTCCACTAGCTTTATTATTTTTCAGATTTTAATTACATCTTAATTTCTTTAGCAGTGGGTGATATATCTTCTTCCAGATTTTCAGTTGTTTGAAAGAATTCCAACTTACGGTCGGGTTCATGGCAGTTTAAAAGTTGATCAAAGTGCTTCGCAAGTATTTCACAATTCTCAGCATTGCTTAGGCCAAGTTTGCCATCGTCTTTGAAGCATATGCTAGGCGCTTGATACCCCTTTAATTGACTGTTAAGTCTGGTAGAAGTTTTGAGAGTTGTTTTTAACAAATCTGTCTTGCAGGTCAATAAATTATTATTATTATTATTATTATTATTATTATTATTATTATTATTATTATTATTATTATTATTATTATTATTATTATTACTATTATTGCTCAGTCTGTCAACCTTTGCAAATGTCTAAGTACCTTCCTTATCCTGTATTCGTGTTGACCAAGTTGTCGGGTTCGATTCCGACTGAATCGAGTCTATTTGAGGGCGCTCAGATACGCCAGCTTCATGTCTGTAGACGTATTCATTCGTGAGAGCTCTTGCAAGAGAAAATTCCATCACTTTGGTGCCTTCGAAACCCATTAAAGTAGTTAATAACTAAGTGACGTGAATAATTACTTTTTGAGTGTCCGTGGTTTTATTTCTTAATAACAATTTAGCCTCTTCTGCTTCCACGCCGCTTACCTTGAAGTTATGAAATACTAGGTCTAACTGCCTGTTGATGACCTCTATCTATTACTCTTACTCCCTATGGTCTAATGTCTGTTGTACACCATAAAATTTTTCTTTCAATTCAATACTTCTCAAGAAAAGTTGTCAAATCTTGTCATAAACATTGCTGAAGGTTTGACAAGATTTGCAAATATTTTGCAAGGTTTGATATCATCTTGTTTTAACGTGGAGGAAAGGCAAACTTCTGTTGTAATTCTTGGACTAGCAGTGTGATACATTCTTAATTAAAATGAAGAGAAACGCGCAATATACCATCATTTATATGGGGAAAATATTAATCAGGTTATCTTCAACGTAATTTTTGCTATGTATTTACAGCCATAACACCATTTGCAGAGGTTATCTTATATTGCATTTACTCACATTAATTGTTGAATAGAAATGATAGCAATCCATCGGAAATTCATATCTTATTACATGAAAACATATTAGGAATTCCATAATAATAATATTAATAATAATAATAATAATGATATGGGAAGATCACAATAAATCGATCATTGCTGATAGTGTTTACTTCTAGGTTACCGTGCGGTAATAAACATAAAATCTGTCCACTTCCTTGAGATAATTCCCTTGCAATCTCCTCGTAAGCTGCCGTTTTATTCATTTTAGTTTGGTACTCTACGGAGTCCAGGGATGTGTCTCATACTTAGCAGTCAATACACACACAACATCCCTCAGTCATGAAGAAGCCATTTTTTGTTGTTTTGAGTCCCGTCCCTGCAATCGCAATCCCAGCATGCCTAGCGTCACCGTTAATACTTGAATTCCATTGGTCAATTCTGTCAAAGGCTTGGCAATTCTTTGATCAATTAGAACGTATTCTAATTTACTTTCATGACTTTTGAAGGCTTCACAAGACTTGTCAAGTATTGGCGGTGATTTGACAAGTAAATCTGTGAAGTATTGACAATTCTTTTAAAGTCTTGAATTTGACAAAAAAAAATGTTCGTGTACAACAGGCTTTATACGTTGGTCTCTTTGGAATATTCCCTCTTCCACTCACCTCACATGATCCTACCTCCAGAGCTGATTCATATGCAAAGCTTCATTCAACATGTCTAATTTTGCGTTTATGTCTTCATCGTGAATGCCGTTATTTTCACCGTAGTTGTAGGCTACATTATTTAAAGTTGAAAGGCAAATGTAAATTTTAATGTGGTGTATCAAATCCTCAGAATTATGTTTATGATAATTGTTTTTAAAGTCGTATTATGATTCGCTGTAGGCTATACACTTGCTAGCACACAGAAACTTTTGCATACCTCGTCCCATGCTATGGTATTTCGCAATAAATTATTTCTTGTATTTTTAACAATAATAATAATAACATGCGAAGATCATCATAAATCGATCGTTGCTGATAGTGTTTACTTATAGATTACCGCACGGCAATAAACATAAAAATTGTAAGTTTGTCCAATAAACTTGCGTAGTTCTATTTTCAGAATGTGACAAATGTGTTTGAAGCAGTTTCTAGCGCATGCATTATTTAATTAGTCAAGGAAATGAAAATTCACAGCATGTTTCTGGTCGTTTGAAATGGCATGAATGAAGGCCCCATCTAGCGGCTAGGATAGGAATTATGCCAGCTGCCGAAGCTTGTCGCACTCCTCTGAGGTAATGATTAATGACTGTTAGATGAAATAAAATGATATTGGAGAGTGTTGCTGAAGTGAAAGATGACAGGAGAAAGCGCAGTACTTGGAGGAAAACCTGTCCTGCCTCCGCTTTGTCTAGCACAAATCTCTCATGGATTGACCGGGCTTTGAGCCACGGAACTCAGAGGTAGGAGGCCGGCGCGCTGCCGCCTAAGCCACGGAGGCTCCTTAATTAGTCAAATAATCTGTATAATAATATTACCCCTTCCTTTCGGTCGTTTTTATGCTCGAGGACATAGAAATTTTCATTCGATCACTTTTTGCTTCAGAAATGCAGGATTGTTTACGAAATACCTAACATTCCGTCGAATCAACATGTAATCTGACACTTCCTTTTACAACCATAAACAAAAGTACAGTATAAATATATTTAGACCAAACTCATGGCCAAACATAATCCTTTACCATGTTATGGGCTCAAACATAAATGCATCCTTCTAATAGTCTACTTTGAACGAGACATATTCATTCACATCAGGCACCTAGTCGTGTCATCGACGCTCTAGTTGGTGAACTGTTCAATATTTGGTTTGCTCATGATTTGGACAGTTTATGAATTGGGCAATAAAATAAGCCGGGATGAATAGATCATGCGGTGAAGTGATGGCCTTCTGAACCTAGCTTCCAACTTGGCAGGTTAGATCCTGGTTCATTTCGGTGATATTTGAAGGTGCTCAGATACGTCAGTCTTGTGCCGGTAGATTTACCGACACGTAAAAGAACACCTGCGGGGCAACATTCCGGCACCTCGGCGTCTTCGAGAACATAAATACGTACATAATAATGGGACGTAAAACTAGTAACATTATTGTAACAGGATAATAAGGCGGATCACACAATTGAACATCCTTGGCCCATTCCATGAAATAGCTTATTTCTATAAATTGAGTGTTACATACGCAAGGAAAGGACTGACAAATTGAAACTATAGGCCTGTAGGCCTACTAAATAGCTTGATCGAGTACCCTTTATCCGAGCATTAATTTATGACTAATAGGCCTATCGCTGACGTATTATTATTGTACAATCTACTTATGGTACGGTACTATAGAAAATAGATGATAGAATCGCTTACTTTAAGAATGCGTAATTTACTATTTTATTGAACGGTTATTGAATGGTTTTTTATACTGAACAGGTTTCAAATTAAGCTAGGCGTATACTAACTAAATGAGTATTTTCAAATTATCTGAAAATTATGTAGCCTACTGCACATATTAATGAATTGAAACCAAATTCACAGCCAAAAAGCATTAAGTTGTGCATCACTTCAGAACTGGAATGCAAGACTATTAGTATATTCGGGGCTTGAAACTTAGAAGGTAGGCTGTCCTGAATATGTGCTTTCCTCCATTAAAATTTAAAGAAAATGCTGGGATAATGGCTTACTTCAAGTCCAAGAGCATATATCCCAATTTCAGCCAGATTTCAGAATCGCACTAATTTTCACCATGCAGTGTGTTTCAGCAGCCCCTTCCATTTAAGTTTGCTGTAGCCCAACTGACGTGCACATGGTTATAGAGGTGCTATTCCTCTGCAGGCGTACTGTATGGTACTAATGTTTAGTGAGCACAGTTTGCACACGATTCTGAACCCTAGCGAAATGTTATACCATCCGTTCGCAAAACATGACGCCTTGAAATCATGTATCGGGCGAGTTGGCCGTGTGGTTAGAGGCGCGCGGCTGTGAGCTTGCATCTGGGAGATAGTGGGTTCGAATCCCACTGTCGCAGCCCTGAAGATGGTTTTCCGTGGTTTCCCATTTTCACAACAGGCAAATACTGAGGCTGTACTTTAATTAAGGCCACGGTCGCTTCCTTCCAACTCCCAGGCCTTTCCTATCCCATCGTTGTCGTAAGACCTATCTGTGTCGGTGTGACGTAAATACCCTAGAAAAAATGAAATCATGTAGTAACGTCCTTTTACCATGTAACTATGTTAATGTGTCGTGCCTCGTCACCGGGTGTAACGAAGAGGGGAATCAATGCATAACACTAGGTAACAGTGCAGTAATTCAGGTCTTAAAACACCGAATTGGATGGGGTATGTACTCTGCTCTCGTCGTACTACCAGCATGTTTCCAGCAGTGTAGCGTAGCGGATGTGGTTAGGCGTTCGCCTAGCAATCGACGGAATGTGCCAGCTGTGGTTCGAATCCTGCATCGTTCAAATAATTTTGCATCGGTATGAAGTTTTGAATAGCCGGGCTGATTGGCTCATAGGTTAGGAGGCTGGCCTTGTAACCCCAACTTGGCAGGTTCGATCCTGGCTCAGTCCGGTGGTATTTGAAGGTGCTAAATACGACAGCCTCGTGTCGGTAGATTTGCTGGCACGTAAAAGAACTCCTGCGGGACTAAATTCCGGCACCTCGGCGTCTCCGAAGACCATAAAAGTAGTTAGTGGGGCGTAAAGCAAATAACATTATTATTATTATTATTATTATTATTATTATTATTATTATTATTATTATTATTATTATTATTAGGTTTGAATACATAAACACGCCCACGTTTGCCACATTCAAACAGTAGAATGACGCTGTTATTCATCTTGTGCCCGCCCATACTCCGCTGGTTAGGGCCTGAATCTACTGTAATATCTGTTGTCATTCGGCATGTTTTCCACAGGGGAATACGTCGACATCCTCCTCATTTATGGGGAAGCATACCGGCAGGACAGAAGTTTTCAGGACGGAGTGAATATTGTGGGTTGCATAAAACTACATTGGAAGGGGTGACTGAATCACGCTGTATAGCAGGGTTTCCCAAACTTCCTGTATCTGAGGCTACCTCAGTATATCACATTCATACCCAAGGACCCCCTAGCCACAGAACACAATTATTAAGTTGGCCTTAAGCAAAATACAGAATTTTGTAATGTTACCATGTTTAATTTTATTCATATAATATAGGCCTAATATTTCCTTTCCTTGGAACTGTATAAGTTTACATTAACTTCATTGACAGTACATCAACATACGTCCTATTTACATAAAATTTATAAAACAATGTGACACTTGGCTAATAATTATACTAGTTTGTATCTGGAACAATATTGAAAACATTCACCTGGTACAGTTTTTGGATCAATAGGACGGTTAGTGCTATTTTCCAGAGACCAAGCGTTTTAGGTCTGGTTCAAGTGTTGTAACTTTTTTGATGATAATAAATAAAATCATGAATAAAATATATAAATAAAATTACTCAAAAACTTAATAAAATCAATAAGCATAATTAACCGAAATGTCCGTAGTATGGGCGCCAGAGTTCACCAGAATGGATCCCTCGAATTTAGATAAGAGCATGATAGACTTTATATCCCAGGCGTGTACATAATGCTGCGTACTGGTACATCTGCTGCAGGCCTTACCTAACCTCCTGAAAACGACTAATTAGGTAGGAACTGCACCTAGGTTTATCAATAACACTGATTCTAAAATAGCTAACTATATTCTGAACAAATTCCGTGCATGAGCACCTCATCAACATACAACATTATACATATAATACACACATAAAATATTGCTGGAAGACTCCATATTTACAACAACAACAATAATGAAAATCGTGGGAAAACGAAAGCGAGAACCAAGCTACCATTTGTAGATAGTCCGATGAACAATGTACATGTATGAAGGTAAATACCCTTCACTGTCTCTATATCAATTCGACTTACCGATTCTCATAATCGGCAGTTATCACATCACACAGATACTGTACCTTGTACTACTGTGTTCACATATTTTAACACTTGTAAAGATATATACACACGTCTGTCGATCCTCAACATAAATCATGGAAAGTCTAAGATAGCTTTCACCAACATATAATGCTAGGCCGCCACAAGTGCTACCATACTTAATGCGCAAGCACTCTCCACAATCAGCCACTTTCCACGAACATAAAAAGACTACGCTCCACGAACGTTTGAAGTAAAGTCCATTGCAGCCGTGTCACTCCATTACCGTGTATCAGCACCACTTCCTTCCCGTACAGTGTGCCAGTTGTCGTTCCTTCATACAGTGTTACTGCTTGTAGTTGTCTTCCTTCTCGTTCCTTTACAATCACCTCTACAATCACCCTTACAATGTTCCATACAATGTCCTGGGTTGCCGCCGTATGATCAACCTTTATAGACATAAACATCCCCCTCCTCTCAGATGATACGTCTGGATTGGTGCTTGCCCGCCAATCATGAGTGATCTCTTGTCAAGACCAAGCCCTGAACTACTTCTTCCTCCCAAGACAATAACAAACTCTCGGGAGTTTTACATGAATCACAAACTTCCCTGGTACAACAACAAGCTCATCTCATCAGGCTGGGATATATACATGACTAATGGAATTTCCTGACACAAGTACATCAACAAACACCGGGGTAGCCAGATGACTCTTTCAAATTACCAGAGTTATTAAAGCAATGTTTTCCCACTCATGCAAAACAAATTACTCATACCTACATATGTGGATATCTTCCAGCTTACCAATATAAATGGCAAAATATATAAATGAAATACTAATAATAATAATAATAATAATAATAATAATAAATCGAATACTGACAATAATATCTCTAACTTCTACATATAATTCGGGGGTGTGATATATGTACTATCACAGTGTAGTCACACGTGGCCGAAGGTCAACATCTGTGTTAGCTCTTTTTCTGTACCTCTTTTTCATTTGTGTTGAAGCAGAAAATGTACACTTGCACAAGTAAGTTGTCATGAAAGGCATTAAAGACGGTTCTGCCATTTCTTGGATATAAGGGACGAGCGTGGCTTCAGAAATCGACATAGACGTGTAGTTGGGATACAGGATCTTCAAGTATGACTCACAAGATATTTCGTTTAATTCAGCTCTCAAGGAAGGGTAGTTCATGTTCACTTTCTAAGAATGGATTCCCGAGATATGAGATTTTCTTCAGTCAGAGGCGGAAAATAGTGTCTGAGTGTGGACCCTAGCAATTCCGGGTGTTCTACGATTACATCACATACACTGGTAGTATTTCTTCGTTTTCAGGCAGAAAAGCATGTATTGTTAGGAAATAATCAAATTCGGTTTTGCTGATTCGGCGTATCCATATACTCATTTCTTTATGTTCCATCTGATTTGTCTTGGACTATAAAGAGTGCGACTTGTGTTCCTTGCAGACTTGAATTCAATTCATTCAAGTGACTGAATATACCTCCTAAATAAGCAAGTTTCGCATTCCACGAGAAAACCAATTTTTAAGTTGCATATCCCATCGAGAAGAAATAGTCTAACTTCATCTCTCAGTTCAGCCTAGCAAGTCAACATTTTGCCTCTCGACAACCACTTAACCTGTGTACTCAATAGCAAATGTTCGTGGTCACTCGCCATCTCTTTGCGTACTTCCAAACGTAATCTGGAATTTAGATAACTGGCTTTTATTAAATTGATAACTTCTCAGCTTCTTTCATTATACCCATCATCCAGTTCTGGGGGCATGTTGCGAGTTGCTAGTACTTCACAAATGCTTTGAGCGCTTTTCACCAAATACAGTATTTACCATCAATTTTGCTGCAGGAGGACTATCTTCTCTCCAATGCTATGTGGTTGGTCGTGTTTTGCAATTAATAGGAATAGTTGGTATGGTGCTAAACGGTTCCCTTGTCTCCCGTAACACTGTTCGTGATTTCTTTCTTTGATACATGAAGTTCTGCGAGTGTATTGTCGAAGCAGTTGTCAGCTGCACTGTCTTGCATGGTTTTGGAGATGCCGTTTTAATTTCGATGGTTTTATACACTCGTTAGATAAAACGTCACCACACAACACACATTGGCTTCTCTTCATATCCAACCTTCAGCATTGTAAATCCCAATTTCAGGTATTTGTAGTCATATTTACAACGTTTCTGCACTCATTGAACAGTTTTTCAACTGGCGGTTGAGGTTTCTGGAACACACGCGGTTGCATCGCTATTCGACTAAGACACACACTTCAGTGAACGTGTCTTCAACCAGCGATTCATATTATTGTCTGCGAGCACTATTATGCTCACAGTTTATTAGCCTATTGTTCGCAAAGAAGAAAGATAGAGTATCTGTATTAATATAAAATGATGGACCTTTTCGCCTCAGGTGACACACTTGACTGCGCTGACGCAGCTGGCCGTGTACTAATACAAACTACCAGCGAAGATTTCCCATTCCATCTATCAGCCACTTTAAGAATTACTAACAGTCCGCTGCTAACATGGGCCATAGATGATACAAGTTACAAGTTACGAGTTACATATACTGTATGTAAGTTATATAGTACAACAGTGAAGACATAGTTCTTAAATTTAAAATAATAATCTATGAATTGTGTGCATGCAATACAATTTCGCTCTTTAACTACGTACAACTTACATTCATATTGCGGACCCCTTGGATTATCGACGCGGTCCTCTAGGGATCAGCAGACCACATTTTCGCAGTGGCTGCTATGTAGGGTTGATAACCAAGGATATCGTACGTTTCTAACATCAGTAGCCTACAGTAATTTGAACTGGGTAAAAGTGATATAGGCTAGTAATTACTTTAGCCAATGTGATATTGTATTTATAATGTTCAGTCCATTCATCATTATGATGGCCGGGCTGAGTGGCTCAGACGATTGAGGCTCTGGCCTTCTGAACCCAACCGGGCAGGTTCGATCCTGGCTCAGGCCGGTGGTATTTGAAAGTGCTGAAACACGTCAGTCTCGTGTCGGTAGGTTTACTGGCACGTAAAAGAACTCCTGCGGGACTAAATTCCGGCACCTCGGCGTCTCCGAAAGCCGTAAAAGTAGTTAGTGGGACGTAAAGCCAATACCATTATTTATTATGTATCATATGAGTTGGAAAGAATAATATTTCGTTTAAAATTTCGATTTCAAGGATATGAATTTACACGTTATCGATAGTAGGTCGGTCCAACAGTCTCAGTTATGGGGCATTTTCTTGTTTGTTGTTTGGAAATAAACCCACGTTCGCTTGCGAAATGAGTAGAATTCAGGCACTTTGTAGCAGCGATACCGCAGTTATTGGCGATGCAGATTCTGCTTCGAGGGGATGCGGCATCTCACGCGTTCAGGATGCTCATTGGGAACCTTATTCTGAGGCGCCGCTGCTGCTGTGTATAACGCCACCAATGAACGTAATGCTTTGTTACAGCTCCTCCTACTGCACTTCAGTCCCGGCTAGACCTCAAGTTTACTTAGTTCTCAAATTTAAAAATTTTAAAAATCACAATGATGCGAGTTGTTTGAAATAATTAATAGTATAATTTCTTGGAATCCGTCGAAGATGTTTATAAACAAGAAAGATTGATTGCATTCATTGGTTTTCATGCCTTTGAAATAAAACCGCATATGCGTGGGCTCCATATGCTTTAATCATGCTAATTTATGACGAATTATAATCATTATAAAATATCAAAGCCATTTCTTATTAACACTGCAGATGTAGTTATTTTATTATTATTATTATTATTATTATTATTATTATTATTATTATTATTATTATTATTAATCACATACAGAGTGTGCTGATACGCCTGTATATGATTAATAATAATAAAGTGCTAATTTAGTTAAAGTGCTTTTGGAATATGCAAAAATAGTTTAGATGTAATTGTGAGAGCAGATTGATTAGATGGCCGGTTTTCGGAAATCAGACAAAATTACAAAGAGGGTGTAGATGTCATTATCCTAATTTTACCGAGTGATTTGGCTACGCTGCTTGCGTCACATATGTGTGAGTTTGCATTTCGAAGATGTAGGGTTTGAATCCCACCGTCGGCAGCCCTGAGGATAATTCCCACATTTCCACACCAGGCAAATGCTGGGACTGTTCCTTAATTTAGACCACGGCCGCTGCCTCCCCAATCCTAGCCCTTTCCCATCCTTCTGTCGCAAAAAAAAAAAAAAAAAAAATCCTTCTACTGCATGTGTTAGTGCGATCCTTTAACTACTGGTAAAAATCCTAATTTTCCTCAACATGGATAAAACAAAGAGAACTAATAGTTTTTTAAGTGTCTTTGACGTAACTGCCTGAGAAACTTGAAGCGATTGAAGAAGACAAAATCTACGAGTTGAGAAGGTAGGGAGGGATCCCCATACTACGAAAAACGTAAGATTAAGCAATTTTCTCAATTGTGATGAAAGTTGAAGGGCTAAAGGGACCGGAAATATTTGAAATTGTGAGTCTTTGATATCTCTATCAAACATTTAAAAAATCGGAAATCACTTCCTAAATGTTTTACCGGAAAAACAGCCTAAAATCGGTTGTTTCTGTACTCGTTTTCTTTCTATTCATATCGTAGCCATATTCACTTATTTACATCATTCTTTCTGTTATATGTTCCTTGGTTACCTTCAGGCGTTTGTTAATTTTTTTGAAAGTTGTCCACACCGAATATACTTATAATGGCTTAAGTGAAACCCTGCATTGACTCACATTAGCGCTCGTAGTGATAGAAAAAGTCAAACTGCTTATCTAATCGACCGGATAATGATAATTAAGAAAAGAATTGTAATTTTTGGGAATAAATAAAGAAGATAATCTCGAGCTTTATTATATTTTATGTACCTAAAATTCGTAGCTCATATCCCTAGGATGTTACATTGAGTTGTTTGCCTGAAGGGCTGGAACTGTGAATTTTTTATCTGTTCATCGAAAAAAAAAAAAGGACAGTAATGGCTATAGATGCGTCATTTTATGGGTATATCTTGTTGCAGTTACACGGTGAGTGTGGGGATCGTGGACAAGCTAGCCCTTTACTGTGGCAGCGTACGGGATCCCATCGACAGTGATCCATCCGCAGCCCAGTTTCTGCTCGGAGGTCTAGGACTGCTCACTACCATGGCTGCCAGGTGAGTGTACTCATTGATCTAGTAGTCTGGTGTTTGACTGTGTTTTATTTTGTTTACTGGTTGGTATTTATTGTGCGGAAGTAAGAGAGAGCATAATAGTTCAGCGACATCAGTAGGTCTCCACTTCAACAGCTGAGGTACGAATATCCCGGTCATACACGTGAGATTTCCTTCTTCCCTGTGATTCTTCTACATTAATCGGTTGGTCACATAGTTTACGATTAGCATGATTGCTTTCTTCAAACGACAGAAAAGGATCAAGAAGGACAAAAGGAGTTATTGTTACAACAATACTGAAAGTCTCTCAACTAAAATTGCTGTCGGGTTAGGAAAGGACTAAGTTTTAATCAAGTGGAGGACATTAGTACACGAAATAATATAATCTGACACAAGTAGAAGCAATGCCAGGCTCAGTTTTATCTTGTGATCGTCACACATGTCTTACCAGGTATAAGGACACTAGCGTCGTCTAGAATTTAAGTACTGAAAGATTCTACATACAGAGATAGACTCTTATTCTATTAAGGAACACCCTTGGATTCTAACAACAAACAAACAAAACTACTGCACCAAAATATTGGCGTAGGTTATTTAGGTGGCTGTGAATTCAGTGGTGGTAATCGCTTATTTGTAAAACTCTGCAATTGACCGACTAGAAGTATCTGACTACGAGTGCCGAGGAGGCACCTTGGTGTGCATGGGGCCATGCCCTTTCTCTGCCCATCATCCCTAAATTGTATCGACAATTTATGGAAAATAATAATAATAATAATAATAATAATAATAATAATAATAATAATAATAATAATAATAATAAAGAAGTGCCTCTTTGAGGCTTAAGGAGTGTACCTCCATTCGGGAGATAGTGGATTCGAGCCCCACTGTAGGCAGTCCTGAAGATAGTTTTCTGTGGTTTCCCGTTTACACACCGGACAAATGCTGGGGCTGCTCCTTAATTGATGCTGTGCTCACTTCCTTCCGCCGTCTGTGATGATGCGACGTAAAACAAATGCAAAAGAAAACAAATACGTAGGCCTATGTGGTATCCAGCTTTCTGCCATGCGTAACGAAACCACCAGTCTATAGATCTCCGCAGATACTTGATTGTTGATCTCATAATGCATTTTCAGAATTAATATTTTGGGTGTGGTATATTGGAACGTAGTTTTATATACTCTGTCTTCCTCCCCGCATATGTTTTTATGGTGTAAAAGAAAAAACATCTAGAGGTTGAACACACCTAGTCGTTTTTGGTGGTATAATGTTTAAATGAACTTATTTTTCTCCTTAGGCCTTTTAAAGTACCTATTCACTTGTGTGTTCCAGACCAGGGATTACAGAGTAAGAGCAACTTTTCAGACAGATTTGTAACCAAACTTGACGCAAAAATATTCTGAATATGTTCTTCAGTCATCTTTCCTCTCACTCTTGCTTACACGAAAACGTTTGATACATGCTTTAGTTAAATTTATCTTACCATACGATGTCCAGATTTCTCTGTTTATTTCTTAGAATGTCATACAAAGTCTATTTACTAAACGGCCATCCATCGGCATTGCAACAACTATAATTTGAAGCTTCGTGTTGCGTTATTGTGTTTGCAAACTCCCTTTGGTATTTCTTTTTCTTTTGACAGATTTCTTTCGTTTGAAATCTCGTAGTTCACGGTTGGCAGACACGTTCATTTTAAATATGTTCATGTTTACTAACTTCGGTAATGAATGCTTCTGCTCGCTATGTTTATTATTTCTTTTTGTTACCGGTAATGTATTATTGACTCGTTTGTTTGGAGCATGGTTGTGTGGCGAGACATCATTCAACAGTTGCTTTTGAAAATAATTATAAAATTTACTGAAGCTTTCAAGTTAAAAATCGCGATGTTTCCGGCCTAATGTTATTAATGCTAGTTATACCCCTGTTCTCTTGCTTTGTCAACCGTTGCTATCGTATATTTTTTGACGGCATTGTAGTGTTCAGCTTCCTTTTTCCTTTTGTCTCCAACACGATTTTAATATAATTATTAATTAGTGTTATTGGTTTTACGTCCCACTAACTACTTTTACGATTTTCGAAAACGCCGACGTGCCGAGATTTTGTCCCGCTGGGTTTTTAAAAATGTCAGTAAATCTACCGATACGACTCTTCGGACTTGGGAAGCATTTCCGTTACTTTCAGTGACTTATTCAGTATTACCTTCATCACCACGAACATAACTACTATGATCTAAAATTACGATACTATCAAACGGGTTTTCGTATGTATTCATAATGAAGAACACAAGAAATGATGCGATTGGAATCTTCCAGAGCAATGCCATGTTAATGGCACATCTTACGTCGTAATTTCAGCTAGACTAATGGCGAGACATTAACTGATTAGGTACTAATCGTCGAACCAGTTTTTTCGTCTCGCTGCGTAGGCCTGAGCATACAAACGAGGCATGCAACCGAAGCACCTGGACAATCTCGACTGGCGCAGCCGACAGCGAGGGAAGGGTGACTCAACGAAGCCGTCTGGTAAGCAACTGCGCAGTTTTGCCGAAAAACTAATAATAACAAGCAGAAAAGACTGGACTTAGGCTATCCTTCGAAAAACAAAGTACTTGACTAACAGCTCCGCAACAGCTAAAGACAGGTATGGTCAAACATCCCGGTAAGAGTATGTGGATGGGATCCAATGAAAGAGAAACTAACAACAGTAGGCGACGTAGGATGGCCGCAGCGTTTCGCATAACCTGTACAAGAAAAAGACAATTACAATGCAAGCTAAAATCGGACATTACAATACGGTTATTAAACCCGAATGTCTCTATATAAGTGGAGTTACTGTAATGGCTGGTCGGAGAGAAGCTGGGAAGTCTGAGAGGAAAATTCTTCGAAAGATAATGGACCCAATAATCGTGGCTGGACAACACAGGTTGCGAGGACGAGAGGAACTATATAAGAAAACTAAACGATTGCTGAATTTCATCAAGAAGCGACGACTCAAGTTCTATGGTCACATGTTTAGAATGGATGGCGAGCGGTTGACTAAGAATTTTTTTACAATATTCGATAGTGGACCTAACACATGTGATAAGTGGTTCCGCAAGGCCAGGAAGGATCTGAAAAAATTTGGACCATTACTAACAGAACCAAGTACCGACAGCATATCAATAACTTCAAGGGATTTTGTGAAGAAGAAGAAGAAGAAGAAGAAGAAGAAGAAGAATAAGAAGAACTCGTGGACAGCGGAAAGGAGACAGGCTGCCAGAGAGAGTATGCAACGATAGTGAGCTGCAAAGAAGGCTTGTGAAAATGTACAACAGTTGCTTATTGTGGTCTATAATGGCCGTAAAGAGGGCGGGACGAAGGAGAAAGAGAGAAAAAAGGATTTGATTTGGTCCAACGATTAATGTATATTACACCTTAATAGTGGTATAGTTTCGTTCATTATTTCCTTTCCTTTGGTGTCCTATTTAACAATCTCAAAGACAAAAGAGAGAATTTTACAAGGTTATAGAATACTATAATGTTTAACAGGGTTGTGCTCTCAGAGTACTAGAGTTTTCCAAAGAACAATGTACAGTATGTTCTTATCTTTTCGAAGAATTAGAGGGTCGCCCGTGATGCCGTCAAGTATTAGTCAAGCACCGTTTTAACATTCGTTGCCCTATTGGCACCTAAAAGGAACCAGACCCGGAAAAGTAAACAGGAACGAAGCTCATACTACCAAAGGTCATAAATGAAGGAATTGCCGAACAAGATCAGGATATAAATTAAGAAAAGGCCAAAAACAAGTTGAACAGGTATATATATGCACACGTCATAGATGATCTCCAAAAAATAATTTAACATCATCTAATAGGGTACGAAAGCCCGAGAACACAGACGATAAGCCCATGCTGCACTGTGACTAGGAAAGGAAAAAACAACCACCAAAAGAAAATTAGGTTACATTTTTAAAATCCTAGGCGTAGAACAAAAAGGTTAAAAGGGAACGAGGGGTCCACACTCGTGCTTCCCTTTAACAAAATAGTAGCCACTGATAGGCATCTACATCAGAATTTATGAAAGAAGTAATATTAAGAACCCTGCATGATGAAAGTGAAATAGAAAATCCTACACTAAGTTTACATGGAAGTTCAATAAAAACTATCTCCGTCTGCCACCCGATAAAAGTAGTTTTAAGAGCCCATTAATCTACCTTGCCACTGCCATCCAAAGAGCCATCCGTCTGGTTCCACAAGTCCCCTCTAGAGACGACGACGACGACGATCTAGACAAGACAGTTGTACCAGAGCCACAATTCTCATCGGTGCCGGGAAGTCCCGGTACCAGTGAGTGATTTTAGCCCATCGACCCAAATTGGGCCTTGAGTGCAATTTCTTCATAAGGTACTAGCTAGGAACTGCATTTTTGTTGGTTGGTTGTGGACCTTGAAATTTTAAATCACGCTGACCAGGGTATGGTCTGCACCCCTCTAAGGGGTGGGGTTTAGGCTAGGATGTCCTTAGGTCTTCGGTATCGAAGACCCACGGTATCATAATTTCCTATATTCCTGATCAGCGGATTTTTGCTCTCAGTGAGCGCGTCATAAAATTTCGCGGCAGTATTGCGAATCCTGCTATGAATGGTTGGGAGTTGGTACCGTTCATGCAGGTCGTCATTTGATTCATACCACTGGGCACCTGTCATTCGGCGCAGCGCACGGTTTTGTACGCGCTGTACCTTTAACAGGTGCGTCTTAGCTGCTGTGCCCCAGATAGGGCTGGCATACTCAAGTATTGGTCAGACAGTTGTACACAGTTGTAGACAATCTGAGACCCCTTATATATTGCGAGCTGGCAGCTCATTGGGCACAGTTCATGGCAACGGAAAGAAATATCGTCAGGCGTGCCAACTCCTAATAAACACAATACTCACTAATGTTCACAGACAAATTCCTAGGTGGGAACACTAGTTGTTAAGGCGAGGCCTATGGGCACCGTAATGAAATGGAACCAATAATACAAGGTATCTTGACAAAGTTCCCGCATTTATCAATAGATAACATTAGGGTCAGTTGTTTACAGCCCTGCCTAACACGTGGGGATCTTCTGTTACGATAAGAATAAGAATAAGAATAAGAAGAATCGTAGCCTATTACTGAATTTTGGTGCAGTTTTGTTTGCTAGAACCTGAAGTTGTCCCTTGTGTGCTAATATACAATACACGTCATTTATTAACAGAATGTCACTTCACACATTCCGCGATCATCTAGCACAGAACAACGCTTTGCACCAACGTTTAGAGTAGCAGAAAATGCAGTGTCCACATACAACTTTAGGTCGTTCGTTTTGGAATGTGCCCTCATATTCTAACTGAAGAAGAGGGCATCGACATGACATACTTTGAGACTATTGAATAATTCCTGAACCCCTGATATCCACTCCTCAGTTAGTTCTCGTCTGAGTGCAGGAATCGTATCTGGTAGCGAGCCGTTCCAGAGCATCCTACATATGTTCTGTGGGCTTGAACTGACTACTACATTTCTTCTTCTTCTTCTTCTTCAAGGAGGTCGGCCAGGCCAGGTGTACGACGAAGGCGAGCGTTATCGTACATACAGATGGAATATAGACCGGCAGCCTTACAGAACAGGCGAATTTGGCGGAGGATAATGTCATTACAGTACCTTTCACTCATCATTGAACCTTTCTTCCTCAGGTTTAACTCATCCCTTGCTGCTTGCACAAACTACGGTACCCCCGCCGCGAATTTTGTCCAGATTGATGGACTGACTCGGACGGTAGGGTCCAAGTGAGTGTGTTCGATCCTAGCTCAGTCTGATGGCTTTTGAAGGTGATAAAATACACTCGTGCCGGCAGAGTTACTTATATATCTGCTGCGGGACAACATTCAGGAACCTTGATACCTCTGAAAACCATAAAATTAGTTTGTGATATAAAACCAATACCATTTACATCATTGTCGCTCCACTATGTGTTCTCTTGACGGAGTCGCGTGCCAGGTTCATACTAAATTCAGTCATCAGTCGAAATCTGTTTTTATCTCTGAACAATAAAAAAAATCAATCAATCGATCAATACTGATCTGCATTTAGGGCAGTCGCCCAGGTGGCAGGTTCCCTATCTGTTTTCCCAGTCTTCATAAATGATTTCAATGACATTGGAAATTTATTGAACACCTCCCATGGTAAGTTATTCCAGTCTCTAACTCCCCTTCCTATAAATGAATATTTGCCCCAATTTGCCCTCTTGAATTCCAACATTACCTTCATATTGTGATCTTTCCTACTTTTAAAGACGCCACTCAAACTTACTCGTCTACTAATGTCATTCCACACCATTTCTCTGCTGACAGCTCGGAACATACCACTTAGTCGAGCAGCTCGTCTTCTTTCTCCCAGTTCTTCCCAGACCAGTCCGGCTCCATGCCTAAATGGTTAGCGTGCCGGCCATTGGTCACAGGGGTCCCGGGTTCGATTCTCGGCAGGGTCGGGAATTTTAACCTTAATTGGTTAATTTCTCTGGCACGGGGATTGGGTGTGTGTGTCGTCTACATCATCATTTCATCCTCATCATGACGCAAAGGTCGCCTACGGGCGTCAAATTAAATGACCTGCACCTGGCGAGCCGAACATGTCCTCGGACACTCCCGGCACTAAAAGCCATACGCCATTTCATTATTTTCCCAGCCCAAAATTTGCAACACTTTTGTAACGCTACTCTTTTGTCGGAAATCACCTAGAACAAATCGGGCTGCTTTACTTTGGATATTTTCCAGTTCTTGAATCAAGTAATCCTGGTGAGGGTCCCATACATTGGAACCATACTCTAGTTGGGGTCTTACCAGAGACTTATATGCCCACTCCTTTACGTGCTTACTACAACCCCCAAACACCCTCATAACCATATGCAGTGATCTGTATCCTTTATTTACAATCCCATTTATGTGATTACCCCAATGAAGATCTTTCCTTATATGTACACCCAGATACAATGATCCCCAAAAGGAACTTTCACCCCATCAACGCGGTAATTAAAAAGAGCACTTTCCCTATTTGTGAAACTCACAACCTGACTTTTAACCTCGTTTATCATCATACCATTGCCTACTGTCCATCTCACATTATCGAGGTCATTTTGCAGTTGCTCACAATCTTGTAACTTATTACTCTATACAGAATAACATCATCCGCAAAAAGCCATACCTCTGATTCCACTCCTTTACTCATATCATTTTGATATATAAGAAAACATAAAGGTCCAATAATACTGCCTTGAGTAATTCCCCTCTTAATTATTACAGGGTCAGATAAAACTTCGCCTACTCCAATTCTCTGAGATGTATTTTCTAGAAATATAGCAACCTATTCAGTCACTCTTTTGTTTAGTCCAATTGCACTCATTTTTGCCAATAGTCTCCCATGATCCACCCTACCAAATGCTTTAGACAGGTCAATCGCGATACTGTCCGTATGAACTCCTGATTCCGAGATATCTGCTATATCTTGCTGGAATCCTACAAGTTGAGCTTTAGTGGAATAACCTTTCTTAAAAACGAACTGCCTTCTATCGAACCAGTTATTAATTTCGCAAACATGTCTAATATAATCAGAAAGAATGCCTTCCCAAAGCTTACATGCAACGCATGTCAACCTTTCTGGCCTGTAATTTTCAGCTTTATGTCTATCACCCTTTCCTTTATACACAGGGTCTACTGTAGCAACTCTCCATTCATTTGGCATAGCTCCTTCAACCAAACATTAATAAAATAAGTACTTCAGATATCTCACATTGCCACACGTATGTTGAAAACTGGGGTTGTATCTTCTATCTTCAAAAAAGGCCATGACTGTTCTAATCCATAAAGGTGGAGATACACTCAATATTAAGAATTGGAGACCTATCACAATCTGTTCAATAATAAGGAGAATAGTTGAGCGGGTCCCTGACAGGCGTCTTCGTGAACATGTTGTCTTAAAACCCAATCAACGAGGATTTACTAACTCCTCTGGAAAGCATGTCAACACTGCGATACTCGACCCTGTTCTCCGTGAAGCCAAAAGACAAACAAGCCTATATGACTACTATATTCTTAGATATACAGAAAGCCTTTGACAACGTTGGTCATGCTCATTTAAATGAGACACTAAAGTCGTTACCAATTCCAAACAAACTCACGAACACAAATTCAGTCGCAGGGAAGTAAAACAAGACCTCTCTTGATAAGTAGGGGAGTTATGCAAGGTTCTCCTCTGTCGCCAATCCTGTTTAATCTCGCCATTAATCATATTCTGAATGACCTTAGCGAAACGTCGATATCTACCCAATATGGCTTTCAGTTGAGTCTAGATCGTGAAGCTCTAACAGTATTGCGTTTATATTTACGCAATCAGCTCCTGAATCAACTTACAGACTAAGATGATGAATTATCTACCCCTAACAATTAACACACACAGAATTATACAAAAAATAAAAAATATAAAGATTTCCGTTTATTTAACTAGAAAAATGCCCTAGGAAATGGATATTAAATCTAGGAATGGGCTACATTTATTACTCAATAAAATAAATAACGTCAGAATTGAAAGTTAAAGTCAGCGCTGGCTTATTAGGAAAAATGAAAAGAAATGACATTATCTCATTGAATTGTTTCTGAAATGAGAACAACGCTTGGATTGTTTCTGAAATGAGAACTAAAAAATCAATGTTACTCTCTATAATTATACTTGGGACATCCTATGTCTCCCTAGAGCAGGGCCACTCAGGGTGCATGCGCGTGGTGCATGCACTGTGCACGGTGCAAAAGACGACTTGGTTTGGTTGACCAGAGTGCAGACCCCCCACTCCTCAATTTGGAGCAATAGCGCTTACTCCCTCTTTCCTCACGCCTCTCTCGCTCGCTCCGCCTGTCTCCCTCTGCCCCACTTGCGCCGTAGTGCTCCAAATCCGGGCTGAGTTGAGCCGAGTATAGCCGAGCTTAGCCGAGTAGCCCAGAGACGAAGCGTTGATCCGAGCCATACCGAGCGGCACCGATGCACAGTGCACGGAGCTCTTGCGCCTCGCTGTGCACGCGTGAGATTTTGGGCGTTTGAGAGGCCCTGCACTAGAGTATGCTCTCAAACTGCAGTAATCCAGTTGTTAAAAAAATCTAAGTTTCCCCTCTCAATTACCTCATCATAAGACCAATGAAATCAATAAAATATAATAAATTAAATCAATGAAATAAAATCAATAAATCGATCAATAAAATCTATCAATAAAATCTGTCAATAAAATCTGAACACAATCGATTTGGATTCCTTTTCGGAAATTAACCGGTTACGATTCACGTGCGAAGGCTTTACATCCCTAATGCCTGCTAAATCCGGCTCCTAACGTATCATCTTCCTATATGTTAACCTTTATAAAATTCAATTTCAACTATTCATTGTTTTAAAAATATATGCTTTCCCTATTCTATCCACATAGTTCTTAAGTTATATGTCTGTGGCTCGATATGCTTAAAACGTCGTATCGAAATCATAATCCTGCTGTGCAAGTTATTCGACTCGTATCTGCAGTGTGAATATCAGAATACAGTTCTTTACGGTTACCTAACCACACATGTATAATATGCCATTTATCTCGCATTTTGCAGGTTTCGAGAATATGCCATAGAACTCACATACTTCATCATAACAGCTATCACGAGATTACGTCACCATCTAAATCTGAACTAAATATCAATATTTAGAATTCATACCTTTAACCTGGACAATCCCGCGGTGTACTTCCTCTGATAATATCGCATCGCTTCATAAATTCCTTACCTTCCACATATGATTTTTTTACAATCTCCAATATATATACCTTGTAATCACCATAAACATTCAACATAACCATCATCCTAAATGTCGCAATTACACATATATATTTCTTAAGTATGTCCATATGTGTTCCCCTATTAACTTCCTTTTAATAAGACCTCGATGCATAACCTAATATATATCACCAATACTTAGAATAATCACATCACTCTACAAGGAGTACACAATTTCATTCATTCCTATCTGACGCGCGGTCCGTCTGTGATGTAATCTATGTATGCATTCTTCACAAGATCTATCGATATCCATTACATTATGTTAGCTCTTGGTAATCAGCTGTTATGTCAAGTTATTGACAATCATTTTCTCGACTACTTCACTGAATTCTTTGCTTAAAAACACGATTATAGGTTCGCGAGATAAATTCGTAATTCTACACTGCCTTAAATATTACATTAATATCTTAAGTATTTCACACTTCACTGTATTATCACTTGCACACTAAAGTATAATCATTTCTAACTTCTATAGATTTCCACAGCATATGCCGCAAAAACTCAACATAACTTAAGAATGATGATACTAATTGTAAAGACTTAGCTCGTTTCTCGTTACTCCGATGTCAGCTGTTCATCCTTGACCGTGACATGGGTAGCCTTGCGGTCTGGGTCTCTGGTTGAGATGGATTCCTCCTCCCATTCAGAGCTGGACTTGGTAGGAAACATCCACCTCTCCTCTCGGGCCGGTCATATGGCTGGGTGTCATCTCTCTCTTTTCGGGCTGGTCATCTGGCTGGGTTTCATCTCTCTCCAGGTCGGTCCATCATCAAAGTCTAGCAGATCATCATCATCTTCTTTAGGCTGCCGACAAAGTCAAATATTCCCGAAGAGTGCATGGTTGTTTTATAATTCGAATTAAAAAATAATATTTCTCTTATGATACTCTCCTTATGCTTCGATTGCGCTATTTATGGCCAACTCCTTAAAATTGCATATAATATATCTATCTTTTTTTCGGAGAAAAAACTTTAGAATTAACTAAAATATTCTTCAGGATTATTCTCTTCTCAGCTTCTGTGCCAATAAAATGTATTTTTCTTCTCTCTTTCCTAACTTGTGCAGATCATACGATTCTTCTCATCGATAGCGTTGAATTTGCGCCTAAGTTTTCCACTAAGCGAATCTAATTTGGAATTCGCGTATCAGGACGTATTTTTGCTTCTGACGATATTTCTCAGGGTGATTATCCCTTTTTCTTCTTAATAATACACTGACTGACAGAGCAAATGCAACACCAAGAAGGAGTGGTCAGAACTTTATGCCAATTGCAGGGTAGACTGACGTCACTGAGGTATGCTCATGATGTGAAATGCGCCGCTGTGCTGCGCACGTAGCGAACGATAAATGGGACACGGCGTTGGCGAATGGCCCACTTCGTACCGTGATTTCTCAGCCGACAGTCATTGTAGAACGTGTTGTCGTGTGCCACAGGACACGTGTATAGCTAAGAATGCCAGGCCGCCGTCAACGGAGGCATTTCCAGCAGACAGACGACTTTACGAGGGGTATGGTGATCGGGCTGAGAAGGGCAGGTTGGTCGCTTCGTCAAATCGCAGCCGATACCCATAGGGATGTGTCCACGGTGCAGCGCCTGTGGCGAAGATGGTTGGCGCAGGGACATGTGGCACGTGCGAGGGGTCCAGGCGCAGCCCGAGTGACGTCAGCACGCGAGGATCGGCGCATCCGCCGCCAAGCGGTGGCAGCCCCGCACGCCACGTCAACCACCATTCTTCAGCATGTGCAAGACACCCTGGCTGTTCCAATATCGACCAGAACAATTTCCCGTCGATTGGTTGAAGGAGGCCTGCACTCCCGGCGTCTGCTCAGAAGACTACCATTGACTCCACAGCATAGACGTGCACGCCTGGCATGGTGGCATGGTGCCGGGCTAGAGCGACTTGGATGAGGGAATGGCGGAACGTCGTGTTCTCCGATGAGTCACGCTTCTGTTCTGTCAGTGATAGTCACCGCAGACGAGTGTGGCGTCGGCGTGGAGAAAGGTCAAATCCGGCAGTAACTGTGGAGCGCCCTACCGCTAGACAACGCGGCATCATGGCTTGGGGCGCTATTGCGTATGATTCCACGTCACCTCTAGTGCGTATTCAAGGCACGTTAATGCCCACCGCTACGTGCAGCATGTGTTGCGGCCGGTGGCACTCCCGTACCTTCAGGGGCTGCTCAATGCTCTGTTTCAGCAGGATAATGCCCGCCCACACACTGCTCGCATCTCCCAACAGGCTCTACGAGGTGTACAGATGCTTCCGTGGCCAGCGTACTCTCCGGATCTCTCACCAATCGAACACGTGTGGGATCTCATTGGACGCCGTTTGCAAACTCTGCCCCAGCCTCGTATGGACAACCAACTGTGGCAAATGGTTGACAGAGAATGGAGAACCATCCCTCAGGACACCATCCGCACTCTTATTGACTCTGTACCTCGACGTGTTTCTGCGTGCATCGCCGCTCGCGGTGGTCCTACACCCTACTGAGTTGATGCCGTGCGCATTGTGTAACCTGCATATCGGTTTGAAATAAACATCAATTATTCATTCGTGCCGTCTCTGTTTTTTCCCCAACTTTCATCCCTTTCGAACCACTCCTTCTTGGTGTTGCATTTGCTCTGTCAGTCAGTGTATAATCTTTCTTTACGTATAACTGCCGAAACTTTGCTGGATTTCTTCCTTTTCGCAGCGCGATCAAAATTTACGTCTAGCCTCTAGCAATTCAATTTTTCAAGAGTCTATTTTATTTTTAAGAATCTCTTCTGTTCTATTTTTTTCTTTAAAACAATCTACTTGACCTTTTGCTGTTCCGCAGCGCCTTCCGTATATATTCGTTCTCAGTTAGACATGGCCTTCTGTTATATATCGATATCACAACTTCATAGTGTACTCCTTTTAACAAGTGTGGACCATGCCTTCTTCCGGCGCCATTTTTATACACGTCTACAAAATCCAATGGGCACAGTATTAAGTTTTGCTGATGATGTAGTTATTGTTGAAAAAGATTCTGAGTCAGCTTTAGTACTTGCTTATGCGGCCATGCATCAACTACAAGAAATTGGACTTAACATCAATATTGGAAAATGTAAAGGAATGTGTATCAAACATGGTCACCTATCAGAAGAGAAACTATTCACGGTAGATGAAAAACAGATACCATGTCTGAAGAAAGGAGAATCTATGAAGTATTTGGGTGTAAATTTCTCCAATGAAATTACTTTCCAGTCCGTCGAGGTCCTAAATAAGCTCAAAAACACCCTAGAGCTCCTCATTTCTTCACCGCTTTTGCATTCCGATCAAAAATTTGTAATCATAAACACTTCAATCTGTCCCAGTTTGATTTATAAATTTCAGACAGTATTACCACAAAAGATTCCAGTCAAATTTATAAATGACGCCGACATTATTGTTAGGGGAGCATTAAAGGAAATTTTCCAACTTCCCATGGATGTCCCGAATGATATGATATACGCTGAAATGAAATTTAAAGGTCTGGGTTTATTCTGTGTATCATGGGGAAATCTGCAACATATTAATGCATGCAAAATTTTGAAATCTTCCAATAACATTTTTTTACCCTCAACGAGAAACTTATGTCAAGAAATCAGCACGAGCCTCAACGCATTGAATGTAGCAGAAACAGAATCTATTCAAGACAAAAGGCATGGTTTTGCAGATACAAAGAAAGTTCGACTGGAATTGAGAAGAAGAGCTTTTGAGAACTGGAGCAAGAAAGAGCATAAAGGCAACGGTGGAGTCCTGTTTAAACAGTATACTCCAGCGAATACATGGATTCGTGATCACAAAGGATTGTCTTGCTGTGAATGGCGTGATGCAATAAAAATGAACGCCAATGTTTCTGCTGTGCGTACTGTACCTGGCAGATCCCAGGGCAACAGCTTCTATCGAGGTTGCCACAGTGTGTTCGAAACTCTTACTGTCTTCAGTATATCCCCAGAAATCTTATCAATTCCAGCCGCTTTTCTAGTTTTCAACCTTTGTATCTTATTGTAAATATCATTGTCATCATATGTAAATTTTAATACCTCTTTAGCATTAATCACCTCCTTTATCTGGACATTATCCTTGTAACCAAAAATCTTGACATACTGCTGACTAAATACTTCTGCCCTTGAAGATCCTCATATACAGACTCTCCTTGTTCATTAATTATTCCTGTAATGTCCTTCTTGGAACCTGTTTCTGCCTTAATGTACCTATACATACCCTTCCATTTTTCACTAAAATTTGTATGACTGCCAATTATGCTTGCCATCATGTTATCCTTAGCTAACTTCTTTGCTAGATTCGATTTCCCAGTAAGTTTCTTCAATTTCTCCTTACTTCCACAGACATTTCTAACTCTATTTCTTTCCAATCTGCACCTTCTTCTTAGTCTCTTTATTTCTCTATTATAATAAGGTGGGTCTTTACCATTCCTTACCACCTTTAAGGATACACCTGTTTTCACATTCCTCAACAATTTAAACCCATCCCAGAGTCTGTTTATATTTTTATTTACCGTTTTCCACCGATCATAATTACTTTTTTTTTAAACTGCCTCATGCCTTCTTTATCAGCCATATGGTACTGCCTAATAGTCCTACTTTTAAAACCTTTCTATCACGTTTATTTTTAACTACGGCAAAACAACTTCGTGATCACTAATACCATCTATTACTTCGGTTTCTCTATAGAGCTCAGCTGGTTTTATCAGCACCACGTCCAGGATATTTTTCTCTCTAGTTGGTTCCGTCACTTTCTGAATCAGTTGTCCTTCCCATATTAGCTTATTTGCCATTTGTTGGTCATGCTTCCTGTCGTTCGCATTCCCTTCCCAATTGACATTTGGTAAATTCAGATCTCCCGCTACAATCACATTCCTTTCCATGTCGTTTCCCACATAGCTGATCATCTTATCAAATAATTCTGAATCCGTATCAGCGCTACCCTTTCCCGGTCTGTACAGTCCGAAGACATCAAGTTGCCTATTATCTTTAGAAATGAGCCGTACACCTAGAATTTCATGTTTCGTAGCTTACAAATTCTTCTTTCACCAGAATGAATACTCCCCCTCCCATCATTCCTACCCTATCTCTACGATACACACTCCAGTTCCGTGAGAGAATTTCTGCATCCATTATATCATTTCTTAGCCAAGATTCAACTCCTATTACAATATCTGGTAAATATATATCTATTGAATTAATTCTATTCCTTTCTTTACAATACTTCTACAGTTCAACACCAACATTTTTATGTCATCCCTACTTGACTTCCAGATCTCTGTACCCTTATCACCGCTCCCTAGACAACCTCGTTTCTCTGAATGTACCTCCCTATTACCCTTCCAAACATATTTCTTTACTTATACGTACCACCGCGGTTTAAGTGAAGGCCATATGAGCGCAGAGTATGGCGAACCTATGACATTAAGCCACCTTTGCCACTAGGTGACACGCGAACAAGACTTCTTTGGCACGTCAGACAACACGTTAACATGTTTTAATGTTTTAACATGTAATACATAGCAACATAGCATATTTTAACATTACGCTTTATTAAAGAAATATGGCTCAATTACTTCTATGGCCATATTTTTTACAAACTTCATTAGGTTAAAGCAAAAATACCGAGCTCAATAGCTGCAGTCTCTGAAGTGCGGTCTGCATCCAGTTCAGGAGATAGTGGCCTCGAACCCCACTGTCGGCAGCCTGAAGATGGTTGTCCGTACTTTCCCATTTTCACACCAGGCTGTACGTTAATTAAGGCGACGTAAAGCAACTTGCAAAAACAACCAAAAATGTACCTTATTCTTAAAATTTACCTGTTTTTAAATGTAATTTTCAGTGATATTTACAAAATAAAATCAGGATGATTTCAAAGGAAAATAACCGATGGCACACCAGACAGTACAAAGTGATAAACAAGACTTGAACTCGTTTTCCGTGGTTTCCCATTTTCACACCAGGCAAATGCTGGGGCTGTACCTTAATTAAGGCCACGGCCGCTTCCTTCCAACTCCTAGGCCTTTCCTATCCCATCGTCGCCATAAGACCTATCTGTGTCGGTGCGACGTAAAGCCCATAGAAAAAAAAAGACTTGAACTGACACGCTAGTCGGTAAGGTATGCTATCTCTGATCTAGGGATATTCACATTCCTTTGATGTCCTGATCAAAGCCTGGGTACGGTGATGTGAATGATTCTGAATCAACTTGCAACACTGCTAGCGGTGCGGCCTTCTCCCAGTTTACCAATGATCCGACCACATTCAAATTTACTCTGATGGTGTCTTTGTGCCATGTTTACAGTGACTGTGACGTATTTCCGTAGCAAATTCAGTGCATCATTGCCCGACCTATCTGAACCTCAACAAGAAGCATATTAACAATTGTTTGCTCCCTTATTACATAGACCAGCTTGTTCGTATGTGTGACTCGTGTAAGGGACAGGATACTTGAGGCAGTGATCTTCACGAGGACGAGTACTCTCTACTCTTGTTACCACTTTCCTTGTTGTCAATCCGGGAACTAGTAGACTATATCGTAAATCATTGAAATAAGAGCAATAAAGATAGAATGAACTTAGTTTTGAGCCAAATACAATTCACTTAGAATTCATGTTGTACTTTAATAATATTAATAATAATAATAATAATAATAATAATAATAATAATAATAATAATGTTATTGGCTTTACGTCCCACTAACTACTTTACGGTTTTCGGAGACGCCGAGGTGCCGGAATTTAGTCCCGCACAGGTTCTTTTACGTGCCAGTAAATCTACCGACACGAGGCTGACGTATTTGAGCACCTTGAAGTACCATCGGACTGAGCCAGGATCGAACTTGGCAAGTTGGGTGCAGAAGGCCAGCGCCTCAACCGTCTGAGCCACTCAGTCTTGCTATGTTGTACTTTTATCTCTTGCGTTCTCCGGCTCCATGGCTGAATGGTTAGCGTGCTGGCAGAGTCGGGAATTTTAACCGTAATTGGTTGATTTCGCTGGTACTGGAGCTGGGTGTATGTGGCGTCTTCATCATCATTTCATCCTCATCGTTACGCGCAAGTCGCCTATGGGAGTCACATCAAAATACCTTCATAATAATAATGATGATAATAATAATAATAATAATAATAATAATAATAATAATAATAATGGCGTATGGCCTCCCGACGTACGTGGTGTAGATCTTAGATCTTTCGAATTGACATCTGTAGGCGACCTGCTCATTTGTGAGGATGTGACCCTACCAGCTATGATCGTCTGACGAGAAGTCACGTGCATGCGGAGTAAGGAGTGCGGAAGGTAAGCCTGGCTGTCGTGCATGCGCCAATATCTAGCCTCAAGGCTTTACAATGAACATCGGTTCCGCCCGCGATGATTCTTGTGAACTAAGGTGATGCTACGAAGTTTCAAATTGTTAGTGCAATTGCGCTTTAGTTACACATTTGTCCTGCATATTGAACAGTTTAATAATGGACACGCATCTATTTCAGAGAGCTCACACTGGTTATCACGACTAATGTTTGTAGCTTAGTGTAATGTCTGTCACTCTTACCTATAAGCTGCCGCGACTTCTTGTGAGACACAGATAGTATGATGAGTTCTGATGTTGAAGACGGCATACACACCCAATTCCTGAGCCAAAGCAATAAATCAACCCTCTCGAGAATCAAACCCCGGACCCTTTAGACTAAAGGGCAGCATGCTAACCATTTAGCCATGGAGCCGGACAATATAGCACATATTGTTCCCAGTCTGATATATCTTTCGAAGCTCCCTGTAAGATGAAAAATTAAACATGTTCTAGTTATGGTGGAAAATATTTAAAAAACACCATAAAAATTTGAAGACTAATAAGGGTACTTTTACTTTGAGACTCTCCCTGTCCAAAATAATATCCTGATAATCCTTAAAATATTATTACAGTTCTTATCAACTCCCTCCAAGATTAGAACTCTTAGGTATCTATGAAATAAATCACTGTTTTATTGTTAACCTTGAATATTTATTGTAAAAATTGTACCGTAAAACATTCACCACAATCATAGATGCAGTTTGAAGTATATACTCTGACGAACAGACACGGAGGTAAAAGAGAAAAATTACCATCAGATTTCTAGAACACATGCATTTTAATAATCTGCTTTAAACAACGAATATCATCGAGCTCAGCATCTGATCTGCTGATTTTGCAGCGGAAAGCTTATAGAATGTTAGAAGATTCTCTCCTTGATAAGGATAACAGGTATCGTAATAAGCTCGGGGGGGAAGAGCAGACACCTGCAGCGCCCTGGCAACGAGATTAATCAAGAGCTGGCAAGACGCCGCCAATTACGCGTAATGAATTAGCCGGTGTAGAGTCTCGCTGCGTCGGTCGTCATTTTCGTTGCTTTGAGAAGGTACTACTACGATGTACCGGAAAAACTTCCACTTGCAAGCTGAAGGATATTCCCTAAACTGATTACCAAAGTTGAGTAACCGAGCATACTAAGCAATAATACCTTCCATAAAGAAAAATATGCAGCCCCCTTCATTCAGGAAAATCTAAATGTATAAAGGTGCATATCTACAAAATTAATAAGAGTACATTTTAACTCTTTGAAGTGATTTTTTTTTGCTAGGGGCTTTACATCGCACCGACACAGATAGGTCTTATGGCGACGATGGGATAGGAAAGGCCTAGGAGTTGGAAGGAAGCGGCCGTGGCCTTAATTGAGGTACAGCCCCAGCATTTGCCTGGTGTGAAAATGGGAAACCACGGAAAACCATCTTCAGGGCTGCCGATAGTGGGATTCGAACCTACTATCTCCTGGATGCAAGCTCACAGCCATGCGCCTCTACGCGCACGGCCAACTCGCCCGGTGAAGTGATTTTCTTTAAGAGGAAAGTAAATCCCCAATTGCTGAAAGAACACGAGATACAAAACAGAAATGAAGGGCATCTTATTGGAAAATCTGGTAATGAAAGCAGTGCGAGTCAGGTTCTCTACACCTGCAGGACTTGTTTGGAAAAATATAATTTATTTATATTTTCGTGGATCTATGTTTTCACGGAATTATATTTTAGTAATTAATAGGCCTATATCGGATGGGATAAAAGTAGATTTCCTCAAAATATTGTTCTCAGATTTCATACGTGTTATTTTGAAAAATAGCCGTACAATTAAGATAGTCACTTTCATTCCGCCATCTGTAAACCGGTGCCTAAACAACGTGAATTGTGAATCACGAAACGAGGTCTTCATTTTTGAACAAATTTTGTAAATAAATGAATAACCTAAGGTTTCAATTTTTGGGGGAAAGCTACTTTTTATCCCATACTATAATTGTACGGCCGCAACTACCAAGTTGCAGACTTTCCTTAGTGGCACCATCCAGGTGGACGTACTTATCACATTTGGCATTCCGATTGTGCTGCTATCTAGTGACGAAAACGGATTTCTACCGGACTGTTCCTATGGCTGAGTTAATTTTGTGCCATCACATATTTTTAGAATGCCATTGGTAATGGCATGGAGTGTCAATATTTTAGACCGCCCGTCGTATGTATGTGTATGTTGGGTAGTTTCCCGTTGCTTTCCTCACGGAGCTAGAAGTTGCTATTACATATCAGTCTGCCAAGCCCACCGAAATGCATGCACCAACCGACCCTATGAGTGATAATTTCACACCATTCATTACAGGAACTGGCTGCATAAGGAGCGGTATTACTAGCATCACTCATACCTCGGTCACTTTCATATTGTCAAAGCCAAGGACCGCCCGTCATAAATTTAAATTTCGAAGATTTTCTGCAGACATGTTGTTGTTAATACTTATTTTACGGGACAGAATCCTTTTAGATATCACTCCCAAAGTGTAGGAAGGTCAAATGGAAAATTCTATGAATATGGCTACAGCCCTCCCTTGCTTAAAGTGAATTAAGGATTCCATTGAAAGTTGGCGAGTTTTCCTTCACAGAATATGGATTGTACCTCGTGTCATGTAATTCTTTTGTACTCTTCTGACATTAGTATGGTTCGTTTTCATTATGCACCTTGGATAACAATTTGAGTATAACCCATTTCTTGTAGCCTGTATAAAATCGTGTAATGTACAAATCAAGGCTTGTTTCGTACCGAGCGAGTTGACTACGTGGTTTACATCACATAGCTATGCGCTTGCATTCAGGGGATAATATATATAATTTCGTGTGGCTATTTCTAGCCGAGTGCAGCCCTTGTAAGGCAGACCCTCCGATGAGGGTGGGCGGCATCTGCCATGTGTAGGTAACTGCGTGTTATTGTGGTGGAGGATAGTGTTATGTGTGGTATTCAGGGGATGCTAGGTTCAAATATGAAGATGGTTTTCCGTGGTTCCCCATTTTCAAACCAGGCAGATGCTGGGATTGCACCGTAATTAAGACCATGATCGCTTCCTTCCTAATCGTAGCTCTACCCTATCCGATCGTCGCCATAAGACCTGTCTGTGTTGGTCCGACGTAACAAATAGAAAAAAAAAGTATTTTTTTTCTTGTCCATTATAATTATATTTAGCAAGGAACTCACGATTTCTTGCTTAACTTTACTTAGGTTGAGTCTGTTACCTGTTGGTCTGAAACCGTTTCAGTTATATCACAGAAAATTGTGTGGCTTTTTATATGATATTACTTATTTTTCATTTACGTTCCTCCAGCTTTGTTTGTTAACCAAGTATTTGGTGTTAGTTCCTTTTCAAGGGCTGTAGGCATGGTGGTTTGTCGGTAAACATACATAATTGTGGTGTCTATACTGACGTGTACCGGTATTTATGATGGACTGACATTAAGATCGGCGAATGCAGGATCATCACCTGTATGGCCTGTAATTTGCCTGGTTGTAAAATGGGAAACTACGTACGAGTAACTACTTTTATCATAACCGATACAGAGATTTGAACTCTTCCATTTCCAGTTTACCTCACTAGGCTGATTATCCTGTTTCAATCCCCCACTCCATGATATTAGTCTACACTGTAACCAGTAACTGAATCTGGACTTACTACAATAACGGCAGTAATTCTAGAACTGTAGCCTATTTGAAATGCATGGACATTACACTTAATGAAGACAGTGTTTCGAAACGATTAGCCCTCATATTTCCCAGAATGACCTCCGATAGGGTATCAGTGTAGGAACATATTTTCGTTCGTAGAAACAGGAAAAGTTCCTGAGATTGTGTTTCAGGAACTAATCGGAACTAGTCTTCTAAACGCAAGGTGCCGGTAGAATTGAGTTCTCTCGTGTTCTTAACCGGTGTTAAAATGGGAATAGCAAAGTGTGGGTTAGGACTGTTCACAAAAATACTATTGCACGCAACCTGGTTTCTGTTAGGCACGGAATGAGCGAATCATGTGAGTAGATTTAGCAGTTGGAGGAATTAGGACGACAAATGTCTCACTGTATTCACCACGTGAGGTTGTAGTTGACAAGGTTTATGTAGAACTGAGTGATATTGTAGTTCGGGTCGACGGCAAGGAAAGGATAGTGATTGGCGATTTCAGTGCGAGAGCTGGAAATAGAACTGAAGGATATGGCAAGACGATGAGTAAATATGGTGAAGATATGGAAGTTAATAGGAATGGGAAGCGTTTACTGGATTTTTGTGCTAGTATGGGATTAGCACAACTACGAATACATTCTTTAAGCATAAGTATATTCACAGATACACATGAAAGGGTAGGGGCACCAGATCCATAATAGACACATAACACTTGAATTCAGGAACTTTGTAGAAATGTACGGTATTCCTGGGAGCTTCGATCATACAGGCCGCGATCTGATCTGTTGTGAACTATTGTAACGGTTCAAATCCCGTTACAAGGTGATATTATCATTATTATTATTAGTATTATTATTATTATTATTATTATTATTATTATTATTATTATTATTATTATTATTATTATTATTATTATTATTATTATTATGTATGTAGTATTATTATTTTATCTGTGAGATTACTATTATTGTATTATTTTTATTGCTCAGTTCCATTCTGCAATGCTTGTTGCTTGCGTGATTGTAGTTAAATGTATGCATATATACGTGTGTGTAGTTAAACACTAAAAACATGTACAGTAAGAGTTGCTGTATATCAGATGTGGATATGACATTGCTACATTGTGCAATACTGGTGGCGTTACTGCCAAGTCATCGCTACGTCATCGTGCGTATTTAGCGGTGAGCTCACTTCGTGGGAGTTACCTAGGGTGCCGCCGGCGATTTCGCCATAGGGTGGAACATTTGTCGCGAGGTGGGAGTAGATCATAGTTATTCCTGGAGATTGCGTAGGTGTGTCAACCAACGTCTATAAAAGGTGGCTGCATATTGTAGCGTCAGTCATTATTCAATTGGAAGCAGAGGCCACAGTTGGTCGGAGAGTCAACGAGATGGAGAGGTCTCAGTCGGTCATTAAGTCAACGGGAGTCTACGGGAAGGAGAGGACTCAGTGAGTCATTAGTCATTGGTCATTGAGAGAGTGAGGCCACAGTTGGTCGGTCACTTAGTTGAAGATACGGACGGGAAGGCTTACCACGAAGTCATAGAAGGATAGACTTTCCAAGAAGTCATCACATGGATACTTAGTCGTCAGTGAAACAAAAATGATACATCACCAAATTAGGCTTGATACATCTATAGCAAATACCAATTCAAAGGAATACGTCGTAATTACACTCAAAGTGTTGAAGGTACAGTCAAGTGAACCAGTGAGGGATACATTTCGTGTATAATTGTTAAATATCCGGTCAAGAAGAATTCAAATTCATGCTTAGTTTCTTTCAGTTGCAATGTCATAATTTCATATTCTCATCTGTTTTATTGCAACAGTTCTTACTATTTTATTGAAATTATTTCAAGAATATATTTTGTTCTACCAAATACATTTTTCGTTTCATTTTTAGAGTAGAATCATATAACCTCAAATTTAATGGGGAAACCGAACGCCAATCTCCTTTTGCCAGAACTTATATGTTATGTTGTCAAAAGTAAGCTTATTACCCCACACCCTAGAGATATTCAAGAATCTCATTCTGGCGCCCTTCAAATAATGTATGTGTAAGTAAGCAGGTAAGAACTAAGTGTGAGTACAAGGTCCGACGATTGTGTATTTTATTTAATGAATATTAATTTTCATATTTTTCATATTAAATGCAGTTGTATATTTTAAAAGTAAGTAAACGAGTAAGGAACCTATTACACTATGTATCTCCAAGCTTAGGGTAGAGAAAGTGAAATATCCTGGACAAGAAAATTAGAAGTACATGGATATGATCTGTGAAAAGTTCCAAACAATTGACAGTGGGTGGCATACAGGGATGTAGTAGAAACAGCAAGGGAATGTCCAGGAACAACTGTGTGTGAAGATGAGAAAAAGCGAACATCGTGGTGGAATGATGAAGTGAGGGCAGCTTGTAAACGTAAAAATTAGCTTATCAGAAATGCCTCCAAACAAGACCTGATGAAAACGGGGAATGTATACCTATGCAAGAAACAGAGCAAAATAAATAATTGTTGACTCCAAGCAGAAGTCACGCGAAGATTTCGGTAATAACCTGGCAAGGCTTGGTCAGGCGGCTGGGAAACATTTCTGGCCATTAAAAATGAATCTTAGAAAAGAAGGGGAAAAGGAAATGAATGATGTTTTGAGTAAAACATGTGAACTAATATTAATGGTTCCAGAAAATAACAATATTGAAGATCTCCTCAGTGTAAAAGGAAATATTTCTGTTGACGTCGCGAAAAACCCAGCTCACGCGGAAGAGGATAACGATATAATTGAAATTATGCGTGAGGCAATGGAAAAGGTAGTAAATAAACTCCATTGTCATAAAGCAGCATGAATAGATGAAATTAGATCTGAAGTTGTGAAATATAGTGGGAAGGCAGGAATGCAATAGCTTCACAGCGTAATAATATTTTCATGGAATGTTAGTAAGGTACATTTCGATTTGACGAAAGCAGTACTGGTATAGACAAGGGGACAACAAGGATTTCGACAACTTGTAGGTTTGTGCCTTATCGTCGGCAGCTCTGAGGAAAACTTGTGTTTGATAGTGCTAGCAAAAGAAAAAAGTCTGACTGTGGAAATTGTGATAAAATGTGATGCTGACCCGCGCTACTTAAACGTAGCCTATGTCTCGTTGCTTACAGTAGTAAATTCACTCACTGAAAATCAAAGAGCTTTGCTGATTTCGGTGCATCCTTTCATCTAAAGAAAATTGTTTAAAAAATATATCAAACACAGAACACTACATGCGTACATCCGTGCGTAGTTGGAGAGCACTGTGCACTCCATTCTGCATGTAATGTGCACAGTTTGAGTAGGTCGTAAAGAGTGTGACATGAGATTAGTGCATCTATGAAGATGATGTAGATCTACATGACTCATCTCCTTCGACATAGCGATGTTGGAATACCGAATTGTGCAGAGATGTGTGACCGGTTGAGTGACCATTAGCAATAGAAGACGAAGAAGAAAGAAACTGTTTGGTTACTGCAGGTAAACTCCGGCTTAGGAAAGCTTCCTTGGTAGAGAAAGACCTGCCTACTTAACAGAAATACTCTACTTCCCCTAAAATATGTGGATATATCCATTCACTTGGTGTATTTCCTCTTATGTTGTACAACTCTTTACAGTTTACAGTTTTACATATTACTCTGCCATGTAGTCGGTTATACAGAAATATGTCTGTGGTACTTTCTGATGATTCATCTGTAAAGTGGTCAGTGAATAAATCGAGTTTTTACTGTTACTTTAGCGAATTACGTAAGTATTCCGCATGTTTTTAAACGATTCTATGTATTAATAATAATATTATACTCTAATTCAGTTCTCCGTAGTTTCATTATAGGCTTGCCTTTCTCTACGAGGTTTATTTTTAAAGTATTGTACCTTGAGGGAAATACATTTCCTTGCAATATTTTGTGTGATTTTATTGGTTCCTTTGTAAGGCATAATCTGAGAATGTTTAAAAGCAGTGTTATACAGCGCAAGTGTTCTCATTCTTTCCTATGATTTCCTTCCCGAGCTCGCATTTTTTCTGTGTTCAGATATCCTATTATTAATGGACCTAATCGGATATTTATGTTACGTTTCGCCCGCTCTTAACTAACTAATTAACCTCTTTATCAATTCGTGGCCTTACTCAGTGTCCATTCTTGTAGTCTTATGCTAAAAAAATACAATTCTGTAGAATATTTACATTTCTCAGTTGTTGCTTAGTATATATACTGTAGCGTGTTAACACCTTTCTTTTGTATTCCTGTTACACTGCACATGTTCAGGAGGTAATTTTATTGAACTTAGGGTATCCGTGCATTGTTGCAGGTGCAGTTGTGGTCGTCGTGGCGGCGAGGACGCTACCCAGCTGGTGGCTACTCTGCAGGTGACAGAGTTGGTGGGCGCCGTATCCATGTTGTACGGCATGTTGCTTCATCAAGGAGCTCCACCCCGCGGCACTGCGTCGCCACCGCCGGCGTTACCTTCTCACACAGTGGCTGTTACCGCCGCTACCATCCGGCTGCTGAACCGGGTGGCCGAGCTCGATTTGCCCATGTTCCAGGTACTGGAATTTTGTCACATTTGCTCCTGAGGCATACCGATTTTCACAAGCCTCTGCTATTTGATTTTTTTTTTTTGCTTGTATACTCCGTTAAGTTTTAAAATGTACTTTGGTGGAAATTAAACACATTTTGTGTGTATCAGAATATATTTATTAATTGAAGTAATTAATTGAATTGTGGCGTTTTGTTTGACATGACAAGGGGAAAATACAGTGAAACTTCAACGAACACTGAACTCCTGCCTGTTGATTTATTTACACTCTCAGATATGATGCTCACATCACCCCCGTACTACCAGGCTCTCATAAACGTCGGCAACTACACATTTTGCGATGGTTTTTAGATTGTTAGCTGAAAACCAGCCGTAGTATATTTCTTCTAAAGTCGTCTTTTTATCGGTTTTTTTCACGACCTAAATACTCGTTCGGGTTTCTTTCTGTTCCTGTGAACACACAAATAAAGTCAATAGATCATTTGTAATGACCGGCGCCATGTTATGGAATTCCCTACCAGCTCAGAACAGACACACTAGCTCGTTATCAGGATTTAAGGTCGCCTGCTGAGGACAGCGGATTAGGTAGTTTTGGGATAATGCAATAGGAACTGTGAAATAATGTTCATTATAGCTGTAAAATAAACATACTGTAAGTTACACCGGGTGGTTCACTAGCCCCTAACGATTTAGGTTTACATCCGTCGCGTTTACTACCATTCTGAAATAAGTCGGTCCCTCTCCTTAAACCGTGTAATATAACGAAATGTGTGGTTACGGGCTAAAAACCAGCAGGAAACGTGAGCGTTACAATTAATGCATTGTGAGTATCCCGAATGAACTCGTAAAGGGAGCACAGATACGAAAAAACGTACCTTACAACAGAAGATGCGCACACAGACCAGGAACATGTATTGTATTTGCTGGAAACTGCGCATTGCATGTCAAGCCTCGCAATAGCTCACTTGGTAGAGGCGCGATGGGAGTTGTGAGAATGGACTGTGCTCGACAGTTCGAGTCCCAATTGCCTGGGATGTGATAAAGTTGTATACATGATAGCTTCCACAGACTGATTTATTTATTTATTTATTTATTTATTTATTTATTTATTTATTTATTTATATTTATTTATTTATTTATTTATTTATTTATTTAATCCGTTTACCCTCATGTGTATGGATACGGCCAAATAAATTAGATCCGCCTCTGTGATGTAGTGGTTAGTGTGATTACCTACCACCCTCGGAGGCCCGGGTTCGATTCCCGGCTCTGCCACGAAAATTTGAAAAGTGGTACAAAGACAGGAACGGGCTCCACGCGATTCGGGAGGTCAAAGGAGTAGAGGGGGTTCGATTCCCGCCTCATTCGTCCTCATTGTGGTTTTCCGTGGTTTCCCCTCTTCTTCTTTCACACTTCCTTGCCTATCCCTTCCAATCTTTGCATCCCCACAAGGCCCCGGCTTAGCATATCAGGTGAGGCAGCCTGGGCGAGGTACTGGTCCTTCTGCCGATTTGTATTCCCAACTAAATATCTGACGCTCCAGGATACAGCCCTTGCGGCGGTAGAGGTGGGATCCCTCGCTGAGTCCGAGGGAAACTAAATAAATCAGTTTGTGGAAGGTATCAAAGTATGCAACCTCACCACATCCCAGGCAATTGGCGGCAAAATAAAAAATGAATAATAGTGGCGCTCAGGATTCCTGCTGGTTTTTAGCCCGTAATCACACATCTCGTTATATTAACACGATTTAGGGAGAAGGGCGTATTTCAGAACTAGTAAACGCGACGGGATACATAAAACTAAATCGCAAGGGGCTGGTGAACCAACCGGTATAGTATTTACAGTGCGTTTTGTGTTTTTTTATTTCATTCTTGGAGTTTTAGGATCATTGCACTGCATATTTTCATTTATTGCAATATTAAGTTACATTATTGTGCTTATACTCGCTCTTAAAGAATATTCTATGTTTTTAATTTATGGCTAAATATTTCGCATTACTTAACTCAGCTTACGTGATTACAATTGAGGAGCTATCTATGGGTGAGATAGTGCCCCCGTTCTCGAATGGCAAGAACAACGGCCGAGAGGATTCGTCGTGCTGATCACATGACACCTCGTAATCTATAAACCTTCAGACTGAACAGCGGCCCCTTGACGAGCCAATGTACCTTGGGGCCTACAGTGACAGGAGGTACTTTTTAACTTCGATTATCTTAATTGCGCTTTATTTGATGTGTACTTTAAGTCTTGCGTTTAACTTAAGTTATATCAGTTTTTAATCTGAATTTAGTTTTATTATTTCACTTACGCACAATGTGGTTAAATGTAAGAGGGGTCTTAAAGCTCTAATTTCTTCACTGAACAAGGCACTAAAATTCTGTCCACAGAAGAAAAATCAAAACTTTCCATATAATCTAGTAAACACTAGAAGGGAATTGTAAAAAAACGTAAACGTATTAGAATGTATCAAACTGAAGAGGGAAGTATGATCCCTTTTTGTTACTTTCTCGTGCTATGGACAACGTTCCTAGTATCTTCATTTGCTTGTATACTTCCCCTTAAGTCACGTTGTCTGAATTCGGTACAGTAGTGTTTTAATACTATTTCTTTTGTGCTTCGATGTAATCCTATTCGGAAGTGTAATGTAATTTTTATTCTTAGTACGATCAATTTCTGACAAATCTCCGAAATCCAAGTCTGGCAGGACAACCCTATTTCGTGTAATAAGTGCAGCCGGTTCGTATACTGAACTTACTCCTTGCCATGACATATTTCACCAGTCTTTGGTCAGTCACGTTCCTTGTCACATTTCACCAGTCCTTGTACCGAACGAGTTGGCCGTGGGGTTAGGAGCGCGCAGCTTTGAGCTTGCATTCGGGAAATAGTGGGTTCGAACCCCACTGTCGGCAGCCCTGAAAGTGGTTTTCCGTGGTTTCCCATTTTCACACCAGGCAAATGCTGTGGCTATTCCTTGATTTAAGGCCACGGCCGCTTCCTTCCCAATCCTAGCCCTTTCCTATACCATCGTCGCTATAAGACCTATCTGTGTCGGTGCGACGTAAAGCAACTTTTAAAAAACCAGACTTTGTGGGCAGCCAACGTCAGTTTAAAGCGTAAAGGGGGATTGTATGGTGGTGATCCGTTTTTTAAGAGGAAATACAACGTACTAATCAACCCCTCCATCATAACACAACACTCGCAATAATTGTAATGAAGAGAATCTCACTTTTATTTGCAACGTACAGTAATAATTTTACTATCGGAACACGTATATAAGAATTCGTATCGCCAAACAGACAGAACATCTCATCTCCTCCCCATTAATGTAGAGATACGTGCCCTAACACTATATTTAAAAGGAGTCGTAGCGTAGTACCAGACAGTTTCCGAATCGGAATCTGTTGGCAAAAGTTGTTCCTTCTGCTATATCCTGAAATGCTCCCAGATTTTCAACTACTGTACCGGTATCTTACCTCCTTCACCCGACATTTCTGAGATATGCACGGCTGTCAAGAAGCGGTGAGTCTGGAATCTCTCTTATTTTCCTTCTCGGTATTCCCTCCCCCCCCCCCCCCCCTTGTTCAGTTCTTTTTTCTGGTGACAGATGCGCGGTATTACAATGTTTAGCGAGCATCTCGTTTTCCAAGTCCTCATTATTGTTCTGTTTTTGGGGATGTGATGGTCGAGTGACAATCATATGTCCTCGTGTTTGGAATCATAACTAATGCATGTGGGATTTTTAAATATAATGCCACGTTTTTGTGATTCGGATTCCACTTCAAAATCGAGGTCCCATTTCTAAGATGGCGGCGAGCGAATATCTCAGTGTGGGTATCCTCTGTGCTACTTTAGTAATATGTGTGGTTAATCAAGGATTTGCTGTCTCGAATTGTGTTGGAATTTCTTCCGAGGATTTTAGTGATGATGTGGATTGTAGTGAGTGTGCGATGTGTGACGATATAATGGTGAAAACAATGAGATTGTGTTTGTGCGCCACGTGGTCGGGGTGTGACAAGCTTACGCACACTACGGGGCCGGCGTCCTCAACTGCTGCGAGTGATCCGCCTCCAGGGCCTGCAGGTACACAATGGAACGTGGAAACTTCCTTTGCCCTCTCACAGGCAGGAGTCTGGTTAACTTCGGATCGTAAGTTTTATTTTCCTTCCTTACCGACGGCTAACCTGTCTTGTTTTCTTAAGGTCCCAACATCGACCCACGATTCGTTGAAATTACGCTGTCATGCGCGCCGTTCCCCGTTAAGTTTCTTACTAACACTGTTACTACTGTCTGGTGATGTGCAAATTAATCCTGGGCCGACAATGAATAATGAGTTCTCCGTGTACTGTCAAAATATCAGGTCCATAAAAAATAAGATTACAGACTGTGAACTTCATGTTCAAGAATTAGCTGCTTTCGACGTTATCGCCTTAAGTGAAACTTGGTTGACGGATTTTGTGTTAGACTCTGAAATCCCACTCTCAAAAGAGTTTTCGTTATTCAGGGCCGATCGTAGAACAGGATCCCGGGGAGGGGGTGTTTTAATCGCTGTCAAATCTAAATGGCATGCGACCCTACGCTCCGACCTGATGAATGACTGTGAAGCTGTTTGGGTTGAAGTTACATTTCATAACATAAAATATCTTTTTGCATGTTTCTATAGACCACCTCGTTCTTATCTCAGCTATTCTGAAGCTTTTCTTTCCTCTGTGCTTAAAGCCGTTCATTCCAAAGATAACATTGTCATACTAGGAGACTTTAATCTGTCTGTCTCCTGGATTTCCCCTTCATTAGGTCAGCCTTCTAATAGCCTTGACAAATGGTATATGGACCACTATATTACTGGACTGAACTTCAAACAGCATGTCTTGGAAAACACCTGCGGAAATAGTCTTCTTGACTACCTGCTTTCCTATAACGAGCCCTCATCTGTTTCTGTGGGACGAAATATTTTTAACTCCAACCACAAGTCCTTTGAAGCAACTTTCACTCTCACCCCTCCCCGTGCTCCGAGATGTCATCGACCTGTCCTTAGGAGCTCTGTGCCTGTGTGGCGTAAAGTTGACTGGCAGACTGTGAATCGTACCCTGTCCCTGTTACCATGGCATTTGTTGCATGTGGGTGAAGTTCAAGATGCGGTGGACTTATTTTATGATTGGACGCTTGCTGTGATTCGGGACCTCATTCCTACTCGTTCGATGTCCAGAAAATTCCCTCCATGGAAGAAGAGTGATACAAAAAGTGCTGAACTACAAAAATCGGTAGCCTGGAGACAATGGAAGAATGCACCTTCCGAGAGTAATTATAAAATATTCTCGGACCTTCGCAAACACCACAAGTACTTATTAAGGCGGGATTACTCTGACTATATTAACGGAGCCTGCATTGAAGTAAGACACAACAGTAAAAGGTTCTGGTCACTTATAAATAACAGAAGAGACAATAAACGAATACCGGAAGTAGTAACCTGGGACCAGTCTGTAGCCAGTGGAGCAGATAGATCTGAATTATTTAATGAATATTTTACCTCTAATTTTGTTAAACCTGTGCAATATGTTGAGTTTCCTAAATGTAAACCTGTTACTTCCCATAGCCTCAGTAATATTTCTACCACTGAATCTGAAGTGTACTCCCTACTTTCGTCTTTGTCAGAAAATAAACCCACTGGTCCTGATGGTCTCAGTCCTATCTTCCTTAGGAATACAGCAGTAAGTCTTTCATACCCTATTAGTGTGATATTCAATCGGTGCTTCTCAGTCGGCTACTTTCCGAGCTCCTGGAAACTTGCGTATATCACACCAGTTCTTAAAGGTGGACAGAGGTCGGATATTGCAAATTATCGCCCGGTCTCTATATTACCTGCTTTATCAATCATTTGTGAAAGGATCATCCATCAGCATTTGCTTGCGTTTACAAATCCCTATATATCCCCTCAGCAGCATGGTTTCCTTCCTGGAAGCTCCTGCGTAACTAACTTGGCTATCCTCCTCCATCATGCCACGTCTGCCATCCACGCGGGCTCTCAACTTGATGTATGCTATATCGACATCGCGAAGGCCTTTGATACCGTGGATCACACCCTTCTTGTGCACAAACTTTCTGAACGGTTTAACGTGCATGGGAGACTCCTAGCTCTAATTAATAGCTTTCTGAGCGAAAGACTACAGCGCGTTGTTCTTGATGGATGCAGTTCTTCTCTCACCACCACCCTCTCTGGTGTCCCGCAGGGTAGTGTCCTTGGTCCACTTCTTTTTGCCCTGTTTATTGATGACCTTATCGATACTGTTTCCCACCATTCATGTGAAATACTGCTCTTTGCTGATGATTGTAAAATCTTCAAGCAGATCGATTCTCCTACAGATACGATCCAATTGCAAAATGCACTTGATTCACTATCAGGTTGGTGTACTACATGGCGTCTTAAACCTCATCCCTCCAAGTGTTCCACCATTTCATTCACACTTCGTAAATCCCCCGTTCTACAACAATATCACCTACTGAACCAACCGATTGCTCTTGTTGACAATCAAAAAGACTTAGGAGTGCATTTTGACAGTAAATTGTTGTTTGTCTCGCACATAAACAGGGTTACCTCACGTGCTATGTCACTCCTTGGTTTACTGTACAGGTTTTCTGACATCACAGATGTGAATGCCCTCCGAGCATTCTACGTTTCCTGTATCTTACCTATTGTTGAATACGCCTCTCCAGTCTGGTCCATTTCTGCTTCTTCTAACCTCTGCCACCTTGACCGTGTACAATCATTTTTCTGTGCTATCGTCAGAGCCAGGGTCCCTGCATGTCGCAATCTAAGCACTATCCAAGTGCTTGGGAAACTGAACCTCAAGACTCTTTCTGCTCGGAGGAAAGTAGCCGACCTAAAGCTGCTATACAAAGCAGTTAATGGTCTGTTTAGGTCTCCAGATTTAGCTTCCTTATTTCCCCTCCACGTCCCATCCCGTAATACCAGAATGAAGACCCTATTCCATACTCCTTACTCCCGGCTTTCTCTCACCCAAAGGTCCCTTTCGGTACGTATTCCAGCAATGTTTAATACATTATCTATCAACAACAACCTAGATCTCTTCGTAACGTTTCCTTCCTTCTGTCATGATATTTATCATATAACTTAATTTTCCTTCTTGTTCTTTCCCGTTCTGCTCCTGTATTTACTGTAAATGTATTTTTCTTTGTTAATAACGTTGTTTATGTAAATATGTATTATATATGATTGTGCAGTTTTTATTGTGTATATTTGTGTCCTTTGTAAGTATTTATATATCTTTCATTTTAGATTCATATCTGTTGTACATAGCTCAGATCGTTGTAATTCGGCGTTATGCTGTTGCTGATCCTGAATAAATAAAAAAAAAAAAAAAAATAGATATCAACAGTAGTCACGTAAAACTGAAAGCTAGCGTGCTCGTTATGTTTCTTTAATTTAGACCTTCAGTCTTTGGGTAGTCGGAACTCTTACTCTTTTCTTTTGTAAGATTAACGGATGAAACTCAATGACCTCTGTACTGAATAAATCATAAGACTCATCTTAACGGTCTGTATTTACATCATGTGGGTTCAACCCATGACTGCCGGCTTGAGTAGCTCGGACGGTAGAGCGCTGGCTTTCTGAATCCAACTTGTCGGTAGATTTACTGACACGTAAAAAACTCCTGCGGAAATAAATTCCGGCACCTCGGCGTGTCCGGAAACCGAACAAGTAGTTAGTGGGACGTAAAATCAATAACATTATTATTAATATTACAACCCACGACTGTATGGCAGCTTAGCCTAGATGTAGAGAGGACTAATGTTTGTTCTAGAGCTGCAGGGCCAAATAAATGGCAACAATGCAAGAGACACTTTGAGCTTACGTAAATTATCCAGGATTTCAGCATATATGAAATTCTAGGGAACGATGTCTAGATTTCGTGGCACAATTACTGTTCATTTACAGGGTAAAGATCTGGCCTTCGACATCTCACATTAGATGCTTAAGATTATATTATTAATATTATTATTATTATTATTATTATTATTATTATTATTATTAAAGCCGACTTAGGGCGGCCGGCAAGGATGCCAGCGAGAGATAATAGCGACGCAGTGGCGACAATGTGAACGGGCCGACAGAGAGCAAAACAATAGCATCTGCCAATGTCGGAGACTCGCGATGAGGAAGCTCCTAGAAGAAGCTTAAAGCTGATTAACAATGGACCGGGGCCCACAATGATCTGGAGCGAATGATGTTATTCCGTATAGAGTAATAAATAAGTTACAAGATTATGAGCAACTGCAACGTGACCTCGATGTTGTGAGATGGACAGCAGGCAATGGTATGATGATAAACGGGGTTAAAAGTCAGGTTGTGAGTTCCACTAATAGGATAAGTCCTCTCAGTTTTAATTACTGCGTTGATGGGGTGAAAGTTCCTTTTGGGGATCATTGTATCTGGGTTTACATATAAGGAAAGATCTTCGTTGGGGTAATCACGGACATTTCGTACCAAATGGCGGACTGAATACCTACGAAGTGTCAGCTGATGACTTTAAAATATTCAGGAGAGGACATTCCGTACCACTTGAAAGAATGGGAAGTAGTGCGAAGTAAAAACCATATCCTAATTAATGTATTCATTTGTGTGTCCATTGTCCATTAGTGGCGTGGAAGCCTCCGCACGGTGTGACCACTACTGATGTTGTTGACCTTCCGCTGGGCGCCACTGATATTATTGGCACACGTGTTAATTCTTATCTCGTATTCCACCTTTCAGTAGTTTCCTATTTTTCGCGTGACCTTCAAGCCCATGTCAGCCAGTTCATCAGAATAATTTATTTTGCTTACTTACTTGATAATGAAATAATGCAGTAGTTTATAGTTTATAAATATTCACAACAATAGTATTATCATCCATCCTGATGCTCGTCATGCACATTGCGCTCTAACAGGATGTATATTTGTATTGTTTTGTTTCAGGATTTATACTTAAAAAATCGACTTTCTTATGATAATATTTACGTAAACATAAGTGGAATTCCAATTTGACATCAAGTGGCACGGATTGTCCGGGAGTAAATATTTTGGTATTACGGGAAAATAGTTCGCTGGTAGATAACGGCCTAGGTGGTACGAAATATCCTCAAAAATTAAGTGGTACGGAATGTCCGTAGTACGAAATGTCCGGACACCCACATAAATGGGATTGTAAATAAAGGGTACAGATCTCTGCACATGGTTTTGAGGGTATTTAGGGGTTGTAGTAAGGATGTAAAGGAGAGGGCATATAAGTCTCTGGTAAGACCCCAACTAGATTATGGTTCCAGTGTATGGGACCCTCACCAGGATTACTTGATTCAAGAACTGGAAAAAATCCTAAGAAAAGCAGCTCGATTTGTTCTGGGTGATTTCCGACAAAAGAGTAGCGTTACAAAAATGTTACAAAGTTTGGACTGGGAAGAATCGGGAGAAATAAGACGAGCTGCTCGACTAAGTGGTATGTTCCGAGCTGCCAGCGAAGAGATGGCGTGGAATGACATTAGTAGACGAATAAGTTTGAGTGGCGTCTTTAAAAGTAGGAAAGATCACAATATGAAGATAAAGTTGGAATTCAAGAGGACAAATTGGGGCAAATATTCATTTATAGGAAGGGGAGTTAGGGATTGGAATAACTTACCAAGGGAGATGTTCAACAAATTTCCAATTTCTTTGAAATCATTTAAGAAAAGGCGAGGAAAACAACAGATAGAGAATCTGCCACCTGGGCGACTGCCCTGAATGCAGATCAGTATTGATTGATATACTAGAATCTCCCGCTCACCTGTGTAAAAGTGCAGTTGTGGAGCGGAGTGTCAGTCAGTTTGGAGCCAGTCTCAAGTGAGACAGTCTTGAGTGCGTCAGTCGCGAGTAAGCAGTCCGTGACCTGTCATTCATTGGACAGCTACGCGAAGTTCGAGTCTTGCTATTGTGAACTAGAACGGCGCTGCATTGTGAGAAGCCGTGTTGGGGACCAGGAGTTCCACGCGTCCAAGTAAGTGTGTGTTACGATCGTGAATGAAAAATCTATGTCGAGTGGAGAACTCAAATGCGAGTGAACTTGGTGATTAATTGCAAATAGTAGCTTAATAAATGCAGTTGATAGTAAGACACGTTACCTCTTAGTGTAGTGATTTAAGTTTAAGGACTCCGATAACCCGCCGCAACAGGTGTCAGATGCGAGATGTAATAGGTTCGCTACAAGGAGGTTTCTAGAATGACTGGTAAATGTAGTCTGGCCTGCACTCTCTCTTTGATAAGCTCTGTGAACTGAAAGCGAGTTAGGATGAAGTTAAAGCTAATCAGAACGAACATAAGAGAGAGTTCAAAGCTATCCAGGATGAACAAATGCCGCAGCGTCAGATCAGTCAGGATGAACTTAAGACAGATCTTAAGACAGAATTACAATTAAGGCAAGAGGACATAAAAGTGTAGTTGAACAAATTTAGAGGAGGAGGTGCATACTCTTGAGATAAAATGTTAAAGTGCCTTATGCAGGATGTACGGTAAGTGAAATGGTAAAGAAACTGGTCGAGACAATGTCACACAGTGACGGGTGACGTCCCAAGAAACCAGACCGAGGCCTACCAGCGGCGGTAGCGGTACTAGCGTCGCCAAAGTGAAACCCCGCGCTTTGATGGTAGCACATCATGGGTGATGTTCCGTACCCTGTTCGAGGCCGAGGCCAACCATAAAGGAGAAGACCGTCTTCATTTTCTTCTTCTTCATCATGTGGCCTCTAAATATTAGTTCCTAATTAGCGTCGACCTCTAAGATTTTTTGCTACCATGCTTTTCCTTCATTCCCACCTAGATATACCTGCTCCCTTCACAAAGCTGCAGGTTGTTCTTATTGGGTCTTCTCTCTCTTCATTTGGTAGTCCTGGAGTGGAGAGTCTGCCCAGCGCCTCACATTCGAATATGTGTTCAGCTGATTCCTCTGCTTCATTGCATTTCCTACATATATTGTCTCTTATTACTCCTATTCTGTGTAGGTGTTTTTACAGATGGCAGTGTCCTGTCAACAGTCCTACTACCCATCTTCTCTCTGCTGAGTTTCAACAGTTCTTTAGTATGCTTCTTGTTTGGCCCATTTATCAGTTCCTTTGCAAGCCTGCATCCTGGAATATTTTTCCAGTTCTCCATTTGTTTCTTTTGTACCTATTTTCCTATGTAGTTTCGGGCTTGTCCATAGCAAATCCCGCATACAGGTGGTTCTGGGCCTACAAAATATGTTTCTGCCCTTTTCCTGGCCAGTTTATCTGCCATTTCATTTCCTTCTATACCTGCATGCCCTGGTACCCATATTATTTTGACAGTGTTGTACTTTGAGAGCTTCTTGAGAAGTGAATGGCAGTACCAGACAGTTCTGGATATTGTTCGGACTGCTTCTAGTGCCTTAATGGCCGCTTCGCTGTCCTTAAAAATGAAAATGATCTTATTCCTATAGTTCATTTTCAGATTTTCTTAAAGACATGTTGTGACAGCTATTACTTCTGCTTGAAAGACTGTAGTGTGTTTGCCCAAACTCATTTGGATTGATCTCTCAGGTCTTCCCCCGTTGATCCCTCCTCCTGTGCCATCCCCAGTCTTTGAGCCATCAGTCCAGCACACTATATCTTCTTTTTCAGTATTCCATTTGTTGATATCCCAGTCTTCCTTTTTGTATTATCTGGGTCTCGGATGGTTTTTCAAATTTGTACTTTGGTATCATATGATCAGAAGGCATATGTAGAACTTCCTCTGGCATTACTCTGTTAATTTTACGGTGTGATAGATTGGGTCTTTGTGCATTCCAGCACTCTGATTGAGCCAGTTTATATGAACTTTCTAGCCTGTCCTTTTATGAAATTGCATAATGATGGGAGGTCTAGTAAAGTATTCAAGGCTTCTGTCGGCGTAGTTCTCATAGCCCCAGTTATGGCTATGCATGCAATTCTCTGTAGGCTATCCAATCTACTACTGACTTTTCCTTGGCTTACTTTCTGCCACCAGAGGAGAAGACCGTACAACTCATCGCCGGGTTGCATGCACGAGCGACGGGGTTGCTAATGTACACAGTGTCCGACCGAGCGCTATGTATTATCGCCACGGCCATTCCATCTCCAGCCGGCAGCCTTCGAGTTCTAGCGGTACACTTGCTTTTGTCCCTTAACACTCTTGTAAGCTATTAATGGTATGTTCCTGGGCTTCTAGTTGCACACTGTTGCTTTTTCTAATACTAAAATGAAAATTTAACATTAGTAAACTGCCTTTGTGGTCTAGGGGTCAGCGTGCCTCTTCCGAACATTGAGGTCTCGAATTCGATTCCTGACCAGAGAGGGAATTTTTCTTTGAATAGAATCAGTCTCTACTCTACCTAGAGGCAGGAAAGTATGACTGCGAAAGTGATTGTGTGTTTCGAAGTCAATAAAATGAAAGAACAAGTTACAAAAGAAACCCACAATTCAGCGCGTAACAACGAAACATTTCTTAAGTTAAAGGTCAGAGAAACTGAAGAGACTAAATAAATAAATAAATAAATTGAAATAACCCGGACTGAGTTTCTCAGATGGTACAGGTGCTGATCGTTTAAGTTCAAGTTCGCGGGTTCGATCCGGGCTCAGTTTGGTATTTTTTAGGGTGTTCAGGAACGTCAGCCTCATGTCGGTGGATTTACCGGCATGTAAAAGAAATCCCATAGACTAAGATGGTCTATCAGTGCCTGTTTCAGTAACACGTCTGATTATTCAAAAAGATGAAGAAAGGCCTCCAATTAGATATATCTTTACCACACCCTCCCTTGTGAATAAGTATTGCCCTGCCTGTTTTGAATATTTCTGAGCATTTCTTGAATCTAAGCATAGCATTCGCTAAGAGGCATAACTTTCTTGTTGTTTTCAGCACCGCCAGAGCTCTAATAATATTGTGACAGTGTCCGCCATTTCTTTGCAAGGCTGTAGAAGGAGCAAGTAAGCCCGGCTCCAGCCGCGAATGTCACCGACTTAAGATCCCGCCCGCACGCCACTGCAGCAACCAGTCAGGATCAATCCAAGGGCGCAAGGCAAGCTCCATCTGCCACCACTCCGTGACCTCATTTCAAACCTCCCTGACGGTGCGAAAAACGAACTAAAAGGCGACCCCAAAGCTTTCGTATACCAGAGCACTTAATGGACTTTACTCTCGCGAAGTATCTGGAAGGGCCGGCCTCCCTATTTAAGACAGGCCGGACGAGCTTCAGGGCTTCAGTTCCGCCAGCGATTGAGACGGTGTAGTTCTGTCAGCAATCGAGACGGTTCAGTTCTGTCAGAGGTTCAGTCAAGTGAGTGCAGCCGTAGAGCACTGGATCAGTCGGTGGACAGTGAAGACTTGAGTGTTCTCTCTCCTTCCCTCTCTCCTCTCTCTCTCTCTCTCTCTCTCTCTCTCTCTCTCTCTCTCTCTCTCTCTCTCTCTCTCTCTGTGTGTGTGTGTGTGTGTGTGTGTGTGTGTGTGTGTGTGTGTGTGTGTGTGTGTGTGTGTGTGTGTGTGTGTGTGTGTGTGTGTGTGTGTGAACTGATGGCGAGTGCGGGTCAGTGCAGCTGAGCGACGAGGGACAGTGAAAGAAGACTGCTGTGAGTGTACGGACTGTGACCACATACCTAATTGTAAGATTGTGTTGTGTGCACACAAGCTGTGAAATGTGTGATCGTTGTAAGAGTACAGTGAGTGTAATTATCAGCTGCCCTAGGGTCTGAGTGACTATTGAAGAAGAGTGCACAGTGTGATTTTAGTTTCTTAGCAATATAGTAGTGTGATTCATTTAGTGAGGGTAAAGGGAGAAGATGAACTGGTGCAACTGAGTGACTGTGTAGTTGTACCCTATGTATAAGCAGATTTAATTAGTTAATAAATCCTGGAATTAACGCTACCGGTTGTGTGTTCATTTACTTGCCCTTATTACGCTACAGTATCGCTATCGGAACCGGCTGCAGTACCTTACTCTGGCGAGAGCTGTTTCGGAATCTCTAATCTCAGAATCTCTTTGGTGCGTGTTCAGATTTTTGTTTCCATATAAATGTTGATGATGGTCAGAAACTGAGAAAACGAAATTTAGATTGCATATCATTTTGATTTTTCATAACTTTACGCACAACTTTACACCTTTGATAGAAATAGTGGTACTTTGCTAGTTCATGTTGGTATTTTCTCCTACTTTACTCCCTGTTGTCAACCTTGCGGGGTTTTCGATTTTGAATGTGCTATGGTGTAACCTACCTGGTGTTTCTTTCTCGAATTGTTATAACGAACAGCTAGATGTTTTACATCCAGAAGTGAACTGATAGATCTAGCCAAGAATTCTATTAGCTCAACACACACTGACTCAAAAGACACAATCACACTTATTAATGATGACTAAATTTTCTCTCAAATTTCTTTATAACGCTTTATTTATCTTCGGATACACGAGGTGGAGTGCTACTAAAAATCTTCAATACACCAGGAACTTCATGTAGACGACTACTCTCGTCTACACTATGCAAGCCTTGATTTGAGCTTTTATGTTTCGACACATTATTTCTACGACAAGCATCCGGATGAGCTTTGCTGGCGTTAATTGTTTCAGACCTACAAGTTTTCCCGCAAATATCATAAATATTAACTCGACTGCTCCGGTCTCTGGACCTCATCTGAGAGGATTGGACCAAGGTTGGTGCAACTTCATCTGACATTACGGAAGGGAACTTTCACTCGCTTATATTGCGAATGAGACAACCAAAGAAAATTAATTAAAAGAACTGTCTTCTTAAGCGCCGTAACAATATAATTCAAAACATTGTCAGGAAGACGAAATTACACATTGCACAAGTTCACAAGGAAGGATAATTTTAAAAAACTGGGTTAACCTGAACGTGGATTTACTAGGTTCGTATTATTATTATTATTATTATTATTATTATTATTATTATTATTATTATTATTATTATTATTATTATAGCAATAATACAAATCAAAGTATATCTTCTTTAGTACGTGAAACCGAAACACGCACCCATTATTCACGCGATGTCAGCGTCCACTCACTGCCATCTTGCAACTGGCGTGCGAGAGGACTGACCTTCGGACTCAGGGCACGAAGAGCTATGGGCACAGGCTTGTGACATTACGAGGGCGAAAGCCACCGTTTAGGACAACGCCGGTATAGGATTCGTACACCATTTTATGAAATAACTAGTAGATTCATGATCTTGTAATTTGCAACATAAAGGTTATTTCCTGGCCTTTACTTTCCAAAGTATAAGTCCATACCTCATTGCTCTCTGTAAGAAATTTATTTTGTATTTGAGAGCCGTTAGCATGTTTGTAGCTTTGATTGCAGGCTTTTGGAATTGATCACGTGTTGTAACGCGCCCGTCCTGAATGTGAATTATGTGTGGACAGACGAGAGCGGATTTCATCTGTGCAGTGGAACTTCAGCCCCGGCATTTGCTGGGTGTGAAAGTGGGAAAGCACAAAAAAAAAAAAAAAAAAATCTTCTTCATGCCTCCCGACAGTGGGGTTCGAACGCACTATCTCCCGATTGCAAGCTCACACCTTTGTGACCTTAACCTCACGGCCAACTCGCTCATCGCAGTGGAACAAATTTGATGGAGATCACCAACTTCGTCTCCACCATTTTTTGTCGTTTAAGTACTCCTTTCTAGTACATTGTTTGTTTTACGGAACGAATCGTAACGGTTAATGGTGTTATAAAGCTGCAGGCTCCTCGCAGGCAATTTACTACGTGCACCTAAATATTACATGCAGTTGAGATGACATACTATGTCCGGTTTGAATCCAACGTCTCCTGCTTTCTCGACGGTGTTAACAGCAATGTTGATAGTCAGCTTATATGGATAAGATTTGGAGGTTGTTATTCGCAATAGCTTATGAGTAGGGCTTGGATATTTAAGACCTAAAAATAGCCCAAATAAGCAAGCAGATATGACCTCAAAAGTATCGAAATATGACGTAAAAATTACAAAATATGACCTGAAAATAATCTAAATATAGCCATTTTAAAATAAGTTATAAATTGAAACGGCAATTCCGTTGATACAGATTTGTTAACTAAATTCTTTATTCTTACTTTCATATTAATTTTCTGAATATACATGTTTAGCAATTAATCAGAGTCTATTGTCCTCGATTCACTTATAAAACTTTTGTGAATACATACCTGTAAAGCACTAAATTCGCTAAGATTATCAGATCATACAAAATTTTAAAAGTCAAGACATGTTTGCACCTTTCGTTGGTGTTTGAAATACGAGAAAACTAGAAATCAATCTTTAAAAAAAAAAAAAAAAAAAAAAAAAATTGGAACGTTTAAGCTCATATTACATTAATATTACTCAAAGGTGTTGATGTTTAAATTGAGCACTACAAAACGAATTAAGTAGATGTCTTTCGATACATTATGGTAGGGTGGCAGGGCAAACAGTGCAAACTCACATAACGTTTTCATTCTTCTCCGCGGGTGATATTGAAGAGTATGACAAGATTCATCTTCATATCATCTCAGGCACGATTCTCACGTAACACATTCTTGTAAGAAGAGAATCTCCTTTCTACGTCACAAGACGTTATTGGTGCTTATTTAAATAAATAAATAATAATATGAAATAACTCCTGTCGCGTCTCGTTGGCTGAATGGTCAGCGTACTGGCGTTTGGTTCAGAGGGTCCCGGGTTCGATTCCCGGCCGGGTCGGGGATTTTAACCTTAATTGGTTAATTCCAATGGCCCGGGGGCTGGGTGTTTGTGTTGTCCCCAACATCCCTGCAACTCACACACCACACACAACACTATCCTCCATCACAATAACACGCAGTTACCTACACATGGCAGACGCTGCCCACCGTCATCGGAGGGTCTGCCTTACGAGGGCTGCACTCGGCTAGAAATAGCCAAACGAAATTATATATATATACTGCTGTCGAGTACGCACTTATCTTGAAATGTACTGGCACCTTCAGAACGTCATGTATCTTGCACACACAGCGAAAACCGTCACTCGATATAATTCCAAACTTCGACTTAATATATGCCAGGCTTTCTGACAAACTGGACAAACTGTTGGAAAACAATTCCTGCGCAATCTTGTTAGAAGAGACAGAGCACTTGTATTAACTGTATATGTGATACGGAAAAGTAGTTTTGTGAATACTAGTTCTCATTCGGAAAGTTGACGATGATTTTGCACAGCTACAGCTGTCGCCAAACCGTCGAAATATTACCGAAATATCACCGAAATATTACGTTTGTACGAAAATAGCTCAATATATGATCTTATGACAAAAAATAGCCAAAATATGCATTTATGTGACAAATAAGAAACACTTAATTGTGACGATAATCACCTGATTTGCACCAAAATCCAATCAGGCAAGAAAATTAGAGACAGAGAAAAAATATGACTTTTCCTAAACATCCGAACCCTACTTACGAGATCAGAGTAAGTTAAGGTTTTATTAATAGGGCACTCTGATGTAATTTCTTCAGTTCCTCTACTTGGCATTCCGATCCTATCTAACATTTATTTCTCTTCGATTTCCTATTATTGTTGGTCATGTATTTTCAGTTTTATAAACTCCCAGCTCCACTGATATTTAACTCTTTGCACGGCGATTATATCTCGTCGTTTCATGGGATCGGCTTTTCTGTGTACCGTCTGTCATTCTGTATATTTTTCACGTTCCACATACGCAGGATTTAGCGTAATGTAAATAACTGGTTCCCTCTGTTCAGAAGCAGTGCATGTAGATGATAACGTGCCACTGTTGGCTGTCCAGGTGCTGAGCGGCTGCCAGTCCGTCAGTGAAGCTGTGCAAACAGGGCCCATGCCAATGTTTGTCTCGGGCTCAGGCGATGTTTGGGCGGCTTTAATTGAATGATTTCGCCATCCAAATTAGCTTTTGTTGGAGGGGAGAGGACCTTCAATCACAACTCCCATCTATGTCCACACTGCCCGGGCATGGCCGGTAAATACATTTAAATTCAGCTCCAGTTTGCTTGTGTTATTGAGACTGGCTATTGTAGCCTGCTGCAACAAAGAATTAATTCATTAAGCTTCAAGCAAAGTAATTTCTTACTGTTCGCTCTCAGGGCTCTTGGGATATGGGGATCATTTGTACACAAGCGCTCCTAGCTCTTTATCAAGCAATTACCAACAGTAAAAATGAGTGTTGTATCATGGTTTATCCGCCGGTCTAATACGGTTTCAGTTTTTTCCATACTTACGATATATCGTCGCCGTGAGATCTATCTGTGTCGGTGCGACGTAAAACAACTAGCAAAAAAACAAAAAATAAACGTTTGCCGCAATCTGGTTGTCACAGAGGACAGCTGGCGTTAAGGAGTTCTCGAACGTGACGAGCATTTGAAGGATAATTTTTCTAATTTAAGATGATGATGATGATGATGATGATGATTATAATAATAGTAATAATCATCATCATCATAATCATCGGCACGACAGCCTTTGTGGGCCTTGGTCGGCTAATTCTTGTTTGCCACGAACCTAATACGCTGGTGTAGCAGGGGGAGAGGTGATACTCCCACGTGGCGCGTCCCAGGTGGCGGATAGGAGGGTCCTAACCGGCTTGCCGGCGGACTTGTGGGAAGTAAAATACCTCTCGCGGACCAAACACACAACCCCTTGTGGGTGGGGGACGCATCGAAGAATTCGCCCACGGTATCCCCTGCCTGTCGTAAGAGGCGACTAAAAGGGGCGACCAAGGGATAATTATATTAGAACCATGAAACTCCTTGTGATTAGTACCACCACACGGGGAACACCATGGGTCGCTTTTCCTTGCGCGTAGTACCACTATGTTAGGTACGAAATAGGTTTGTGATTAGTAGCAAACGAGAGGGCGACGGCTTTTACAGTACCTGTGATTAGTAGCACTATATGAGCGACACCATGGGTTGACGGAACCCATGGTTCTGGCTTGCCTATGATTAGTACCCACTCTGTGAGGAACACCACGGGATAGTACAAGTCCCTGTGGTTAGTACACTTAGGTGATGAAAACCATAGGTTTGCGTTGCCTGTCAATGGCGCCGCAATGTGCGAAACACAGTAGGTCAGTAATACATGTGCGAATTTCATTACCTGTGAGTATTACCATAATGTGTGGAATACCGCGAGTCTACGCTACACTTGATTAGTACCGCAACATGGCAAATACCATAATTCTACTTTTCTAGTGATAAATACCATTATGAGGGGCCGATGACCTGGATTTTGGACTCCTTTCGACTGCAAGCATCATCGATTCAGTATCGTACTATAGAAACAGTCCCTTGGTCAGTAATACTATTGTTTCACGCCAGCTTCTGTGCACGTGAGGCACTGTGGGTCGGTTCCACTGATTGTTTTAAATTCATATCCACCTAACCACCCACCCACCCACCCTCCCGTCCGTCCGTCCGTCCGTCCATCCATCGTCCTCGCGTTTTGAATTCTGGCCAGTGAAGGATTTTGGGTTTTTTTCTAGTCTTATAGCGACGATGGGACAGGGAAAGAGGCGGCCGTGGCCTTAATTAAGGTACAGCCCCAGCATTTGCCTGGTGTGAAAATGGGAAACCACGGAAAACCAGTTCCAGGGCTGCCGACAGTGGGGTTCGAACCTACTATCTCCCGAACACTGGATACTGGCCGCACTTAAGCGACTGCAGCTATCGAGCTCGGTCATTTTGGGTTTTTTAATTTGTCATTTCATTTCGTCTCATTTCGTACCATTAGGGGCCTATGACCTCGATGTTAGGCCCCTTTAAACAACAAGCATCAATCAATCAATCATCAATCAATTCTTGTTTGGAAAACCGAACCAGTTTGTTAAACGGCATGGGTTGTCGGCCATACGCCAACTCCCAGTAATTCAGGAGGACCGATGTTTCCTTTTGAAGTTGTCTCCCTGCGCTGATGAATCTCCATTTTAAAGTCTCGGGAAGAAACTTTCCCGCCCTTGCATGACTTAGCTGTATAACCGTTGCCCAGGGGACACGACAATGACGTACATGCATCGAATTTGGTAGGAATGCATAGCGTTTCCTCTGTTGTATTAGTACAGTTGTATCAGCCGGAGGAGCACCCATAAGATTACATACTACCCCTTCGACCCGCAATAGTTACACTGTTTTGATGTTCACTTCTTAGTTTTATTAGGCTTCAATTTTTAATATAGTAGTTATCTACTTAATTTAGAATTAGTTTTACAAATATCATTCTGGGTAGGCTAAATATAACGCCACTTTAATTGGGATGTAAAATCCTGTAGTGTGCAAAAAGATTAAATAAATAAATAAATAATTTACTGCACTCTATAGGAGCTAAAGCGGGCCTCATGATCAACATTGGAAAGACCGAGTTTATCACCAACATCAAAGATGCCCCTACAACAATGGGAGTCAGTGATACAAAGCATATCAAGAGAGCTAAAAATGTGAAGTATCTCGGAGAGTGGATATCGGAGTGCCTAAGTGAGACAATGGCTCTTGAACAAAGGAAAATCAAATTAGACAAGGCCTATCATGCCTGCAGAAAGCATTTATCAAAGAATGTAAAACTGAGACACTGTAATGCAGTAGTCAGACCATCAGTTCTCTACGCAGCCGAATGCCTATCCCTAACTAAAAAGACCCCACTGAGAGCCCTGGAAGTGAAAGAACGGAAATTCCTGAGAAGAATAATAAGGCCAAGGATCCTACCAGATGGAAGGCGATGGTACAAACCCAACAATGAGCTCTACCAGCATCAAGAAAACCTCATAGATGCCATCAGAAGAAAACGTCTGACTTTCTATGGACACCTATACAGAATGGATCCTAATAGATTATCCCATAAGATCTTCAAGGTTGCTAACAAAGGCAAAGCTACTGGATTCCCCTGAACCAAACAAGTGGACAAAGATCTTGCAGAGCTTAATATTAATCAAGCCGCCATTACTGACAGGAACGCATACCGTTTAATGCTCAAAACTAAACCTTTCCTAACATCCCTTACATCAGCTAGCCACAAAGGAGGCGGGAATAGGGAACATGCATGACCCGGGGTTTTAATTAAAAATATGCTAATCTGATTCAAAATTGCATGCAGAATTCAAAAATGTGATCAGAATGTACAAATAATAACTCCAAACATGATAAAAATCTACGAAAATGTCACGTCGCGCCTGACGTCATCGTACAGGTTGACTGAATTAGCAGACGAAATAACACATAGTGTGCTGTGAGAAGCAGGATACACTTCGCGTATTTCTACTTTACGTTAGTGTCTAGAATGGTTAAATTCGAGGTCTATACATTGGATAATAATCTGAGTGGTATATTTTAGACTTAAAATGAATCCCGCGCAGACAGTGAGGCAGAAAACTTATAAATGGTGTAGAGTTCCGATGTGCAAAAGCACATCGCATACCATACCAAACAAATTGTTTATAAACGTTCCAAAGACGCTAAAACTAGGGAGAAATGGATTTTGGCGAGCTGGAGAAATGCTGGTGATATATCGGAAAAGTCTACAGTTTATTTTTTTAAAGATTTTAACGTAAGATGAATTTGTTTGAATTTTCAAATCACTTTTCCATGTCAGCTGTTCTAGTGGTAAAACTTTAAATTTTAATGTATGATGCTTTATTTAAATGTTTCAATTACATCTTGGAATATGAAAGTAATAAACAGTGCATTAAATAATGCTGATTATTAAAGTATTCTCCAAACCTAACCTATGTTTTGGGTGATCCATGTCAAGATAATAAATCAAAGGGGTTATGAACCATTTTGACAGCTCTAATTCTACCAATATATCTTGGCATGGGACAGTTATGTATGTCTTTATTGAAGAGCTTAATTGGTAAAGAAATTTAGGCTATATCTAAATACTCTATAATGTAACAAAGAATAGGCGTGTACATCATGAAAGGAAACAACGTGAATTTAACAAATGTATAATTCTACACAAAACCAATGCTTGTCTGTTGGGGTCTTATAAGTTAACAATGCTCAGTTTTAATAATTATCATAATATTAATGAAATAAATAACATAATTGCACACAGGTGAAAATAGTGATGTAGGTGTTTAAAATATTATCCAACTTAGCCTAAGTTTTAGGTTATACAAGCCAAGTCAATAAACCGAAGGGTAAAAATACCGCGCGAGTTGGCCGTGCGGTTAGGAGCGCGCAGCTGTGAGCTCGCATCCGGGAGATAGTGGGTTTTGAACCCCACTGCCGGCAGCCCTGAAGATGGTTTTCCGTGGTTTCCTATTTTCACACCAGGCAAATGCTGAGGCTGTACCTAAGGCCACGGCCGCTTTGTTCCCATTCCTAGGCCTTTCCTGTCCCATCGTCGCTATAAGACCTATATGTGACGGTGTGACGTAAAGCAAACAGCAAAAAAAAAAAAAAAAAAAAAAAAAAAAAAGTAAAAGTCACAGCACCCAAAGACATTCCTGTATTGAGCGACTAAAATGTCACCAGGACACTTTTCTTTCCTGATATGCTCAGCTTGTTAAAAGCCAAATGTAATTAATGTTATTGGCTTCACGCCCAGCTAACTACTTCTACGATTTTCGGAGACGCCGATGTGCAGGAATTTAGTCCTGCAGGAGTTATTTTACGTGCCAGTAAATCTACCGACACGAGGCTGACGTATTTGAGCACCTTCAACTACCACCGGACTGAACGAGGATCGAACCTGCCAAGTTGGGGTCAGAAGGCCAGCACCTCAACAATCTGAACCACTCAGCCCGACTTTTGAAAACTAGATGAAGTCATATTTACCTTTATCATGTTTAACTTTTTCCCTCCACAAAGATATTTAACTCTCTTTCATGGGCCCCGGAAGTGGGTAGACCAGTTGTCCCAATCATAAATATATATTTTTTGGGGAATGATAGATTATAGCCCTATAGTACTATGATCTTTCTTTCTTTCCTTTTCTTTCTTTCTTAATCGGTTTATCCTTCAGGGTTGGTTTTCTCTCGGACTCAGCGAGGGATTTCACCTCTACCACTTCAAGGGCAGTGTCCTGGAACGTGAGAAATTGAGTATGGTGATGCAACTGGTGAGGAGGGCCATTACCTCGCCCAGGCGGCCTCACCTGTTATGCTCAACAGGGGCCTTGTTGGAGGATGGGAGGATCGGAAGGGATAGACAAGGAAGAGGGAAGGAAACGGCCGTGGCCTTAGGTGCCTGGTGGAGAAGTAGGAAAATACGAAAAACCGCTTCGAGGATGGCTGAGGTGGGATTCGAAACCCTTCTACTCAGTTGACCTCCCGAGGCTGAGTAGACCCCGTTTCAGCCCTCGTACTATTTGTTTTCAACTTTCATGGTAGAGCCGGGAATCGAAACCGGGCCTCCGGGAGTGGCACACATTAACCACTACACCACAGAAGTGGACTAGTACTATAATGCTACCTATATGTTCATGTTAGTGCTGAAATCCGATTTCTTACTTTACTAATGCTGAAAGCCCGAAAATGTAATGTTATTCTTTAATAGGGGAATCAGTCTAGAAGGAAATGTTGAAAGTGATGTGATATCTATCCAGGTTCGTTGTTATCCTAATACTATGGGTTACAGTACATTGCACGTATATAAAAGACGCCACTTACAAACTTGCTTGTTATCCGCGAATTTCTGCGGCCACGAAAGTCACTATTTTTCAAGAATGATGACATTTACACATGATAGATTGTCTGATTGTCCTGTTTTGAACCTTTCTTCTGTCATTTTGAAGTTATTCGCGATCATGAATAATAAACATTCGGCTTTTAGCAACGGCTGGTAGAGCTCCATGCGGTACTGGATCGTGACGTCACAGCGCGCCGCTTACGTCAGAGGCCGTTTCACTCGCCTTGCGGAAAGGCACTATTAAATATTTTTAATGGTAGAAAACAAGGCAACATACCACAATGTAATACGTTTACGTACTATTTCATTGGTGTACTTTTCAAAAAAAAAATTTTTGAAAATGATGCATGTTCCCAATTGGTCAGAGGAGCGCAGAAAAGAATTCAGCGAAAAAATGAAGGAATACTGGGCCAACAGGAAGACTCAAGAGGCCACTAAGAACACAATCCAGTACGCTAAAAGGGGCAGGTGACGACAAAAACACAGCTAGAACACAAGCACTGTGGTCCACAGATCGCCTAAACGCAAAGAAAAAAAATGCATAATAGGCTATAGCTTCATTATAGACTAATATGCGTTCAGTCTGCAAGCCTCTGTGAATTTAATCAATGCCTCCACAATTTACAACTAGCTCTCTTATATTTAAATCATTAGAAACGGAATGAAACTATCGTCGTCTTGGTTTTCTTCCACTCCTCGTACCTCCCATGACCGAGTCCATTATTCTCCTAGGTAACCTATCCTCCTTCATCAGCCTCAGGTGACCACCACCGAAGCGGGTTTATGCGTACCGCTTCATCCATCCAGTTCATTGTTATTGCGAGTACCTCCTACCATTGTTTCCACCTGTTTGTAGCAGTGATCATTCTCGTATATATGCTCCTTCTAACTTATGAATAAGATACCCTGAGTCCACCCACCCTTCACTCCCGTGCAGCAAAATTGGTCTGAAAACAGACCGGTATAGTTTCGTCTGGGAGCTGACTTCTTTCTTACAGAATATTGTTGATAGCAACTGCAAGCTCATTGTATTAGCCTTGTTGCTGCTTGATTCAACCTTACTAACTATGTATACTACCGTCCTGGGAGAATACATATCGCAAATACTTGAAATGATCTACCTGTTCGGGTTTTGTATTCCCAACCTGGCATTCAATTCTCTTAGGTTTCTTCCTAATTTTTATAGCGTACTCTCTACACTTATTTTTACCGGGCGAGTTGGCCGTGCGTGTAGAGGCGCGCGGCTGTGAGCTTGCATCCGGGAGATAGTAGGTTCGAATCCCACTATCGACAGCCCTGAAAATGGTTTTCCGTGGTTTCCCATTTTCACACCAGGCAAATGCTGGGGCTGTACCTTAATTAAGGCCACGGCCGCTTCCTTCCAACTCCTAGGCCTTTCCTATCCCATCGTCGCCATAAGACCTATCTGTGTCGGTGCGACGTAAAGCCCCTAGCAAACAAAAAACACTTATTTTAAGTTCCATTAATGGCAGAGACGTCCGGCTCCATGGCTAAATGGTTAGCGTGCTGGCCCTTGGTCACAGGGGTGCCGGGTTCGATTCTCGACAGGGTCACGAATTATAACCATCGTTGGTTAATTCCGCTGGCCTGCACCCGGCGAGCCGAACTTATCCTTGGGACACTCCCGGCACTAAAAGCCATACGTCATTTCATTTTCAATGGCAGAGACGAAGTCGTAGGCATAGACCAAAATGCTTACTACATTTCCACGTAACTCAATCCGTCCCTGTCACTTTATACCTTTCAGATGTAGCACCCGCCTAGAGACCATGATCGTTAAGGTGCCAAGTCTATATAGTCTGACACCATGGTTAGCCGGTTCGACTCCCGTTGGTCGAAACAACTTCCACCAACAGAATGTTGTCCGCCAAGATTGCGCGCCAAAGCCTGGATTCAGGTCCAAATCTCTCCACAGTGTTCATATGGAGTGAGGGCATATAAACCTGTTGATGGTGATTCGTCCGTCGGAGGGGACGTTAACCCTTGATGCTATTCGACAAGAGAAGGCTTTGGTACCGACACCGGCTTTCTCTCTCTCTCCCTATTCTTCTTCTTCTTCTTCTTCTTCTTCATCATCATCATCCCACATCCAGTCGTACAGGTTGCCCATGCTCTAGGCGAGCCGAACATGCCCTCGGACCCTTTCGGCATAAAAGTCATACGATAAATAATAGGGCCTAGTAGATGAAGCAAGTACAATAATAATAATAATAATAATAATAATAATAATAATAATAATAATAATAATACCGAGGGAGTGTTGACTGCGCGATTCGGGTCGCGTAGCTGTGAGCATGAACTCGGGAGATGGTTTCCCGTGATTTCCGACTTTTACACCAATTAATTGCTGGCGCTGTGCCTTTATAAGGCCATGGCCGCTACCTTCCTTCCCCCGTCCTTGCGTTGCCGAAACCCTTTTAAGAATTTGTGAGACGTTAAACCACAAGCAGATGATGATGATGGTGATAATGATAATGTAGCTCCCTTTGTGGATCAGTCCTAAAGTATCGGCGTGCAGGTACTGACATCGCGGGTTCAAACCCTGCAGAGGTAGTTGGATCTTTGAAGGGCGGAGAAAAGTTCATTCTATACCAACTAATGTCGTACGATGCGACATGTAACAGATTTTTGGTGACACGTTCGGGGTTCACCCGATATAATTAAATCTCATCAATAGATCGCCCAGTAGAGTTCCGGTTTCTTTGCTACCCGGTACAGCTGTGGAACTCCACTTGCATATCTCTTTCAAAGCCACTTTTATAAAGTGTACTTTTAACAGAATATTCGAAGGTTGGGGGGGGGGGGGGAGTTTGCCAAGTCTTGGCAAGAGGGAGTGATCTGCCCAATCTACAAGAAGAAAGGAGACAAATCTAACCCGAATAATTAAAGGAGCATAACGTTGTTGGATACATTAAGTAAAATATACACAGGTGTGTTAGCAAAAAGGATTATGAAATGGGCGAAAGGGGGATTGATTCTGGAGAGACTTCCCTCAGGTTTTAGAGAAACGGTGAGGACAACTGATAATATTTTTGTAGTGAAAACAATAATGGATAAGTATATAAAAAATAAAGGTGGAAACTTGTACATTATTGCTATTGACATGGAGAAAGAATTTGATTCTGTGAGCAGAGGGGCGGTCGTAGCCAAGATGAGAAGGATAGGGGTGTCTCGTAAGATGATAAGAGCGGTCGAGAACGTATACTCTGAAGTGAAGTGCTCAGTTAAAATTAAGGAGGGAGTAGTAATTGGCGAAATATTCTCTAAAGTAGCGTTGAAACAGGGTTGTAAGTTGTCACCTGTACTGTTCTTATTGTCAAAGAATGAAAAATGTTGGATGAGCGAGACGAGATTAGAACTTGTCAAGAAAGTAGAATATTTGGGTTTTTGATATTAAGTGGAAATGGAAAATGGGCAAAGCAAATAAAAAGAGCTAAGCTAAAGGGTATGAGTGCACTGTCGGCCATTAACATACTGGAGAAAAAGATGCCCAACATAGATTACAAAGTGTATAAAAATGTTTTTAATGCATTAGTTAAATCTGTGGTGGTGTACGGAGCGGAAATCTGGGGAGTTGAAGGGAGGGTTGATTCACTTGATACAATTACGAGCAGATTTGGTAAAATAATTATGGGACTATCCAATTGTACAGCTAACTGTGGAGTGAGAATGATGTGCAACGATCTAAGTCTGCAAGCGGATATTACTAAAAAGATAATAAAGTATTGGTTGAGACTGAAGCTGCGAGAAGGTGGAGAAGTATTACATATAGCATATGAACACCAAATGAAACATCAGAACCAAGGATACTGGGTGGATGGTGTACGGAACATTTTGGAAACGGTAGGAATGGGATATTACTGGAAAAGACACTGTATAGAGAAGACGAGAATATGTAAAAAAAAAAAAAATTAATAATAGTCCTAAGAGTTAAGGATATTGAAAAGCAACGTATTGCTGCACAATGTAGAAGTAAGAGGTCATTAGAAGAATTTTGTAATGTAACTGGGAGAATGAGGATAAATGTAGAGATTATAACTAGTAAGAGAATGAGGTGTATAATATGGTGGTTAATGGGGATAAAGTCAAGTCTTGTAAAACGGCCACTCTTGTAAAACGGCCATATTTCTTTCTTTCAAATCGACCGCCTTCCTATCTGGTGGGGAACCCGCCAGAGTGTGTTAAAAGCATTGCCATACTTTTGTTCGGCTTCTGTTGAGTTGTCTGCTATTGTCATATGTCTGTTTTGTGCTTTTCTACGAGAGAACATATAACATCCACATTCTAAAGGTAGGTCTGACGAAGCCATTTTTATTTTTCGTGTGCGTGAAATATAATTCACTGTAGCAGTATGAGTTTTAAATTATAAAAGGCGAACATTGCCTGTTAAAGCATGGCCTTCAGTGAAGAGAAGCGTAGTTCGTTACGGTAGATTAATGCTGCCATCTGAGAGATAGGTCGTGAATTATTTGGAAGTGGGCTTGTAACACGGCCAGCAACCTGGCAGCTGCAGCAACTATGTCCTACGCCTTCTGTACCAAGGAAGAAAAATACAGGCAGAAGTCAAAAAGCCAAAATTTTGACTTCCACACAACACATAAGAGAACGAAGAGAGAGAAAAAAAGAAAAAAGGCGAAAATGAACCCGAAAGCGAAAAATGTATCCGCACGAAACACTGATGATAGCAGGTGTGGATATTGTAATGGACTCCTCAGCGAAGACCACGACGGGCAAATCTGGGTGTGTTGTGTGAAGTGCACTATGTGGTGTCATGAGAAATGTGCAAAAGCACATGGTGTAAAGGATTTTGTGTGTGAAAAGTGTTCATAAACAGAATTTTCCATAGACGGCCATCTTACAAGACTGTCTTCTAATACGGCCGTTTTGCAATGATCCTAAATAAGTTCAAGTAAATTCATCTATAATACAGTTGTTTTGAATTCCTGCATACTAAACATTTAGTAGTTATGTACCTTTCATTTCCACTTTAATTTGTCTTTGTACTCCTTTTCACCTCCGAATAAAATATACGAATATACTTTGGTGGCCGTATTTGAGAACTTGACCCTACATACAGATAAAGCATACAGACAAAACAGAGATGAAAATAAATGTTTACTATGTTCTGAAGAAATGGGTACACCTTATAAAAGATTGTTCAGAGATAAAGCAAATACGAGAGAAATTTATGGATGAGGAGGATGTAAGAAAAATTTATAATGAAAATCAGCTGTATACAATTGTATAGTTATTGAACAGAGAATGGATGCACCCGGGCAGAATCGCAAAATTATTTAACATTATTAGGGGAATGTGGAGTAGGAAACTAAGGGAAGGAAATGATGTGATACATGTCCGCCATTAACTGAATTGTGCCTAAGGTAATTTATACAATATAACTCCTTTAAAGTCTAGAGTCATTAGGTACGTAGATTTAAGGTATAGTATGGAACTACTTTGTCATAGTAGTTTTATTAGCCGTATTGCAAATAGTCTGAAAGGACAATACTAATTTTCATTTTTCTTTTTTCTTTTTTTTTTTCTGAATAGTTTGAAAAGACAATATTGAGATTCTTTGAGGTTTTGTTTGCGTTTTATATTAATATTTATGAATGTTTCGATTTGTCTTTAAAGTTCCATCTATCAACACAATTCCAACACTCATTCCAGGTTATTCTTTCTCTGTTCAATTTCTAATCATCATTAATATATTCATTGAAAGTTCTATTTATCAACACAATTTCAATAGTCATTTCAGGTTAGTCCTAATTTTTGTATACTGCATATATCACAAATTATGAAACAATTACAATGAGCAATACCCTCTCCCTAATCTATGGATTTCGAGATTAGGGGAGACGGGTATCTTTGATAAAGTGTACTTTTTGTTTTTAAAATACCTGTTTTTTAAATACCTACACATTTGTTCAGTGCATATTTTAATGTAAAATAGTGGAAATGAGGTAATGATATGGAAAAGGAAAATTAGTACATTAAAAGTACAAACTAGTATGTTAAGCTAACCACATTTGTAACTCAGAATAAGTTCAGCTTGTTGTTAAAATTTTAATCAATATTTATTTGTAATGATTTCACAAACTTTCTATGTATTATGACTGTTTGTGTTATCTGGAAATTCTATAATTATTGTTATACAGATCAGTAATCGGTTGAAACATTGTTTTTTGAGGTTGTTCAGCTTGCCTTGATGCCCTTTGCTTCTTAAAACTTCCCTGTTTCTAAATCAGAATTTAGAGAGGGATTGGTCGATAGTTGAGTTAGCTGATCTCAGTTAATACTCTAACTTCTGTGAAGATATCTTCATTGAAGGTATCTACATCACAAGATTTTTTCCCACATTGAGGTAAATAGTAATCAGAGGACACTGAAATCTTCCAAGCGACTTACACTATTCTCTTTCAGGTTTTGGGACAGGTACAAGTTATTCTCAGGTATGAAGTTGTGCAAATAAAAAAAATAAAAAAATAAAAAAAGAACTCGGGCTGACCTCTTTCAGTATACGCTTTCCAAAATGTAATTTATTTAACCACTAGCAAATGTGCCCCCTTTCATACTTCCAGACAGATTACAGTTGAGTTTTGATTATAATGGCAGGCAACTTCCCTACTGCCATTCAAAATTGAGTTGTGCTGTTATCATTATATTGACAGACTCCTTCTCCTAATGCCAGGCAGCTTACTGCCAGTCACACCGAGTTGGTGAGTTTCCATTAAAATAGCAGGCCAATATGCCTAATGCCAGTCAGATTTTAGATGGGTACATTTGTTCATAATGATGGGCACCCTTGCCTACAGCCAAATACAATTAGGTAGGGGAGTTTTGAACAAAATTGCATGCTCCCTTGCCTTCTGCAAGTGAAATCGGGAAGGGAATTATTCATTACAATGATGGCCCCTCCTTACTAACCACGAACCAGCTAAGCTGGCGTAGCAGGGGTAGAGGTGATACTCCGACGTGGCGCGTCGCAGGTGGCGGATAGGGGGGTCCCTAAGCGACTTGCCGGTGGACTTGAGGGAAATAAAATACCTCTCGCCTACCAAACACACAACCCCCTGTGGGTGGGGGACGCAGGCCAAGAATTCACCCACGGTATCCTCTGCCTGTCGTAAGAGGCGACTAAAAGGGGCGACCAAGGGGTGATCAAATTCGAACCATAAAACTACTTGTGATTAGTACCACCACGCGGGGAACACCATGGGTCACTTTTACTAGCGCGTAGTACCACTATGTTGGATACCAAATAGGTTTGTGATTAGTAGCATACGAGGGTTCGACGGCTTTTACAGTACCTGTGATTAGTAGCACTATATGAGCGACACCATGGGAGGAGGGAACCCATGGTTCTGCCTTGCCTATGATTAGTACCCACTCTATGAGGACCACCCTGTGGTTAGTACACTTAGGTGATGAACACCATAGGTTTGCGTTGCCTGTCAATGGCGCCGCAATGTGCGAAACACAGTAGGTCTGTAATACATGTGCGAATTTCATTGCCTGTGAGTAGTACCATAATGTGTGAAATACCGCGACTCTACGCTACTCTTGATTAGTACCGCAACATGACAAAAACCATTGTTCTACTTTTCTAGCGATAAATACCATTATGAGGGGCCGATGACCTGGATTTTGGACCCGTTTCGACAACAAGCATAAGCGATTCAGCATCGTGCTATAGAAGCAGTCCCGTGGTCCGTAATACCATTGTTTTGTGCCAGCTTCTGTCTGAGGCACTGTGCGTCGGATCCACTGATCGTTTTAACCTTCATATCCATCCATCCATTCATTCTCGTCCTCTCGTCCTGAATTCTGATCAGTGGAGGATTTTGGATTTTTAATTTGTCTTCTCATTTCGTCACATTTCGTACCATTAGGGGGCCGATGACCCCGATATTAAGCCCCTTTAAACAACAAACATCAATCAATCACCTCCTTACTAATGCCACTTACACAGGAGTTGGAGAAGGACTCCATTCTTACTGCTAGTCAGAATCGATGTGGGGAGTACTGATTACATTAGCAGAAACACACCCTTTCTTGATTGATACACATCGACATCAGTGAATATAGATCGACGTACAAAAGTACATTCACGTTTAAAATATTGCAGACCTTAATTTACAGATTAACTGCTGCTAAATGGTACGTCATATCGACAAACAGATTGTACCATAAGACGCCGTATTTAGCCGTATAAATGGCTGGTTCTATGATATTTTCTCGTATCTCATCTGTTCATTGGTCAGATTGAGTTAGAAACGTTCAATAGGGTGAAATTTGGGTAAGATTGTCTCACAGTGCATTATTTTTCGTATAATTATACGACAGCTACAAACATAGCATTTGGCTTACATATGGCTACTGTGTGAGCCATTGATCGTGTGGAATTTGATGATTCTGTCTTTCCTATAAGTGATTCAAAGTATGAATTATGCTCGTAAGAAGTGTAAAATTTACATACAAATGAAAAATAGAGACAAATCTAACATATAAGGGACAGAGATATGACAGAAAGTCATAGGACCAAGGTTGTAGATCTCTTCAATTTGAATGGAGATTGTGTCATCCGTTTTGTGATAGAACTTACCGATTAGCCACGAAATACCTCGAAACGAAGGTCTGCACCGTCATTAAAATTACCTCCATATTTTGATATTCATCGGGGATGAAAAGTGAAAAATTTAGAGATCTTGGAAATTTTCCGTCGGTTACAGGCTAAAACATATAATTTCGTCAATTTGCAATTTTCTAGCTCGTCTGCCAGATAGTGCCACAATCTGGATTTTGGGGGTGTGGGGTAAAAATTAAGACTTTGGGAAACTAAAGCTAAAAATATGCAGATGGTCTATATTACCAAACGGATAGCTGTACGAAAAATTCACCAAAATAGTCAATGCACAGACACACGGTCGTTACGATATATTTATATAGATAGATAAGGAATCTGTTCCACGTAGTCCTACAACACCTTTTGTGCTATGTCCGTTGGACTTAGCCTGCGAAATCGACCGTTCATGATATCTCCCTTATTAATCCTCCTATCGAAATGATGCACATAAGCAAAACATTTTTAGAAATTGGTTTCCATTAAGGATGGTAGATTTCCATTAATTTTGGATGTGCATATTTTGCGGGAGTGCAAAATCATGGTTTCGGTTTTGAATAAACCCGCAGTAAATTTAGGTATTCAGAAATATGGCCCTAAAACCTACCCAAGGACAGTTGGATTCTAAATATCAAGTTTGGTAGAAATATATCCAGTAGTTTTCAAGTTATAAGAACTCTGACAAGCAGACAAACCGACAAACAGACACCAACGCTAAAAAATATGCAGATGGTCATCATTACACCTGAAGCGGTAACTGAAGGGAAATTTCGCCAAACTAGTCAGTGTACAGACACACGGTTGTTACGATTTTATTTATATGGATGACAGATAAGCATGGGCACGTTTGTAAGTGCAGACCTTCATTTCGAGATTTACTGCTCCTAAACGGTACATCATATCAACAAACGGTTTGCGCCATCAGACGTCCCATTTATCGCTCTACATGTTTGGTTCTGAAACATATTCTCGTATCTCCCATATTTATGTCTTCGATTGAGTTAGGATGTTTGAATGGGCTGCAGTTTGGGTACATTTTTAACAATTTACTTCATTTTTCGCATACTTATGTGGAAGCTAAAATCATGAAATTTGGCTCGCATATAGCCATTTGTCGTGTCAATGTGCGTGCCAAATTCGATGACTAGCTTTCCTACAGTGTGTCAAACTATGAAATATGCACGTGAGAAGCACAAAATTTACGTTCAGTCGAGAAATACAGCCAAATCTAACGTATAGGGGAGAGAGAGACGACAAAAAGTCATATGACCAAAGTTGTAGATCACTCCAAATTGAACGGAGATTGTGCCATCCGTTTTGTGATAGGACTTACAAGTTTAGCCACGAAATGCCTCGAAACGAAGGTCTGCACCCTCATTAAAATTGCCTCCATATTTTGATATTCTTTGGGGACAAAAAGTGAAAAATGTAAAGATCTTGGAAGTTTTCCGTCAGCTCCAGGCCAAAACGTATAATTTTGTCCAATCTCAATTGTCTAGCTCGTCTGGCAGATTGTGACGCAATCTTGATCTTGGCGGAGGGGGGTGAAAATTAGGACTTTCAGGAAAGTAAAGCTAAAAAATATGCAGATAGTGATTATTACCCCTTAAATTGATAGCTGTTCGAAGAATTCGCAAAATAGTCAATGTACAGACACACGGTCGTTACAACTTTATTTATATAGATAGATAAGGAATCTGCTCCACGTACAACACCTTTTGTGCTATGTTCGCTGGACTTAGCCTGAAAAACCGACCGTTCATGATATCTCCCTTATTAATCCTCCTATCGAAATGATATCCAAAACATTTTTAGAAATTAATTTCCACTAAAGATGGTAGATTTCCATTAATTTTGGATGTGCATATTTTGCGCGAGTGCAAAATAATGGTTTCGGTTTCGGATAAACCCCCAGTAATTGTAGGTATTCAGAAATGATATTGGCCCTAAAATCCACTCAAAGACAGGTGAATTCTGAATTCAAGTTTGGTAGAAATATATCCAGTAGTTATGAAGTTATAAGAACACAGACAAACTGACAGACAGACACCAAAGGTAAAAGTATGCAGATGGTCATTTTTACACTTGAAACGGATATCTGTAGGGAAATTTTGCCAAAATAGTCAGTGTACAGACACACAGTCGTTACGATTTTATATAGATTGACTCTGTTTTGACGGTGACTTTGGATATAGTGGGTCGGGCTGAGTGGCTCAGACGGTTGAGGCGCTGGCCTTTTGATCCCAACTTGGCAGGTTCGATCCTGGCTTAGTCCGGTGGTATTTGAAGGTGCTCAAATACGTCAGCCTCGTGTCGGTAGATTTACTGGCACGTAAAAGAAATCCTGCGGGACTAAATTCCGGCACCTCGGTGTCTCCGGAAGCCGTAAAAGTAGTTAGTGGGACTTAAAGCAGATAACATTATTATTATTATTATTATTATTATTATTATTATTATTATTATTATTATTATTATTATTATTATTATTATTATTATTATTGACTATAGTGATTACACAAGTTGAGTCTGCTCCATGCAAGAATCTGAAGCCAATCACTGTCATGAAACTTGGGAGAAAGACGGGAACGATGGTCATCAGAATATCCTGAACATGTTTTAGTTACAAACAGCCGTACAACAACAAGTTTACCACAAGATAGTATCCGTATGCGGTAGTAATGGGTTGTGAAGGCTGTAGATTTCTTCTCACAGCGCTTTAAATAATTTGGAGTTTCGTGGCAATAAAATTTAAACTTTTGCAGCCTCATCAAGAATGTATTGTGTTCTCTTGGAAGAGGCATGGATGCAAGACGTCTGTAAATGCAACAATGACTCCATGGTTCATGGTTAGCTAATACTTAACCTCAGCTCCTTAGGCCTATAACACAACCTGACATAAACTTGCCTTCGGCAGTGCATACACTGCAACAATTCACCAAAATGAAAACCTTCGATTACGTACGCTCTGTCATTCAGTAACAAAGCAACTGTATTTCATCAGTTTTATTTTCTGTCAAGTTCGTCGCGATGACGGAAAAGAGAGATGAATCAGCAAATATGTACTTTCATTGACTTGGAGGGAAAGGCATTTTTCTTTTAAAGAAGTTACTGCTGCAGTTTCAACGTCGTCAAACATATTTTGAATTCGTCGAGACATTGTATTGTTAGGAAATTTATTGATTTCGAGGACATATTCTTGACGAAACATCGCCGTTACTGATTATTTTTCGCGTACCCCTGAACGGCCCAGCAAGTAGGCCTACCTTCCGGGATGCGATATGGTTTAGTGAATCATAACGTCGGAACTGACTCACTCTACACGGTAACTGCAATCATGCGGTGGTAAGAAGAAGAAGAAGACATGGATATCACGGACGACATCATAAAGATCTTGGAGCCTTTAGTGCAATAGTAGCCACGCACAAATTCGTGGGGAAACCTAAGAAGAAAACTGGTAGGAAGTGGTCCACAGAACGCAAGATGCAACACAGTGCATTCATGAAGAAATATTTGGAAGGATAAGAAGGGCGAAAACCATCAGGCCAACGAACAAGTTCAAACGCGCTCTTTGAATGGGCATAGCGAAGAAATAATAATAGTAATGATAATACGTATACTGTATCCAGTCTCACTCTCCTGATCGTAACAGTCAGATATTGGTAGAAGAGTAGCCCCATTGTCACCTCCTAGTCTAATTTCTGGAAATGGATTAATATCGTATAATCCCGACCAATGCATGCGGATTTTTGAAATGGGAAGTTCCATCCTTGTGGTTCGCATTGCACGATTATCATATCAACATTCACTAAAAAATGCTGAACGTTCTTGCTTAATGGACATAAGAGAGTGCTGAAACGTTTTCCCGGAAAGTGGTTCTTTAACGTGCCTATGAATCTACCGACGTAGGCTACCCGCATTCGAACACACTTAAATGCCAACCAACTGCGCTGGTATTCACTTCCTCAACTTCGGGTTTTGAAAGAGAGCTAACAGAGTGTATTCGGAATGTAAAGACTGCAATGTTTTATTTCATGAATGCTTCTCTATCATGAATCTAGAAACATATCCACTTTTATATCCAGTCTAATAAGCTAATTAAGGATTAATATGAAAGCTGTCCATATATTTTACTCATACTGGAATATATCAGTTCATCAGTGCCTTCTTTTCAAATCCGTCAGATGTTATTCATCTAGTCTATTTTTACTGTAAAAGAATGTGAATCTCCCAATTGGGATATTTTTTGAAGTAGACGGAGTTAATCGTAGAATCACTCATTCGATTCTTCGTTGTTTCTAATGCGTGATTCAAAATATAATTAATTTGATTGAAAATACAATAAATTAATCGTATCCTTCTTTGAACCCCGTGGTTGGCAAATGTAATGTGTCATATTCTAGGAGACTCCCGAGTAAAATATGCATAGCTTGTTTGTTGTAGAGTCTAGGGGTGTCTGAAGGATCACGGGAAAAAACAGCTAGGTCAACTTTTTGTCGTAATAGATTTAGCGCTGATATACCGGGCTTAATTCGTTTACTACATATCGAACTTAAGTTATTCAAAGCATATGAGTTAGTAACTTCTGATTTTTTAAATCTAGTAACGTTTTGAAATTAAAATTTCGTTTTTCTGAGTGCTGAAAGAAGGTGACTTACCTGTTTTTCCTCTGACTTAATCTAGTGTCGTCAGCCGTGCGTGTTCGTCACCTGTTTGATAACCTACGGTGTATTATTGTTTGGCGGTGTTGAAATTGATATGCGTGCATCTTAATAATCAGAGCCTAGGTTGGAGATAGATTTACAGGTCTTGAATTACGTTACGTTATTGAAGATTTCTCCCGGAGTGAGAATAGGAAAACCACTAGGCACTGAAATTGTGGGGACCCGGGATCACAACACTCCACTTTGGTACTATAAAGCACTCCAGTCTATTGAAGATGTTATTGCATATAAATAGATTTTAGATTTACCGGCAACACTTTCTTGTATGGAAATACGTTCAGTGGTGTCTAATCGAGCTATTTGATTGTCTGAGTTTAGTGCCTCTTTGTTTAAAAAGTAAAACAGTTCCAACCTGCATGATCGTCCCTTTGTATTGCTGTGCTAATCATCCCTTTGTGGAAGTCACTCTTCATTGATTGTCATTTCCCATCCATGCATGGCTGATACCGGGGTTTCAACCAAAGACACTGGAGTCATACGTTGTCCTTGTATGCTCAGTACTTTATTCTTTTTGATGTTTTAAATCGTTCGATGGAACTATCCAATGTTGATTTAAATGCTTGTAACAAATAACGTTCGTTCGCTTGTCATTATCCCACCCATTCGGTTCGATGATGACAAACATGGTAGAATCTAAACGGTACTGCGTGGGCTTTGTTAATATTATGGCTTCATGTGTATCGTGTGTATTGAGCGTGTTTTAAGGAAGAAAACTACACTGTGCGTAATAATATTCCTCTCTAAATGTTTTTCATAAACGTAACTGATTATATAATTATTCCAGTTACAGGGGCTTTTTTTTTCTTCATATTCCTCCGTTTGCGAATAATTTGAGTAAAAGTTCATAATGTTTAGGTCCCTATGTATATTGTGACAGGTGACTACTGGATCATTTCAGCTATTTTTTACGATAAGCAGTGATCATAGGATTTTCCGAAGTCTCAAGTTCTGATAGCTGTGCCACATGTGTACAAAACTTCGTGTTGGAGATCTCGTTTTAGGCAGAGTTGCTGTTAGCTGCTAACCTGTGCATGACCAACAAGATTTTGACATTATGCTTTCAGAAAATTTCGACTGAGTAGGATCGTTGTGAGACTCCGTACGAGTAGGATGAGATAGGATTACTGCAGGTTGGAAAGGACCTATATAATTAGCAGTCGCGCGATTGGACCTGTCCACTGTTGTTAAATCCTGTTCGAGGTTGAAGATCTAGAAAAATGCATGCTTGATTTCTATGTAAATAAAAATAAATAAGACACACACATACTGTATGTTAAGTTTACATTTATGGGTGAAAATGTATAGCATGTCTTGAATCATTCATTGTCATGTCCTACTCACTGCACAATATCAATAATAATTGCTCATTACCAGGTTGTTGGCGTCGCCAAAGAACGAAGTGGAATAACCCAGAGCAAACAAAGTAAACAGATCGAGAGGTATCGAGTATAATTATATTAGGAACTACAGTTTACATTTGTTTCAAAATGCCAGTGTCCATCCAGTGTCTGATAACCTCTTTAGTCATTTAGCTGGTTTGACCGACGGTGGGACGCAGTTAAACAAGTGTTGAATTTTCACTCTGAGAAAACTCCACACGTGTGTAAAATCGAGTGTTGTTCCTGAATCAACAATTCTGAGGTAGTTTGCGAAATTCTTAGTTGGGTATGTCAGCTTGCTAGGCTAGGATTATCTGCTTGTTCTGAGTTGTGATTTGTCTCGTTTTCGCGTACACCTTTGCACGAATGCTTTAACTCCTCCGTCTAGCACGCTGTAAAGTTGGTGTGGGAATTTTAAGACACGGCGTTGTTATTGTTGTTAACTTGTTGTAAACTCCCTGTATTACATTATGGTTTATTGTAATACATTGAATGTGATTATGTAACTGGTATAAATTGAATGTGCACCACCTCTCCTCACACCCTACCTCTTTTAAGAGTGTGATGGTTCTGTGACATCGTCTTTGCTTAATACAAATGTGACTGAAGTTTGTTTTTCAAATTCCAGTCATTGCAAGATTCAGTTAATGGATAGTCATATCCTAGTGGTTTCTCGAAAAGTTCTATACCTCGTAGTTTATAGCCATGAAATCGACGGTCATGTGCAACTGCAACAAGACGTTCCCTCCCGCTCTTTGTTAGTTTTTTGTATAAAGCATTTTAATTTGGATATCACTTGATTGATCTATGGAGCGTATATTATAACCTCCAGTTACATTTATAGTTATAGGTTACACCAAACTCCAGAAACCGTAATCTCAAATTACTCCCAAGAAAGTTAATAATCTAGGCCTAATTGTCAGCAGAACCTTATCCTGGTCACATCGTAATTTTAAAATGTGGTAATGAAAGCTGCCTCTCCTGTGCATATTATTAAATGTAACGTTCATGTACACTACCCTCCATGGGAATGTTTTTTGTTCAAAGCCTGATATTTCTGAAATTGGCTTCGTGTATAAACATATCTGAAACTCTTAACGTCCAATTACAGGTCATGCAGAACGCGTGCGTTCGGTACGTTATGAATGCTAGATGTGATGGATGTATTTTATTACTGTCTACACAATTACAATGATTGAAACCTCACGAACTTCGGGAGATCTATTTAGCTGTTACTAATATGTGATGCATCCCAGGAAACCATGCCTCAAGTCGCCAAAATACATGTTCCTTCCAATAGAGAACTCAATTGTAAACATTTTTTTTAATGTTACGTGTTCAACTGTAAAATTAGTTTTATTACAGTAGGTCTATATCAAACACAGTTTTACTTACTTCCGAAAAATGGCAGAGTTCTAGAGAAGAAAAAGATCTGTACAAGTACGGTATATCCATTGGTTTTAGTCTAATGTAAGGTGTTTCATAGATTCTGTCTTAACTAACAGATGGCGGTAAAAGCTAAAAATCGTCGTTTGACCCGACTGGTGTTTTCCACTGTATTGAAAATTTTCTCCGAGCGACATGTGTCATGGTCATAATTTTGAATGCAAAGATTTCTTTCTACCTTTTTGGCGTACTTAAATGTATATAGTCTATTCGCTGCTGAGATAATAGGTTCACAAAGATACTTTTCAAATTCCCATCCACAGTACCACTATGTCCAGATTTTAGAGTTTCTTTCTGTGTGTTGACAGTTCCTTTGTTAAACTACTTTTTCAAAGGATGATAATTAACTGTGCTACTTCAAACTGATAATGTGTTGTGTTAACGAAATTGCGTGACTTATCTTTCCACAGAGTGTGTTGGGAGCGGAAGGAATCTCTCTCCAGTTCCGCCACATCGCATCTTACCTGCTGTGGTACTGTTCGTACGACAAGGAGAAGGAGCTGCTACATGAGGTGGTCCGAGTGGTTGGTTTCTTCGCCGTGCGCAACCCAGACAACCAGGTTGGTATATTAATCCCTGCACTATAAGGCCACATGGCTAACTCGCTAACATTAATGTGAATCCACTTCCAGACGAGCAAGAGACTTGATATTTGGCAAACTTATAGTTTTTAGCATATAACAGAAGGAAAATTTCCAAAAAGTTCAGATGTTTAATTTTACACCTCCAAAAAATCAAAATGGTGGACGCAGTCTTCCAGATGAGCTAGAAACTTGAAATTTGGCAGAGTTATAGATTTTTAGCCTGTAACTGTCAGAAAGATTTGAAAAAGTTCGAACGTTAAAATGGTGGACGGAAAATTAACGTCGGTACTGTTGTTTTTAGGTTTATTGTGGCTAAACAGTGAGACGTATCAAGAAACGGATTGCTTAATCGGTACCCGATTTGGAGAGATCTACAAGTTTCACCCTATGATATTCTTGTCGTATTTTCATCGGTTGCACCGTAGATAGAGCTGCATTTTTATTTCAAGTAAATTTTGTACATTTTCCAATTATATTTAGTTTTTTTTTGACACACCTGAAGGACAGATAGAACGAGGCTGAACTAACGGGAAACATAATACAATACCGATAACTGTAAGTTTTGGCGTTCAAATCAACCCGGGAACGGCAATATTTTAGTTTACATCTTTTTACAAAAGGCACTAGGGATTTGGGGACGGAGTCCAGGCGAGCATCGCGACTTTTTACTAGTGTATAGAATGTGGTGATCGCAAAAGTGATAGCTATCCTCCTATCTGAGCAACTTTCTTACTTAGATAGGCTACATTGGAGAGCGGGACACAATATCTCCTGTGTTGTTCCAAACTGGAGTGATGCTAACTTGCTGGGCTGAGTAGCTCAGGTGGTAGAGCGCTGGCCTTCTGAGCACAAATTGGCGGGTTCGATCCCGGCTCAGTCCGATGGTATTTGAAGGTGCTCAAATACGTCAGACTCTTGTCGGTAGATTTACAGGCGCTTAAAGGAACTCACGCGGGACAAAATTCCGGCACCTCGGCTTCCCCGAAAATCGTAAAAGTAATTTCGTGGGACGTAAAACGAATATTATTATTATTATTATTATTATTATTATTATTATTATTATTATTATTATTATTATTATTATTCCTGGAATGCGTTTCAAATTAAACTTCAGCATTAATACAAGACAATCGACTTCTGTCACAAGTTGTCTATAGGTACAATTGCAAGTACCGGTTCGTATTCGGTTCCATATTATCTTAACAATTTATGAAAATTCTTTATAAGAATTGATTTATAATGGCCCACCTATTCAGTACAAAATTACGCCTATCCACTTAAATCTAAATGGTTTATATTGATATTGTTATTTATTTCCAGAAGTCTATACAGAGTTTTCTTCAATTAATAGACCTTATGATATCTAGAATATATCTGATATTGTAGAAGTGTCTGCATGGGCGCATATGCCAAATCCACCCCCACCCACCCCAGTCACGAATAACCACCAACCATGGGGCAAGCCGCCTATCTCTCCCCGCCACAGATCTCCGGCAGCTGAGGAGAACAGGCTAACACCCCATGACTACTATATAAGCTAATAGCGCCCATGCACACACAAATGATTTATATAGTCCTGTTAAAATATGTTTAGCAAGAGGCATAATAACACTAAATTTTGAAAACTTTAACAAGTTCAAATTATTTAAAAAACAATATGCAGGGTCTTTCTTTGTCTTGAGTACCTATCTTTTCTTAATCATGATAAACAGTAATGACATTATGTGACCTTCAGACAAAAAAAAAAAAGGGGGTCGAAACTTGTACTAATTTTAATAGGACTGTTCTAAGTAGATATTCGTAATTTTGAATTGAATTCGTGGACCATTATGAACTAATTCTCATAAAGAATTGTCATAAATTGTCTATGAGAATTGATGCGCTTATTGAGCTTTGAGTGAACAGAAAGCGTTCTGTCTGTGTAATTATGTGCTGAATGATTTCAGGAGATGTCGAAACTTGTACTAATTTTAATAGGACTGTTCTAAGTAGATATTCGTAATTTTGAATTGAATTCGTGGACCATTATGAACTAATTCTCATAAAGAATTGTCATAAATTGTCTATGAGAATTGATGCGCTTATTGAGCTTTGAGTGAACAGAAAGCGTTCTGTCTGTGTAATTATGTGCTGAATGATTTCAGGAGATGAAAACGAAAAATGGAACATTAAAGATTCAGTGATCAATATGCGTGTTAAATATTTTTAATTTCCTTGGCATCTTTAGACTGGTGTGAATTAGTGCCGTAATCTGAAATACTTATTTGATTATTGTATGCATGAAGGAGCACTACCAAACGAATGGAGAGTTAAAATAGTAGCCCCAGTGTACAAGGGAAAGGGTAACAAACTTAAAGGGGATAATTACAGGCCAATCAGCTGGGAAAGCATTCTTTCTGATCATTCTTTCCGATTATATTAGACACGTTTGCGAAATTACTAACTGGTGTGATATAAGACCGTTCGGGTTCAGGAAAGGTTATTCCAGTGAAGCTCAACTTGTAGGATTCCAGCAAGATATAGCAGATATTTTAGATTCGGGAAGTCAAATGGAATGTATCGATATTGACCTATCCAAGGCTTTTGATAGGGTAGATCATGGAAAATTACTGATGAAAATGAGGGCAGTTAGACTGGACAAAATAGTGGTTGCATGGGTGGTTATATTTCTAGAAAATAGAACTCAGAGAATTAGAGTAGGTGAAGCGTTATCTGATCCTGTAATGATTAAGAAGGGGATTTCGCAGGGCAGTTTATTGGACCTTTATGTTCTCTTATATATACATATAAATGATATGAGTTAAGAACTGGAATTACAGATGAGGCTGTTTGTGGATGATGTTATACTTTATAGAGTAGTAAATAAGTTGCAGGATTGTGAGTCACTGTAGGGAGACCTAGACAATGTTATGAGATGGTCAGCAAACAATGGTATGAATGTAAATGGGATGTAAAGTCAGGTTGTATATTTAAGTGGTCCGCCTATTCAATACATAATATATAATTTATTACATTTAGTACATGTTTCGCCCCCTTAAGGGACATCATCAGCTAGAATAAACTTCAATAATATATCAGAATACAAAAAGTTCATTATTAGATTGGAAAGGCAAATTAAAACACTTGTATATACAAGGACATTTAAAATGAATTATTAGCAACCTTTGTTAAAGTTGCAAGTCATGTAGTCAATAAAACTGATTGAATTGTTCATTAAACTCTTGATGAGAAAGTTCGTGGGAACTAACAGTCGTATTCATAAAATCTTAAAATGGTCGTATTTGTGAATAAAAACCTTTAATTTAAACTATTTCTTGATAAAAGATACTTAAGATCTTTGATACCCATTCCTTAATTTGTATTTAAGATTGAACGCTTCAGCATTTCAAGTCAACACGGGGCTGAAGCGGTAAAGTTATTTGTTAAACTTAATAATGTTCTGTCTGATGATGTCCCTTAGGGGACGAAACATGTACTAGATGTAATAAATTATATATATATGTATTGAATAGGCGGACCACCTAAATATGATATTTAAGTTAATCTTAAATATTCGCTACCTGAAGAGTTCACGTTTCAAGAGTACCTTGTGGAGTTTGAACTAGACAACCTAATGTCCTGGTAAAGCAAGTGTCCGTAAATTAAGAAGGCCTCCTGAGCCGAAATAATGTTCGGTTAAATGTGTTGTTACCGGGCGAGTTGGCCGTGCCGTTAGGGGCGCTCAGCTGTGAACTTGCATCCGGGAGATAGTGGGTTCGAATGCCACTGTCGGCAGACAAGAAGATGGTTTTCCGTGGTTTCCCATATTCACACCAGGCTGTACCTTAAGGCCACGGCGCTTCCTTCTCACTCCTAGTCCTTTTTTATCTCATCGTCTTTGGTGTGACGTAAAGCCACTAGCAAGTAAAAGAAGTGTTGCTTTTAACATGATACAGAATACAGTCGCGTCGAAACTAATGTAGTTTAATTGTGAATGGCTTTCTTGGGACCCTGTGTGGGCTAGCAATGTATTCTTTGAAATTTATTTGAAAGCAAAGTAGAGCTTGGTACTTCGAGTCCTTTGATATAGACTAATACAGTTTTAAAATACTGAACATCGATTAAGTATGGTTATTACATAATCAAATTTATCATATCCCGAAATATGATTTCATCACTACCGACCAGGTGCGCTCTCAGACCCAAGAAGCAATACCTCGTATCTCACAATGCTCCCAGTCCCGTATGAGTATGCAGTCTATCAGAACAGTTTCTGTTCTGTTCGTTTTGGTATGCCTGTGTATAAAGGAAAATGAACCCTATGTACAGTATACTGCAGCACTGCGTAGATACGTCATGCAAACGTACTATATACATCCCTACAGTACTGTATGGTAAGGTTCATTTTCCTTTACACGTAACCATAGGAAAATGAACACAACGAACATTATTCTGATGCATATCCACAAGTGGCTAGGAGGCGTGACCTTTCTTAAGAAACATAATGGATAGGAAGAGCACTGTGACATACGATGTATTGCTTCTTAGTCGTCGATATGCACTGCATGTTTGACATTTATTGTTTTGTCTTTAACACTAGTTTGGTCATGTTGTAAATCAGTATTTTGATGATGGTTTTAGAAATGTAGCATTCAGCGGAAGCCAGTAATATGGATACAGCACTGGTTTTTATATCTAAATGAATTAACTGTATTTTCACTATCAGTTGGCGTTGTCTTCTTGTACAGGCTGAGTCAGCTGAGACGCTCACCCGAAAAGATTCCGAAACATCTGTCTTCACTTTGTTGCCAAGGGACTTTACTATGAGACTTTCTGTACTTTTCCAGCGTGGCGATATTGTAACCGTCCAGGCTTCTCCAGCCCTACTAATTTAATATAATATCATTTTACGCGATATCATTTGATATCAAGTTTATCCGCCATCGGCAATTATTTTTAATAACATATTTATTCAACGTCAATCATTTGTAACGAAGGCTTTTTGGAATCATATTGTATATATGATAACATCGTTTTAGTATTTAAATTATTATATTATGTAGGATAAGAATTCATTATGTTGTAAATACGGTCAATATGTTGAGACATAGTAGTTTTCATTTCATCTCATGTTTGTGTATACGGAGGGTTATTCTTGAAGCTTGGGATTTTGAGTGAGTCATGGGTTTATTTTATGACCAAGGCTAGTAAACAGCGACCCGTGCGCGAGGCTTGCAAGCTGGTCAGCTATATCATCGCCACGCCTTCTGGACTTGTCGAGGAAGAAGGGAAGGGGAGTTCATGCTTCGATCTATCGAATCAGATACTTCGTTGTATATGAGTTTTGAGATTGAACTGTTACCAAGAGTGGGGGTGAGCCCGGATATATACTGATTCTCAACACGAGAACGGGACCTTACAACCGTACGACCTTACAACCTAACTACGTGTACTCCATCACTAGTACTTCTACTGTGAACATCTACTTTTAACGACGTTATTTGATTTTTGAAACAGTGTGTGGTCGCTCCGCGACATAGTTACTTTTGTACAATGTGTTGTCGCTTCGATACAGTACTGAGTTGCGGTAATGTTATCGGATCTGTGTGAAACGAAACAAGCTTACGGCTTGTGTTATATTCAGTAAATATTGTGGACGAAGAACTATGTTTAAGTTCAAGTCTATGGAATTTTGGTACAAGTCTGTACCGTATAAACAGTATAGCTCAGTTGGATTGAGATTTCTACTAATATGGAAAAATTCCTTCTCTGAATTTTCTCCTCTTACGATCAAAGCTGACCAGTTTTTACAAGTATAGGGCCAATGTCTAATTTAAAGACTAGGCAAGCAGGGAGTGCTAGTCCAGATAGCCCGTACCATATCAGAGACGGAAGGAAGGATGTCCATGGAGCAAAGTCTACATCGAGAAGAAGAGAACGAGCAACCACGGAAACCAGATGACTTCAACGGAAGCTGCAATTGGTGAGCTTCAATTAGATAAAGCAAGCAATAGTAAATTCAGTAAATTATAAATTCCTCCACGCTTTAAGGAAACTTTTCCGATTCATCTCATTTTTTTTGTATAATAAATTTATTTGTATTTTATATTGCGTTAATTTTCTTTCTTAAGCGATACTTAATGGTTAATTATTTAAAATCATACCCCTGTGATTTCAGTATAAGTCTCTATGCTAATAAATATAAATTTTGGTTTACAGTTTTATTTAAAACTGTAACCATGGCGCCCAAACATTACATAGAGAAATGGGGAACCATGGAATGTTAATTGTTTCTATTTGCGTGGCAATTTGCGGGCAAGCCACAAATAGTTTATTTAATATTCATGTGTCCCAAGATAATAACTTTCATCTGCCCAAGTGTTTTGACGAGGTGGAACAGTTACAATATCTGCTGAGATAACGGTTCTAACTTTGTATTTTTTAAATGGAACTGCACTATTTTCTACACTTAGCGTCAGAGATATGGGCATTACAAATTCAGGGGTTTGATTATTTTCAAAATCCGACAAGCCACGTGCTGCGTACGGAGTTCCTTCTCCTTATTCTGACCTCTTCGTAGCGATTCATTCGAAAAGACATCACGGCTGGCGAATGAAGCACATTTGACGATATTACATTTTCACTTGAAGCACTTTTTCTAGGTATTCGCTCTACTGTGCTTGTAAATTTTCGACATGATCCAAAACCTTTAACAGTTAAAGAAAAAATGGGTATGCGATGCTTTTGAAGGACTTCATTTTTCGATTTTGGGTGACCCACGCTGGCGAACGAAACAGTTTGGAGATCGTCGCTTTCGAGATATGGTCGTTAGATTTTGAAAACTAATTTCACCCCTGCATTTGCTCTATAACTATGTCTAATTATCAGTCTAGTTCTTATATTAAGTAAAAATGAAATGGCGTATGGCTTTTCGTGCCGGGATGTGTCCGGGGACTTCGGCTCGCCATGTGCAGGTCTTTTGAATTGTCGTCCCCGTGCCAGGGGAATCAACCAATTATGGTTAAAATTCCCGACCCTGCCGGGAATCGAACCCGGGACCCCTGTGACCAAAGGCCAGCGCGCTAACCAATTAGCCATGGAGCCGGACATTGATTAAGTGTAAGACAGGGACAGCTGTCCCTAACTTTGCCAGGATAAATAATTTATTTATCTGTCTAATGCTAGGTGTAGGGAGGGAACAGTAAAAGCAAAGCAAAGTCATCTCCATACAGGCCATGAAGACCCTTGGAGGGGTGGAAGGTAAAGGCTACCATTATCCGTAACCTTGGCACGTGATGGGGTAGAGTGGTTAGCTCTACGCCCGGCCGCCTTGCCCCCAGGAATTAACCTGGTACTCATTTTTGGTGTAGGCTGAGTGAACCTCAGGGCCATATGCACCTCCGGAAGCGGAAATATAGTTTCTTAAATTTCACGACTTCCTGGCGGGGATTCGAACCCACGTATTCCCGGGCGAACCGAGCACGCCTTTACCGCCTCGGCCAAGCAGCCCCTAGGGAGCAGTGTAGTTCCATTTAAAAATAAACAGCACCATTATCTCAGCAGATACTAACATCCTGGAGAAATACTGCAAGTTTAATTATGAGCCCCGTAGTACTGAAAGGAAAAACATATTTTCGATGTCCTTAACGATGTGCGAATTACTTGAGGTTAATATTTTTAAAATAGTAAATAATAATGTTTTTTTGTTTTACGTCCCGCTAACTACTTTTATGGTTTTCGGAGACGCCGAGATGCCGGAATTTAGTCCCACAGGAGTTCCTTAACGTGGCAATAAATCTACCGACACGAGGCCGACGAATTTGAGCATCTTCAGGCTAATAGTATAGGTGAATCACCCTATATATACGAAATTGATTTAAAAGTGAAAAGATGCGATATTACTAATGGTCGGGAGGTACGAGAATAATAAAACCCAGCGGAAATAGTCCAGCTTATATTGCAGAAGTCGACGTTTGAATGTGGGAGGAGACGGCCGGAAATACCTGCTGTTGTAGGGTCCGTGTTGAGATAAACCGGAGAGCTCTGGCGCCAGGCGTAGAGTTACATGGCCGTCGCTATCTCTGTGGCGACCGTTGGAAACCCTGGGTTATACTATGACAGGTTTGATAACATTGCTAAAATATTTACGGGTCTTATCTGTAATTTAGACGTCGGAATTTTAACTCGAAACTCATTAACAAATTTATTCTCTCTTCTCAGAATACCTTTGACGCTGTATGGCCGCCTTGCTATTTTGCGTTGATGAACGGGTACGTAGTTAGGACCTTTCTTGATCCGTGTATGTTGATGGTTGGACAGTGTTGTTGTCATATTTAATCCTGTTGTATAGCGACTGCCATGTCAATCACCTCTGGGACACCTAAGTACATTTTTAAAGAAGATTTCGTTCTTCATATTCCAGACATGACAACTATGCATAATCGTGGACCTTTGTCTTGAAAAAAGCTCTTAAAGCAATGCCCTTTTCCTTTGCAGAGAAAGGAATATCGTTTTTTTTTTTTTTTTTTTTTTTTTTTTGAAAAGTATAACTTTTGATAACCACTACTCGAATCACAATGGATTGTGCGATGACAAGAACTTCGTGCAAATTCGTTGCAGGTAAAATGTGACAAGGATTGTAAATTATTATTATTATTATTATTATTATTATTATTATTATTATTATTATTATTATTATTATTATCAAAAAATAAGGCTCCTAGAAGGAAATAATTATTTAATTTCATCGATTGCGTAATGTTAATGCTCCAGCGTCTTGGGAAGGTGTAGCATTCCAGCTGATGAGCCCACTGCTACACTGGGGCGAAGCGCTGGTAATTTCACCATTGATAAAGTCTAAAGACTTAATGATCGTTATTATTTATTTATTTTTTTATTTTTTTTTTTTGCTAGGGGCTTTACGTCGCACCGACACAGATAGGTCTTATGGCGACGATGGGAGAGGAAAGGCTTAGGAGTTGGAAGGAATCGGCCGTGGCCTTAATTAAGGTACAGCCCCAGCATTTGCCTGGTGTGAAAATGGGAAACCACGGAAAACCATTTTCAGGGCTGCCGATAGTGGGATTCGAACCTAGTATCTCCCGGATGCAAGCTCACAGCCGCGCGCCTCTACGCGCACGGCCAACTCGCCCGGTTTAATTATTATTATTATTATTATTATTATTATTATTATTATTATTATTATTATTATTATTATTATTATTAAGAAGCTTCATCTAATAATGCATATATCAAGTCTGTCATTCTTAATTACTGTAAATGTTACTGTTATTTAGACAGTACCGTAATATCACTTTAATCAATCACTTCGGTGTGATCTTACAGTTTTCATTTTGAATTGCATTATTTCTCTGGGAGGAAGGGGAACATTTTAAAATAGTTTAAAGAAAGGGACATGGGACAAGATTCGATATCGAATTAAACAGTCGGATATGGGCTGTATATCGATGTGTCGCGGATCATCATGTTGACGTTGAAAAATATCTCTGCATTATAACGTACATTGGAATGTATGTTTTTAAAACCAAAATACCGGTTCGCGTGAACAACTCGACGAGACTCCACTTCCCGATCATTTCATAAACTTAAAGAAATTCGTTGCCCTATGTTTGTTCAGAAAAATTACGAGTTTTCTAGGGATTCAATTTAAGAAAGTGGCCAACATACACAGAACAGCATACGAAAGGTACAGCAAGTACTTTTTTTGTATATAGATCATTTCACTGTTTTTGGGAATAGAGAATTTCGATTGATCAAGGAGTCGTTTGGAAACATTGTTAGTTTTTAATCATTAATATTCTGCGAGGACAAAACACTGGCACAGTGATATGCAATTGCTGAAAATTTAGAGCACTTTCAATTCCTTTTAAACGGCATCAGTGAAGTAAGGAATGAATTTGACCTGAAAACAAGCATTCAGAAAAAATAATGGTAATTAGCAAGCGGAAACTTACCAACGCCGTTTTCACCCCGAAAGGAAACACCATTGCAACATTTCAAATACCTTCGATGCTGGCTAACACAAGACTGGAATCCGGATGTGTGAATCAAAACCAAAATCGACATCACATGGAGTGTGCTATGGCATTAAAACGTATTTTGTGTTACCGGTGCTGCTTTATGATGTCGAATGATTGACACTGAAGGCGTCGTCACTGAACCGTCTCCAAACCTTTGAAACGTACGTCGCAGAATGCGTAAGGTTCCGTGGGTAACTACGTCACCAGCGATGACTTACTCCATCATGGCAGGGAATCATGTATAATCTTCAAGTCTTACAAAATGCAGGAAAGCAGTCTATTTCTTCCACATCTTCAGAAATGACCAATACAGCCTACTGTAGAAGGGTAACGTGGGCGTGGGTGTTGAATATTATCCTGGGCATAGGACTTCCGACAGTGGTTCGAACATCTGTGAGATGGCAACTCTGTAACGAAAAATACAAGGCAGGCAAAATTACTCCATGTTGAACGTCAGCTTTCTCTGAAGAGACGGCACCAGAAGAAGGAAAAAGAAGGGGAAGGACGAAACGTGTAATTATGATTATTATTATTATTATTATTATTATTATTATTATTATTATTATTATTATTATTATTATTATTATTATTATTATTATTATTTGCTTTATGTCGCACCGACACAGATAGGTCTTACGGCGACGATGGGAAAGGAAAGGCTTAGGAGTGGGAATGAACGGCTGTGGCCTTAATTAAGGTACAGCCCCAACATTTGCCTGGTGTGAATGGGAAACCACGAAAAACCATCTTCATGGCTGCCGACAGTGAGGCTGGAACCTACTATCTCCCGGATGCAAGCTCACAGCTGCGCTTCCCTAACTGCACGGCCAACTCGTCCGGTGACGAAACGTTTTCTGTTGTTTAGATCTCTTGCTCTGTTTATACTTGGCTCTTTATGACATCTGTTCTCATGCGTAAAGAAATGTTACCTGAACTGCCATCCTCTTATCTGTTGCTTGCAATTACCTCAATTGCCTTTAAACATGCTGTTTTACACTTCGGCATATCTTCATACATCGAACTATTTAATAAGACGTATCCGGTTGACAACGGAAAACTGGTCGGAGCGTAACACACCTGTGTGTCATTCCTGCTGGTACCGCGTCCAGTTATGCTGCCGGCTCACCTGGCTAATTACCTGTAGTATTGCCGTGCGAACGTAGTTTTCCTCGTAATTCCTAAGAATATTATTAATAGAAACCATATCCTATATAATATATGCGTGAGAATTTGTATTAATGTGAATGCCGTGCGCTATAATATGAAAAGCAAACAGAATCAAATAATTAATATAATTTGTTGAAAAACATTTTATTGTACAATGTATCATACCGATTTTTTTTAAAACTCGTGAGTGTGTATCAGTGATGAATGTTTTGTTGTTTGAATCTATCCAGTTCACTGACGGATTTGATTAGTTCCGTACTATATAGAAAAGGACATTTTTGCCGTGCATTTTGCTTTTAGGTATCGCTGGAGTTGTTTGTCGCAAATGCGAGCATTATTGCACCACGTTACGATCGCTATCCTGGCAGTAACTTCGAGAGCACTATCTGTTTTTCGGTACGAAATGGTTTTTGGCTTTTAGTGCCGGGAGTGCGCAAGGATAAGTTCGGCTTTCCAGATGCAGGTGTTTTGATTTGACAACCGTAGGCAACCCGCGCATCGTGATGAGGATGAAATGATGGTGAAGACGACATACACCCAGCCCCAGTGCCAGCGGAATTAACCAGTTATGGTTAAAATTCCCGACCCTGCCGGGAATCGAACCCGGACCCATCTGGGCAAAAGCCAGCACGGTAACCATTTAGCCATGAAGCCGGACATGTTTTTCGGTGATCGATACCAATATAGTAATTAGGCATTTCCTACAAACACTTAACTCAATACATTTATTCAACTGAGATGTAGAATAAAGTTAGGCCTAATCCTCCTTTAGAGGCCTTGGTACAAACCACAGCAGGTAGTAAGGTTATTGCAACAGAGATCAGCATCTGCCATAGGATATCGAATTTACCTACGGCTTCCTCTAAAATGACAAAAAATTCCTCCCTGATTTCAAAATCTTTTCTCACATCATGGCTGCCGACATGGAAAAGTGCTAGTACTAGATTATTGAATTGCGTTCAAAAGTACTCTAATCCATACCCAAGGAATATGCGCCGAGCCGAGTGGCTTAGACGGGTGAGGCGGTGCCCTTCTGACCTCAACTTGGCAGGTTCGATCCTGGCTCAGTCCGGTAGTATTTGAAGGTGCTCAAATACATCAGCCTCGTATCGGTATATTTACCGGCACTTGCAAGAACTCCTGCGGGACGAAATTCCGGCGCCTCGGCGTCTCCGAAAACCGTAAAAGTAGTTAGTGGGACGTAAAGCCAATAACATTATTAAGGAATATGCAGGGAAGTCACGCCATTTCTCAGCTGGTTGGCGAGATCTTGGCAAAGAGGCGCAGTACGTTTGCATCAGAATTTTATTTACTCAAGATCAACTAACTGATAACGAAAGTTATGATAATTGTTTCGAGCCACTTCGGCTTGACTTCAGAACTAGTTTTTGTTGGGGAGACTGTTTCAGTTGATAGTATGGTTTGTTTACGTGCAAGTACAGGTAGCGGACAGTTGTTTTACCTGCTGAGCCGGGTGTTAATGTAGTCATGAAGGCAATTACAGGAGGTAGAAATCATGGAAAATAATTATTGATTAGATTCAGAAAAGTGTACATACTTAAATGGGAATGTTAGATGGTGATGTATAAATGGCAAGTGTCTGGCAAGTATAATATTCAATGCAAATTATAAAATAACAGATTACAGGATTGACTATAACGACGACTTTAGTGTAAAGGACATCATGAAACAAAGTCCTACCTCCACATGAAACGGGGAGTGTTTTGCAATCGGAATGAGTGAGGATACGCGTATGAAGAGTAAAGTGGATATGTTCTATGATTATTTAGTGGACGCAATAGACCCAGCGGTCCGCTTTAAAAGCTACAGTAGACGGCCTGCTGACGTTGATGCAGAAAAACGGCCTAAAGCCGGAATTACACCTACCGAGTACTGGGCCGAGTCACTCGCTTTGTTACTCGGCCGAGTAACTTATTGGGGAGTAGATGTGATTACACGAGGAAGAGACAGTGGACGAGTCAGTGCATTGAAACGTTTAAAGAGTGCGGGAACATGGTTATGCGAAGTAGGAAAATGAGGAAAATGAAGAGAGTTTTTAAACATTATTGGAACATGATCATACATGCCATAATAGAGAAAATCGAAGATGACATTATGGTTGAGATCTATCCAGCCGTTTCGACGTGGTGGTGGAGCAGGCAAACAAACAGACACGAAAGTAAAAACCACCGATTCGGTCTTGAGTTGACCTAAAATGGATAGATATCTGAAAAATTGGCAAAACAAAAGAAATTACAGATTTATTTATTTATTTATTTATTTATTTATTTATTTATTTATTTATTTATTTATTTATTTATTTATTTATTTATTTATTTATTTCACCCGTTACGAATGTATAATTATGTGTTTACTTTATCTTCATGGGTTACTTCTCTTGAGGTCATTATAATTCACCACCTTAATTTAAATCGTTCGTTTGGAATTTTGTGAAAATCGTTCATGCAAAAAAATTTATAAAGCAATGTCAATTTACTTTGCTCTCTGTATTTATATAGTTAAGTAGCTACTCTTTGCTTACCCGCAGAGGACCATAGAGAACAAACTACACATGCAATATGAGCATTAAAGGCATATTATCTGAAAGCAACTTTACCAAATGAAGGGTTAAATCTTAGTGATATGCTAACGTGTTGGCTTGTAATAATTTTCACTTTTGCCGTTATTTTGTGTGCAGATGATGCTCCAGTCAGGGTTCATGCCCACTGTCCTGCAGCAGTTGTGCAGTCTACCATTCGCCTACTTCAGCAACCCTGCGCTGTCAGCACTACTCTTCCCCACTCTGTTGGCTTGTTGCAGTGGAAATCAACAGAACCGCGCCATCCTCGAGCAGGAGGTCAGCTATCAGGTGAGACTCCTTATTTCTTTTGTCCTAGCGATGTTGTTCGTTTTATAAGAATGTAGGAGAGAAATAGAAAGAACGGACTGATTGAGTACTGTCCAGTTCCTTGGTTGAATGATCAGCATAGTGGCATTCAGAGGCCCCCAGGTTCGATTCCCCACAGAGATGGGGATTTTAACCATGTCTGGTTAATTTCCCTAGCTCGGGGGCTGGGCGTTTGTGTCCATCTTAATACACATCTTCATTTGCGCATCTTCATTTACATCACACTACAAACCACCACAGAAACACATGGTAATGAGTACTGTACATCCTGCCATATAGGGTTGCAAGCGGCCGTGTCCTTAATGGAAGTACAGCCCCAGTATTTGCCTGGTGTGATAATGGGAAACCACGGAAAACCATCTTCAGGGCTACCGACAATGGGATTCAAACCCGGTATCTCCCGAATGCAAAAAAAGATCCTCGAAAACCGTTTTCCGTATAAGGTTTTAAGTTAACTTTATTGTTGCCCTTCTACGTCAGGTATTAAATAAGAAACCGGAATTTCACATAAGGTTTGTAATGTCCCAGATACAAAATAGAATATATTTTGAAATATTCTGCCGCTAGGCGGTTTAAATGGGGAGTGGTTCCGGAAACAAAAATATTTTATCCTCCGAAACCGAATGACGAAGTTACAATTTCTCATGATAGTCGCTTCTGTGTCCTAGTTGATAAATAAGGAATATTTTTAAACATTTTACCCTGATAGAAATTAAATGGTGCTAAGCTCAGATAAAGAAAGTAACCGATATTCCAGGATGGTTGTTCTTTTGTCTTATTGTAGTCTGCTAATTTAATAAGAATGTAGTGTCTGCCTCTCTATTCGTTTTCTGACACAATTTTCAGACATTTGATAATACACTCAATGTGGAGACAATATCCGTCTTATTTTAAAATTATATATATGTATAATATATATATACGGGAACCACGGGAACAGATTGTACTTCAAGGTAATTATAAATGGGTTCATATTTTATCCAAATTAGTAGATTTTATATATATATATATATATGTGTGTGTGTGTGTGTGTGTGTGTGTGTGTGTGTGTGGATACCAAACGCGGATCCCGGACTGTCATATCATATCATATTTCATAATTTAGCATATTTGTTATTATATCTTTTCCCTCCAAATCACCTGTTTTTAGTAAAAAAAAGATCAAAAGTTAATATTTGTATAATATTAAAAACTAAAATAAAAATCGCAAAAAGAGCACAAAAATCACCCATTTTTAGTAAAATATATACAGAGTTAATATTTCTATAAAATTAAAAATCGCAAAACTGAAATAAAAATCAGAGAAATAATAAAAACCATTGTTTTTTTTTACTATTATATTGAAACGGGAATGCCATGACGACATTCTCCGTCAAAGTATTTCTAACGAAACTCGTTCTAACATCCGTCTATGAGAAGTTTGAAAAGACCACTGTACGCGCAGGCAGCGGAAGTGACAGCGAGGCATACAGCAGCTCGCTACAGAGAGCTAGCCAAGGCCAGATGACGTCACTATCGAACTTTCCATTTCTTCTATTTCAGTATCTCAAGAATGGAATGTGTCTATCAAAATTCTAACCACGTCATCGTGTAGCCCCTTATCACAAATGATAATGTACCAAATTTCATAAAAATCGGCGGTGGGATAGCCGAATAATTAAAGGTAGAAGATTCATGAATTTGAAACTACATAGTCCGGCCTACGCGTATAAAAAGGAGTCCGCTGGGCTAGTAGAAGACTTTTAATAATGAAATTAAAAAATATAATTCAGGAATATAATATTAATCTTTATTCAACTCATTCAGAATTAAAAGTTAGTGTTGTAGAAAAATTTAATAAAACATTAAAGGAGAAGAGTGGGAACAGATTGTACTTCAAGGTAATTATAAATGGGTTCATATTTTATCCAAATTAGTAGATCATAATAATAATATTAATAATAATAATAGAAAACATACTACAATAAAAGTGAAACCAATAGATGTTAAGAAAAATAATAAGAAATACATTTTAGAAAATATTTTTTAATGAAGATATAACTTAAAAAATAAGCCAAATGTAAGATTGGTGATAAAGTTTGAATAAGTGAATGAAAAGGTGTATGTGTAAAAGGTTATACTGAAAATTAGTCTACAGAACTATTCGGAATAAAAGACGTTTTACTAACTAATCCAATTACATATAAGCTAAAAGGTATAAATAATGAAGATATTGAAGGAAAATATTATAATTTAGAGTTACAAAAACGAAATATCCTGATATATATTGAAACATAAGTCGCCCGTGATCGATCTTGCGTCGGCGCGGTCTGTTTCATCCTTTCAAATTGTGCGCGTTGTGGGCTATGATGCAACGCTTCCGGCGAGCGAGCTCGCGGCAGCCTGCTGAGACACGACTACGACGTCACGAAACGCGTTGGCCCACATGTCAGATTGAACCAACTGGAAGCTTTTTTATATCTCCGCTTCCAGATGAGGTATCGACTAACGGACAACGGGATCGTATAGTTTACAATAATAGATAGCTCATGTGCAAATTTCATTTTAATAACTATTTTATTTAAAGAGATATCGCAGCGTCAAGATATCAAGTAATTTCAATGACGTGTATGCTCAGGGTCAAGCCCGGGTATAAAAGACGAGCCAATTTCTCCAATTTCTCCGTAGCAGCTCCAAGTACTTTTGCTCGGCCGGGTAGCTATCATCTTTATTTTACTACCTCGCCGACCTCAACAAAGCAAATAGGCTGGCACCTAGTTGGCAGTCGGCCTTCCCAACAATGTTTACCTGCATCATTCCCGAGGTTGATCCCGCCATCTCCGAAGACGACATTTGCAGCGCACTTCGGTCAGCCACTTTCCGAGTCCACGATGCTTACCGGCTGTTGGAGGGCTCCACCTCATCTCCGTCTTCGCAGATTCTGCTATATCTACCAACGGTGGAAGATTTGAAGCGCCTCCACACCAGTTCTACCTAGTGGAGCCTACTCCTTAACCCATCCTGGCACAGCTCAGTGCAAATCCGACTACTCTACCCGTCGTAATCACTCCTCAGCTTAGTACAACGCCACAGCCTTCATCGCCTCCCATTTCCACTTACACTAACACTACCACCACCACCATTACGACGACAGCGTATACCCCCACCCATATTCCCGCCACCCTTCATCCATAATGCTATCCTCCCTACCTTATTCCCCACCTTCTACACAACTTCAAACCCAGCAACTCCCTGACGGCATCTTAGATTCCGCCGCAGCAACACCGCCATCGCCTCCACACACTACACAAGGCGACGAAGCAGCAGCAGCAGCAGCCGCCGCACCACCATCGACAACGCAGCCGCCACCACCACTCCACAAAATGTACAGCTATGTGATCCGAGGTGTGGATCCTGCTCTCTCAAAGGGAACCATTCTCCACCAACTCCAAGCTAAAGGCGTCCGCATCCAGAACACCTCAGGCCCAACGTACATGGTTCGCATCCATCTCCACACCGCCGAAGATGTCCAGTACCTCATCAGCAACGGAGTATACATCTATCGCCATCGCCATAAAGTTGAGCCATCAATCTCCCCACCCCGACATCCCACTACCAATACTCCTCGCCGCCCCCGGTCAGCCCCTTCTTTTCATCCTAGTCTACCCGTTAGTCCACCACCTCCCCCGACTAGTTTTTTCGACTCATCGGGTTCTCCCAGGAAACAGACTAGTGAAAGGGCATAGTTTTTGCCCTGGGACTATCCACTATTCGAGCTCCCCCCCCCCCCCCGCCGAAAAAAGACCACGGATAACGGCTGCCTGCGGCCTGGTCATTCCAGCTCTGGTCATGTGAAATCATTGCTTTTACTCGCGCCATTCCTACTGACGTCATTGCAATGACCTATTTTCATTTCATTTGGGAAAATCACTAAGACAACCTTTCTGAGGATGTAAAAAAAGCAGGTGGAGAGTGAGTGTCTGCCATTATAATGAAATTCTCTAACGCAGTCTATATGAGAAAAGACGTTTGGTGATTTTTCCGTCGCGTTTCTAGGATAACGTTAAGAGCTATGCTATTTAGGCTAATACAGTCTTGCTCACAACGTGTACATTACCTAACCTACAGTTCTGTATACAATGTAGAATTCCGTAGCGAAGCACGGGTACGTCAGCTAGTACTAGCGCCAGCAGTCCGGAAGATTGTTTCCTGTGGTTTCTCATGTATACTCTTGGCAGTTGCTGGGCCACGTCGCTTCCCTCCTAGTTCTAGCCCTGACCTGTCCCATAAGACAGGTCTGATTCTGTGCGATTTAAAGAAGCGAAGACAAAACAAACACTGGTAAATTTTAAAACTTCGATATATACACTACTTTTCACTAAAATTAATTCACATAACGAAGTTGCGCTATGACATTTGTTTTTAGAGAATGTGTACATTGGGCATTATGAAAGAAATGATTGACATTGCAGAGTGGTTTGTGGTACATAACGAATCCAGGCAGACCTAATACCGCTCGTGTCTGTGACAAAGGTCAAGGTGCTAAGTGGGAAGATCATTTTGTGGTCCACTGGCAGTGAGAATGTCACATGCTTGTGTGAATCAGTCGTTTTTGCAGATCTGTGAATTCAGCAAACGCATGAGAGATTGCAGTGCATCCTACAGTGACCGATACAGTGCTTATATAGGATATTACCATTTATTACAATTTGAACTACTTTTACGTCGGTTCCTCGCAGGCTACCGGAACGCATGACTGCAATAGTGCAACGAACGACGTGAGTGGTATGACAAATACACAACATTGTCTTTTCGGAAGGATCGCGCTTCTGTTTAGGAGAAGATGACGGCGGGATTTTTGTCAACTGACGGCAAGGGGAGAGATGTTCAGCAGTGTATTCGTAGCGGGAACACTGCAGCAACATGCGACGTTCTGGTGTAGGGTGCCATCGGAATCGACAGTAGATAGCTTCGCATGGGAGTCAGTACCACCTTAATGAGTGTCACGTGCCATTTTCATATCCTCAAGGTATCGTTGAGCCATACTTCAACAGGACAACGCGAGACCACACATTGCCGCCGCAACATGTGCACCGAGCTCGATAGCTGCAGTCGCTTAAGTGCGGCCAGTATTCGGGAGATAGTAGCTTCGAACACCACTGTCGGCAGCCCTGAAAATAGTTTTCCGTGGTTTCTCATTTTCACACCAGGCAAATGCTGGGGCTGTACCTTAATTAAGGCCACGGCCGCTTCCTTCCAACTCCTAGCCCTTTCCTGTCCCATCGTCGCCATAAGACCTATCTGTGTCGGTGCGACGTAAAGCAAAAAAAAAAAAAAAAAAAAAAAAAAAGCAACACGTGCCTTCTAGTGAAACAACTTTCCACTACTGCTCTGACCTGAAAGCTCGTGGCATCCACTGAAAATATATCTCCGGATCTGCAGCTCCAGCTCCCGTGTCCGCTGCTCCAAAACCAAGCGATGTTCCTTTGCAATTTGCACTTCTGCCTGATATTTATCTAGGCACCCTATCATCTCTTGCATGTCCTGAATGTCCTCATTCTGTTACATGATCAGCTGCCCTCTTTTACTACCTCTAATCTTTTCAATATTCTCCCAACTCAATGACCCAGGATAGCTTTCCACTCCTCCAGTTACCAATAGCACCGCGGCTACTATAGCTGCCAACACCACTTCAGAGTTATTTACATCACATTGCAGTCCACATACCTGGTATTTAGTATTTAGTATTTATTCATTGAACATAACAGGCGATTAGCCCCGATACATGTTCACAAAGTCCCTTCCATGCACGAACAACTAACGACAAAAGAAAACTCGAGATTCCTTGCGCATGCCATGAGGTCCATCAGATACCTCGGAAACGTAACACTCCCAAGGGAGGGTCACCACAGCAATCATCCTCAGTCCCTACATGCCACGTTCATCGTCTCCACTTAATATTAAAAAAGAAAATTATATAAAGCTAGAAATAATATTAATAACAATCAAAGAAGGATAAGTTAACTATCTACTACTACTGTCCGGCCGTGTCATCACCCCTGGTGAGAAGAAAGCCTCCCTCCCAATGATGCCACGACCGGCCATATCCGTGGGGCCCAAAAGAAGACCCCAACAACCTTACCAGATGACAGTGCGGTCCTCCCACCATTCCATTGCGGCCGGCCACGTGAGGCAGAAAAAGAAGAAACATGCTTTCCATTAATTGTTATATTTCCGAGAATTGTTTTATTATCAACTAATTTTGTAAACTGACATTCCGTAGGCCAGAATGCTTTCAGTGAGCGGAGATCAGAGTAATCGTTATCGGTTACGACGGAGAAAAACGCGATTTTTAAGGAGAAGGGACTGTATATGCGAAGTTATTAGAGATAATATGTGTCTCCTTTCCCGTAGAAAATTACTGTCTGGCTCCTATAGGGTATTGTTTCTTGCTATAAATTTCCGTAAGTGTGACAAGATTTGCAGATGCTGTTGGTTTGTGAAATATTTCATGTATGTTGGTTGCTCGACCTCGGTGGCTGACCCCTTTCTGCGCTGCTAAGAGCTGCTGTAATTAGATCAGTCACCTTACTCAGCTCACAGCTGCTACCTGCTTCTGCTGTCTCAAGTAATCTCACTTTACCTTAAAACAAAATTCTGTGTAAGTACAAAGAACACCTGTACCGTAATTAACTGTGTTCTTCCGTGGGCGTGGCAATATCAGGTATCATTTAATGTTATCGCTGAATCTGTCCAAGGAAGCTAAAACTCTTAGGAATGATTCTCCCAGTTTGATTATATCAAAATAACTGGCAATAACTTTCGTTTGGTTAAAGAAGTTAAGCACTCTTGTAGTTATACCGAAACTTCCCTTTGGGGCTGTACCATAGCCTCTTCTTCCCCACCAGTCCCAGCCCTTTCATATCCTATCGTCCCCGAAAATCTGAAAATGTTATTGTGACGTTAAACTCCTAGCAAAAAAAGAGAGATTGATTTTATTTATCGGCCTGCTAATCCCACTGATATGTATACGTGATCTCACCATTCACCGATGGGACTGGTTGCATAAGAAATGACATTACTACCGTAGTTCATACTCAGTCGCTTTCATATTGACAAACCCGGGGATGAGACAGGCATATAAAAGGAAGAAACAAATGTGAGCTAGGTCATGCCAAAAGACACAGTGTACTGTGAACACTATACCTCACCAAAAATGGTTCTGGGCTTGGTTATATTAGGATTGTTTATAAAAGCATAAGTAGTATTTTCCTTAGAGTTCGACGTGGGTCATTCTTTAGTGCTGCTCTTTAAACATACTAGGGAACGAATTTCCAGAATGCCATAAATTTCATCCGATGCATAGGGACAATATTCAGTATTTTAGCGCATGTGAGCCGTAGGGAGTACAACCGGCCCCCTCCTCATTCTTCAGGTGCTTGTTCTTTGACGATACCTTCTAATTTCGATTGCCATCTTCTTCCTAATAAAGAAGGGAAGATAAATTCGCGGTTAGGCGGCTTACAAAGACAATCACGACTATTGAGCAGCCACTGCCCCCATGACGACTTCGTAATATTTCCGTATCAACAAAGCTCGCCGTTGATGGACTTGATAATAAAACATTGAATAAGTGAAAACCTCCCTTGGGGTTGGCTCTATCAAAAAAGCTCCTATGACATAAATTGTTCAAAATTAAATGTATCTTTTGTATGAAGTATTTCTAAATAAAGCCGACTGCTTTCAAAATACCAACAGGAAAGCATTTCAACCCCTCTCATAACCAGCTTTCCTCCTTTGAATATTATAATTTCAGTTAGCCCAGCATCTAAGATACATTTATATGCTGAGTTCACAAAAGTATGCCTTGCGTGTTCACGTTATGCACGAGCAAACACATACATTCGTATGGACAGACAGACATTGAACCGGTGGTCTCGGATGTCTTCATGTAGCATGGGCAATTTTTAGTCGAAGAAAGTAATTATTTTCATGCTCGTAAACTTTATATGTTATTATTATAATCTCAATATTATAAATATTATTTGTCCAACTCCTTGGCTGAATGATCAGCGCACTGGTCTTCGGTTCAGAGGGCTCCGGATTCGATTCCCGGCCGTACCGAGGACTTTGACAGCGTATGGTTAATTCCTTTGGTTCTGAGACTGGGTCATTTTGTGTTCGTCTTAATACGCTTGTCTCCATACATAAAAAACATATTACACTAACAACCGCCACAGAAACACGCAATAACGAATAAATTCTTCCATGTAGGGTTGGCGTCAGGAAGGGCATACGGCCGAAAAACTGCGCAAAATCTGTATCAGGTACCAATTCTAATAAATTTGGATTAAGGCCAGGATGAAAAGGATAGACATGCATGAAATGAAATATGAAATATCTACGGAAATTCATTTAAACGACACGCAAGGATTTATTAAAATATATCTGTATTAAAACCACTCTCTATGAACGAGTCTTAACAAAAAATCCGAGCTTTCAGCCTTCTTTGATTTTCATCCACCCGCTGTGGGTGGGGGGACGCAGACGAAGAATACACCCACAGTATCCCCTGTCTGTCGTAAGAGGCGACTAAAAGGGTAACACCACCTGCGGGTGGGGGGCGCAGATGCAGAATACACTCCCGGTATCCCCTGCCTGTCGTAAGATGCGACCGAAAGGGGTGACTTAGGCGCGGATTTGGATTGTGGTTTGGTATCATGTGGTGGACCCCCTGTGGATGGGAGGGGCGGAATTCATTCACAGGTAATCCCTGCCTGTCGTAGAAGGCGACTAAAAGTGTTATGAGGTCATCGGTCCCCTCTTTTTTCATTTTTTAAAAATTTAGGATTAGTTGTAGACCGATTCTCGATCTGCGTGTTGCTTGGAGATGGGCCTCTTAACGTGTGCGATTACGCTCGAAAGCCCTCTGGTGACCCCGGAAGCCTTCGGCTGGGAGCGCCATGTACCCGTGCAGTGGTATCCGCCTGACAACACAGGTCCCCGCACAGCCGAATACCAGAACGACATATTATTATTAATTGTTTATCATTTTTTTCTCTATATTTATTACTCTCTACACGCTATGGGGCACATGCTATTGCTGGTGATTGGAGGAAGGGAGTCCTAATGCTCATTGCCTTAGTCATTTCGTATTAGGCATCGTCTAACATCCGACCAGGTGGGTATTGCCTTGGCTGCTTGGTTCGGCTACAGTGGCCCCTGATTGGAGTGGGTGGCATTCGGGGAGGATGCTTTCGGGCATTGCGTCGAAACAGCTTCAGCCGGCCCCGGGTAGTTCGCTACCCAAGTCTTTAACATTTGATTCCTTAAGGATGGCGACCCCTTGGGAAGAAGCGCAGCGTATTAGTTCGGGTTCCGGTTTCCCTAGGTTCCTGGTTGCTAACAGAACCGATGGGCAAGATTTCAAGCTGGTCAAATCGATCCTTTTCAGTCGACACATTGAAGATGTAGGACTATATGGCGAACTTAAGGATCTTAAAAAAATGCGTAATGGTGGTTTGCTTCTTAAGACGTGCACTGCTCTCCAAGCAGATCGGTTGCTGAAGTGCGACCACTTTGGGGTTAAATCCCCGTCAGAGTGGAAGAGCACAAAACCTTGAATCTGGTTCGTGGAGTTATCTTCCGCCGTGATCTCGTTCTGAACACTGACAATGAATTGATAGAAGACATGGAGCACCGTGGCGTGACACACGTCCGGCGCATCACGCGCAAAGTCAACAGTGAAGACGTTGCGCCGGGTGCGTTCATGGTCTCCTTCAAATTGTCATTGTTGCCGAAGAAAGTCAAGGTAACAACCTGTCGTTGTGATGTGAGACCGTACATTCCGTATCCTATGCGGTGCTATAAATGCCACAGATTCGGACACATGGTATCTCGTTGTTCGAATCCATCTATGTGTAGTACGTGTGTAAGAGAAGCTCATGGCTCGGAAGAGTGCACAACTCCATATAGGTGCGCTAACTGCCCTGGTCTTCATTCTCCTCGAGATCGGAACTGTCCGTTATACCTGAGTGAGAAGAAGATCCAGGAGATTCAAGACCCTGGATTGTCTTTCCTACCAGAAAGCGTGCCGTAACTTTAATTCTCTGAATGCCCCGGCCAAGGCACTAGTCTTCAGCAAGATAGCACAGTCTCTCCCAGGTTCGTCATTTACAACTGGAACACCTTCCCAGAAGATCGCTGCACCTAAGGCGGCATTTGCTCCTCTGAGTAACGCCGAAAAGAGAACTCCAAGGCGGGATCATCCCGGCCTTCGACCACAAACAAGTCTCTGTCGGCTAAGACCTATCTGTGTCGGTGCGACGTAAAGCCCCTAGCAAAAAAAGAAACCTACGCCGACACAGCAGGGGAAGGAGACATGTTTTCATCTCTCAAAAGGCTGGCGAAATCCGCGCCTAAACCGCCGGAGGCAGCATCGTCGATTTACTTCCCAGCCCGTCTAAGCCAGAATCGACGGCGGGAAAGAAGAACGAATGAGGTCCCACGCCCTCCCGGAGGCTCTGAGTCTGCGCCAGCAGATTTTCCTCCTGGATAAACTGCGCTCTCCCCTCGTAGGAAGAAACTCCGCCCCCGGAATACGCCGAAGAAGTTCAAGGCGCGCATCACCTTGTCACCAGATGAGGTGATGCACATGGAGTATTTATCTGAATCTTCGGATGGGGATGTGAGTGTAGGTTATGTAGCATCTCGCTGCTTCTGACCTAAACCTCAGAGTCCACACCCACACAATGGCACTGTTACACTGGAATTATAACGGTTATGATAGGCATCTCGCTGAGCTGCGATGGCTCATTAGTGAGTATTAGGCGAGTATAGTCTGCATTCGGAATCAAATCTCAGACCAGGTCATCATACGATGTTGAGAAATTTTCGATTATACTCGACAGAACGGCATTGCGCTAACCGAGACTCCGGTGGTGTTGGCATCTTTGTCCGTTCTGTTACCTACAGCGAAAAGATTCCACTAAGAACCCCGCTGGAGGCTGTATCAGTTCGCGTTCAGCTGCCTGTCATAGCAACAGTGTGTAATGTTTATTTTCCACCAGGTCAGCCTCTTAATATAAATGATGTCAGTGATCTTATAGATCAGCTTCCACTTCCATTCCTCTTATTGAGCGATCTTAACTCCCATCTCGCTATATGGGGCTCCAGGGAAAGGGAGTTTGGAAAATTAGTAAGAGAACTGGATTTATGTATTTTGAGTACAGGTGAACCAACTCATTTCAGTGCACGTTACGGCAGTTACTCTCGCAAAGACGTTAGTCTATGCAGCTGAACGTTGGTTCCGCTGTCTCTTTGGAATACATACGATGATCTCTGTGGCAGTGACCGTTTTCCCATTCTTACTTTGTTGAAACAGAAATCCGTCCAGGTGCCTCCTCGATGGATTCTTAAACATGTTGATTGGCCACTAGCTTTTTTTACTGACGTGACCAGGTGGAGCGTAGACGGCGATGTAACTTACAAGTTATTCTTGCTACTTCTGAGGAGTCCATTCCATCGTTTTTAGGGACTCCTCGTCGAAAACTCGTTCCTTGGTGCAACGAAGAAATTACAACAGCTATCAAAGAATGCCGTCACGCTCATGAACGCTGTCGTAAGCAGCCTATTGTGGTCAGCTTGGCGACATTTGAAAAACTCCGTGCTAAGGCGCAGATTCTTATTCGGCAGAGTAAGAAAGCTTCGTGGGAGAGATGTGTGTTGTTTATGACGTCACATACACCATCTCACGTGTGGAGTAAACTTCGACGTATTTCGGGTATACATGGATCATCTTCAGTATCGGGAATTTCCATTGCAGGCAGTATCGCCACTGAACCACTGTCGATTGCTAATCACATAGCCAGTCATTTCGGGGATGTGTCTGGCTCCGGGAATTACCATCGTGATTTCCTCACTCTGAAGCGGGGGGCAGAACGTCATCACCTCGGTTTTGTCATTCATGATTCAGAGGACTATAATATGCTCTTTACGGAGTGGGAACTCCGCAGCCCCTTGGCGCTTTTGAAGGAGACGTCTCCCGGACCAGACTGTGTCCATAACCAAATGTTGAAACACCTTAGTGAGGATAGTCTGTTATATCTCCTTCGCGTGTTCAACGGAATCTGGATAAAGGGTGAGTTTCTGTCTCAGTGGCGAAAGTGCATAGTCATTCATGTCCTCAAGCCTGACAAAAATCCTAAGCACGCAGGAAGTTACAGACCTATTTGTCTTACTAACTGTTCGTGTAAGCTATTAGGGAGAATGGTAAATCGCCGAATGATGTGGTGTTTGGAGAAAAAAGTACTTTTGTCCAAGTACCAATGTGGTTTTCGAGCCGCTCGCTCGTCCACTGACCACTTGGTACGCCTGGAGGAGAGTTCTATTCAAGATTCATTTCTCCGCAAACAGCGTTTGGTGGCTGTTTCCTTTGACTTAGAAAAGACGTATGACACCACACGGCGATATGGCATCCTTTCAGTCCTGCATCATTGGAGATTCCGAGGTAATAAATAATAATTTCGTGTGGCTATTTCTAGCCGAGTGCAGCCCTTGTAAGGCAGACAGTCCGATGAGGGTGGGCGGCATCTGCCATGTGTAGGTAACTGCGTGTTATTGTGGTGGAGGATAGTGTTATGTGTGGTGTGTGAGTTGCAGGGATGTTGGGGACAGCACAAACACCCAGCCCCCGGGCCATTGGAATTAACCAATGAAGGTTAAAATTCCCGACCCGGCCGGGAATCGAACCCGGGACCCTCTGAACCGAAGGCCAGTACGCTGACCATTCAGCCAACGAGTCGGACAGATTCCGAGGTAACTTGCCGGTATTTATTGCGAATTTTTGGCCATCCGTGTATTCCGTGTCCGAGTAGGGAGGGCATATTCGCAATACCACGTTCAGAAAAATGGGGTGCCACAGGAGTTGGTTTTTAGTGTCACTCTGTTCGCGATTGCCATAAACGGTGTTGTCGCTGCTGCTGGTTCAGCAGTAATACAGTCGCTATATGTGGAAGATTTTGTTCTGAATTATAGCTCGCGCAATATGGCAGTCCCAGAGCGACAATTACAGCAAGTCTTAGGAGAGTGGAACAGTGGACTTTAGAACATGGCTTTCGGTTTTCAACCTCGATGCCCTCTGTTGTATACTTTTGCCGGAAGCACACTCTTCACTCGCATCCTGAGCTTTATTTAGGGAACGTCGCTCTTCCCTTAGTTGACACCCATTTCTTGGGCTCCTTTTCGACAGCAAATTATCGTGGGAGCCACACGTGCGGCAGTTAAAAGTGCAATGCACTAAGAAGTTAAATATTTTGAAGTTTCTTAGCAGCACTACTTTGGGGGGGGGGCTAACCGCACGGTGCTTCTACGATTTTCATGGCAGGAATATTAGAACGTAAGCTTTTTTTATTTATGGAATTGTCAAATATGAGATCATTAACATAGTTTATCCAGGTTAGACTATGGCAGTGTAGCGTATGGATCAGCAAGACAAAGCGTCCTTGCCAAACTGAATAGCATCCACCACAGCGGGGTTAAGTTGGCATCGAGAGCTTTTCGTACAAGCCCCATTGCTAGCCTGCTTGCTGAATCTGGTGTACCGCCTTTATACCTGAGGCGCCAGCAAATGCTTCTGTCGTATGCTGCAAATTTGCAACAGATGCCACTTTACCCAAGCTATCCTTGCGTATTCCACAATGGAAACCGTCGGCTGTACGCTGCTTATTCTCGAGCAACGCGACTGGTTGGAATATACTTGGATAGCAGTCACAGATTGTTTTATGTACCTTCGGTTCCCTGTCTTGTCAGACAACCAAGTGGGGTGCCTCCGTGGATACTACGAGGACCTGAAATATTCCTGGATCTGCACACTGGCCCGAAGGAAAACACGAACCCCTTGATTTATCGGAGGCTCTTCCTGTCTGTTGTTGGCCGGTATCCAGATTCAGTCGTCGTTTACACGGAAGGTTCGAGGGCAGAAACGAAAGTGGGCTGTGGGTTCGTTGTCGACAATGATAGGTTTCTTTTTGTTCTCCCGGAAACCTGTAGTGTGTACACAACAGAGCTCTATACTATCTGTGAAGTTCTGCGGTACGCACTGTCCGATGAGCGCCGACATTTTCTGCTGTGTACCGACTCCTTGAGCTCGCTACAGTCTATTGATAAATGTTTTCCTCGGCACCCTCTGGTGCAGCAGATCCAGGACCTACTGGCCGGGTGTTCGGATACGGGCACCAGAATCACGTTTCTGTGGCTCCCAAGCCATTGGGTGTAGAGGGAAACGAGTTAGTTTATACGGCTGCCAAGGAGGCTGTTACATTGCCCCCGTGGCTTTACATGTTTCCAGCGAGTGATGTTCGCTCTCAGCTGAGACATTTGGTTATGTCGCATTGGGAGATGAAGTGGCAGGCCACTCCACTTACAAATAAGCTGGGAGCGATAAAAGGAACAACGAAGGTATTGAGGACTTCCCTTCGGGCTTCTCGGAGAGAAGTGATGGTATTATGTCGTCTTCAGATCGGATACGGTATAGTAACGCACTCCTAATTACTGAAAGGGGAATCCGCTCCGGTGTGTACTTGCGGCGATCATCGTGCCGTGGTACACATCCTTGCGGAATTCGTGGACCTGGTCGATCTGCGCCGTAGTCTAAAACTCCCGAGTACCATGTTCCTCATCCTGCGAGATGACGAGCAGTCAGCAGACCTCGTCATTCGTTTTATGAGGGATAGTGGTTTGTTTTATCGCATATAAACTTAGTGTTTCGTATTAGTCTTTGTATTATTGTTCAATGCGTTTTATTAATTTTACTGTTTTAGTTTGTGTTTTTGTATATTTTAATGTGTGTTTTAAAATAGTAATTTGCATGATATATTATTGCATTTTAAGGCAATGTCTTATTCTGCCATAATCTATCATCTATCATTTTACCGAAAATAAGGCATTGCGAATTAGATCCACGGGTTATTTTTAATTCACAATCATTGTTCATCATCATGTTTTAAATTCTAGTCACTGGATGCGTATTAAAATTTTAATTGTCATATCATGTCATCCAGCTCGTACCATTAGGGGCCGATGACCTTCCATGTTAGGCCCCTTTAAATAACAAGCATCATCATCATCATCATCATCATCATCATGACTTTCATTAGGGCAAAGCTTATGAAGGTCTGCTGCTGACATTGTCAGCTTTTTGATTAAGAGTCGGTAATATAAATTTATTTATTTATTTATTTATTTATTTATTTATTTATTTATTTATTTATTTATTTATTTATTTATTTATTTATTTATTTATTTATTTATTTATTTATTTATTTATTTATTTATTTATTTATTTATTTATTTATTTATTTATTTATTTATTTATTTATTTATTTATTTATTTATTTATTTATTTATTTATTTATTTATTTATTTATTTATTTATTTATTTATTTATTTATTTATTTATTTATTTATTTATTTATTTATTTATTTATTTATTTATTTATTTATTTATTTATTTATTTATTTATTTATTTATTTATTTATTTATTTATTTATTTATTTATTTATTTATTTATTTATTTATTTATTTATTTATTTATTTATTTATTTATTTATTTATTTATTTATTTATTTATTTATTTATTTATTTATTTATTTATTTATTTATTTATTTATTTATTTATTTATTTATTTATTTATTTATTTATTTATTTATTTATTTATTTATTTATTTATTTATTTATTTATTTATTTATTTATTTATTTATTTATTTATTTATTTATTTATTTATTTATTTATTTATTTATTTATTTATTTATTTATTTATTTATTTATTTATTTATTTATTTATTTATTTATTTATTTATTTATTTATTTATTTATTTATTTATTTATTTATTTATTTATTTATTTATTTATTTATTTATTTATTTATTTATTTATTTATTTATTTATTTATTTATTTATTTATTTATTTATTTATTTATTTATTTATGTTAATAAATGACAATGAGCCACGCAAACCTACGGTCATTGACGTACAAGGATGTCTACAATTCGCAAATCTGAATTGAAAGTGACTAGTTCTCTGAACCTGACAACTGTAAATATAATATGAAAAGTGCCTTTTCTTAGGATGTCAGAATGGCCTTTATCATTAATAAACTATGCATTATGTCTATCGTTTTTCAGATTGGGCCATTGCAATGCAGTTGCAATAGTGTAATTTCTTAAGTTATTGCTCCACGTCAGTTTAGACGGGAATTGGGCGCTTATTTTCGATTTTCATTTACATTTACGCCATGAGGTGAAGTCGGCTATTCTTGTTCATTATTCAACTGAGTTATTGTGTATCGTTATGTTTCAGCTGCTGGAAGAGTTCCGCAACTCGGAAGCGGCCAAAAGCAACCGTCTTGTCCTCTTGCTCAGTGGCACCAGTGCAGCTTGAAGACGTCAGAGATTATACCAGTTGAAAGGTTATGCATCATGGGAAGAAAGTAGGAAGTTTGTTAAGAAGAAAGCTGTATTTTCCAGTGTCGACTTAACTAACGTAACTCTAAGGTTTTTAGACTGTCGAAAACACTAGTTGTAACACATATAGCACTATAACATACCTGTAAAAGGTACACACTATTAAACATGTATGTTTTTATAGGTATCTTATATAATTAGTATTTTCGACAAACTGAAAACAAAAGTTACGTGAAGTAGGAAGTGTTTACCGTACGCGAATACCAAAGGCAAGTGTAAAGTCTTTGAACTATCCCACATCACCAGGATATGAGGTGGAGAGTTCCCCAAAATGAGGTTTCTTGCCTTGGTTATTTTGCTCCTCTCTTCCTCCTGCGCCAATGAAGAATACTTCTTGTTACATGCTAGTCGCCTTTGATTGAAGGAAAATCATTTCTGATTGCCCTTGAAATGTATTTTATAAGAGGGTATGTTTTGTATCTATGTTCCGAATTTCATGGCAGGAATATTAGAACGTAAGCTTTTTTAAAAAAATCGAATTGTCAAATTTTGAGATCATTAACATCCTTCCAGTCTTCAACTAGCACTATACTCAGTTCCCAGGATATGTTGTCCACGCTGTACCTAGATCTACTAAGTGTAATTATGTTGTATAATTAATAACACGTTATGATGAGTAGGAGTTACGATTGGACCTTCAGAAGACTTCATCCTTTAATGATACAAGGATTGTCAAGCATCTGGCTTCCAAGTCCTGGCCAGTATCATTATGATGGTGGTCGTTAAGAGTATCAAGAAGTGATGTATTAGATGAGTATCCTGCTATCATGCAGCGAATTACGTTAGAATTCCGCTTCACAGGAAATGAAGGGAGTACATTATGGGAATTGTATGTGCAGTTTAGTACTTGAGCTTTGTACCATTATGTTCGTGCTTCAGAATAGAGGGCTCACCTCCCACTCGATTGAATGAAATTATATTAAGAGTGTTTAACTTGGGGACTGCAAAGCTCGTGCTTCATTTAGTTTAAGATTCAAGGAACATAGAAGGGCATGTCGACTGTATATCATAAAATAGTCTTAGTAGTATCGGGAAGTCATAAGGTCATTGGGAGAGTTCTCGACATGTCGTGATAGAATCCTTCTATATGTGCATCGCGTACTTGGCCTAGGATCGGTAAATTATTTCCTTACTATGAAATTTGTTGCATGATGCGTAGATCGAAAAAGGGTTTTCTCACTTGAAATTGGTTTGAACTAACGCCGTTACAAGTTTTCAGTCGTCATCACGAAGATAAATTTTGTAAGAAATATCGGACTATTTTCATTCCGTTAAAATATACCATGCGGCTCGCGAGCGCCGTACTTTCTACTTATAAATGTCTCACATGCACAAATTATGAATGAGATGTCTACCAACTGATTTTCACAGGGGCACTACTGCCAGCGAGCAGATTACGTTCAGAATATGAAGAGAAAACAACCGGGCGGTCGCTCGCAGCATGTTACTCAGCGCTACCGGTCTAATGCACCCCTTGCATTAGTAAACCTCGTTTTCCACCGCATAGTTCTAGGCTGGTGCATGGTACAGCAGCACTATATTTGCTATCTGCATATCGGCAATGGCTAGTGTGTTCAGCAGCGACGAATACTACACACGTATTTCGCCGAACAGAATTAGTTTTTGTTTCATACAAACAAATCTTTTATAGAATGGAATGTCTACACATGTATAAATTAATAAGTTATTCAATTTTCTTTTCTGCGTCTCTGGCGTATTTACAAACAGTAGCGGCGATTAGAGGGGTTGAAGTGGGGGGAGGGGGACAGTTGCCCCTCCTCCACGTTGTAGAGGAAATATTACATTATTCCACTTCAGCCAGCTAGAACTAGAAATTCTTTTAAAAAGCTGTTTGGACAAGCCTTGTTGTCTTATCTGCTAATTCTTTCCTTTATTTTCTTTAATTATTAACATAATTATTGGCGGAAATACGCACAAAATGCCGTTCGTCGCGGCTTACCGATTTGTAGAGCGCTGCGGCAAGTAGTGGGGACTTTGCATGTGCTGTGAGGAAGGGTAGTAGGGATACATATTTTTTTTGCCAAGGGCATGGACACTGAAGTATAATTCACTTCCCGCTCGCATTCGTCAGTCTGGCAGTATCTTTAGTGTCTAATAGTTTCTTCGTGTGTATTCAAATACTCAGTATTTTTTAATTGTAGAATCATGCCGTACTTCTATTTAATTGTACCTGCCGAGCTGGCCGTGTGGTTAGGGGCGCTCAGCTGTGATCTTGCACCCGAGAGATAGTAGTTTCGAATCCCACTTCGGCACCCCTGAAGATGGTTTTCTGTGGTTTCCCCATTTTCACACCTGGCAAATGCTGGGGCTGTACCTTAAGGCCACGGCTGCTTCCTTCCCACGTCCAGACCTTTCCTGTCCCATCGTCGCCATAAGTCCTATCTGTGTCGGTGCCACGTAAAGCCTATTATAAAAATGTATTTAATAGTAATTGTAATTTCAACGGTAGATAATACCAACTTTACCTTCTTTTGTGTTATGTTATTTATTATGTAAATGTATTTAACCTGCCCCGTGGTTTATTTGTAATAGTCTTTTTGAGATTTTGATTCAATGCTGTACTATAAAATTTTCACCAGGTCTCACAAACAAGCTCACAGCTGTGCGCCCCTAACCGCACGACCAGCTCGCCCGGTACAATTAAATAGAAGTACAGTTAAAAATAATTTAGTAATGCACACTAAGAAACTAACAGACACTAAATAGTCTACCAGACTGACGCGTGCGCGTGACAAGCGGTTGAATCATACCGCAGTGTTCACGATACTACATTGGCAATATATATATATATATACGCCCCATACTACCCTTCCTCACAGCACATGCAAAGTCTCCACTACTTGTCGTAGCGCTATACAAATCGGTTAGCCGCGACGAACGGCATTTTGTGCATATTTCCGCCAATATTTATGTTAATAATTAAAGGAAAATAAAGGAAAGAATTAGCAGATAAGACAACAAGGCTTGTACAAATAGCTTTTCTTAAATAATTCCTGGTTCCAGCTGGCTAAATTGGAATAAAAATGAAAAATGTAATGTTTACTCCACAAAATAGGCCGGGGGGTGACTGGCCCTCCTCGCCCCACCCCCTAATCGCACTATTGTAAACACGCCAAAGATGCAGAGAAGAAAATTTAATAATTAATTTATACACGTGTAGACATTCCACTATATAAAAGAGTTGTTTGTATGAAACAAAAACTAATACTGTTCGGCAAAATACGTGTGTAGAAGGCAGACGTCTGTTTGGAACTTAGGCTGCATTCCGACCAGGTTGTCGAGATTAAAATGATGTCTGTGTATTCGTCGCTGCTGAACACACTAGCCATTGCCGATATGCAGACAGCAAATATACTGCTGCTGTACCATAACGGTAGCGCTGTGTAACATGCTGCGAGCGACCGTCTGGTTGTTATTTCTTCGTATTCTGACGTAACCTGTCCGCTTTCAGTAGTGCCTCTGTGAAAACCAGTTTGTAGACATCCCATTCATCATTCGTGCACGCGGGACATTTATAAGTAGAAAGTACGGCGCTCGCGAGCCGCCTGGTATATAGTATACTCAGTATAAGCAAATACAGTCCACCACCAGAGCATTTCTCTCCATCCATATTCCCACAGAACTCTAGCGATAAAATTGCAATGCTGGAGCTCACTGTTATAATAAAGAAACGTTTTTCATTTTATATTTCTTCCATTGCAGGATGCACTGTTTCGAATGTGTAAAATTGTAGTTAATTTTAACTTCATTGCAGTTTGATGCATTTGAACGTTTGATGACAAAATAACAATCAGATATTTATTATACCAGTTATTTGTACAGCCTCATCTGAGTTTTGAAAACATAGTCTGGTCAGTGCATGTCATGATTCTTCTTCCTTTATTCTTAAGTAATGTTATCTATCTATGGCTGCCGTTCAAGTTTGCACGCAATCGCAGGTACTTATTTACTTTACCCGTGTGGCATAATTTATAACTTTTTACCTGTGTGTGATGTTAATTATAGAAATTGTTAGATTTTGTATGGTATGATCATATTTCATAAAGCCAATACTGTTTATACCTCATGTACTGAGTGCCCACTCCAATCATGCTAACCATGGTTAAAAAATAAGATTTGAAATTAATGTTATGCTCGAGGTAATAGGGATGACCCCTCATAGATTACTTCAGGTTTGTGCTGATATACAAAAGTGCAGTTTGTTCTCAGCATTTGGTTCTGTGTCCATTATAAAATACGTGCTAATTCTTGGGCGTGATTTCCATCCTTCTCTGAAAGAGCATTGAGCATAACAGTGCGATGGCTTTTCATTCGTTGCACATAATAGTGCCAGCCAGTCGACCGATCATGATGCTATCCCGTCCACTAATCGAACAGCCTTAAATGCTCCACAGTTTCCTCATTGGTGAGCTCTTGCTAGATCAGTAGGTGAAGATCTGTAAGGTTTCTTAGGTTATTAGCGTGTACTTAGATTGTAACTATGATATTATTAATTGTAGGTCAGAGATAAGCTTTCCGAAATTCGAGATATGTTCTATTTGCAGCTATTTGATCAAATCTCTGTAATCGAATACTCATCAGTTGTATTATATCCATTGTCTTTACTCAAATGTGATGTACAGTATATCTTTTGTGTAAATTGATACAGATACATCGTTAATTATATTGAATGTGAACTGGTAGATAATATATTTAGCGTATTTAGTGGTAAAGGCGGCATGTTACTTTTTAAAATGTAAGAGACTTACATTTAGAGCTGTGATATTGAACCGTGGTAATCAAGTTGAAGTTCTTACATAATTCTACTGTGACTCTTGGGATCAGCTGGGACAGATTTTTTTCCGGACATTAGTTCTTGGGAAGTTTTATTTTTTGTTACTCGGGTAAGAATGCTGAAGAAGTAAATATTTCAATCTCGTTAGAAAAGCGTTCATTAACTTCGAATATTAATGTTGTGAAGGCATTTCACTATTTTGAATAACACATTCATTTGACGGATGTCATATTTTCATAATAAATGTATTAATTTCAAATTGTATGATCGTAGAATATTCTCGATAGTAGACTATACTCATGACGAGTTAAATTACTGTTTGTGCAGAATAAACTAATCCCAGGCCCACAATAGTTTTAATAGTAATATTTAAACAGAATTGTTATTTTAATATGATGTCCGATACCCAATATTTATCGCTTGGTTCTTTATGAAAATTGGCTTCGGCAGTTTGTGGGTTGAGAATGACAGGATTCTTGTCGATATTTTTGGCAAAATAATTGTTAATGAACAATATCCCATTTTATTGCATAAACGCTCAATTACTACTGTTTTCAGTTGATAAGAACAGTTTGCTACTTTGCTATAAATTATAACAGCAAATGCAAAAGCGTCTGGATAGTCGCGACTGTATAGCAAGTAATTTATCTTTATAGTAATTAGCAAGAATGAGTTACTCTCAAATAGGAGATTGATTACGAACGTAAGTCGTCGTCATATATATTAAAGCAGGGAAAAGAAAAATGTTACTGAAATTGGTTTTGATTTATACTGTCACTACCCAGAGTAGCAGACATGATAGTCTCCTTAATTTATACTATGTCAGACGCCGCAACTCAAAATATTATCATGCCAATTACTGAAATATGTTACAAATTGTATTAGTGTCTTTTCTATTCACGTTTTTGTAGCTTTTGAAGGTTAATTTACATTATCACATTGGCTCTCTAAATAATAATAATAATAATAAGAAGAAGAAGAAGAAGAAGAAGACTCTTTAGTAACATCCTGATTACTTGTACAGTTCTGTCCGTATCGTTCAGAAGATATCATTAAATTTGCAATTTGCAATTGTGAACGAAGTTTGTTGTTCGGCCTTCAAGAGTTTAATGACTTAAACATTCTGTGCTAATTGGATTTTTCCTCAAATGTGTTAGACGTATAACTCGTCAACATATATACTGCTACATTAAGTAAAAAGAACCTTGTCATTCTGTACTCGCGGTCTGTTCCCTGAATTTCTCACCGGAATCTGTTGTGTTAAACGTATTTTGTCGAAGAAAATGAACTCTCTTCTTACCTTTGTGATTTAAAGAGTAACAAGCCATAAATAAAATTTGTGATCAAAAGTAATACTCTACTGTATGTCCAATAGCGTGCAAAACTCTATGGGAAACAGCTCGTTCCTGGTTTACTGTTTGCAGGACACTCGCTGCCTATTGGAGTTACGAAGTAGAAATACTTACTATTCCGCTGTGGAGCATATAGGAATACTTAGTGAAATGAAACTTCCAGTTATTATTTGGTGTCTAAGGTAACACATTCAAGTGTATTATACAACGTAATGAAGAAAATAGACACCGAGACGAATCCGAATGATGACATCTGTAACTCAGTGCAGTATTTTGTGTCTCACATTTTAGACATTAGTGCAAAACTACACATTTGATTTCGTAAGTAATATATTCGTGGATATTAAGTGGAACAAGCAAGTGGATAAAAGTAATGTAACTTGTTTTTCTTAGAAATGTGAAATTGCTATGAAGAAAAATTTGTTTTGTACTACATATGATCATATCGTCGCTGTGCCTGAAATCCGTTATGCGAATTACTACTATTACTTACGCTTTGAGATGGTACCAAATGAATGAAAATATCCTCTCATTTGATAGTATGTGTGCTTTGGGTCAGTATTTGTCCGACGATTGTTTCATAGCTGATTTCCGGATGCAGCGGCGATATGCTGCCTGCTGGGACTGCAATTTTGAATGTGTAAATACTTGCTGCGCATTTTGTAGCGGAATTTCGAAATAATAAAACTGTTAACCCTCTAACTCTGTCTTCCATCTGATTAACCAGAAATGGCTTGATGTATGTCTGATATTCTTCGTACTAAATTGTGATTGGTAAGGTAGTCGTCCCCATTTGCTTCTACTGAGAGTCGGTTACTTGGTACGGGCCACGTATCTGTAAGCTTGCATTTGGGAAATAGTGTATCCGAATCCACCATGGCGTCCCTGAATATGGTTTTCCATGGTTTCCAGTTTTCACACTAGGCTGTACATAAACTAAGGTCACAGCCGCTTCCCTCCCCAGTCCTAACCCATTCCCATACCATTGTCCTCGTCGCCAGAAACCTACCTGAGTTAGTGCGAAGTCAAACTGCTAGCAAATTATTATCTGCTTCTGACTGAATTAGCCTACTTGAGTGAATATCAGATGTACCTTCGAGAGGGATGCACATGAGCCTTAGAGATCCGGCGCCACAAACTAACTTGTGTATTTCTGTTATTTCTTTCATGTGAATTCATGGCTATGTGACATCTCCACAAACATTTTCACATAAACATTTTGAGCAGAAGTACCATACTTTAACTTTTAACACTTTTTGCTGAAAATAATTATTACTGGCCCGTTATTGGAGTTGTGCATTAGAAAGTTAATACAGTTCACGCATTTTCAATTACACCGATGTATTCCTTTCAGCAGCTTTGTTTTTGATCTAAAGAAACAATTTGACCACTTTCTGACTTCTTTGTGGAGATACCATTAATATTTCTATGCACGTTTAACACCAATGGAATTATAACATTGCTTGTATATTTGAAGGTGCTCAAATACGTCAGCCTCGTTTCGGTAGATTTACTGGCACGTAAAAGAACTCCTGCGGGACTAAAACACGGCATTTCGGCGTCTCCGAAAACCGTAGAAGTAGTTAGTGGGACATAGAGAAAATCACATTATTATTATTATTATTATTATTATTATTATTATTAGTATTATTATTATTATTATTATTATTATAGTTTGAACATTACACGCGAGCACTGAAATAGGCCTAGTTGTATCTCATGTACTTCCGGAGAAATCACAGGGGTAATTTCGCTAATACAGCTTTCATGTCTCTGGATCACTATTTGATTTGTGTAGAATCATAGTGCAAATTGATATAGAAAATTGCAATTTCTGTACCTACTGTTGGATTTTGTATTATGGACACTACAGCTTAGGCGTTAATTACAAATGAACCAACAGTCATATTTCAAAATGAGTTATATCAATATTTTCCTCGTTTAATTCTGTATTAGTATTATCCGGTCCCAAGTCCGGAATGGGAAAGGAGGAGGGTTAGCTGGCTTGGCAACCAGCTGTAAAAACTGCTAACGCCGAGTGTCGAGCGACGGTAAATAACTCGACCCCCCATAGGTTCCAACGGCTTCGGGCGGATGAGCTCCTTTGGCTGGGACGATGGTCCCCTCAGTGTAGGAAATGACACTGGAACCAATCATCTATGTCCGGCCCAACGGCAAAACGGACGGAGGAACCTCGTTTTTGTGGTTCTCATCGGTCGTGGAGGCGGATGAGGTCATGTCATGGTATTTCGAGTCTGCGGCGGTCCGTTGCAGTCGTGGTACTAGAACCTTCATGTCGCATTTCATTTGTGCCGAAGTATATAGTTCCGAAATCATAGTGTGTGGGTCACTTCCTTGCAAGCTGCGATCCTCCTTAAACAAAATCCCGCTTGTGGCACTTTTTCCTGCTGTCACTCCCTTCAACTCAAGTCCAACGGCGATGGGATAAGGATGGTGGAGTCAGGTTTTCGGGTAAACTGGAAGCCTCTAGTTCGGACCTACACATTGGCAGCAGATGTGTGATGGTCGTCTTTCTGAAACCCCGTGATTACTTAGGAATTCGGCCCTGCATCTGTGTTTGGACAGGCCTATTTAGGGTTACCGCTGCCCACCCTGAATGGGGAAGGCCGTAGAAAATGTGGACTAAATATAGGTAGTTTCACTCTTAGCCGGCTGAGAGGCGGCACCCAGCGGGTCACCTCTTTGCGGTCGAAAAACGAAGCTTACCAAAACTTTGATCATAGGAACCTGGAATGTTCGAACCCTACTTGATTTGAAAGGCAATAACGGACCTGATAGAAGAACAGCGCTTGTCACCCATGAGCTTGGACGAATAAACATTGATATTGCTGCCTTAAGTGAAATCAGACTGTCCAGCGAAGGTAAACTAACAGAGTTCGCTCAGGCGACACAATCTTCTGGAAGGGAAAAGGTGAGGGAGAACACCACATTCATGGTGTGGGATTCGCTGTGAAGACCACGCCGGTGAATGATCATCAGCTAACTCCAACCGCAGTCATTGGAAGAATTATGACTCTCCGAATCGCACTCTCTGGAGCCAAATCCATGACACTCATCTCTGCATATGCTCTCACTTTGGATGCTGATGTAGAAGCTAAAGACCCATTCTACAGCCTGCTGAGCACTACCATCACCAAAGTACCACCAAGAGACAAACTCCTACAACTTGGCGATTTCAACGCCAGAGTTGATAAAAATAACCAATTATGGGGCAATGTGATGAGAAAACATGGACTTGGCAGCTGTAATGCCAATGGTCTAATGCTCCTTGGTTTATGTGCTGAACATGAACTCTTCATTACTAATACTCAGTTCTGACTGTCTAATCGCTACAAGACCACTTGGATGCATCCTCGCTCAAACCACTGGCACATCCTTGATTGTATCATCACCAGGAAATGTGATCAAAATGTCCTTGTTACAAGGGCCGCAAGAAACGTAGATGACTGCTGGACAGATCATAAGCCCCTTTTTTGCCGGTTGAGAATCTCAATCCGTCGCAAACCGAAAAGATCCATCCACAACCTGCTCAGAAAGAAATTCGATACTTCATAATTTCAAATTGAATCTTATTGCTACAGATTACAGAAATGCAATCTCAAACAAAGTGGCTAGTCATCCAGTCAGCAGTGATAATACAAATCAGGAATGGGCCACGCTTCAGAAGGTCATCATTGAGTCAGCTGAGGAAACAATTGGGTTTTTGAGGAAAAAAAGACAGGACTGGTTTGATGAAAATAATGAAGAAATTAAATGTCTGATCAATGCCAAACGGGAGCCACCTATCCTATCTTCGAGATCCGTCTTCCAATGTGAAGATATCACATTTCTTGGAACTTAAAGGAAAATGTCAGGCACAAATTAGGGAAATTAGGAATAACTGGTGGCAACAAAAATCTGAAGAAGTGCAAAGACTATATGATGCCCGTGACTTGCAAAACTTCTATGCTGGCATAAAGTAGATATATGGTCCAATTCGATCTTCATCTGGGTCATTGAAGACTGCTGACAACTCCATCATTTTTACTGATAATGGAGAAAGTTTAGAGCGTTGGAAGGAATATTTCACTCCTAAATCGTCTCTCAAATGTTGCTGAGGACTTACTTCGTAATGTTATTCAGCAGCACCAACAACCATGGATGGCAGTTCCACCTACATACAGAGACTTCACCAAAGCACTCAATCAACTAAAACCAAGAAAGGAACCTGGTCCTGATAACATCCCTCTGGAACATAGAAAATGGAGGTATACCCTTGAAGACTAGACTTTTCACACCCATCCTCTTGATTTGGGAAACTTGAGAAGTACCTGACGACTTGAAGAATGCTACCATCATCACTATCTTCAAGAAAGGCGATCGTAGTGTATGTGGGAACTAATGTGGTATATCGCTTTTGTCAATTGCAGGTAAAATTCTATTAGACCGACTCCGAGTTATCTCAGAGAGGATTTTGCCTGAGTCTCAGTGTGGTTTCCGAACCTCCAGAGGCATAACAGATATGACCTTCTGTGCTAGACAACTCCAGGAAAAATGCAGAGAACTACAGCCTCTGTATTTAGTTTTCTATGATCTGGGAAAAAACTTTGATTCAGTACCAAGATCTGCTATGTGGAAAATATTGAGACATTTTGGATGTCCTGAACGTTATGTGGAGTTGGTTCAAGCTCTTCATGGTAACTCAGTATCAGATTCGTTCCCAATCACTCATGGATTGAAACAAGGCTGTGTGCTTGCCCCTACACTCTTTGCACTGTACATGGCTGCCATGCTGCATGAATCATCTGCAAACAACTTAGGCATGGATATTAAATTTCGTTTTGATGGAGGCCTTTTCAATCTGGCAAGACTTCGCTCACAAAGATGTACTCTGGTTACGCGGGTGACAGAACTGCAGTATGCATATGGCACCGCATCTCATGCTCTAACACCTGTAGAACTACAAAAGTCAGCCAACTGCTTTAAAACTGCATGTGACTGCTTTGGTCTTGCCATTAATGTGAAGAAAACGAAGCTACTTGCACAACCTGCCCCAGGATTAGCACTTCCGGAGTTCAGTATTTCCACCTTAGACACATCACTGGAATTGGCTGATCACTTTTCATATCTTGGAAGCATCTTGTCTAAACAGTGTACCTATGAACAAGACGTTGATTAAAGAATTGGGGCTGCTCATGCAGCATACGGACGGTTAATACACAGTCTTCATGAATAAAGACCTAAAACTGCATACCAAACTCATGGTGTACAAAGCTGTTGTCATTTCCGCGCTGCTGTATGGCTGTGAAACTTGGACATTATCGCCGTAATATCAAAAAACTTGAGAGCTTCCACCAACAGAAAATGAGATTCATCTTGAATATTAAGTGGGAGGACTAGTGATGGGCAACACTCTTGCTCGATACTCTCGAGACTGACGTCACGGATCTCGATACTCTCGTGAGAATCTCAAGACCGATTCTCCTGTGTTGTGATCTCTGCCATGTCCCAGTAACTACTAGTGTAAACTTTATAATATACCATAAGCAGTTGTTGCGTGAAATAACGTTTCCATATGGAAACGTGTGAGCCGATAAATTTTGTCAAAAGCCTGGAAAAGTACTACTGCACCCGTCCACCTCCCGAGTCCCAGACTAGCATTTATCTCAGGGGTGTCGGTTCATTATTTAAGTCATCAAATATAAATATAACGGCATAATAGAACACGGGAATGAACGGAGCAATTAAAATTAAAATGGGGAAGGCTCGATTGTAAACTTGAATTTAAGGACTCCATGATAGGACTAGGAAGTGACTGTTAACTTTAAAAAGGGCATCATCTAACTACAATAAAAAGATTATGAGAGTGGTTTCCTTTGAAATAATTTGCCAGAAGGGGCGGTTTATTACGCCATCTGACGTATGAAACTTTGATACATTTGGCAACGACATTTAAATTTCCACACATGTTACATTCACAAATCACTTGCCATACCGCAAGTAGTATCAATATCTTGCTGGGTTGCTTCTGAAATAAAATGACATTTTGGAGGTATAATTTACGGATCGATTCCATTTGAATCGAACCGTTGTTCAAAGATATAGCTTCCTTCTATCGGGAGCCCGAGCATAACCCATGTTACGGTCGGCTTCCCGATTTAACTAAGATGACGTACTCCGGCTATATACATTTTTCCGAGACTGGTGCTCGGACTGGGTAATGTTTCTCATGAATTACGAAAAATGGATTCCACGGACAGTTCCTATCTTACGATATCCAGCTGATGCCATACCACTGAATCAGCATTTATATTTTATTTACATGTGATTTGAAATGTTGCAAAGTAGCCTCAACAGACTACTGACACAGATGAGATAACGAGAAGCGGTTGGGAAATACCGTGGCAATGGCCCCCCTCGCATCGCGAGCGAAGTAAACAAACACGCCAAGTATTACTGTAACATCGTCCCATGCGGAAACCGTACAAAAACGAGGTACCAAATGACTCTAATATTATCATTCTCATTATTCAAACATACGAATAGAGGGATGTTGTCACCAAATAATTAACTCCACCGTCGTCACAATATTCATGAAATTATCATCCTTGAAATTATTATTATTATTATTATTATTGTTATTATTATTATTATCAACGGTTCCTGGCACTGTCACGTTTGATTAATATCGTCATTATTATGCGGGATGCAAACACAAATGGTTATTACTGTTATTAGTATATCCCTCTCGTGGTTATTATTATTAATGAATAGGTGACTCAAGATTTTATTATTATTATTATTATTATTCACGCCACTTAAGAGGTTATTATTATTAATGGACCGGTCACTTCCGCCAAAATATATACAGATATCGGTCGCAATTACAAATATTTCACTGATCAACCAACGACATCATTACTGTTATTATTATGACAATTATTATTAATCTGACCGCGATGATTTAACATCGTCCTTACATTATTATTATTATTATTATCGGTTGCATATTATCATTCAGATTCCCGTTTAACATCTTTATCAACGCTCATTTAATTAAGCCGGGCTGAGTGGCTCAGACGGTTAAGGCGCTGGCCTTCTAACCCCAACTTGGCAGGTTCGATCCTGGCTCAGTCCGGTGGTATTTGAAGGTGCTCAAATACGACAGCCCCGTGTCGGTAGATTTACTGGCACGCAAAAGAACTCCTGCGGGACTAAATTCCGGCACCTCGGCGTCTCCGAAGACCTTAAGAAGTAGTTAGTGGGACGTAAAGCAAATAACATTTAACATTTAATTAAGGTGGTCCAATCCTTTATCTGCTATATTTATTATTATTATTATTATTATTATTATTATTATTATTATTATTATTATTATTATTATTATGACATCATGATTGTCATCGCTCGTCATTACAATGATTACAACATACGATCATTTATGTGGACTCTGAACTCTCATTATCCTTAGATCCGTTGTATCTCGACGAATAGTTGTGCAGTCTATTTATTTCGTACATGCTGTCACGGGTCCGAATTCTACCCGCTATGTAACTCAGTATTTCTCTGTGACACTGCCCGTACATTTTACACTCATTTCAATATCCTAAGTATCTCTCGTACGGAATTTATTTTCCTTTCTATCTCCATATTTATTCCTCACAGAATTATCAACTGACTTATTTATTCATTTCTGACATCGTACGACCTTTATTATCTGACTGCAGATTCTTTCACATTTTCTATCTCATTTTGATCTACGCCTTAGTTCATTCTCCACAAATAATCGTAACATCTTGAAATTATATTTACCAAAATTTGACAATCATGGTTTCGTAATATTAGTCCTACGTGTTCCGGCTAATGAATCGCAACTTTAAGACACGACGTTTATACGTAAAAAAATATTGGACCGTAGTTTAAACCACACGTTCATAACATGTACGGATTATTAGCACCGATCTACATTTCAATATTATTAATTGATCAAATTAAATTACCACGCACTTTAATTCCGAATTAAAAACGACCTCCCGTCATTAAATGATTCCCAATAAACTCAACACCTGATCACATAAATTTATTATTACGCACTGCTCACTAAATATTCCAATATCACATGAATTATTATTATATCCAAATTATATTTAAAAAATATCTTCTTCAAAAAAATAGTTATATTATTTATTTATTATTATTATTATTAATAAGAAAATAATAATTTTCGCCTGTTACACGGAAGTCCACTCTTAATATGTTTAACGCATAACCCCTTTCACAAACTCGATTTATTCTGGCACTAAACACTCCAGATATGATTTACTTGGAAATTATTATTATAATCGCATCTCACAAATTTAACAACTTCACTTTGAAAATATGACCATATTAATTACAACAAAACACAATTGGTATGGCGAAGCTGGATTTTCCTTCCATTTCATTACATAGCTCGTTAAAATGACAAAACAGAAAACACATATCGGGTCTTATTTAACTATCATAACCAAATCAAACGTAAAGAAAATTATTGACTACAAAGAAATATGAATGCATGCATGACTTAACGTACTACACTATATATACAAATTTACATCTCCAACAAACTGAATACATAAAAGACCCGATTATTAACATTATTATTATTATTTACTACTGTCCGTGCTACAAATTTAGGATGGGGTCGTTAAGCGACCCATCTTGTTACAGAAGGTAACCAAGTATAATCAAATTATTCCCATTTTTCCCATCACGATAACATTTCCCAAATATTATTTACAGTTTAGTACTCATCTTAGTTATCGGTATTCCATTACAGCTTTGCAGATGAGAGGCTCCTCCGGCCCCTCTCTGCGTTTTACTCCTCCATTCTTGATGGCGTAATTCCACAAAAGATTTCCTGGCACATTACCATTTTACACTGATATCTTGATTACCACAAACCTTCACCATTTACAACGTTAACACTGAATACTTTAACTTGGATACAACAAATTACTATCCTAGACCCATGAATTTAATATTTACACTATTTAATCTTCGTCCAACTACCGCACAATGGACCTGGACACGTACGACGGGGTGTCAACTTTTACGCCCGTCGCGATACGCTTGTTTCGTACGGCACTCTTGACGTGTTCATGACATCGGTTCGATATAGCAAAGTACAGGCGACTACTTCCTTAAAGTACTGTTCGTCACACAGTCTATTATGTACGTACTTATTTGATATAATTTATACTACTCCCTTGCAGTGCAATTACTTTACATCACTGATATTTATAAATGACAAACACTGTCCTACGTTAACTATTTCTAGTTCATGTTGCTTGAGCGCGATCACATTTTACGAACACTGGCGGATGCTCGCGCCACTAAATGACTGTACGTCCGTAGAATTCTAAGTTAGCGGCGACCAACAGTTCAGCTCCCGATATTTAATTCAAGTGTACCGCGACCGTCAATTCAGCTCCCGAGATTCACTTCAAGTGTACCGCGACCGTCAATTCAGCTCCCGAGATTCACTTCAAGTGTACCGCGACCGTCAATTCAGCTCCCGAGATTCACTTCAAGTGTGCTGGCGAGGATCCCTTGCCCCGTATATATGGATGAACATCTTTTCCCGCGGATTCATTGACGTCATACCCCTGAGGGAGGGGGTGGATTTTTAATATCGGTACTTGCACTCCGAATTGGAAGTTAAAATTTACATCAAATTAATCCACTCCGCTAGCATATCTGCTGGATTAAATATGAACTCCTGGTGATCACAGATTTAGGAGATACGGGTGGATTTAGCTCCTCACATTTCGCGCCTTCGTAAGCGTCCCTTACAACGTGGTCTTCTTTCAGCCAATGACATTCAAGCTGTCTGGTTTCCAAGAAATCCAGCCTTCAATTTATTTAATTTGCCAATAATTATTGATTATTTTTCCATGCGTGACATCTAATAAATTCATTACATCCATCCGTGTACTCACAATAATTTATTACTGAATACTTTTGTAGTTACGAAAATATCTCATCCATCATTCCTTAAGATGGTATCCCTGAGCCTTCCATTAAATTTTTACGATTGGCCGGCAAGCGGTCACGTGATTTAACTCTCCACCTGCTCGAACTTAGGCCAGCGAACGTACACGCAGCCGCTGTAATTTTCCACGTGCTCCCGGAATTTCCGTCCTGCCAAAAATATCCCAAGGTATTACTCATGTGGTGAGTTTCCTTTGTATGACTCTCCCCCTTCCTCTTTCTGACCAAGACTTATTTGTGGACTCTGTATTTCCTTGTTCGCCAACTAATGATATTCCCTGCTGTGAAGTAGCTAAAAGTTGTCGTGTCGAGCTAATCCGTCAGGCTCCAGTCTGTCGTCCTTCCTTCGCTCTGATTTCGACATTACATAAACGAAATATTTTCAACTACACTTCTGTATTTCAATAAATGTACCATATATTATTTTACCGATCAAATCATGACTGACTATGGGCCTAAGTCACTCGGGTTCACTACATGTTGAACTATGAGCCCCTTAATAGTATTAACGAAAGTGAAAACAGAATGTCAATATCTTAAACTGTTCACGACTTTAGATGGATATCTTAGCTGAATAATCCTGTATAATTTGTGAATAACTGCAGATAGGATGTACACCTATCCGGATACTAGAGGCGCACGTTATTCGAACTTGAGACGGGGCATGATGTGCATGGCTGCATATGCAACCACTATTACACATAAGTGGAACGTGTATTCTAAAATGGCTGATATGCTTCAATTCTTTCGACAGGAATAATGGGCAACGCTCTCGAGACCGATTCAGCTGTGCGACGTCCTAGTGACTATGAACGTAAGCTTGAGAGTATATCATCAGCAGCTCTCATTTGGAAACGCGTGTGCCGATAAATTTTGTCAAAAGCCTGGACAAGTACTGCATGTTGAACTATGAGCCCCTTAATGCCAATAACGAAAGTGAAAATAGAATATCAGTATATTAAACGGTTCAAGAGTTATTTCAGGTGGACATCTTAGCCGAATAACCCTTAAATTATAATTTGTTAATAACTGTAGATAGGACGTACACTTGCCTGGGTACCTCGTAGTTGTGTGCAGGGTAGCTTTTTGTGGCGCAGATCACGCCGGAGGTGTTCTGTGACAATTGGTGGTGGTGGTGGTGATTATTTTTAAGAAGAAGTACAACTATTAAACCATCCTCTATACAGCACTAATCAGAGGGAAAGAACGGAAGGGATCCGACACTTCGAAAAATGGTGTCGGCCAAAGGAAGGCAAGGGCCACGAAGGACGTGAAAATGAAAAACGCCCGAGGCCTCGAGTGCTGTAATACCGTCGGGGTCGGAAAAGAACAAGAGTTGACTGAGAGAGGTCGGATAGGATAGATGAAAGTGAGGAGCCTGGCACTAATAAGTGAAAGCAATGTCATGACTCAGCTGAGGGCTCCGTGGTCGCCAACCCCCGCTCCCAAGTTAAGATCCACTTTTAGTCGCCTCTTTCCTATGACGATTCCCCTTCGTAGATAATATGCGTTTTAAGCAGTAGTGGCGATTGGGAATTAGAAGTGAGGGGGCAAAAAACTGCACAGATAACAGAAAGTACTCAGGATTGTGGGGTAATGCGACGGGGGGGGGGGGGGGCGGGGTGTACGTGAAAGTGAAAAAATCTACAAAATGCTTTTTTAAGCTCTCTGAGTGAATTTCGACCGAGGGGTAACAGTTTACGAACTTAAGGGTGGTAATAAGAGTTGTGTGTTTTTCTTTTCGAGATTTTGATTCAATACTATACAGTAAAACTTCATCAAGGGAACAATTACACATGCATTACTATTTAACAGAAATTAGAATTAAAATAATTTATTAATTGACTTCGTACTAAGAAACCAACAGACACGAAAGAGACTGTCAGACTGACCAATGCGCACGGCAAGTGGCTGAATCATACATCATTTTCCATAACTTTGGCAAATAAAAACCTGCTACCCTTCCTCACGGCACATACAAATGCACTTGAACTTGTGGCACTATACAAATCGGTTAGCCGCGACAAACGATATTTTGTGCGTATTTCCGCCAGAACATTTGTTATAATTTATGAAAATAGAGTAAGAGCTGAAAAGACAACAGGTCTTGGATAAATTGCTTAAAAATAATAATTACCAGTTTCAGCCAGTTAAGATGTAATACAAATGCAATGTTTTCTCCACAAGGGGGGGAGGGAGACAACTGCATATCGCCATATCGCCGCTACTGTTTTCTTAAGTGCCAGATCACCCCAGAAGTATTTCTGCTGACGTATTTTACTCCTTTTGAATAAATAACACAGCTGGCTGTGCTATGTGGCATCTCTTCAAAATAACGTATCCATGACTTACGCTACATTTCGGACATCGTCTTGTCGCGTACAATTAGACACAATTACGCATTGCACCGTCATATACCGAAGTACCTAATTATGACGCGAATACTCTGACATAGTAAGGAATTATTTCCTTCGTCGCCAAAATATCGGTAAACACAAACAGTGGTCATATGATACTGAATGTGGGATCTCATAACGATGTACACCTACTTGTCGGAAAAACTGGAGTAAACTCAGGCATTTTAGATTACACGTTCCACTCATGAGTAACGGTGGTTGCATATGCAGCAAGGCGCATCTTGTCCCGTCTCGAGTTCGAATAATGCACGTCTCTAGTATTCAGTAACCGTCAATTTCTGCACTTAGCCTGCTCATTCGTGTACTCACTGCTGCTAACAATGCCAGAATGTTTATCCTTTATAATTATGTTATACTGCGTCGAAATAAACCTCTGCAGAAGTGAAACAAATGAACGCCCTCGCTGCTTTTTCACACGTAGGCCTATTGACGGCATGGAGAAGGCCCGTGGTTGGCTATTCGCATACTCGGCACAAACAACATTAAGCTCACGTTACCTGTAGGCCTACGACACGTTGCTCGCCACACAATGCGGAGACAACGCTTTCGAGATCTCGAAATTTCTCGCGAGAAAGTGTCTGGGCTAGTCTCGGGAAATCTCGAGACCTCGTCTCAGACTGCCTATCACTAGTTGACGCTTTCGCTCGAGACTCTCGAGACTGATGTCCCAGATCTCGAGACTCTCGCGAAAATCTCGAGACCAATTCATCTGTGGAACGTCCCAGTTAAGCTTCATAGTACACCATCGTATTTCTCATATACAAAAACGTGCGGCATAATGCATCATAAGAAACTGCCCTGTCGACAACAATTGCTACGTATTCAGGTTGTAACCGTACAACAGGGTTACAGATTCCATTCAGTATTTATTATTATTATTATTATCATTATTAACCCGATTCATTAGATTTTATATTCTGTTTCTCATCATTTAGACTGTAATAATTAGGCATCGCGTATATTATTGTATTTAATCATAGGTTAAGTGAAATTTGTTTGTAATTATTCTGTATTGTAGTAAGTGAGATTCGTTGGTTTCATATAGTCAGGCTGTGGCTTGTAGCTCTGGCTAGATGAGCTGGCAATTGCAAACGAGGCTATGTTTATCTGAGAATGTTATGTGCAAGTAGATTTCCCGGTGACGCATGAAACTTAGTCATCTGCAATCCGCTTGGGCACGCTTAGACAACACTTGACTGATGACATCAGTGCGTGGGCACGTGACTGCGACCAAGTGTCAGTATTATCCAGCTACTGTATGTTGAAGTGGAAGGGATGAACAGAGAGTAGGGAGATGAGTGGTCATCGCGAGGTGATGAAAGTCGATGCAACGGTGGTGAGAGGTATTCAGATCATATCTATCAGATAATATGTATCAGTCAGATGTATCAAATGGAAGAAGTGGTCTTCGAGTGATGGTCAGAGCTAAGAGTTGTGTTTGAAGAAGTAATAATCGAGGAAGTCTACAAGTGGTGGTTGTATCAGAGCAGAGACGGGTACTATGCTGATAAAGAAACATCATCTTCTTGTGAGGCTGGACTTCACAAGATGTTTCAATAATATTTTCCAATTTCTTATAATATATTGAGTGGACGTAATTACATTGGAGCTCCCTACACGCGTACATGGTATGTAGGCCAACTCCTTGTTATATAAGAAGATAACAGCAGACGGCTCCCGACTTCAGCTCATAGGTTTTCCCAAGAATTTCAAGTTCAACAGCGGTGTATGCAGACATCAGGTAATTAAAGCATCAGACAGGTTATGCATTCATAACATGAAGAAGAATGTAATCAGCGGCGATATCACATCTCACTTCAAGTTCATGCCAATAGCTTTTTTTGTTTAGATTAAATTTTCCTTTTATTAGTACCGCAAATCTCGCTATATATATATTTTTTGTATAATTAAAAGACTTCAATGATTGTTCATTGTGACGTAAATTATAGTCATAGACTCAGTTTTATTTTAATTATAATAAGTGATTCCAGCACCGGACGAGTTGGTCGTGCGCGTAGAGGCGCGCGGCTGTGAGCTTGCATCCGGGAGATAGTAGGTTCGAATCCCACTATAGGCAGGCCTGAAAATGGTTTTCCGTGGTTTCCCATTTTCACACCAGGCAAATGCTGGGGCTGTACCTTAATTAAGGCCACGGCCGATTACTTCCAACTCCTAGGTCTTTCCTATCCCATCGTCGCCGTAAGACCTATCTGTGTCGGTGCGACGTAAAGCCCCTAGAAAAAAAGTGATTCCAGCTCCATGTACAATACGTAATTGTGGAAATGCAACAGTAATTTAATATTGTCCTGATCCATATCCCTGTATATTGCCAGATATTTGAGTTTATCACCTCACGCCTTGAGATAATTGATGTAAGAGGTATGCTCTACCGAATTTTGTTGTTTTTCTTAAAAAAGCAACTGGCGCTCAAACAAATGTTATTTATATTGTGTGGAAGATATGAAGGTATAAGAGTAGTGGTTGGAGTAGCAACAACGTGTCGCCAGCAACGTGGGACTCGAAAGGTTCAGAAAAAGTGTTTCTGAATGGCAATATACATGGATCAGTTCTTTTAATGAGTACGCACATGTTAAATTCACCGAGTAATGTTAGGAAGGTCATTTTGTTGAAGTTTGTATTTAAGGGGTAATGTCAAAGGAAGTGCAAGGGGAAATAGCTTTGAGATCGCGAAAAATTAGTAGGAAACCGAAGATGGACAAGGATAGCAATATGCAGTCAGGTGATGAGGCTGAGGTTATTGTGTCCAAGGAAATCCAAGGTGGTAACATAAATAGGAAGTTGGTGACTAAGTTGGGACCTGCTGAAAGTCAGAAAATAGTAGAAAGTGAGGGAAACGCTGTCACGCAAGATCAAAGTAAAGGGGTGATTGACCTGGGTTTATTTAATTTGCTGATGTCCAAAATGACTGAGCAGAATAATGCCATTAGTGAGAAAATTGAATCTCAGAATAATATTATGAGTGAGAAAATTGAAACGGTCATTAGTGAGAAAATTGAATCTCAGAATAATATTATGAGTGAGAAAATTGAAACGGTCATTAGTGAGAAAACTGAATCTCAGAATAATATGATGAGTGAAAAAATTGAAGCGGTCATTAGTGAGAAAATTGAATCTCAGAATAATATTATGAGTGGGAAAATTGAAGCTCAGAGTAATGTCATAAATAGTATTAATAAGAAGATTGATGATGTTAGTAATAAGATAGATCATAAGGTGTTAGAAATAAGTAAGCAAATTAATAATTTAGAAAGTAAGGTAAATAGGGAGTGTAGTGACATCAGAGCTGAGATGGAATTGGGTCGGAGCAATCTCCATACGGAAATAGAGCAAATTAGTGAGACATGCATCAAACAGATTGATGAATTAGACGCCAAGATCGAGTCTAATAAAGGAGAAATCAATGAGTTAGTAGAAGAAAGGTTTGAAAAGATAACCAATACAGTGGGGCAAGAAACTAGGAAATGTATTAGTAGGGTAGAACATGTGGAAAGAAAACTTGGAGAAGTAGGTGATCTAGAGAGTGAACAAAAATCATTATCACAGAAGGTGAGAGAATCGGAAAAAAAGTTGGAAGAATTAAGAAAAATTCAAGAAAAGTCTGAGGAAACAGCGGAAGAAAAATTTCTGAGTTGCCAGAGAGTACTCCAGCAAGAAGTGCGTGATAGTAAGAATGTACGTGAGATAATTGTAAATAATGGTTTAATCACTAGAGATCATGATATACGTAAGTTTTCTGGGAAAGAATTTAACCCGATGGAATTTATGAGAGTAGTAGAGAAGAAATTTGCTGTTCAATTAAGATACAATATTATTAGCTGGGAAACTGTATTGGAGATCTTATCTAATGCTTTCGTAGGAGAGACTAAGTCTTGGTTTCAGGTATATAGAAGCTCGATGTCTAGTCTAACTGAATTTAAGGAAAAATTCATAGCTAAATTTTGGAGTGAAGGTGTTCAGAGTAGAGAGAGGGAGAGAGTAATGTTTGGCAGGTATAATTCTAACGAGGGTGTTGGAATGACAGAATATTTTTTGGCTCATGTTTTGGTGTGGAGAAATTTAGAATGTATTGGACCTGAGGCTGATATAGTTAGACTTACGGCTAAGCACTATCCCGATAGTATAAGAGAAGCTGTTTGTATGCAAAAAGTGGAGACTATTAAGGAAATGGAGATTTTGTTGGAAAGTTTTGATGCTTTAGGTAGTAGCTTCAATAATAGTAGGACACTAAATAGGAATGTAGAAGGAAGGGGTAACCAATCTAATAATAAGGACAGGCCTATGAATAATCGTAACTACAGAAGAGAATATCAGGAGAGACCTAATAATAATTTCCACAGGGAGAAAAATTATCAAAATAGTTCGGAACATTTCAGGACTGGGAGGCGTGATTATGGAAATCAACCAGAAGCTGGGAGGCGGGAGAATCCAGGCCATAATAATAATAATAATAATAATAATAATAATAATAATAATTGTACCGGGCGGTACAACTCCACGCCGCTAATTTAAAAATTGCGCCAGGTGAAACTCCTCTGCTGGAGGAAGTCTGAACTTTATCTACGCTGTTAATTCTTTACCTTATCAGAAGATGTCACCACGTGGAAAATTTTGAGTTTTTGAACTGTGTCATTTTTGATGTGTTTTTGTTTCGCTTGAAGTAAGAAGTGTAAACTTTCTCTCCTAGAGGACCCTACTGAAGATCAACAATAGTGCAACCTAGTGCGGAGTCAAAGAACTATTTTGTTGGAGAAAATTTAATTTCAAGAGTTTGTTCTTTGTTAAATTTCTTTCAGTCATTGTTTAAGTTGGCAATATTCACCCCTTCTTTCCCCTTGTGTTGAACCTAACCAATCCCGAATTTCTTAAATTAATTTCTATCCAATGAGATGTATCTTCCCCCAACTTGAATATGTTGCTGTGTCCTACCCAATAAAGTGTTTGTGGGAGGGTGTTTTCATTCCCCTAACGCCTAGAAACTTCCGCGAGAGTATTTAAACTGCTGATTTTTGGGTCTCTCGGCCACTTCTGTTCCATCTTTCAGTGTATTAAGTACATAGCAGGAGGCGGGAAGCGCCTCTTTCCTCGGCAGCGGTCAGCAACAAGGCAATGGCCGATTAATAAATTCTTTCTTTGCTAGCTCAGCAGTTTAACTTTCGGGGCGGGTTCTAAGCGTTCCACTATGTAACCTTTTCCTAAAATGTAACTTTTCTTTTCATCTATTCTCTTGTAAAGCTACATACTGGGATAGAGTGTGCTAACCCTCTCGAGCTCCCACTCACATTGTCTGGAGGTGAACTTATTTTCTCAACCAATTCTTCCGTAATGTAATGTAAATTGTTATTTTCTTAAGTCACCTCTGTAGTATGGGATTAGCCCTTGCACTAACGGCCTAAGGCCAAGTAGGTCTTAAACAAAGTGTATTAGGAGTGCAAGTTCGCCTCCTCTCAAATTGTATTTTAGAGGTCATGTATTAACCTTCTTGTCATTTAATAGACCTCAGTAGGTTGGGTATTTTACCCCTGTGTATATGTCCTTTGAGGACAGCTTAAAGGTGGAGTTTGGTGTGGCCTGGGAGAGGCTTAAAATTGAGAGCGAGTGGCTCTTTTGAAAATTGTATATTGTATGCCTCGAGGAGGCTTTTCAGTGTAATTTGGAGCAAGGGCTCCTAGGTATGAATGGGGTTTTCTGCCCCTCTGTTAAAATTGTGTTTGGGGTAAAACTGAGCTGATTGCCCAAGAATTATGTTTCTGACTTTTGAAGCCCCAAATGGGGTACCTATGTAAATGTATTTTTCAAGTGTGTTTCGGCTACTAAGTACCTGTTCTATTTGTTGTTACCTAATTTTGAAAAGAAAATATAACCTTGTTAAATTTTAAAATTAATTTCACTTTAGTAGCTTGAGACCTATTCACCACCCAGCACCTTCTTTCATGCATAACTACCACCAAAACACGGTAACAATAATAATAATAATAATAATGACGCTAGAGGAAATAGGCAACAGGGGAGGCCGACTGAGGTGTGTAACCAACAAGTCGTAACCGAACCAAGTAATTTAAACGCGCAACGGACTGTAAAAACAGGTCACTGAGACAGTCCGTAAATGGTGAGTTCACATATAAAGTAGATAAGTATGTTAATGTCGACCAGCCTATAGTTGTAAGTGAACATGATTGTGACCTAAGTAGCAATAATTCAAATGTTTTAAGTGACGACTTAATCGTAGACAATAAATTTTATAAGTGTAATTTAAATTTAGATATAAGGCAAGATTTGTTAAGTGATCTTATATTATGTAATGAGGATAATTTAAGTAGTGTTACTGTTACACCGACGATTGAACTGCTGATATGGGGCAGAAAATTTAAGATTTTGTTGGACTCTGGTAGTGAGAAGTCATGTGTAAATTCCAAGCTGTATGAGGAAGTTTTGAGAGAGAAGTATGATGTAGCGGAAATTCCAGTGAGGAATACGTTCATCGTAACAGCTGTTGGAAACAAGTCTCAAAGAGTGAATAAACAAATAGCTGTCCCCATTAACATAAGTGGAGAATGTATTTTCCAACCATGCTTAGTTGTGCCTAATTTAGTTTATGCCGTTATTTTAGGTACTGCCTGGTTAACGTGTCACAAGGCTAAATTAAATTTTGATCTGTGTAATGTCAATCTTATTTGGGGAAAGAGTAGCAGGGAAGTCAGTTTACCATATGATGTTTTGTCGGAAATTAGTGCGAATAAAGTGTGTTCTAGTACGGAAGGGTCTTGTGAAATTCCTAATATTAGGAAAAATATTGATGTCTGCCATGTGTCTATACAGAGAGATTCTAGAGATGAATTGTATGAGACAGTGGAGAAATGTAATTTAGCGGAAAGTCAGAAGGATGAATTGTGTGAATTGTTGATATCACATTCTGATGTTTTTAGTGACCGGCCTGGTAGAACACATCTTTACGAACACAAATTTATGTTCCTGATAACTTTTGTAGGACTATTTTGGATGAATTTGAACTTGGTGACAAGGTTTTACTCAGAGTGCCACTCCCGTCATCAGCAGAAGCTGGTCAATTTTCTAAGTTTTTCTTGTTATATCAGGGATACTTCACCGTAGTGAAACGGATTGGGAAATGTGCTTATTCATTAGAAGACAAGCAAGGAAATATCGTAGGCACATACAATATAAGAAATCTTAAGAAATATATCATGTGAGTTTGTTGATTAATTTTCATTATTATGTTAATTCACCATGTTTTATGAAGCTGGCATTGCGAACAGGACTTCAGTGAAATTAGCGTGTGTTGTGATATTAAGTGAAGCACGGCAGTGCAATAAACTCCCGTGCTTGGAGAAAGTGTATATAATGAAATGTCTTCGAGAATTACTTTTGGACACTAAATGAACGTTTGAAACGACAGAAGTGAGAAAGTAATGTAATCTCTGTATGTAATTAATACTGTATAATCAAAGTGAAAATGATAATTGATCAATGTTTTATATGTGTAACAACGAACATCCAGATGGGTGATACTATGTACCCAATTTGTAAAGGACATTTTTATACATGTATCTATGGTGTACTCGATTTCAGGTGATTATGTATATATTTCATGAATCAATCGATTCATTTAATCGATTATTTCATGAGGGAGGCGTTCTGTAACCGTACAACAGGGTTACAGATTCCATTCAGTATTTATTATTATTATTATTATTATTATTATTATTATTATTATTATTATTAACCCGATTCATTAGATTTTATATTCTGTTTCTCATCATTTAGACTGTAATAATTAGGCATCACGTATATTATTGTATTTAATCATAGGTTAAGTGAAATTTGTTTGTAATTATTCTGTATTGTAATAAGTGAGATTTGTTGGTTTCATATAGTCAGGCTGTGGCTTGTAACTCTGGCTAGATGAGCTGGCAATTGCAAACGAGGCTATGTTTAACTGAGAATGTTATGTGCAAGTAGATTTCCCGGTGACGCATGAAACTTAGTCATCTGCAATCCGCTTGGGCACGCTTAGACAACACTTGACTGATGACATCAGTGCGTGGGCACGTGACTGCGACCAAGTGTCAGTATTATCCAGCTACTGTATGTTGAAGTGGAAGGGATGAACAGAGAGTAGGGAGATGAGTGGTCATCGCGAGGTGATGAAAGTCGATGCAACGGTGGTGAGAGGTATTCAGATCATATCTATCAGATAATATGTATCAGTCAGATGTATCAAATGGAAGAAGTGGTCTTCGAGTGATGGTCAGAGCTAAGAGTTGTGTTTGAAGAAGTAATAATCGAGGAAGTCTACAAGTGGTGGTTGTATCAGAGCAGAGACGGGTACTATGCTGATAAAGAAACATCATCTTCTTGTGAGGCTGGACTTCACAAGATGTTTCAATAATATTTTCCAATTTCTTATAATATATTGAGTGGACGTAATTACATTGGAGCTCCCTACACGCGTACATGGTATGTAGGCCAACTCCTTGTTATATAAGAAGATAACAGCAGACGGCTCCCGACTTCAGCTCATAGGTTTTCCCAAGAATTTCAAGTTCAACAGCGGTGTATGCAGACATCAGGTAATTAAAGCATCAGACAGGTTATGCATTCATAACATGAAGAAGAATGTAATCAGCGGCGATATCACATCTCACTTCAAGTTCATGCCAATAGCTTTTTTTGTTTAGATTAAATTTTCTTTTTATTAGTACCGCAAATCTCAGTATATATATATTTTTTGTTAAATTAAAAGACGTCAATGATTGTTCATTGTGACGTAAATTATAGTCATAAACTCAGTTTTATTTTAATTATAATAAGTGATTCCAGCTCCATGTACAATCCTCAATTGTGGAAATGCAACAGTAATTTAATATTGTCCTGATCCATATACCTCACGCCTTGAGATAATGGATATAAGAGGTATGCTCTACCGAATTTTGTTGTTTTTCTTAAAAAAGCAACTGGCGCTCAAACAAATGTTATTTATATTGTGTGGATGATATGAAGGTATAAGAGTAGTGGTTGGAGTAGCAACAACGTATCGTTTCTACAGTAATCACATTATAAGGGTTGTTCAGTTAAGATGTCCGCCTCAAATAAGTCATGAACAGTTTGATACTGACATTCTGTTTTCACTTTCGTTAATGGAATTAAGGGGTTCATAGATGAGCATGCAGTGCATTTCCAGGCTTTTGACAAAATGTATCGGCTCACACGTTTCCATATGAGAACGTTATTTCACGCAACAACTGCTTATGATATACTATCAAGTTTTACACTCATAGTTACTGGGACATCGCACACAGATCGCAACGCATTGGTCTGGAGAGCATTGCCCATCATCCCTGTCGAAAGAATTGGAGCATACTCAGGCATTTTAGATTACACATTCCACTCATGCGTAATGGTGGTTGCATATGCAGCAAAACGCATCTTGCCCCGTCTCGAGTTCGAATAATGCACGCCTGTAGTATCCAGGTATGAATACGTACAGTAGCCGTCAGTTTCCGTACTTAGCCTACTTATCCGTGTACTTACTGCTGCATGCAATTCCAGAATGCATATCCTTTCTAATTATGTTATACTGCGACAAAATATACCTCGGTAGAAATGAAAGAAATTAACGCCCTAGTCGCTTGTTCACCTGTATGTATGGAATGGAGAAGGCCCGTGGTTGGCTATTTGCATACTCGGTACAAACAAAATTCACGATACGCTGTTCACCACAGAATGTGGGGTCAACGCTCTCAAGATCTCTCGAAATTTCTCGCGAAAAAGGGTGCCTGCGTTAGTCTCCAGAAATCTCGAGACCCCATCTCAGACTGCTCAACACTAATCCAATACTCCCTATAATATTATGAATATCTCATTAAGATCCTTCTCGCGTTCATTAAATATTATGTCGTCATGCCAATTAATCTATATTAATTCAATTAAATCTTGATGACTGAACTTAATAACCATTAACTCAAACTGACATTAAATCAAGAACGTTACTGAACTGCATTTCTGAACACTTCCAAATAATAATAATAACAACAAATATAGATTAATGATTGAAAATCCAATTGACATCTGAATAATCATGCACTGTGAAATTCAGATCCTGCTGATTCGTAGAATATTCCTCCACTCAAAATGATGACAACACTATCAAATTGACAGTACAAAATACACATTTACACATGGGAATTCGGGCGAAGTTTCTACCAATTTTAGATCTTAAATCTCCACGAAATGCAAATGCAGTACCACATAATTGCTGAAATCTCGACAGCCCTGACCTAGCGTCGAATATGAGATACATTGTATCTTTCACACTAATATGCATGCATGGTAAAATCTGACTGCATGTTTGCCCTCAAAAGTCCCTTCGCTAAATGATTAATAATAATAATAATAAGAATAATAACAATGTATTACTTCAGTTATTTCCTATTATATTTACTTTACACTCAAGATGTATAATGCATCCCCACAACAAGCAAAATAAAGTGGAAAACTAATCAAATATAATTGAACAAATGAAAATCCTTCTAACCCACTCGGCTTAAAAAGAAACGACAAACATAATGACTTCATGTAATAGTCATTATTTCCTGCACAATATTAATAATTAATTAGTAAATGTAATTAAATTAACCTATTCCCTCGGCGATTAAGTTGGTGCACAAGTCATAAAATCATCGAAATTGTGTACTCGTCATTGTTGTTCGCGGCATCACCTCCAGTTATACTATCCCATTGCTTTAGTGACGTCACTACAGTAGCGTCAACAAACCAGATGACAAATCTCCCCCCTGGCTCCATATCTGCAAGTTCAGTCTTCAACACTCGTACTGATGACTTATTTCTTGCGTCTCGTTCCAATCGTAAAAACACAGTTATTCCGTGGAGCTGCCTAGACTGATAGCTAAATGCCTGTACTCCACAACTTGTGTCATATAATGACCGAGATGAATGTCTACTCTGCGTTATATCATGACTTACTGACCAAACTCCTTATCTCCACAAACTAGTTTCTCGCTTATGTAATGTGAGTCTGAGAATTAAATTCCTATCTCCCAAGTTCACGACCAATTTGTGTAGCAATTGTAACTGACGTGCCACTGCACCATAAATATTTACAAAGTTTCACTCTCGTAAAAATATCGAACTACGTCATATCCTTCCCCCTCACTAACGTCTAAGGAAAATCTATTTGTTCATATCCGACTAAGCGGTCTTACCGACAAAGACTGTACTCTGTACTCAGTACTCTCTGAACAAAGTCAATCGTTATTCCTCTGTAATTAAACTCCTCTCCCGAATTAAATGTTCACTAACTCCTACGATAATGAATATCTTGAAATCAAAGTTCCTGCATCTGTCTCTAACTCCACGACGACACAATATAAGTCGTAAAGTTTTACATACTCACGTAAACTGAAGATGCAAAGGACGTACTGGACCGGGCGAGTTGGCCGTGCGTGTAGAGGCGCGCGGCTGTGAGCTTGCATCCGGGAGATAGTAGGTTCGAATCCCACTATCGGCAGCCCTGAAAATGGTTTTCCGTGGTTTCCCATTTTCACACCAGGCAAATGCTGGGGCTGTACCTTAATTAAGGCCACGGCCGCTTCCTTCCAACTCCTAGGCCTTTTCTATCCCATCGTCGCCATAAGACCTATCTGTGTCAGTGCGACGTAAAGCCCCTAGCAAAAAAAAAAAAAAAAAATACTGGACACCAAAACTTGAAGATTCAAAAGACGCTGTCCTACCTTCCATCAGAGTATTTATTAATTCACATTCTCTTGTCATCTCATCCTCTTGCGGGGCCTCAAGTTCCACTTGGCCGAATCATTTTTAGATATTAGAAAGACGCTATCACTTTATTGGCCTGATTTTTCGCATCGATCTCGCTCACTTCAAAAGTGAGACACTCGCTGTCTGCACCAATCAGCTTAGGTACCGCCGCACTAGCCACACGCCAGGCGTCAGATAGCGCACCCGTTAGCGTTTCCATTGTCTTGCCGGGTTTCTCCCTAGCTTCGAATATAACTTTTCGGGATCGTCGTGGCTTGAACCCACAGCTGTCCTTCCTTTCTCTTATAACAGAAAGAGCCTTGCTTAATAATCCTTTCAGACAGCCGGTGCCATGAGCATCCGGTCAGATTACCACATATGTCATAGAATGAAATATAGAATTATGAGGACTATAATTTCAATGTATTTGTAATTTATCCATCAACTTTGTCGTATTAATTGCCTGAGCACTGAATAAGGGCTCAGCACATACGATTGAAGCAAGTAATCAGCACCTAACAGCAATCATTCCATACTCATTCATAGAACAAAGATTAGTTTTCCGGAGAAAATCGTTAGTCTTTATCATAGATATCCGTTGGTACTTTAAGTTTCATGTTGTATCACCACCTGTAATTAGTCATTTTATACTCATTTACGGAACTGAGGTTAATTTTCCAGAGAGTAAATCGCCAGATTGTATCATATATTGCTTGCTATTTTAAGTTCCATACTATTCGTTTGTACAGTATATCCGTTAAGAGTTTTGGTAGCAAAAATGGCGCCAACACACAAAACCTTCTACCCGCAGAGCACATATTAAGACCAGTTTTATAAAATCTTTAAAGATATAACTACCTCTATGGCCCGTCCGATTCATTTATGGGATGGAGGCTAATTTTGCAAAGAATAAATCGCTAGATTGTATCACAGAGCAGAATGCAGTGAAGTACCAACGAATAATTTAATCCTGTACGTCTAAGAAGTTTGACCCTATTTCCTACTATTCTAAGTATTCGTGTGCCCAATTTGTTTCTAGAGCTTCGGTATCAACAGTGGCGTCAACACAAAACCTTCTATACGTATACAGTATCACATATTATGACCAGTTTTATTTTATTAAGTCATTGATGATGTAACTACTGTACCTTTACGGCCCGTCTGAATGCTTCATGAGCCTTGGTAGAAATTTTGGTACTGATTAGTGTAGATGTGTACATTTGTATATTAAACAAACAAGAAAAGTAACAATATCTTATAAATAAAAATCTAGGGGATCCGTTGTCTGCAATGCCATTTATTCCTCCAAATGTTGATATATTTATCCATTTCAGGTCACTTCAAGATCGTATCAGTAGTTTTAGATTTCGTATCTGTTTAACTGTTTGTTTGTTCCACCATCATGGGTAAACGGCTGAATAGATCACGACACATTTCATATTTAGAGTCTACTCATCCAGGAACAGGTTTCTATATGCATATAGTTTGAAAATCACTGAATAGACCGGGGTTTTATACGAAGACGAGCGGAGACGTGTGTTCAGGTAGGAGAAGGCTGCTTTGAACATTTGATATGATATGTAAGCGGTGTGTTTCAGCTGGTGTTAGAGACGTATTTGGTGTAACAGTGTTCAGAGTGTGGAATTGGTCAGGTAACTATATAAGTATGCATTTCCAGACCCATGCTGCCATACCTTTTCCTTCTTTCCTTCCTTCCTTCCTTCCTTCCTTCCTTCCTTCTTTCGATATGAGGAACCCACTCCTGAAGTTGTTCCGTTGAGGTTTGATACGCCCTGTGGGCTATAATTTATTTATCTACAACATCTATGGGATAATAAGTGATATTTTAGTGTCGTATCATTATACATTGTCATTCAGTCATAATTTCACAGAAAATAAGGAAACGTTGAAACGTTCATCTCTACTGCCGCGTGAGTCACCCAAACGATGTAGAAGCGTTTACACTATAAATAAATAAATACATGATTATCTCAGTTAATTTCTTTGTGCGGAGTAACCAAGGCGCAGTATTAAATCTACCGACTAGGGGGCAACAGACTTATGATGCTTACAGGTGCACATTACAGCGAATTACCGCGTCGAAGCACAGCTGTGGCCCTTTCGCTAAACTGGCGCCGCGACGCTCATAAAGCCGCCGGCCGGTCGAGGCGGAGGCGAGCTTAATGTTAATCCAATTGAGACGCGTTGATGGATTGATAAAGCGCCGTGATAAGCCACCTGCCCACGCCTGCCCAACATGTTTGCTTACAGCGATAGCACCCTTGAGTGTTCGCCCATACGCTCAATCTCTCACAAGGTAAACAGACGTAAGTATAGACACATATTCCTAAATATGACAATAATACAAATTCCGCTGCGTAGCTTGGAAAATAAAACACACGTTGGTACAGAGGCCAAGAATATAATTATTTGTTCTTGGAATTCCAGATGCTCTTAGCACATGTACTGTTGCAAATTTAGGATGCTGGGTAAATCCCAACAGAGACTAAAATAATGAAATTAACTCGTAATCAGACAAGGAAAATACATTTTGAAATGCTAAAAATGAAACGTAATTTTTTTTTCAATATTTCAAAGAGAACTTTGTCAAAAAAATGACTTGTTGCTTTATGTGATTTTGTATATCTTTCTAAATAACATCCCTTCTTACTTGCGCTCCCGCAGATGATTGCACCTCGTTCCCAACTGTCAAACAGTCTGAAATTCGTGCCAGAACTAGCGATCGAATCATAGTTACTTGTACACGGTGTGAAGCCGTTAACATTATGTTTTAATTTGCTTGCACCAGAAATTGCTAAAGGTTTCCTTGGTTTATACGCATTGACGTGGGTTCGATTCCCGTTAGAAAGGCCGAATCATTTAAGAAACGAGATTTCCGCTTTACGAGAGATAGCTTACATGGCCATAAGATTCACTCAGCCTGGGATTCTGGGGGCAAAGGCAGCAGAACATCGAGCTAACCACTCTATCGCTCTTTGTGCCGAGGTTACGAATAGTGAAAGCGTTAAAATTCCATTCCTCCAAGGGCTTTCATGGCCTTTTCGGAAATGGCCTTGATCTTGCTTTCTACATCAGTAATTATGTCATTCAACAGTTTCTAGCCTGACTGGAGTTTACTCTGATTTTTTAAAATAAATAACACTTTTAATGGAACTTAGTTTATAATTCAAGTAATAATAAAAACATTTCCTCTGAGCGTTCGTTAGTGAAACGTCTTTTATGAAATAAGTTACAGTAGTTTGAATCTCGATTGCAATACACGATCCAAACTTAATGTTGTAGAATGTTTAATATGAATACACAATCCGTCATGGTTTATACGAAAGAAGATTCGATTATCGACCAGTAAAAATTCTGTGAATAACCATTTGCTTCTGTCAGAATCTTCGTTTCAGTTCTGTGTTGTTCTCGGTTTCTTAAAACTTGTGTAAGTTATCACTCAATAAGGTTTTTCCGGTTAAACCTGTATTAAAGTTGAGGGATGCCTAATCGAAGCAGTAAAGGCGTACCTAATTTACCCGGAAGTATGAAGGTTGAGTTCTCTGTTAGGAACCCGAAGAATGTAAAAACCCAACGAGCATCTCTAGAGAACACATGACCTGCGGTACCTTCTGTTTTAAAAAATACCATTTTCATTCCTGGAGATAAAGACGACCGGGAGACTAACCACCGTTTGTGAGGTTATGCGTAGAAGAAAATGATACCTTCGAATCCTCAGGGATTTTCATGGCTTTGTACGGAGATTGCGTTGCATTACTTTAATAAATAATCTATTAAAGTAATTTTACTCGCCTTTTTTAACACAGTAAAATTTTACTGATTTATTCCCAAAAACCTATAAATCAATAAAATTTCTATTTATCCCTCTTGGTATTTTTGTTGTACATCTCATTATAGACTGTTATGCTTTTCAGCGTTCAGTCTGCAAGCATCTGCGAATTTAATAATCGCCGCCACAATCCTGTATTTGTAACTAGTTATGTGGCCTCATTTAGTTCTTTACCTCTTATCTTTAAATCGTTAGAGTCTAACCATAGTCGTCCTGATCTTCCATACTCCTCTTACCCTCCATTACATAGTCCATTATCCCTATTCTCCCCCATTCCCCTCTCATGACTCCACCACCGAAGCCGTACAGCTTCATCTATCGAGTTCATTCCTAACTTAGCCTTTATTTTCTCATCCCAAGTGCCCTCCTGCCATTGTTCCCACTTGTTTGTTAGGGATGGGCGCGACTGAAGCCTGGAATCAAGAGCGTCGACTCCATCGACTCCGAACACAGGTCTCGGTTCGCATGAAGCCTCGCGACTCCAAGCTAACCTGATGCCCATTGCGGGGCCACTGGCGTGTCGAGGCGCGGAAAATAACATGAAATACATGTGCTGCTGAAGCCTCCGTGGCTCAGACGGCAGCGCGTCGGCCTCTCACCGCTGGATACCGCGGTTCAAATCCCGGTCACTCCATGTGAGATTTGTGCTGGACAAAGCGGAGGCGGGACAGGTTTTTCTCCGGGTACTCCGGTTTTCCCTGTCATCTTTCGTTCCAGCAACACTCTCCATTTCATAGCATCTATCAGTCATTAACAAATCGCTTTGGGAGTGGTGACCCCATCGTACTAATAGCCTATATATGCTTCATTCATTCCATCCCTGACCCGGTCAATGACTGGAAAACAGGTTGTAGGTTTTCATTTTCACATGTTGCTGCTCATTTATCCATTGGGTGTTTAAGGGTATTATAGAATGAAGTGCGGTATCGTTAACGAAGACGACGAGCGTAATGGTGTAGTTGAAATAAAATTAAACGTGTCCAGTCAGAAAGTATCGTCATAGCAGACCACGGGCATTTAATTTCACGTCTTTATTTGTCGTGATCAGGAGATTGATAAACAGATATCGATGGTAAATCATTATGAATTGCACATGAACGATGAAAACAAACTTAATATGGGTAAATCCCCTAACATAATTCGAACAGAGACTAAACCATTAAAAGCTTCCGTGGCTCAGGCGGCAGCGCGTTGTCCTATTACCGCTGGATACCGTGGTTCAAATCCCGGTCACTTCACGTGAGATTTGTTTTTCTCCGGGTACTCCGGTTTTCCCTGTCATCTTTCATTCTAGCAACACTCTCCAACATCATTTCATTTCATCTGTCAGTCATTCATCATTGCCCCTGAGGAGTGCGACAGGCCTCGGCAGCCGGTACAATTCCTATCCTCGCCGAAGGATGCGGGCTTCATCCATTCCATTACTGACCCGGTCACTGACTGGAAAACAGGTTGTAGGTTTTCATTATAATTCAAGAACCATGTTAAGTCGTGTTGCATTATTATTATTATTATTATTATTATTATTATTATTATTATTATTATTATTGTTGTTGTTGTAAGCAATAACTGTAATAAATTGTTGTCATACGTAATACGCTCGCCGGTGTTTTGGTATTGTGTAATTGAATTTCATATTGGCGATTACTTACTATTCTGTCATAATACATTATTAATATTATAAACAATAATTGGTAAAACATTTGTTGTAATATTCCATTAGTACATGAAAGTTCTTTGTTTTATGTACTGGTACTTCAAGTTGACGTTGGCGATTATTGAAGATTATTCTGTTAGAGTATATTATTATTATTATTATTATTATTATTATTATTATTATTATTATTCTGTTTACCCTCCAGGTTTGGTTTTTCCCTCGGACTCAGCGAGGGATCCCACCTCTACCGCTTCAAGGGCAGTGTCCTGGAACTTCAGACTCTGGTTGGGGATACAACTGGGGAGGATGACCAGTACCTCGCCCAGGTGGCCTCACCTGCTGTGCTGAACAGGGGCCTTGCAGAGGGATGGGAAGCTTAGAAGGGATAGACAATGAAGAGGGAAGGAAGCGGCCGTGGCCTTATGTTAGGTACCATCCCGGCATTTGTCTGGAGGAGAAGTGGGAAACCACGGAAAACCACTTCGAGGATGGCTGAGGTGGGAATCGAACCCACCTCTACTCAGTTGACCTCCCGAGGCTGAGTGGACCCCGTTCCAGCCTTCGTACCACTTTTCAAATTTAGTGCAGAGCCGGGAATCGAACCTGGGCCTCCGGGGGTGGCAGCTAATCACACTAACCCGGACATTATTATTATTATTATTATTATTATTATTATTATTATACACAAAAGCCCCTTTTGCGACAGCCCTGGTAGGCCTTAGCCTACCAAGTGACCTGTGCCCAGCTCGAAGGCCAGTAGATTACGAGGTGACGTGTGTTCAGCACGACGAATCCTCTCGAGCGTTATTCTTGGCTTTCTAGACCCGGTCTCTATCTCACCGTCATCACGAAACCTTGAGATAGAGGTAAAAATCCCTGACCTGGCCGGAATCGATCCCGGGGCCTCCCTAGACTGCGGAAGCGGCTATTATGACGCACAATGATTGGTAAAATATTTGTTGTAAAATCGTACTCAAAACACTCGCTTTATTTCTGTTTTATACCCCGGGCCAGGGATATTATCATTTACAATTTTAAAAACCCAATCCGGCCCGGAATCGAACCCGGGGCCACCGGGTGACCGACGGATGCGTTGCCCCATACCCCGCGGGACTGAACTAATTGACGGTAATATTGGCAATTATATAAACGTATACTGTCAGGTTATTATTACCATTACTATTATCGTCATCATTATCATCATCGTCCCCAAAATAGACCTACAAGATTAACAGTAACGATGATAAAATCCCGGAACAATATTTAATGTTTGCTGGCTAATAATCATCTTGTATTTATCGTATCACAAGTTACCAAGGAAGGAACGTGGAACTATAATTCCAAGCAGTTCCGCCAACAGTTGTTAGATGGCGTTAGTGCATCAGTGGAGTCGAGAGTGTCGGTTCCAGAGGTAGCAGTCTCGACTCTTCGCGACTCCGTTCGCAGCCCATCCTTATTGTTTGTATCAGCAATAATTCTCGCTACTTTCAAGTACGTTACTTCTAGCTTATGAATAAGATATCCCGTAAAGCTAAGTTAGTCTGAAAACGGACCAATGTAAAGACAATTTCGTTCGGGAGTTGACTTCCTTGTTACAGAATACTGTTGATCGCATTTGCGAGCTCACAGCATTACATTTACTGCACCGTGATTCAATCTTACTTACAATACTACCATCCTGGGAGAACACACATTGTAAGTACTTAAAATGTTCTACCTTTTCTAGCTGTGTATCCCCAGTCTGACATTCAATTCTCTTGGATTTCTTACCTATTGACATCAGTATAGTTTTAGAAAGGTTAATTTCCATATCATACCCATTGGGCCATTGCTCTTATATTCAAGTTCCAAGATATTAGACTCCAGGCTTTCAACACAAACTCCTACTAAGAAAAAGTCATCAGGATAGGCCAGACTGCTTACTCATTTTCACCTAACTGAATCCCTCCCTGCAACTTTCTACCTTTCAGTAGATGATCCATGTCAATTATGAACAATAAATGTGAAATACTACAGCCTTGTATATCCCCTGTAAGTATCCTGAACCAAGAACTCATTCTACCATCAATTTTCACTGCAGCCTAGTAGTCAACATAAAATGCCTTTGATTTATTTTAATAAACTACCCTTAATCATTGAGTCTCCCAGTACGGCGAACATGTTCTCCCTCCGCACTCTGCCATATGCCTTCTCTAGATCTACGAAACATAAACATAACTGTCTATTCTTCTCGTAACATTTTTCAATTACCTGGCGCATACTGACAATCTCTCTGTGGTCTGAAATCACACTGGTTTTCATACAACTTCCTCCCAACTACTGTTGCACCCTCCGTTCCAAGATGCCTGTGAATACCTTGCCTGGTATACTGATCAGTGAGATACCTCGATAGTTGTTGCAATCCTTCCTATTCCTTTGCTTATCGATAGGTGCAATTACTGCTTTCGTCCAATCTGGAGGTACCTTGCTAACACTCCATGCTAATCTTATTACTCTATGGAGATATCTCATCCCCACCTTCCCACTATACTTCACCATTTCAAGTCTAATTTCATCTATTCCTGCTGCTTTATGACAATGGAGTTTATGTACCATCCCTTCCACTTCCCCCAAGCGTAATTTCACCAGCATCGTTGTCCTCCTTCCCATGAGAACGATTGCTTGCAACGTCACCAAGAAGATTTCATTTTACGTAGAGATTTTCAAAATATTCCTTCCACCTGTCCAGTGATTCCCTGGGATCTCTTATGAGTTCACCTAATTTACCCAAAACACTAATCATTTCCTTTTACCCTCCCTTCCTAAGATTCTGTATTAATGTCCAGAAAAGTTCCCCTGCTCCTTAACCTAGCCTTTCCAGGTTCCTACCAAAATCTTTCCACGAATTCTTCTTGGAGTCAACAACTTCCTCTACGTATAATTCCTTGCCTGCATCAATCCTCGTTTGAAACCATTTCTGATACGTCTTCTTTTTACGTTTAAAAAGCTGCTCTCACTTTTTCATTTCAGCAATATGTTCGCTTTTTTCCCATCTTTACACACAGTTGTTCGTAGGCACTCCCTTGCTGTTTCTACTACAACATCCCTGTATGCTTCCCATTCTATTTCTCTATTCCGAACCTGCTTACTTTCCACTGTTTGGAACATTTTACTAATCATATCCACGTACTTCTGTCTGATTTCCCCGTCCTGGAGGCTTTATACACCCTTATTCGTCGGCAGACAAGTTTCACTTTCTCTACCCTAGGACCCATTTCTGTAAATTCAAAATCTGCTAGGTCTTCGCCCTGTGGAATAGACATCAAATATCGTTGGAAGATCCAATGCGGGCTTTCACTATGATGTAAACTTTCACACTGGGGACCACAATATTCTGCAAAATGACGAAATATTTGTCCGATGTGAGATTGTTACCTATTCGATGAAGCACTCAAGCCCGATCAGAAGATATCCACCCGCAACACGACATAGATATGCAGCCACTGCGTGAACACTGGTATGGGCTCTCCGCGGCCTGTAAGCACAAACCGGCCCGACCTCCGCCGAACTGAAAGAAGTCTCGTCAGAGATGGTCACATAATCCCATTTGCGATTTACCTCTATCTCGGCAAAGGCCATCGACCATCTGTTCATCGGAGGGAAACTATTTGCGGCAGCTTTTCTCCAATGGAGTCCAGCTTCTCATAATCGTTCACGGACCGTGTATGGGCATCCAGAAAAATTGGTCGCCTATATCGACTCCGCCGAGTATACTCCTGTGAAGTTTCAACTTATTGTCTTCTTCTTCCTTAGTAGAAACCCGCTTTAAACAAGTGTTCGGTAGACGTCCAATATCCCCTGACACTCAGCCCTGCTGTATCCATCTCTGAGCAGCCCATAGGCGAAATGCCGTACCGAACCTCTGCCTCGCGGATAATAAAAGTGCTGTGATGGACGATAGCGTTTGAATAATGTGCCATATCAGAATGAAGTGGAGCATTTAGCATCGAAGTTAGCTCCGTGACTTGATGTATTCGTTGCTTGACGTTTTCACGATGTGTTCATTCGTGAAAAAAACTTCGTACACTCCGGGATTCGTACCTTGGGTGTTATGATAGGCACGAATTTTGTAGCCTACTGACCCACTCTGCTGCGTGGTAGAGTGCCATATGCTTACAGTTTCATAGTGCTGTGTGCAAGTTCATGTCACGAGGAGAAGAGAGTGGGGAGAAGCCAGTGAGAGCAAGAGTGACTGGCACTAAAACAATGACTCAGAACTACGGGCCGTATTGCAAAACGCATCGAGCTGACTGTACAAAGCCGAACATAGCTGAAGTGGACTTCTTTATATTTCATGCCTTCAGAGATGCAATATTTTTATATTTTTTATCTGTAGATTTTTAAAAAAGCACGAAAAAGTTTTCAGACACAAACATGCAGCAAAAATAAAAGATAAGTTGTTATCCAGTGAAAGTGAATTTACTGACAATATAGCTATCTTAGTAGGAAGTCAAACACAACATTAAGGGGTTCTGGAAAACATAAACAAGCATTTGCGGGAGAGGTACAATATGAGAATGAATAAAAACCGAACCAAACCAAACCAAACCCCATGGCCCAACAGCCCCGAAGGGCCTGGCCTACCAAGCGACCGCTGCTCAGCCCGAAGGCCTACAGATTACGAGGTGTCGTGTGGTGAACACGACGAATCCTCTCGGCCGTTATTCTTTGCTTTCTAGACCGGGGTTGCTATCTCACCGTCAGATAGCTGCTCAATTGTAATCACGTAGGCGTGGACCTCGAACCAGCCCTAAGATGCAGGTAAAAATCCCTGACCTGGCCAGGAATCGAACCCGGGGCCTCGAATAAATAAAAAGGGAGCTAATATAATGAAATGCACTCAGGATGGTAACCAAAACGGTGAGGTAAGGCTAGAGGAAAACAAACTGACGCTAGGGAAGTCCTTCTGGCGGTTCGTGCAAAAATTCAACTGTTATAATAAGTACACATAACTATTAGTAAACGTGCAAAACCAAATCGAACTCCATGGCGTACCAGCCCAGAAGGACCATGGTCTGCCAAACGATCGTTGCTCAGCCCGAAGGCTTACAGATTACGAGGTGTCGTGTAGTCGGCACGACGAATCCTCTCGGCCGTTGTTCTTGGCTTTCTTAACCGGGGCCGCTATCTCACCATCAGATAGCTCCTCAATTGTTATCACATAGGCTGTATGGACCTCGAACCAGTCCTCATAACCAGGTAAAACCTACAACAATATAGGCCTATAATTTATTAGGACTGTATAGTACCCACGAAATACGAAGTCTTTTCGCCGTTGCTTTCCTTTAAAGAACTTGGTGATGGCTTTAGAATTGAAGCCCTCGATATTGGCAACCATTTTCTTCTCAATGAAGAGCATAGGAAGGGCACTAAACCATTGCTGTGAAGGTCTTCTCAGGATGAAAAGACTAATTGAAGTATCGATGGAGTCTGGTATTTGTTATAAAACTGAAAACTCCGTCCTGAGTCTACGTTTCTCTAACATTCTGTATACCTGTGTACGTAGCAACATTAAGTTCTCTTTCAGGAGATGACTTGAATACTCCTCAAAGTTTGAAGGATACAATAGTTTTGCTGCCTCTGAGAAGAGCCATATATAGTCATCGGGGGGAAGGGGGGGAGTAAGCAATCCACAATGGTCTTGACTACGAGCCTGGTAGCACAACGTGTGATTTATCGCCACGCATACGCACATAGCATATTTATACGCAGCATTTATACTCATGTGTGGGGTTATAGCTTCTATTCAGAATTGCCGGGCTGATTGGCTCAGATAGTTAAGGCGCTGGCTTTCTGAGCCCAACTTGCCAGGTTCGATCCTGACTCAGCCCGGTGGTATTTAAAGGTACTCCAATCCGTCAGCCCCGTGTCGGTAGATTATAATACTTAATTTAGGTATATTAGGTCGGGTAATGTTTATAATCTGCTGACGCGTTTCGATCCTGCGAAGAGGATCGTCTTCAGAGCAATAACAAAGAATGTATTGACAACTGTCACTCCATAGTAATCAGACTTAAGGCAGATAGACCCTGTCAGAAATATAGTTCATTCCAGGACCTCCAGAGTCGATGTTGACGAGTTAACTATTGAGGGTAGCCATGGTATTCTCAGTATATAGCCGTTACCTTTGTTATTATTGGGGTGTTTAGGAATTTCTGTTGCCTCACGAATGATTCTAGGTATAAAATGTTTCTCTTCTTGACAGAATTTGCATCAAAAATTATTATGGTCATTATGCACGACATGTTCTGCCACAGCAGATTTCTGGGCAAAGACGTAAGTGCCTGCAATTTTCCTTAACCCTCGTTGCTACCTTCCTACATGTTTGATCAACATAAACCGATCCACAGGAGCAAGGGACCATATATATTGAACCCTTGAAGGTCTATAAAGGATACCTACCTTCCTTACCTATTAGCAATCTGCATGAGATCTGTCTCTTGGGTCGTTAACGGTTCTTCGTCACTTGCTTAGGTAAGAGGCGCGTTTCAGTAATTAATCTATCTACGAAATGAAAATCAGATCTATAAAAATCGTGGTTTATTCAATAAATTATTTAAGTTGGAAATTAAAAAAACTCGAACTTTTACTTGTTAGATCAACATACTCAACAATAATTACAACGCAGAGGAGAGATGTACTGGTTTTAGAAGTTATAACTTAACTGCCTGATGGGCATCCTATCCTATTATCCTACTATCACAAGTTAAGAGTGAAGAAAAGAAACTCTGGAAATCCTTAAATTCGGCTTCCATGTGAGACTGCATGTACCATCATAATGATTCGTGATATTCCCGCCCTCGTAACACGAACTCTGGACTCTTGGTATAATTAAGGCAGTCCAATCGGTATGTGCCACACAGTGGTTGCACGGCATGCACCCTTAATTGAATCGATGTGAACTGCGACTGTGTCATGGACTGACATCTAACTTTGCAATTAACGTTAAAGTCATTGTGGATGATGACCGCAAAGAAAATAATGCTATAATGGCATATGGCCTTAACCTAAGTCACTGAGGTTGATGACCCCATGACCATCCAGGTTTCTAAGCTGAAGGCTGAACACCATTAACTTACAGAGTTGATGACCAAGGTTTCCACTTAAATAATCCCAGAACATTTAATGCTCAATCAATCGAAGTAAAATAATACAACAACAACAAAAATGCTCACAATCTTTGTGGCAGTAAAGTCCTTCACATTCGGACACGTCCCCTTAGTCGTTACGTTAACAGTTGAATTTTCCCAGCAAAATAAACTAAGATTTCGTAGGCTGAGTGAAATCTAGAGCTCATGACAAAGAATCGATCCTACATCCTTCCGATTGAACGAAGCACATCTTTAGTGTCTAGATTAGAAAGTTTTAGAATCGAAATGAAAGCCGATGAGTTTTTACTGGCTTTCTATGGCCGAAAACTATTTCGTTTACTTCTTAGAGGATCCATCTCAAGAGCGTCAGCTTATACCATATTCAAAATTAAGTTTATGTTAAAAACGTAATGTTCTTCCTGAACTTTTGAACAGTGATTTAGTCAGAAATGTATAATATATTAGTATATTTAGTATTCGGCTCCTGCTCCTTGAGTGTTTGCTTTGAATAATGGCCTTTGCTTCAAAGAGCCACAGGTTCGATTCCTGGCCAGGTTGGGATTTTAACTGGTTATATCTTCATCTACACACAACACGCCACACGACCAACCACTACAGAGACAGGCAATAGTGAATTTAATCCTCCAGTAGGGTTGCGTCAGGAAGGGCATCCAGCCGTCAAACTGGGCAAAATCCATACGAAGTGCCGACATCAAGAAATTGCGGAAAAGGTTTGGAAGATGAAGAATTCCACGACTGATATTCTGCTCTCCTCTCCAAAAAGTCTGGATTGCCTATTTCAGTCGCCCATAGTATTGAATTAGGAATGTTGATAGATCTTTTACATTGTTACAGGTTTTGCAACAAAACGACCATGATTCAGATTCCAGATAAAAGGGGAGGTCCCATGGCTGTGGTCGCAATACCAACTCACATAAAACTACCAGCTTGCTTAGAGTTGAATAAATCTATCTTTCTTTCTTCCTATCGCATTTGCTTTTATGGGAATCGTAAATGAGTTGAAGCGGTTTTTTTCGTGTCCTCTGCCTCCACACACAATGCGGTGCATTTAGAACAGTTGTAGACAGAACCTGTGTTGTCCGACTCATTGGCTTAATGGTCAGCGTTGAGGCCTTCGGTTCAGAGGGTCCCGGATTCGATTCTCGGTCGGGTCGGGATTTTAATCGCGTCTGATTAATTCTTCTGACCCGGGGACTGGGTCTTTGTGTTTGTCCCAGAAAAGACACTGCACTACCAACCACCACAGAAACGCAGAATATTTATATCCCTCCATATTGGGTTGCATCAGGAAGGGCATCCGGTTGTAAAACAGGGTCAAATCCCCATGTGCGACATATTTCGCACCCACCACCCCTACAGATGTCGGAAAAGCGGTAGAAGAAGAAGAAGTAGTAGACAGAACCATCGTTCGCCGTGAGAGTGCCAAGTTACGGTCCACAACGCGGGGAAGCTACAATATTATTATTATTATTTATAATAATTAATAATAATTGTACCGGGCGGTACACCTCCACGCCGCTAATTTAAAAGTTGCGCCTGTTGAAACTCCTCTGCTGGAGGAAGTCTGAACTTTATTGACGCTATTAATTCTCTACTTTCTCAGAAGATGTCACCACGTGGAAAATTTTGAGTTTTTGAACTGCGTCATTTTTGATGTGTTTTTGTTTCGCTTGAAGTAAGACGTGTGAACTTTCTCTTCTAGAGGACACTACTGAAGAACTACAATAGTGCACCCTAGTGCGAAGAAAAATAACTGTTCTTTGGAGAAAATTTTATTTCAAAAGTTTGTTCTTTGTTAAATTTCTTTCTGTTATTGTTTAAGTTGGCTGTATACCCCTCTCTTTCCCCTTGTTTTGCATTTAACCAATCCCGAATTTCTGTTATTAATTTCTGACCAATCATAGGTATCTTCCCTCAACTTGAATATGTTGCTGTATCCTACCCAATAAAAAGTTTGTGGGAGGGTGTTTTCATTCCCCTAACACCTAGAGCCTTCCGCGAGAGGATATAAACTGCTGATTTTAGGGTCTCCGGGCCACTTCTGTTCCATCTTTCAGTGTATTAAGTACATAGCAGGAGGCGGGAAGCGCCTCTTTCCTCGGCAGCGGTCAGCAACAAGGTAATGGCCAATTAATAACTTCTTTCTTGGCTAGCTCAGCAGTTTAACTCTCGGGGCGGGTTCTAAGCGTTCCACCATGTAACCTTTTCCTAAATGTAACTACTCATTTCATATATTCTCTTAAAGCTACATACTGGGATAGAGAGTGCTAACCCTCTCGAGCTCCCACTCATATTGCTTTGAGGTGAACTTATTTTTCTCAACCTATTCTTCGTTAACGTAAAACAAATTGTTCTCTTCTTAAGTCACCTCTTTAGTATGGGATTAGCCCTTGTATTAACGGCCTAGTGCCAAGTAGGTCTTAATCAAAGTGTATTAGGAGTGCAAGTTCGCCTCCTCTCAAATTGTTACCTTAAAGGTCATTTAATTAACCTTCTTTTCATTTAATAGACCTCAGTAGATTGGGTATTTTACCCCTGTGTTTATGTCCGTTGAGGACAACTTGAAGGTGGAGTTTGGTGTGGCCTGGGAGAGGCTTAAATTTGAGGGCGAGTGGCTCTTTTAAAAATTGAGTGTTGTACGCCTCGTGGAGGCTTTTCAGTGTAATTTGGAGCAAGGGCTCCTAGGCATGAATGGGGTTTTCTGCCCCTCTGTTGAAACTTGTGTTTGGGGTAAAATTAGGTTGATTGCCCAAGCATTGTGTTTTCAGGGCTCGAAGCCCAAATCCTGTAAATATTGTAACTACCCTTTGACTTGCTACTTTGTACCTGCCATGCTTGTTATTTCTTTGTTTTGAAAAGAAAATATAACCTGGTTAAATTTTAAATTAATTTTACTTTAGTAGTTTGAGACCTGTTCACCACCCCGCACCTTCTTTCACGCATAACTACCACAAAAACACGGTAACAATAATAATAATAATAATAATAATAATAATAATAATAATAATTTTATTGTTTTTTGTTCTACTAAATCCTTTCACAGTTTTCGGTAACACTGAAGTACGAGTATTTTGTCTCGCAGTTCTGTTACGTGCCACTAAATCTACCAACAAGGAGATAGTGTATTTAAACACTTTCAGATACCACTGGACTGCCATTGAACTGAGATCGAACATGCCAACTTGGACTCTACCGTCTGAGCCACACAGCATGGCACTCCATGAACATATTAGAATACCTTACGTTCCGCAACGCCTTTTATTTCTCCATGCCTGGACTTTTTCCCAGTTCTCTGGGTTCTGATCTAATGTGGATTAAGCTTGTTTTTACCGCCGGATGTCCTCACAAACGCCAACCCTATGTGGAGGCATGTACTCACTACTGTGTGACGGCTGTTAGTGTGATATGTAATGTGGAACTGAAGATAAGACGATCACAAGCACCCGGCAGGCCCCGATATAGGCGAAACCAAACATGTCTGAAAACCCCGAACCCGGCCTGGTATCGAATCCGGAGCTTTTTGAACCGAAGACCACTATGCTGACCTCTTAACCAAGAGGCCAAATAAGTCCCGTAACACGATTCCCATTTTTCGACCAGAGGCTGATAGTTAGTAAAACAGATCTGGTGAATCCGGTTACGAAAGCGAAGTAATACGGCTTATGATGTCGTCACGCTGACCATGCAAAACTCCAATATCTGCAGATCTTACTGGGCAGCAGTTGTCTTGAATAGCCCTTTCCTATCCCATCGTCGCCATTAAGACCTATCGGTGTCGGTGCGACGTAAAGCCACTAGCCAAAAAAAGTCTATGTACCGAGAGTCTGTTTGTTTTGTTCTGATTTTGGTCTGTAAGTGACTGTGATGATTCCCGGATAATTTTATGACGGGAAGCAAATTCAAATATATATAAAGATCTGTTTAAAAAGTTTATTTTTCAAAACTGACATCTGAAAATGTTGAAATACTACGGATTTTTAGTTCATGACTTTTTTAAGTGTAAAATTTCCCGGATAATTTTATCCACATACCTTTAACAATTCTGAGGAATAAACCAAAGGTAGTACGTCAAGTGGCCATTATTTCAAGCACTATTATATTATATGGCCGTCTTTAATTAAAATTACATGTAATTTCTAAAAATCTATCATTTCCTACATGCCGCCCATACGATTGCCAGAAGGGAGTGATTACATTAGTGAATGTGTAAACTTACAACGTGATTAATAATCTCAAGTAATAACGTTTAATTTTTTTTACAATTTTCTTTACGTTGCACGGTGACAGATAGGTTGTATGGTGACGATAGGATAGGAAAGGGTTAGGAGATGGAAGAAAGCGACCGTGACCTTCAGAATTTGCATGGTATACAAATAGGAAACCATGGAAAATCATCTTCAGGGCTGCCGGCAGTGAGGTTCGAACTCTCTCTCTCTCTCTCTCTGGAATGCAAGCTGACAGCTATGCGACCCAAACCGCGTAGCCACTTGCTCGGTCAAGCATTACCGTCTAAGGGATCCATAATGCGAACAGTTGCTGAGAGTCGCCTTGTTCTAGTTGCACTACACATTTAAGGAGTACACGCGGTGTTCCCAAACATGTGAAAAATAATCGGGATAGGGGTGAATAGTATATTCCAAAACAACACAATAAGTCCCTGTGAAATGGCGTATGGCTTTTAGTGCCGGGAGTGCCCGAGGACATGTTCCGCTCGCCAGGTGTAGGTCTTTTGATTTGACACTCGTAGGTGACCTGCACGTCGTGATGGGGATGAAATGATGGTGAAGACGACGCATACACCCAGCTCACGTGCCGGCGAAATTAACCAATGATGGTTAAAATTCCCAACCCAGCCGGGAATCGATCTCGGGACCTCTGTGACCAAAGGCCAGCACGCTAACCATTTAGCCATGGAGTCGGAATAAGTCCCTATGGGCCATCTTGGTGTACAAGCAGGGATACTGCAGGTACCCTCATCTAGATTACTTGACTCGAGAAATGGAAAAAAAAATTCAAAGGAAAGCAGCTCGATTTGTTCTGGGTGATTTCCGACAAAAGAATAGCGTTACAAAAATGTGCAAAGTTTGCGCTGGGAAGACGTGGGAAAAATGAGACGAGCTGCTCGACTAAGTGGTATGTTCCGAGTTGTCAGTGGAGAGATGGCGTGGAATGACATTAGTAGACGAATAAGTTTGAGTGGTGTCTTTAAATGTAGGAAAGGTCACAATATGAAGATAAAGTTGGAATTCAAGAGGACAAATTGGGGAAAATATTCATTCATAGGAAGGGGAGTTAGGGATCAGAATAACTTACCAAGGGAGATGTTCAATAAATTACCAATTTCTTTGAAATAATGTAAGAAAGGCTAGGTAAACAACAGATAGCGAATATGCCACCTGGGCAACTGCCATAAATGCAGACCAGTGCAGATTGATTGATTGATTGATTGATTGATTGATTGATTGATTGATTGATTGATTGATTGATTGATTGATTGATTGATTGATTGATTGATTGATTGATTGATTGATTAAATCAGGTCGAAACAAAGGAAACAATTTTGAATTATCCATGAATGCGTGAATATGCATTAGAATTGGGCATTCATGTGCTCCTGAGAGCCCACCGCCACTGATTAATAGCCAATGATTCAGAGAGCTCGCATTGTCTGTCACGGCTGATGTTTGTAGCTTAGTGTAGTATCTGTTAATCGTGCCGTACCTACAAGCTGCCGCAACTTCTCGTCAGACGCAGACAGTACCTCAGAAGAAATGCGTGGTGAATCGACAGAATGACATCTGTTCAGTTGCCACGAAAAGCTGCTAAGTGTCAATTATGGGATCAATGGATGGTCAGAAAATCTTTGAAAATGATGTTCTCTGCCTACCATACCAGCTAAATAAAATTCGGCGTTACTGTGTCACATCGGCGATAAGCCTTTTCATAGTGTATATGGTGTTCTAGATAGCTTAAATGTAATTTACTTCAAAATTCAATACTCCAACTTCTATGGATGATAGGAGAGACAAAAACAAACGTTTTGTTACTAGCATTTTTACCCGTTCTTCACACGGGAATTTGTAAAGTAATACATGTCTCCTTCATGAATTTATGCGAAGCTACGTGCCTGTAATCAAACTTTTAATACGGCATGTTAAACTGACGTTTTTCTACGAAAACACGTGGCAGTAACCTGAAGTATTAGAAAGCTCAACAAATTCGAAACAGAATGAGGGCGATTACAGAGTTGATTGTACGGCACAGTTCCTGTCTGAATTGGTGCGAAATTCTTCCTGCTTCTCGGTTACATATTTTTGTTTCTCTGACCACGGAAGTAGCGATGTTGCTGAAGACTCATGAAACCCATCGTTGATGATAACCTTACTTATTATCTGGACTATCGAAAATAAGAAAATGGCTCCTTAGTTATCCCCGTTAACCCAGATTGAAGTGACATGACCAAGTGTTCCACGGGACTTAGAACAAAAATACAGTTCTTTGTAAGCATTTCTGTTATTATCTATCGTACGCATACGGCATAAAATAACGGAAATAACATATTCCTAAACTTTTGTTACACAGGATGTCCCAAAAGAAAACCACCGACAACGCTTAGTATCTTGTGAAAAAGGAAAATTGATCCGTCTTCAAGAAGGAACCCATACCCAGAAACGGCTTGGACGCTGTAGTGCTTCGAAGTGTGAGATGGGTTTGCGTTCCGCATGTCATCACTAAGCCCAACATGAGTCGCACATCGGGTTCATTAAAAAACGGCGTTCGAACTGTGTACCTCCTACGTCATTGCAGAGCCTACACTACATCTGCGGGGCTGAGCCTCACGCACATGCCCCAATACGTGCGGTTGTCTTTGAAGTACTTCAATCGCTCCGTGGACTCGAGCAATAAGGTCCTCCGCTGACGTTTCAGGAGTGTCATACACCATACTCTTCATACTACCTACGTTGAACTGTCCGGCTTCTCTTAGTCATCTCTTGATGGCCACGAACGTGGCATGATGTGGGGTACGCCTGTTTGCAAAACGTTCCGCATACAATCTTGGAACAGCTCTACCATTGCAATCCGCTTTGCCGTATGCAAGCACCATGTCGGTCATTTCCGCAGTTGTGTACTGGTACATGTCGCACTGCTGTTAACAACTATTTTGCACTGGCAGACCACAGTACACAAGTAACGCAGTAGGATGCGCATCAACGACTGTGTGGAGAAATGTAGCGCATGCGCAGGAATCTTATTAGGCTGAAGTCGTCCATCCGCAGTACACAGATGGCTAAAGGGTATTAATATCTTCCGTATTAAGATAACAAATCGTAACAAATTGTCACAGCCGTCCTCTGATTTCGACGCTCTCCAGCGCTCAGACCGTGCATTTCCGGACGGGCTCCTTCTTGAAAACCCATCAGTCCGCCATTCCACACAACATACTAAGCCTTGCCGGTGTTTTTGGGGGACAACCTGTGTACAGCCTTCTGATTGACCTAATTTAACGAATATGTATTGGGAATAATCTTTCTATAAACGCTAACTCCAAGTGATACTTTGACGTCATATGCACCTGATAACACAATCCTAAATGAGTAGATTACAAATTTCACCCGCATTTGGCCTACGTTTGCTGGGACTTAGAGTGCAAAACCGTCCTTTAATGATATCTCCCTTATTAATTCTCCTATCAAAAAGGTGCACGTAAGAAAAAAGTTTTAGAAATTGATTTCCATTAAGGCTGGTATATATATTTTGTGGGAGTGTAACATCACTGTTTCTACCTTCCTATAAAGTCCTAGTCAATTCAGGGATTTATAAATAATATTGACCCTAAAACCAATCCAAGGACAGGTGGATTCTAAATATGAAGTTTGATAGAAATATATCCAGAAATTTCACAAACAGACAATCCGACAGACACCAAAGCTAAAAATATACAGGTATTTATCATTACACTTGAAATGGATAACTGTACGAAAATTTTGCCAAAATATGAAATGTACAGACGCACGGTCGTTACTATTTTATTTATATAGATAAGAAGACATTTGGGCGCATTTATGAGTGCAGACCTTTGTTTCCAGATTTACTGCTGCTAAACGATACGTCATATTGATAAATAAATTGCACTATTAGACACTGTTTTTATAATAATTTATTTAATGCGCACAACGTGCAAAGAATTGATATACAAAATATTAATCTTCGTTACAAAATTTCACCAACTTATAACTTAAAAACATGGTACCTAGTACAGTGTGCACCACATCTTGAATATACACAGTTCAAACCTGGTTCATGATAATGCTTTATATTACATAGTTTATAATGGAACCCATGAACGGAGAACCTTGCCAGCAAGTGTCGCAGTTCATATCCACCTTGAACCCACTCGCGATTTAGCATGGCATCGGTAGAGTAGAAATCTTCCCAGATAGCAGCCTTCTTCGATCGTAGGTCTCGAAGCAGATGTATATAGGGTGTTGTTGCTGGAAGTAACAACTGTAGCCTTAGCTCTTCCACATAAAATCCCTCTCTGCATAGCTCATACACGAGTCGGGAAGGAGAATATTTGGAGAGGCACAGAGCCCGTTTCAAGTAGTTTGCCTTCAACTTCTCGATTTTATCTAACTGTTTCATACTCAAATGTTCCCAAATGTTTTCCAAGTCATATGTTGCTATAGGGATGATTTTTAGATGAAAGAGTTTTATGGCTGTTTCTAAAGACAAGTTTCTCAGATGATTAATGTCAGATATTGCTTTCATAGATGCATTTAGACGGTCCATGAGATGGAGGGTGAAGACATTACCTTGGGTTTGAAAAATTACACCCAAGTATTTAAAATGCTTTACGGACTTAAGTTCTTGGTCTCCATAAAAGAAAGAAGGTTCCATGAGGCCCCTTTCTTCTAAACGCCATGGACACTGTTTTTTCTACATTCAGTTTGAGCTCATTTATATTTATCCAACCTACTATTTGGTTGAATGATTCCTGGAGTTCCTTCTCTGACGTTGATGTTAAGACCATATCATCAGCGTACATTAATAGTTTGACGCTTTCCTGGTTTACCAAATCCACTATGTCTGCTGTCGCAATGATGAATAGTAGTGGACTTAACGGGTCTCCCTGTAATACCCCGTTGTTTGTTCCAAAATAATGGATTTGGTAATACCATCATCTACTTCTATTGAATTGTTGAGCAGTAGGTTCCTAATCAGCGGTATAAGGTAGTTCGTACTACCAATGATACTCTCCAATTTTTCTAACAGTATGGTTCTGCTTATGGTCTCAAAAGATTTCGAGTAATCTATAAAGATGGCATGCGGTTTACCCCCTGGTTTCTTTAAGGCTTCTTCTATGTCAGTCTGGAAACAGCGGATAGCTAAAGTCGTTGATTTTCCTTTTCTAAATCCAAATTGCGACTCCGGTAGGTTATTTTCCACCAGTTTAATGAGACGTTTACCTACTAATGAAGTTAAAGTCTTTAGTAGAGTACATTCTAGCGATATTCCTCCTTATGAGTTGGGATCTGCGGTGTCAACTTTGCCTTTACATAGCATTTTAATAGTAGATTTTCTTCAGTTGTTTGGTATCCTAACTTGCCGCAAGCATTCATTCATTAGGTGAGTGATGGATTCACCCAATTTTGGGAGAGCAGCTTTAAGATGTTCATTGAAAATGTGATCTGGGCTACGTGCCTTGTTATCTTTAGATGCTGTAATAGTTGATACAACCTCATTAATTGAAAATTGAAAATTCGTCAATTTGAGTTATTTGAAAAACTGGCACGAAATAATTAGTAGGTCGTGTGTCTCTCTCTTGAAGCACTGCACTCAAGTGCTTTTCCCAAACTTCCATTGGTAAGTTCCTGGAGAATTTCGGTTGTCTAGGCTTCAGGGCGAGGTAAGGATCTAGACAGGCACGTTCTATAAGTTTCTTTTCTTCTTCCTCTCTATAATGATTTTTGGCTTCTTTTAGTAGTAGTTTGTATGCTCTCCTTTTACTGGCATATATTTCAAGAAATTCTTTTTGTTTTCTCTCTTCTAGCTTTGTGTAATGCTTCCATTACATCTCTACGACATTTATAGCATTCCTTAGTGAACCACGGTTGAGATTTCCTGACCACAGGTATTGATGGTAGAGTAGCATTCTGGAGCAGCACTTCTAGATATAATGCCGCCTCATTAAGATTACCCTCTCGTAATAGGTTAAGTATCGTTTGATTATCTTCACCTCAGATAAGAGACGGATTACTTTTTCTACTTATTTTTGTACGTTCTTTAACTGTATCAAGCGTACTAGGCCTATTCTCCAGCTGTAAGGAAGTTGCAACTGGTACGTGTTTCCGTTGCGCCTCGAGAATAACCTCCTGCTTGATCGGCACAAACTTGGAGTTTATAAACACCGGATCTATTGTGCTAGCACCATTATGAGATGTAGGTATTCATGTCAGAGGCATTCACCAACCGAAGAAGTCCAAAACTTCTGTTGATTTTCGATGTTCTGTATCAATGCGACAATTTAGATCTCCGGCAAGGATAATGGCATCATCTCTAGTAGTCACAGTTAAAGCTTTACTGACTTCCTCAATAATCTCAGTTGATGAGAAATCTGGCTGGAAGTATACGCATACACACGCTTGGTTCGAACTACTAAAACGTTCGTAGATCTGTATTGTACACTAAATGGTGAGAATTGATCAGTGAACAGACATGCAATGCCTCCTTTGGGTCTCCCTACTGGAGATTTTTCTGCCATGACGTATGTTGAATAATGTCTACTGGTTTGCCACGCATGCGTTAAAGTTTCCACTAGGATTATTATACCAAATTCCTGTATCATCTCTTCTAGTGTGTTTTTCATGCTCAGCAGTCCTTCAATATTCCATAATAGTAGCTTAATCTTTGATGTAGGCAAAACGTTGTCGTCTTTATCAGGATTTGGTTGAGAGCATTGTACCCGAGCCGTTATGGGGTCGAAAATTATACCTCCTGACCAAAATCCTCCCTGGCCAGAATTCTGGGTTATTTACTTTCTCTAGGTGGTCGAAACCAATACCAATTCGAAACGCCTTCTTTATACCTTTTGTGTCTAATTGGTCACAAATAATGTCATCAGATATATTGTTATCTCTAAGGAATTTAATAATATCCTCTCTCTCCGTGTTATGATGAAGTTTGTCTATATACAACCAGGCTGTTCTATTAGCCGCTTTTAGGTCGCTAGTTTCATCAGCCTTTCTCGAACCTATGATTACCTGTCTACGGTGCCGGTTTCGCTTCACAGCCTCCGTCCAAGTGCCCTCTTCGGTGTTATCACATGACTTTTCTTTGTCTTCAATTACTCTAATGTTCTGTTCGTGGCTATTTGACTCCACTTGTGGTGGTTTCGGGGCTATCTTTCTTGGCAGTGATTCTTCCTTTTTGAGGTCTTTGGTGTTTTCCTTGGACTATTTCATTGTCTGCATTCAAGTTGGTAGCCTCAGTCGTTGTGGTTGCGGTGTCTCCCGTTGTTTTGGTGTAATTCGTAGTTCTTCTGGTTGCAGATTTTTCCAGGCCTTTCGACAATATGTCTGCTTGCTGAAGTTGCGTCTCCAGGATGAGTGTCATTTTCTTCATTAGATCTTCGCTTACTTCATTAAGCTTTTCCTTGATTTCATCGCATGTTTGTTTATTTTCAAGCGCGATTTATCTTGTCTCATGATCTTCTGAGGTTTCACAGTTCAGTCCGTAGGTTTTTAGGCGGTTTCTGCATGTTTCACACATCCATAGCAGGGTTCCTTTCTTTGACTTTAGAGCGTTGTACTCTGTTATTGTGAGTGTAGTGCATTCTCTGTGGAACCGGAGTTCACAGTCACCATCACAGTTGACGGTGTTTTCGTCCTTTGTCAGGGTTATGGCACTGTTTTTAGTAGTCATGCTGAGTTCGAGTGCGTCATCCGTTTCGTGATATGAGTTACCGTTTAGCCACCAAATACCTCGAAATGAAGGTGTGCACCGTCATTAAAATTGTCTCCATATTTCGATATTTTTTGGGACTACAAAGTGAAAAATTTAAACATATTGGAATTTTTCCGTCGGTTACAGGCTAAAATCTATACACAAGAACCTCGTTTATCCGGCCCTCATTAATCCGGATCTCCGGTTTATCCGGATAGAAAATAATAAACATTTATTTTTACTTATACAGTATTTCTTTTATGGGATCGATTCTTCTTTAATGTCTTTTCCGCCAAGGATAGTTAAGGACAGGACCGGGCGAATTGGCCATGCGGTTAGGAGCGCGCAGCTTTGAGCTCGCATCCGGGGGATACTGGGTTCGAGCCCCACTATCGGCAGCCCTGAGGATGGTTTTCCGTGGTTTCTAATTTTCACACCAGGCAAATGGTGGGACTGTACCTTAATTAAGGCCACGGCCGCTTCCTTCCCACTCCTAGGCTTTTTCCGTCCCATCGTCGCCATAAGACCTATCTGTGTCGGTGCGACGTAAAGCAAAATAGCAAAAAAAAGTTAAGGACAGGAATTGGAAGTAAGTCGGCTGCGGTCTATCAAAGGTACCGTCTTCACCTGGAATTGAGAATGGGAAACTGTGGACTCTTCTGAGTTCCTTGACACATTTGCATGCATTCCCGGATGCTCGGACGTAAATGACTGGTTGAAAAATGACTGTAATTAGGCTACGGTATAATGACAGATGAATAAATTATTGCCTCTTGTTCCTCGGCAGGTAATTACGAGAGTGATGGTGAACTCGAAAATGAAACCGGTGCTTCATCAGAAGAAAATGACTCATGGAGATGCAACAATGAAGCTGGACAAACTGATGGCCTATTTATAATCCCAGATTGAAACCACAACGGCAGAACTGATGTTAGTAAAACGGCTTCGTGATCATGCTGCACGCAAACGCTATACAATTGTAAAACAGAAAAAGCTAACACATTATTTTAGTGCATAAAACAGAGTCGTAAATGTAAGAAAAGTGTTCTTATATTTTTTTGTACAATTGAAAAAAGGTATTACTGTACAACTTATGTTAATGTGTTGTTTAACATATATTGTATTTGTTTTTTAGTTTTCCAGCTTATCCGGATTTTTGATAATCCGGATCAGTTCCGGTCCCACTTAATCCGGATAAATGAGGTTCTTGTGTAATTTTTCCAAATTTCAATTTTCTATCCCGTCTGGCAGATTGCGCCGCCATCTTGATATGGGGAGGGAGGGTAAACTTAGAAATTTCAGGAAACTTTTAAGCCCACAAAACGTATAGGTCATCGCCTTGGGTAAATATATCTGACTGTGTTCGTATGAGGAGTCAGATATTTGAAACCCCCAGCGTGCCCCCTAGGGGAATTTTGAGTATTTTTGATATTTCTAGGGATCCTGCGGTCATCACCTATTCTGGTACCAAGTTACATGCCTTGAAGTGACTCATTATTTCAAGTCTATTTTCATTTTTGTACTTATATCGGGTGGTTCACCAGCCCCTTATTTTTTCGGAGACAGGCAAGCCAAATAACGCGTATAAGCTAAAGATCATTATAATTTAGTTTATGAACACCAAATAACTTGAAATTTCTCCTTATGTTCGATAAGGCTCTCTCATCACTGTAAATTGATCCATGGACCTAACAAACGAAAAACTACTAAGACCATTCTGCAAACATGTGATTTATTGCGCCTCGAAATGAAACAGGTACCCGTAATACGATCGAATTAATAGGTTATGTCACGTATTCTGTATTGTACAGAAGTTAAATCAACATTGTAAAACATAATTGAAAACTTTGACACGCATATTAACTTTCGAGAGTACAAAACCTCTAGCTAGAATCATGTATGTTGAATTCGTGACCGAATCGGTTAAGGGATGGAGTACAACGTGTGTGAGTTTCGGCAGCGTAGTGGTTCGAATCCGACATAAGGGAAATTTTTTGAACGACAAGTGCTCCATTTTAGCGGGGATACAATACTAATCAATTTTTTTTTCCTATTGGTTTTAATGGATGCGCTCTGGTTTGGTATCTTTTCCTTAAGGATGGGCGGAGGAAGGATAGGGAAGGAAATCGGCCTTCATCTGTTAATAAGCTACCATCCCGGTGTTTGCCTAGTGGTGAAAATGGGAAACCAAGGAAATCCATTTTTAGGAGACCAGCATGGGATTCGAATCCACAGCCTCCCGAGTCCAACGCACACAAGTAATAGTCCACACCTACGAGGTCACATCACAGCACTTGTTAATTTCCTCACGGTGTATTCCTATGAAGAGTACGTTGAGTTGTTACTAATTTATGGAGAAAGTACGGTTGAATTCATATGTTTACCACGTGTTCCGTAATGGTAAAAAGTTAAATGAACACTGTAAAGCATTACTCAAGACCAGAGTCCTGCAGAGAGGCCCAGCCCATGAGCTGCTTCGGCAGTAGGCTGCAATGGGCTTTAAAAGGCTCGAACATAAGAAGTCCGTGACGTCATCGCACGGGCCGGTCTGGGCCAGCGCTCTGTCATTCGTACGCGGTGAGCCAAGGACAGCGCTGTAGTAGTTCTATGGGCAGACTGCTTCAATATGTACAGTGTACTGCGTGTCAGCGGAGTGCGTTGCATTACGGTCGAGTGGAGCCGATCAAATTTGCTGTGGTTTTCAGTTTGACTTCTCTGTCTATCCTGTTATCGGAAACGAATGTGGACTGTAGTCCCAAAAGAAAGGAAACCGTGGCAAAAAATCGTGAATTTAAAAAAAAAAGAAGGACTTCTGAACCGGATCCTAAACTTAAAGGTCGTATTTGGATGGTATTCAAGTCTGCAGTTGACGGTGATGGGAAAGACGTTAATTTTGTGTGCTGTACGATCTGCGGTGAACTTTATGTACACACTAACAGTTACCCGCGGCTTCTCGCGTGGATTTCGTAATTTGATAAAAGTAATCGTTCCTCGGTACTGTACTAAGACATTATCTGAAAATCCCGGAAGTATAAAACCTCACTGAAAAAACTGAGTTTCATTTACCCCAGAAACTCTTTGTAAACCAAGTGTGTGGTATTGCCTTTTGGGGCTGAGATGACCATGCGACATAGAACTGTACACGTGAGAACGTCTTCTCTCAAGTAAAAAAATGTTTCTTTATTTTTAAAGGAGATTACAAATACATATTTCCACATCTGTAACATCTTCAGGTTTTGAGATATATGTATCCGCATAAAAAGAATTCAATCCCTTTATCAGCCCTTCCTCCACCCCCACCTACGTGGATTTTCCGAAAACAAAAACAGTGACATGTTTATTTATTTTTAAAGGACATTCCAAGTACCAAGTTCCATGTCTGTAATATGTAAAGTTTTTTACATACACTGTAGATATACCGGTACACATTTTAAAAATTTACCTGCTTTTTCAATTCTTTTCAGTCCCTTAAATGGTTTTACCGAAAACAAACAAAATACGTGTTTATTGATAAAGGAGCTGCCAAATACCAATTATCACGACTGTAACATATTCAGTTCTTGAGATATTTTAATCCTCATTAAAAGAATTCAACACCTATTTCAACGCTCCCCCCCCCCCCCATCCAAAGTTAATTTTACTACCAAAAATGAGTGTTTTTTATTTTTAAAGGTGATTTCAAATACCCATTTTCACGTCTGCAACATCTTTAGGTTTTTAAGATATAAGTATCCTCATACAAATAATTTAAATAATATTTCAGTCCTTTCACCCCTCTTAAGTGGATTTTCCAAAACCAAAAGAATACCTATTTCTTTCTTCTTAAAGGAGACTCTTAAATACCGATTTTTACGTCTGTAACAACTTCAGTTTTTGAGATATGAGTACCCTAATAAAATTAATTATACCCCCTTTTCAGTCCCCCCCACGTTAAGTGGTTTTTTTAAAAACAAAATAATACCTGTTTTTATTTTTAAAATATAAAAACATCAATTTTCACATCTGTAAAGTGTTAAGTGTTTGAGATATACTGTAGATATGCTCATCTTAAAAATTCTCGTCAGCCCACATTTCAGTACCCCCCCCCTCCTTAAGTGTCTTTTCCGAAAACAAAATAATCCATGTCTATTTTTAAAATAGATTATAAATACTACTTCACGTCTGTAACAAGTTGAGTTTTCGAGATATATTGTACATATGCTCATGGATTATGTGTACAAATTTTGGTTGGCAGCTATGCCCAAACGTACACGCATAATCTCGCTGCTGTAGAATCCTGGAGCTGGCGTTGCCAAGGTTACGACAGTTCATTTCCTTGTCTGATTCCGAGAGCAGGGGTAGTTTGGCGCCAATATCTCCATAACGGTCGGTTTTAAGGCCTTAAAACATGGTTTTCGGGCCCGTAGGGCTTACCGAGATTTGTTCTTTGTGTCAATGGGCTTAAAATAAGCTTAGTCTCGTCCTTGCATGAAAATTCGTTATTTCGCCTATATTAGCCTATTATTTTTATATCTCTCCCGTCTCCCCCACCTCGAATTGTTTTGAAAATAAAATACAGCCCATGTCTCTCAGGGATAATGTATATTTACATTAGTAAAAGGATTTTTAGAATCGGTCCGGTAGTTTCTGAGATTACCCTCCAGATATACACAAACTAACACAGCTCGTGCTCTCTCTTTATTATATTAGTCGGGCTGATTTGGTCTTTTTATGATTAGATACAGAACTTACAATGAACGAGGCGTGCTTGAATGACGAGCATTTTAATGTTTCTGTGTCATTAGACTCCACGACTATGCCACAACCTGCCAAAGTAATGAATTTTTCTTCGTGGATTGACGTTCATGATGCTCCTATTTCAGCAGATGAGCTGGAAAGATATTTAAAGCTAAATTGTGGAATGAAAGAAGATGGATATAGCGTCCTATTGGACAACAATCGGACAAAACTATTCAAAATTTCAACAGATCGGTAAGAAAGTAATATGTATGCAAGCATCAAGTTCAGCTTGAGTGAAATTTCAGTTCAGTGGGCTTCATTCTCTTCTACAACCAGACAATTGCTGATGCTCTTCTTTTCATTCACAGTAATTCCATTCTACCACCAATTACAATGACAAATAAACTACACACACTAAGTAAAAGCTATGTTCGGGTTTGTTTTTATTATTGGCATATTGCACGTCATTTCTGTTTGTATTTTATTTTGAGGTAAACGCGAATGAAGTCCTATGAATATGCTTCGTGTTATTTAGATTCATTTTCAGTTAACTTGGTGTCAATTGTAAACGAATATTAGTTCATAATAAAATTTCTGTTTGTTTTCAATTATTATTATTATTATTATTATTATTATTATTATTATTATTACAATGCAGGAGAAATCTCTACCGTTTAATTTCCAAATGCGATTAGCCTACTTTAAAATATGTTATTAGCGCACGGGAATTCGTAGAGTGAATGATCCGAATAGTAGTGTGACGTGAACATTTCGCTGTGCACGGCGCACATGTTATTGCGGAGAAATACTCAAGGTTATTCTACTGAGCCCGCCCAGTGCGGTGGACTGCGGTGGGCCGTATGAGCCCAGTGCTGTGGGCCAGTACGCTGCCGCGTCAGAAGAGAACGGCACTGCACGGGCTGGGCTGCCGGAGCCCGTGGGTTTGAAGTGCTGAGTGGTGGGTCTGGCTGCAGGACTCTGCCGAAGACCTTGACACGGATATTAATGTTCGGTGTCGAACGGTCGTACTTAAGTAATAATCCGTTAGCGAGCGTCTAGGATGTTGTATTTGTGGCTGAGTCGGTTAAATACCAGTGACACATGGTGTCTGAATACCGGTTGACATATTAGTCATTTGTGGTGAAACAAGGCAGAACGCAGTCCAGCCGCAACGTCTCTATCAAGAGCGTTTTCCTGACAGAAGACTACCGACTACCAATACGTTTCGGAACCTTGAACGAAGATTGCGGTCAACTGGGACGCTTGGAAGTGTAACTTCCGTTAGAGATGCTCTCATAACATCTGGTCCAAATGCAGAGGCTGTTTTGGATGCTGTCCATTATAACCGTCATATTAGTACTAGGACACTTGTACAACATTAGTCATGCGTATACAGCATAACAATAAATTTCACCCATATCATCTGCAGTTACACCAGCAGCTCCGCGGACGTGATTTCGATGCTAGAGGAACATTTTGTCAATGGGCATTACGCAGGGTGACTAATAATGCAGCCTTTTTTTTTTGTCAATAGTCCTGTTTTCAGACGAATCCCGATTTCACAACAATGGCGTCGTGAATCGGCACAATATGCACTATTGGAGCGCGAAGAATCCTCATTGGGTAAGACAGGGCCCATTTCAAGTGCGGTGGGGAGTAAATGTCTGGTGTGGGATCTTGGGTGACTATATCATCGACCATATTTCTCCGACGGACATCTAACGGGAGCACGCTGCCTTCATTTTCTTCAAAATGAACTTACACACAGTTGCTAGAGAACGTGCCACTGCGCGAGCGATTACGAATGTGGTTTCAAGAGGAAGGGCCTTCACTTCACGGATCAGTAGACATCTGAACCATCTTCATGCTTCATATCCAAATAAATGGATAGGAAGGGGCGGACCCGTTCACTGGCCCGCCAGATTACCCGATCTAACGCCACTTGACTTCATCATGTGGGGTCACTTAAAGCAGGCAGTGTCATCTTCAGCAACTGATCACCGAGGCATGACATGACATGTTACAACGTGCAAGAATGTTTTTAAAACGTCGTGCTGAAATCTTCATTTACCATGATGGTTAACATTTCGAACACTTGTTACACTGAATACGCAGGGTACGCTACTTCCTACCTACAGACCATCATGTCGTAACACAACCTGGCTACGTAACATTGGATAAAAACGGTCTTTTTCAGGACAAAATAAAAATTCACTCTTTGAAACTGGATGACATGTGGCCATATTACAGTCACTGTAAACGACGTTAATCATAAAAATGTGTATCAGCCTTTGAATCAAACCTACTGCCAGACAGATCGACTGATATAATAGCAGTGATGTGTGATTTTTTTTTTGCTATTTGCTTTACGTCGCACCGACACAGATATGTCTTATGGCGACGATGGGATAGGAAAGGCCTAGGAATTGGAAGGAAACGGCCGTGGCCTTAATTAAGGTACAGCCCCGGCATTTGCCTGGTGTGAAAATGGGAAACCACGGAAAACCATCTTCAGGGCTGCCGACAGTGGGGCTCGAACCCACTATCTCCCGATTACTGGATACTGGCCGCACTTAAGCGACTGCAGCTATCGAGCTCGGTGATGTGTGATTTAGCCTCCTTAGCTACCACGAGCCGTGATGCATAGCCAGCACGTTGTAGTCCTTACAGACACTTCCTGTCCAAACGTAGGATAGTGTTATTCGCAGCTGTGATTGTTTTACGTCCGCCTCTGTGGTGCAATGGTCGATTAGCTTCCACCCCCCGGAGGCCCGGGTTCGATTCCCGGCTCTGCCACGAAATATGAAAAGTGGTACGAGGGCTGGGACGGGGTCCACTCAGCCTCGGAAGTGGTTTACCGTGGTTTCCCACTTCTTCTCCAGGCAAATGCCGGGATGGTACCCAACTTATGGCCACGGCCGCTTCCTTCCCTCTTCCTTGTCTATCCCTTCCAATCTTCCCGTCCTCCCACAAGGCCTCCGTTCAGCATAGCAGGTGCGGCCGTCTGGGCGAGGTACTGGTCATCCCCAGTTGTATCCCCCGACCCAATGTTTCACACTCCAGGACACTGCCCCGGAGGCGGTAGAGGTGGGATCCCTCGCTGAGTCCGAGGGAAAAACCAACTCTGGACGTTAAACAGATTAAGAAGAAGAGGAAGATTGTTTTACACATTCACTTCTTCTTCTTCTTCTTCTTCTTCTTCCCTGTTACAGTCACTGTAAACGGTGTTTGAATTGAACCCACTACCAGACAGCCTCGGAAAATAAAGTCTCACTGACGTCGCTAACGAAGATAAACTTTCAGGCGAAAATAAATAAAGTTCGAATGTCAACATAGAATTGAATCAGTGATCACTTGTCACGCCAGAATAATATTTTTTTTGAGAATTAGTGAGCCTTTACAAGTTAATATTCTTAGAGTTAATTCACACGCCTGAACACTGCGTCTCCTTATACAAGTTGTATTGCTATGAATGAAAAAAGTAGTTATCAGAGTTAACGACACACGAAGAAATTATTTCTCTTATCACGAAAAATAACTAAGTCCAAATGAATTATTTACATTAATGTCACTTCATGTTAAATGCTGGTAGAGAGTCAAGTACTATCGTAATGTAGAATAAGCTAATTCTATTCCACACGAAGATTGTGTGTGAGTGTTCATTCACAAGATATCGTCAACATATAGAGTACTGTTCCAACAAAAAGTACTATATCTCATAGCACGACAATTTTTATCTGGGTGTTTACTCGTACCGGTACTATATTGGTGAAAGTTGAAGTACTGTTTTCAATGAAGAAAATAACTAAGTCCGTAATACTGTTTCAAGAGAGTAGAGGAAGCAAGCCTAGAAATTGGATTACGCCTAAATCGACAGAAAACCAAAGTCATGATTGTTGATCGTAAGAACAACAGTCCACATATCAAACAGACTGAAGGGTGTGAAGTTGTACATCAGTATGTATATCTAGGCTCCTTACTGTCCAATTCTGGTGGTTCCAAAGATTAAATAAAGCGAAGAATTGAAATAATAAAGGTAGCAAAGATCCGTCTGCGAAAGATCTGAAAAGATAATAACATCACCATCAATACAAGAAAGAAGCTCGTTGAATCTCTAGTCTTCTCAGTCTTCTTGTATGACGCAGAGACGTGGACCATCCTCAAACGTGATCGTGAACGGATAGAAAGCTTTGAAATGTGGTGCTGGAGGAAAATGTTAAGGATTCCTTGGACAGCTCATCGCACGAACACATCAATCCTGAACCAACTTCTGATAGAAATTTGTCTATCGTGTAAGGTCTCTCAGCGGATTATACGCTACCTTGGACATAATGCGCCGAGATGGTAGTCTTCAAAAACTGATTGTTGAGAGCAAAGTCCAGGGAACCAGACAACGAGGACGAGTACCAACGCGATGGATAGCTTTCTTTTTTTTGCTAGTAGTTTTACGTTGCACCGACACAGATAGGTCGTATGGCGACGGTAGGATAGGCCTAGGAGTTGGAAGGAATCGGCCGTGGCCTTAATTATGGTACAACCCCAGCATTTGCCTGGTGTGAAAATGGGAAACCACGGAAAACCATCCTCAGGGCTGCCGACAGTGGGATTCGAACCCACTATCTCCCGGATGGAAGCCAACAGCTGTGCGCCCCTAACCCCTCGGCCAACTCGCCCGGTGCGATGGATTGACATGGTGCACGGCCCCCTACAGAGTTCTCTCAGAGCAACCACATTGAAAGCTTTAGATAGGGAAGAATGGCGGAGTATGGTTCATCGGCTAGGGGGCTGAATATTATGATAGTCACGACGCCTCAGTCAAGAGGCAAAACTAAGAAGAAGAAGAAGATAACACGAAGAGTTTTATGTAGAACTTCGTATCATATCCAACAGCTGACCAGCGTGGTATAGCTGTGGATCGTAGTCTGGATAATGTGTGTGATTTGGAGCAGCTCATATAGCTGGGAATTGCAGCCAGCGGGATATGTCACGCAGATTGCATCAGTTCCTAACATCTTAATAACTTGTATAACAATGTTCCTATTGACATCAAACTTGGAGATGCAAAATAGGATAGCATATCAGCTGATCCTAGATGGCGTGTTCCAACCTTGGCCGGAAGCAGCGAGGCCTACGTCATAAACTCCACGTCGACCTGAGTAGAAAGCTGAAGTGTAGTCACGCGCTGAAATACTTTGTAAATTTACATTATAATGGCTGTATCGGCATTTCGGGTACAATATACATTGTCATTATTCATTCCTCAACATAAACATATGTTGGCTATGTATGTTCTTAGCTCATCTGACGTAAACTCTTTTCTACTTCGAGGCGCGCTTCATCCGGGGCTCCACATGAATGTTCACTGACACTTATCACTTTGCTGTCCCTACTTTTCAGCGTCCCGTAATACTTCTTCGAATGCTCCCCAAGACATCGCCAAGTGATAAGGCCGTTTGTCGTACTCCCATACTGCCGGTACGCGTAGCCTTCCTGGTTCACGCGTGGCTTACTCTTGGTCGTAGTAAGAAACTCCATAGCGCACTACACAAAATTCACTGCAGACATGACATGAAACAAATAGCTGAAGACGAAGCCATGGGTTTGGAAATTGCTCCCAGAGCAGTAAGTCAAACGCAGGTGCACTCCAGGACCAGGGCCGCAGGCGACATTTCATTTGAGCGGAAATTTCACTAAGCCCGCTTTTTATGGAACCGAATAGTAGTAGTAGTAGTAGTAGTAGTAGTAGTAGTAGTAGTAGTAGTAGTAGTAGCCCGCCTCGGTGGCGTCAGGTATATTATGGTCTGAAACCATGGTTAGCAGGTTCGAGTCCCGTTGGTGGAAAGAATTCACTATCAGAATATTAGGGCAGGGGAGGTGGTGGTATACAATTTCTAATCACTAGATTGCGTGACAAAAGCCTGAATTTAATTCCAACCTCTCCGCATTGTTCATATGGAGTGAGGGCATATGCCGTTGTTCATGGCGATTCGTTCGTCGTGTCGGATGGAGACGTTAAGTTCTGACCACACCCCTTGGGGTTATTCTACAGGAGTAGGCTATGTACTAATTCCGAGTTTGACCTCCTCTTCATGAGGTAAGCTCAACAGATCTAACTGGTCACAGTGCAGGATTATGCAGTTACCTCCTCCTTGTAACCTGACTAGAAGAAGGAGCAGCAGAAGTGGTAGTAACTGGGTCGACGATGTCAATGTTAGAAACAATCATCATCAGCACTGACCTTCCGAGCGAGTGGCTGTGTGGTTTGGGTCACATAGCTGTCAGTTTGTATTCGGGAGATAGTGGGTTCGAACCGCACTGCCCTGAAGATGGTCTTCCGTGGTCTCCCATTTTCACACCGTACCAATGCTGGGGTTGTACCTTAATTAAGGCTACGGTCTTTTCCTCCACTCTCCTAGCCCTTTTCTATCCCATCGCCGCCATATTACGTATTTGTGTCGGTGCGACGTAAAGCAAATTTTAAAGAAATACAACTTTTAAGGCTGCGTGATAATATCGAGCTACAACTGAGTCTGTCTTTCTTTCCGCATTTTTCTGCCAGGCTAGTTTCTTTGAATTTTCCTGTCCGACCTTCCTTGTTTAGTTCTTGTTCTCTTTGGAATCTGACGGATTGTGATTTGAGATATCTACAGCGCCTTTCAGTTTCTTATCATTCATGATATTCTCCATTTCTTTTTTACCGACACCCTCTCTCTGGGAAGGGTCGGAATTCTTTCACTTCCTCCTCCAATATTAATATTACATCGGTCTAATAATCTCTTAAATCAACAGTGTCCATCAACTTCAAAGATCGGAGAATGGAAAACATTTTGTTGTTCTATGTCGACAATAGCTAGCAGCTTTCGTCAAATCAAGGAGTAAGGACAATAAGTAAGTGGGCTTCGAACTTCGAACTGATGGCGACCATCCAGAATGATATTATCCGTGGAATTTCCGTACGGTGTCTCTGAAAACCATAAAAGTAATTAGAGGTACGTAAAACCAATATCAATATTAGCCTATGTTTCCTGATACCTTAATTCTAGTCCTGAGCTTCTATTTGCATCTTCATTCTCGAACGTTCATGTGTGTAAATAATAATAATAATAATAATAATAATAATAATAATAATAATAATAATAATAATAATAATAATAATAATAATAATAATAATAATAATAATAATTGTTACCGTGTTTTGGTGGTAGTTATGCATGAAAGAAGGTGCTGGGTGGTGAATAGGTCTCAAGCTACTAAAGTGAAATTAATTTTAAAATTTAACAAGGTTATATTTTCTTTTCAAAATTAGGTAACAACAAATAGAACAGGTACTTAGTAGCCGAAACACGATTGAAAAATACATTTACATAGGTACCCCATTTGGGGCTTCAAAAGTCAGAAACATAATTCTTGAGCAATGAGCCCAACCTTACAATGGACACCATACAACAAAGGGGCCGAAAACCCCCAAACATGCCAGAAACATTTGCTTCCAATACCACCCAACAGCCTCCTTGAGGCAGAAACACAATTTTCAAGAAAGGGCAACTTCCCCCTAAAATACAAGCCTATCATAGGCCACTCCGAACTCCACCTTTAAGCTGTCCTCAAAGGACATATACACAGGGGTAAAATACCCAACCTACTGAGGTCTGTTAAATGACAAGAAGGTTAATACATGACCTCTAAAATACAATTTGAGAGGAGGCGAACTTGCACTCCTAATACACTTTGCTTAAGACCTACTTGGCACTAGGCCGTTAATACAAGGGCTAATCCCATACTACAGAGGTGACTTAATAGCAATTTACATTACATTACGGAAGAATTGGTTGAGAAAAATAAGTTCACCTCAAGACGATGTGAGTGGGAGCTCGAGAGGGTTAAGCATTCTCTATCCCGATATGTCGTTTGAAAATAGAATAGATACCAGTTGTTTTTACATTTTAAAGGAAAGTTACATGGTGGAAGGCCTAGAACCCGCCCCGAGAGTTAAACTGCTGATCTAGCAACGAAAGAAGTTATTAATTGGCCATTACCTTGTGTTGAACGGCTGGAGAAGAAAGAGGCGCTTCCCGCCCCCTGCTGAGTACCTTACGCACTGAAAGATGGAACAGAAGTGGCCCGGAGACCCTAAAATCAGCAGTTTATATACCCTCGCGGAAGGTTCTAGTCGTTAGGGGAAAGAAAACACCCTCCCACAAATTCTTTATTGGGTAGGACCCCGCAACCGATACAAGTTGGGGGAAGATACACCAGATTGGTCAGAAATTAATAGAAGAATTTCGGGATTGGATACATTCATAACAAGGGGAAGAAAGGGGTAAATATTGCCAACTTAAACAATGACAGAAAGAAATTTAACAAAGAACAAACTCTTGAAATTAAATTTTCTCCAACAAAATAGTTCTTTGACTCCGCACTAGGTTGCACTATTGTAGATCTTCAGTAGTGTCCTCTAGAAGAGAAAGTTCACACTTCTTACTTCAAGCGAAACAAAAACACATCAAAAATGACACAGTTCTAAAACTCCAAAATTTACAGGTAGTGACATCTTCTGAGAAGGTAGAAAATTAATACCGTCAATAAAGTTCAGACTTCCTCCAGCAGAGGAGTTTCAACAGGCGCACATTTTAAATTAGCGGAGTGGAGGTGTACCGCCCGGTACAATAATAATAATAATAATAATAATAATAATAATAATAATAATAATAATAATAATGAAAGAATCCAAAATATTGCCACTCGTGCTGGAGAAAAAGAACAAAGGTGTTGCAATAAATTGCCTAGCATTTGCAGATGACTTTGCCATACTTTCAGAAAGCCTTACAGATGCACCAATGCAAGTCAGTCTCCTTGAAAAGACAGCCAATATGACATGCTTGAGAATCTCTGCCCAGAAAACAAAATTCTTGACGAATATAAAGTGCTCGGAAGTTTTTAGTAGCAGATAATGGTCAAGTAGATAAGGTAAAGAAATTCAAATATTTGAGTGAGACAATTCAAGAAAATGGTTTAGAAAAATCTGCTATAGAGGAGAGGATACAAAAGATGGAAAGTGCTTACGGATTAACTAAGAATACTTACAACAAAAAGTGCTTATCACAAAACTTAAAATAAAGCACTACAACACAGTAGTGAAACCAGAATGCCTGTATGCCAGCGAATGTCTAGCACTGATCTACAAGCTTGATAAATTAGAAATATTAGAAAGAAGATTTATAAGGAAAATGTTAGGTCCTCTAAGAATTGCATTTTGGAAATTAGGAAGTAACAATGAAAGTTACCAGAAAAAGAAAACATATCAGAAACAATAAGAAAAAGGTGATTGCTATTTCTTGGACACATTTACAGAATGGATGACAATAGACTAATTAGAATATAAATCAACCAACATCTGTATTCAAGAAGTCAAGAAAGACCTGGAAAGGAACGATATACGAGGAGAAGAATTATTGGAAAGAAAGATTTTTGGGAAGAAAGTCTTACAAATGGAAGGATTCCAAGGGAGGAAGGAAAAGAAAACAGGCACAAAGTGGACTGAAGACAGGAAAAAGAAGCACAGTGAAACAATGAAAGAATACTGGAAGAAAAGGAAAGAACAACTACGGAGGAAGAATTAAAATTGTAACGTGGTCCTTAGAAGGCCGGAACGTAATAATAATAATAATAATAATAATAATAATAATAATAATAATAATAATAATAATAATAATAATAATAACAATAATAATAATAATAATAATAATAATAATAATAATAATAATAATTGTCTTTGTCAGGTATGTCGGTTTGAGAAGGGCATGGTAGTTGAATGACTTTGTCATTGGCGTCTCAACAAGGTGGCCGCAGTTGAAATCCCGGCCAATGAATGCGGAAATTTTGAGATGAAAAGTCATGACCCAGTGGTTCGAGTTTTACATAAATTTGGAGGTCGCGATATCAACAATCACGAAAAACTACTTTTTCTTCATGTTGATTTGAGATATTTTGGCTGCCTGCATGTCGATTTTGACGTTCCATTCTACTCCAGAAGAACGATATTGGGCAATGTTTTGAGGATATTTTGTAAGTGCCGTACCGTATATCAGTAAACAGATTTAATGCACATCTCCAGATCAATGAGGTAGCCTATACGAGGTCTTGCCAGCAAGCAAGAACAAAATAAGTCACACTTGGTGAAATATTGGGAGCGAAATTAATCGCCACCACTGTGATATAAAGTATTTCATTGGTCACACATAACTATGAAATTATGGCAATATCTGTGAATGCGTCCAGCCATTGGTAAGCCAAGAGACAAGTCCCTGAGGAGAGGTTTGATCCCAGTTTGGTTGGATCTGCTCCCAAGGAACGTTTATCACATTCAAAATACATAAGCTCTCTGCTGCTCCCGCCGTAATGGCACGCCGGAGGGGGAGCATTGAGCGAAAAGCTTTCATTTTTCATGTGTCGCCAGACGCGTCCCTCGCCGCCCGCTAAGTGCTCGGTTAATCTCCGCCAGCAAGGGAACGGGGCGCCATTTAAATCTGGTCGAGCTGCGTCATACACACAACGTATCGACATCGTTCACTATCGACATGTGTCCGCGCTCAGGATCATCAGTTCTTCATCTGCTGTGGGCTTTCCGAAAGTGAGCCACTACAGTATATTCATACTGCAACCTGGAAGAGAGCCACCCACAGGAATTCTCAAGTGGTCTCCTTGTCATAAGGGAGTTGATGACTCATCCGAATACTGTATATGCATGGCACTATGGAGATCACATGAAAATAGCACTTTAATAATAATAATAATAATAATAATAATAATAATAATAATAATAATAATAATAATAATAATAATAATAATAATAATAATAATAATAATAATAATAATAATAATAATAATTTTCCTGACCTTCCTCAATTTCTTGGGGTTAGCACTTCATGTGGATTTGGCCCAGTGTTGTTTGCTGACTCCAACGCTATGTAGAGGCTAGGGATGTATTCACAATTGCGTGTTGATGGTGATTGGTTTTATGTCGTGTATGGATGAAGAGATGTGTATGGCGTGTATTAAGACCCAATCCCGAGCGAGAGGAATTAACCATACGGAGTAAAAATCCCCATCCGGCCGAGAATCGAACCCAGCACCCTCTTCACTAAAGGCTACTACGTTGACCATTCGACCAAGGAGCCGGATAATAATAATAAAATAATAATAATAATAATAATAATAATAATAATAATAATAATAATAATAATAATAATAATAATAATAATAATAATAATAATAATAAATGCCGTGGGGTGTGTCCTACGGAGAGGCCTAGTGCAGTTATTTCGAGTTGACACCTTAAAGGCGACCTGTAAGTCTGTGAAGAAGAGACCTTACCTAAGAAGAACGCCCAGTTTCCGAACCAGATAGAAACAACTACCGTAATGAAAGTTAAAATCCCCGACTTGACTGGGAATTGAACCTAGCTGTGACCCTTTAGACAAAAGGGCAGTATGCTAACGATTTATCCATGGAGCCGGATGATAGTAATAATAATAATAATAATAATAATAATAATAATATGATGAAGAAGAAGAATGCCAAGCTGAGTGGCTCAGACTGGCTCGGCCGGTAGAAGCGCTGGTGTTCTGAGCCCATGCTGGCGGGTTCGATGGCGGCTGAGGCCGGTAGAAGCGCTGGTGTTCTGAGCCCATGCTGGCGGATTCGATGTAGAAGCGCTTATGTTCTGAGACCATGCTGGCGGATTCGATGACGGCTGAGGCCGGTAAAGCGCTGGTGTTCTGAGGCCATGATGGCGGGTTCGATCACGGCTGAGGCCGGTAGTTTGAAGGTGTTCAAATACACCAGCCTTGTGACGGTACATCTGCCGTCATGTAATAGAATCCTATGCCTTTGCTGGCAAGATGTAGTGTTTACAGTGCGCTATGTCTTCTGGTATGGGCTAGAATAAAATTGTTACTTTCATTGACTTGTCTCAGTTTCTTCCGTGGCTTTGACAATATGAAAGTGGCTGAGGTATGAGTGACGCTAGTAATGCCATTCCTTATGCAGCCAGGCCCTGCTATGAATGGTGTGAAAATGTCGCTCATAGGGTCGGTTGGTGCGGGCATTTCAGTGGGCTTGGCAGACTGATGTGCAATAGCAACTTCTCGCTCGGTGAAGAAAGCAACGGGAAACTACCTCACTCCTCATTTCCCTAGTACGCCTCTTCAGTGACACCTAGGCCATCTATGACAGCTAACGGTGAACCTGTCGAGGATCCAACCAGCCTTCGGGCTGAATACCCAACATACATACAATAAAGTCCTTCGGGGCTTCATTCCGGCACATTGACGCCTCCGAAAACCGTAAGAGTAGTAGTTGTTGTTATTGTTAGGTAATAATAACATTGATTGATTGATTGACTGATTGATTGATTGATTGATTGATTGATTGATTGATTGATTGATTGATTGATTGATTGATTGATTGATTGATTGATTGATTGATTGATTGATTGATTGATTGATTGATTGATTGATTGATTGATTGATTGATTGATTGATTGATTCATTGATGAGTGTGGCCTCAGGGGAGGCCTTGTGCAGCTCTTTCTATTTGACACCCATGGGTAACCTGCGTCTCTCTCTCTCTCTCTCTCTCATATTAGAAAATTGTTTCTTTGTTTTATCTTTAAATTTTTGTAGTCTAAAATAATAAATAGGCTTAATGATTTATTTTCTTACTTATTATATGACGTACGTTTTAATTTTACTGGATTTGGTATCTGTATTTTATCTTTTAAGTTTAATATTAGACCAAAAAGCTGTAGTTAGTGTGTTCATAAACTTCTATTGTGTTATATGAAGACGCTACATAAAGGGGATTTTCAGTCTCAGTGGCATGTAAATTATCAATAAATTGAATTCAATTCATTTCAATTCAATTCAATTCAATTCAAATTCAATTCAATTCAATTCAATTCAATTCAATTCAATCTGTGTGTGTGTGTGTGTGTGTGTGAGGGAGAGAGAGAGAGAGAGAGAGAGAGAGAGAGAGAGAGAGAGATGACTATAATGCGGAAGAGAGTGGGTGAAATCCGGTGTCGGTATATTGCCTACTTCTGTCGAACAACCAAGGGTCTGCTGAATGCTTACCGTGTCCATTGGACGGATGAATCCCTATCAACAGCGTCATATGCTGTCACTCAAAATGAACACTGTGGAGACGTTTTTGGAATTGAACCCAGGCTGACACGCAATTTAATGATTAGAAATGATATACCACAACCTCTCCTACCCTGCCGGCACACATTCTGACAGAGAACATTTTTTACCGCCAACGAAACTCGAACCATCTAAGCACGGTGTCTAACCTTGACGTCTTAACAACAATGGCCACTAGGCGATCTATAATAATAATAATAATAATAATAATAATAATAATAATAATAATAATAATAATAATAATAATAATAATAATAATAATAATAATAATAATAATACAAATGCTGTACATTTGACTTCCATTCATTTTTCAGTTACATGGATGTTAAGATACACTGTCGTACCGGAATTTTACCTTGAAAAAAGGGCTCTATTATGAGCTAGGAAATCTGGTGACACGAGTCTCTCGCATAGCCTATAAGTACAGTACTCTTACATGCCAAACATAAATAACATGAAATAAGATAATCATAAAATCAGTTTCAAGAATTATGCAGCCTATTTACTACTGATATTGACACGTATACAAGAAAATTGTAGGTAAGGTAAGGGTTATTCTGTCCGAAGGCAGGTCCGAACCTCCGCAGAGGTGTTCCTGAGCCACAGTTTACGTGCGGTAGGTTGGCCAGTTCCTTTCCGCTCCTCCATTCCCTTACCCCCCACCAACCGCGCGTGGCAACCCATCCAACTCCTGACCACGCCCAATGTTGCTTAACTTCGGAGATATCACGGGATCCGGTGAGAAAAATGTAATGTGTGATTATTACAGGTAATACACACCTTTCTCTGTTATTAATTGCTATGAATTCAATCATAGATACGACATTCATATAAAAGAAAAAATGTTTTTGATCTGTCCATAGTGCACGTGATACAAGATCTACACACAAAAAATAACCGCAGCATGTCTGTGTAATGCTGTCGAAGACAATACCGTAACTCTTGTCTTCGTGTGTCCGGTTCTTGTCAAGTTCATGGGAACAAAGGTGCTTATTGCTGAGCGAATTGTGAAGCGTTTGTTTATTTATGTTTGCCATGAATATGTCTTCTGGCTGTGGGTCATCCTAAAATTTGTGTGACGCAAGTGACGTCACAGTAGTCGGTACTGTAGGCCTCGGTCGTCAAGGTTTCAATAGGATCTGTATAAATAGAGGCCGCCTCTGTGGTGTAGTGGTTAGCGTGATTAGCTGCCACCCCCCGGAGGTCCGGGTTCGATTCCCGGCTCTGCCACGAAATTTGAAAAGTGGTACGAGGGCTGGAACGGGGTCCACTCAGCCTCGGGAGGTCAACTGAGTAGAGGTGGGTTCGATTCCCACCTCAGCCATCCTCGAAGTGGTTTTCCGTGGTTTCCCACTTCACCTCCAGGCGAATGCCGGGATGGTACCTAACTTAAGGCCACGGCCGCTTCCTTCCCTCATCCTTGCCTATCCCTTCCAATCTTCCCTGGGGCCGATGACCTCGATGTTAGGCCCCTTTAAACAACAAGCATCATCATCATCACCAATCTTCCCATCCCCCTACAAGGCCCCTGTTCACCATAGCAGGTGAGGCCGCCTGGGCGAGGTACTGGTCATACTCCCCAGTTGTATCCCCGACGAAGAGTCTGAAGCTCCAGGACACTGCCCTTGAGGCGGTAGAGGTGGGATCCCTCGCTGAGTCCGAGGGAAAAGCCGAACCTGGAGGGTAAACAGATGATGATGATGATGATAAATAGAGTGTGTTGAAATAGAACTACTTTTCAATAGGATAATAGGATCTGTGTAATTAACTTGAGTTTCACTTATTAAAGACATATTCATGATCACTTCATTTTCGCAAAGGGAAAATTTAATTTTAAAAATATGTTTTCGATATCACTCATTTCGAGAAGAATGTCTAGATTTTTGTCACACTTGAGTTTGATGTAGATGTTTATTCCCATTGGGAAGCTGAAATATTTTTCCTGAATGAGTACATGAGTTATCTGGAAAATTTATAATTTTCAGTAACGGACTAACTATATTGGTATACTTATAATTATAATTTCGTGTGGCTATTTCTAGCCGAGTGCAGCCCATGTAAGGCAGACCCTCCGATGAGGGTGGGCGGCATCTTCCATGCGTATGTAACTGCGTGTTATTGTGGTGGAGGATAGTGTTATGTGTGGGGTGCGAGTTTCAGGGATGTTGGGGACAGCACAAACACCCAGCGCCCGAGGCATTAGAATTAACCAATGAAGGTTAAAATCTCCGACCCGGCCGGAAATCGAACTTGTGACCCTCTGAACCGAAGGTCAGTACGCTGACTATTCAGCCAGCGAGTCGGACATTGGTATACTTGAGTTTGGCTTTAATAACCATTTCGTCAATAATCAGTGGGCCAGCTTTCTTATTTTCATGGGTGAGGAACTTACCTTCTGCTCGTAGTCTCGCTTTATTGAAGGAGGTGATTCTTATTTTAGAAGTGAAGCTTACACGGCGTGTAGATTTATTTAGATCTTTTTCCGGGTTGAGCCGTGTTGTTGTTTTCTGTACATTATGCACAGTTTGCCGATGTTTCGAAGATATTGCAGTATTAATTGTCAAGGCGACTGAAATACCCCTACTAGATCCGTTAGAACAACTCACGCGTGATTTCAAAATTTTGGGGTGAGATGCAATATTTTCAAATCTCCTAACCGTCTATACGCAGTGCGCGACTTAGAGAAAATTAAAGGGTAGAGCTTAGCCTAATTGCAGTTTCAAGATATTTACATTTCTTTCTTCTGAAACCTGAATTTGTTCTAATCAAAAATCCGATCGAAGGTTAGCACGTTCTGCTCCATTGTTGAGATCATTTATTTCATTATGAAGGATATAAAAACTTTGTTTCGGTTTTGATTTTGAAATGTATTTCTTTAAATCGTATTTTACTTTTAAGTTTACAAATTGTAGATCTCTACATGACATTTGCTATTTACATTGTCCTCATTTTATTAATGTACTTTATGTATAAATCGCCTTTGACTCTGAAAGTTGTTCTTTTCTAAACCACCACGAAGTTCTCATCCCACTCTAAATAGGCATGTCCGACTCGTTGGCTGAATGGTCAGCGTACTGGCCTTCGGTTCAGAGGGTCCCGGGTTCGATTCCCGGTCGGGTCGGGGATTTTAATCTTCATTGGTTAATTCCAATGGCCCGGGGGCTGGGTGTTTGTGATGTTCCCAACATCCCTGCAACTCACACACCACACATAACACTATCCTCCACCACAATAACATGCAGTTACCTACACATGGCAGATCCCGCCTACCCTCATCGGAGGGTCTGCCTTACAAGGGCTGCACTCGGCTAGAAATAGCCACACGAAATTAAAATTACAAAGTTTGAATAGGAATGTCTTACACGGATTTTAAGCTCTTGTAAGCTACTAATTTTTAACTTTAACCCTAAATGCATTCTACTGTAGGAGTGCTTAAATACGGTATGTAAACATATATTCCTACCTTACTGTACACATTAGCGTAGGAAAATGAATACAACGAAAATTGTTCTGACAGACTGCATATCCATATGTGGCTGGGAGGCGTGACAAGGAAAATAATTGATAGAAAGAGCATTGTGGGAAAAGATGTTTTGCTCGTGGGGCGACGTTATTTATTTGGAGGGCTAATGTAATACAAGGCAAATGCACTGATATAGAAATAGGTAGTGTGTTCTGAATCTCAGAGTCAGTGGAGGATGGTGATGGTGAGACATGTACAGTGTGTCGTGGAGACCAAAATCCGTTGATTTATATTTAACCATCCTTTAATTTGAATGATCCCACGTTTTAGTATGCCTACGCCGCAGGTTATTTAGTATCGAAAATGCACAATGTATGCGCATGAGAGACAAAATAACAGTTGTTGAGTCTAATGTATCTAATTGACGAAGGGTCTTGCATAATCTGCGCATAAACGTAATTCTCCTGGGATCGATCACTTTACTCAGATGAACACTTCGCTACGAAGGTCTCTTTCGAGTAGCTGTTTGCGTTGGATGGGAAGATTGACTATCATCTGAATTTGTACTTCACGTGACGTGGTTTTACCGAGTTTGTGAAAGTACTGAAGGAATTTTCCTTCGTTATATGTGAATTGTGTTAAGCTGAATGTAGTATATTGGTGTGTTGACGGCAATAGACACTTAGAAAGAATAGTTTTGTGAATAGAGCTTTTGGAGAGGATATGCAATGTCTGTTCCAGATGTGGTTGTAGAAGCCTCTTAGTTTCTGATTACATGGGGTTAATGGGAACTTATCATGCATGATCTTCTGTCTTGTGGAATCGACTTTTGCTAGATAATCAGTCGCTCATTTCCATAATGTTCGGAGATTCTTCGCGTCCAATGAACTGTTATCTGATCAGGGCTGCCGAAGGATTCACGACTGTATCATTGCATTGTCTTGAAAAATCGCGTTAATCTGAGTTAGTGAGACCAGTGACGGCGTTATTCTCAATGTTAGCTTTTTTGAATAGGTGAATGGAAGTACCTATGATCGATTCCAGTTGATGCAGTTTATTGAAACAAATAACCTATTCTGTGAATCAGTGATAAAGTGTCGACCCCTGAATTCAAAGATCGTATGTTCAAACTCGGTAGACGTCGTCGAAATTTTGAAGGATGGACAAAAGTCCATTCGGTGCTCCATGTCATACGATGTTGCATGTAAAACATGTCTGTTGACACATTTGGTGTTCCATTCATTCATACTGTCTGGCCGGGGTATATGGCGTATACCATACAGCCACTGTCTCAACGCCGACTGTTGGGTGGCGGGAAATAACCTGACCACCCTAAAATGCCAGCGGCTTCGGGCGATTGAGCCTTTAGGGAGGGATATGGTCCTTCAGTGGAGGAGATGCCACTTGAATCCATAATGACGGAGGGCAGCAGCTTCGTAATAATGCACATTGGCGCCAGCCAAGGTATCGGCTGATACGGTGATGTGACACACGTTTGGGAGCATAACCATAGTGGTGTAAGCGGTCTCAAAACTGCACGAGGAAGGCAAGGGGAAACCACATCGTATTTAATTCCCAGGAAAATCTTTAGCATGACTGGAAAACGTTAAGCAAAGGCCCCCATTTCCCGGCAGCCCTTCAGTGGGCACGTGGTGCTAAGAATCTCCGGGCCATTCATGAGAAGGATAACAACGTGGAATGTTCGTAGTTTGTTTCAAAGTGGAAAGACTCGTAACGCCATCAGAGAGATGGAGAGACTCAAGATCGACGTTCTTGGCATGAGCGAAATGCGCTGGCCACATTCAGGAAAGAGTGTAGTCAGTGGTTACCAGGTATACTATTCCGCTAATGATGGTCCTCACCATGTTAATGGCGTGGGGTTCATTGTACATTGAGACATCAGTAAGTCTGAGAAAACATTTGTACCAGTATCAGGTGCGTCAGACGTTGATGTCGAAGATTTTTGCACGAAAATCGAAGCAGCTCTGTCATACTCCAAACCATCTCAGATAAACATTGGATTGACGATTTTAATGCTAAAATCGGCCATGGCCGACGGGCTGATATAGTCGGTGACTACGGATTAGGAGCAAGCAATCTCCGAGGTGATCGACTGGTCCAGATGTGACAGGAGGAGGGCCTTATTATAGCAAACACATATTTCCAGCTACCTCCACGTCATCTCTATATGTGGACCTCAAATGCTGACAGCAGTATTAGGAACCAGATTGATTACATCACAATTAACAAGTGGTTCAGAAATTCTATAAAATGTGTGAAAACATAGCCTACTGTTTGCTTCTATGAATCTCAGACTGAAGAAATGGCATTTAGTCGGATTGAGATTCAGAGCCTTCAAGATCAAGCACTGAAGGATGAAGTTCAGTCAGCCCTACGTGTAAAACTTGTGGAAGTTCAAAACAGCGTGAATGTAAATGATGTTGAAGGCACTTGGAACGATATAATTCAAGTAAAATTAAGGAATGCTGGAAGAAGGAAAAACAAGCCGTGGATGACAGAAGAAATTGTGAAGCTGATGGACCAGAGAAGGTATTTTAAGAACAAAGATTCTGTAAAGTACAAAAGTTTGCAGAAGTTAATACGACAAAAAATAAGGAATGCAAAAGAACAACAACTCTCGGAGAAATGCAACGAAATAGAATTACTGAATTCAAAACATGATTTTTTCAACATGTATAACAAAATGAAACAAGTCGCCTGTGCATACAACAAAACCGGTAGTGGAGTCCTCCTTAATAAGAATGGTGACATCTTAGCGAGCACAGAAGAGAAACAGAAGGAATGGATGGAATATGTACAGAATCTCTTCTTGGATCGCAGAAATGTGGATCATGGTGCTTGGGCAGACGATGGTGTGGATATAACACGTGCAGAAGTAGAGTATGCCACAAGAACAGCTAAGAATGGGAAGGCTCCAGGCCTTGATGAGATGTATGCTGAGATACTGAAACTGCTTGAGCAAGAAAAATCCCTTTCAATATTAGTTGTCCTATAACAGTATTCACCGCAGTGAAACCATTACTTGCGACTGGCTCAAATCAACTTTCGCAATATTTCCTAACAAAGCCAGTGTAAAATTCTGCAATGAATATAGAACTATTATTTTGATGAGCCACGTTCTGAAAATATTCCTAAAGGTCTTGCATTCGAGAATTTATCATAAATGTGAGGAGAATATCGGAACCTCACAGTTTGACTTCAGACATGGTTTTGATACTAGAGAGGTAGTAGTCAGTCTGCAGGTATTAGTACAACGGTGGCGAGATATCAATGTCGATGTTTTTGCTTGTTTCATCGACTACGAAAAATTCGATACTGTCCGCCATGACGAACTTATGAACATTCTTCGAGAATTAGGACTTGATGGGCGGGAGATCTGTATTATTGGTAATCTCTACTGGAACCAGAGTGCTGGCGTAAGAGTTGATGGCCGTGTCTCGGGAGAAATCTCAATTATGAAAGGAGTTCGCCAAGGGTGTATTCTTTTACCCATGCTTTTCAACATCTATTCAGAAAAGATTTGTCCAGATGCTCTTTACGGAAAGACTCAAGGAGTTGTGGTTAATGGTTTCATCATAAATAACATCAGGTATGACGATGACACTGTGTTACATGCAACCATTCTCCAGGATCTACAGGAACTACTTAATGCTGTCACTGAAGCCAGCAGCGCCATGGACTTGAGGCGTAATGTAAAGAAGACCAAGTGGATGTTATAAGCAGTATTCGAGGTAATTTCACAGCTGCAAAGGACCAGATCGCAAGAGTGGCAACATTTAAATACCTGGGATGTCACATCAATGATGACTGGGACCTTGCTCATGAGATCCGATGCAGAATTGAGCAGGCCAGAACTTCTTATCAGTCTTAGAAAACTTTTGACAAGCCGTGACCTTTCCATTACAGTACGGACACAAATACTCCGTACTACGTTTTCAGCATTCTGTTGTACGGCGTTGGGGCATGGACACTAACTGGGACCATGTGGAAGAAGTTGCAAGCATTTGAAATGTGGACGTACCGAAGGATGCTAAAGATACCTTGGACAGATAAAATGACCAATATAGAAGTTTTGCACCATATGAACAAAGAACCAGGAATTCTAACTACCATCAAGAGAAGGAACAGTAAACACCACCTTCTGCAAGTAATACTCTGAGGTAAAATTAATGGAAAACGTGGTCTGGGGAGAAGTCCGACTCGTTGGCTGAATGGTCAGCGTACAGGCCTTCGGTTCAGAGAGTTCCGGGTTCGATTCCCGGCCGGGTCGTAGATTTTAATCGCTTCCGATTAATTCTTCTGGCTCGGGGACTGGGGTTTTTGTGTCCGTCCCAACACTCTCCTCATCATATTCAGGCAACACACCACACTTCCAACCACCACAGAAACACGCAATAGTGCTTACATCCCTCCGTATAGGGTTGGCGTCAGGTAGGGCATCTGGCCGTAAAACAGGGCCAAATTCACATGTGCAACGCAGTTCGCATCCGCGACCCCACAGGTGTGGAAAAATAATAATAATAATAAGAAGAAGAAGAAGCAGAAGAAGTACTGGCCCGGGGAGAAGTAGGACATCCTGGCTCGGCAACTTAAGCCAGTGGTTTGGAGTAACAAAGCTTACTCTGTTCAGAACAGCTATGAACAAACAGAAGATCATGCTACTGGTCGCCAACGTTCTGCAACGACATGCCACATGAAGAAGAAGAAGATACTGTAAAGGCTTGTCTCTGCAACCATTCAGCAGTTCTTTTTGGCTCGGTTGAAGAACTCAGGTCATTCCGGTAGTCAATATTTTAAAATACCAATATACCCGTCTGCGGTGAATACGGAAACAAGTTTGGAATAAATCTCAAGAAACGAATATCAGCGTGTAAGTGGTCCGTAATCTCCACTTTTCCCAGGATCAGTAACTCAGAAGGAATATTTACAATTTTTCATTCACAGGTGAAATATAGCATATTGTTGTCCCAAATGTCTTGTTGTTTTCCTGTAGGTATTTAACCATTTTACTTCTTGTGGAGGGAAACAAGCAGATGAAATGAGTTGTTGAGAGGACTTGTGACAATATCTTAATGCAGATGTAAGACAAACAGTTACTCAGCCATCCTGCGACGCTCCAGTGACCAATGTCTATAGTCGTGTAGACACTGTGTAGAGCGTACAACTGTGATCGATCAGTGAACTGAGTCGAGTATTGACACGTGTGACGTCAGTGGCAGGGGAATGGCAAGCAAGAGCAACACACGTGGAGTCGTCTGAGACAAGACAGTATCAGGGGTGTCCACCTGGTTCGCTGAGGCTCAAATTACGGTGTGAGGGGTATCAATCAAGCCTCTCATATATTGGTGAATATTCTGCCCATGGAAAATTTGATAATCACGGATAATTAGACGTTCAGAGAGAGCATACCAGCCTATTTCTTGACCTCGTTAGAATAACCACCTGTTGCCATTTCTTTATGTATGCAGTACTTTTGCACCTGGGTCTTGGCACATTCTTGTCCATGGCTGTGACAAAAATGGGAACTGCTGAGATATGGGTGGCGTTTAACAATATTCGGAGCACTATTAGTGTTTCTGGAAGTTATGAAAGGTGCTACTCATAGAGCCGCCCTCTGGCCCAGTGGGGAAAGCAATGCCAACCTACCTCACTTCTCATCTTACATAGTACACCTCATGTTGGCGCTGCCATTGGTTCTTGCGGTTTCCCTATAACCTCATAATCTCAGGTAGCTCTATTAGAGAATCCACTCAGCCTCTTAGCGGATGACCAAACAAACAAACAAACAAACAAACAAACAAACAAACAAACAAACAAACAAACAAACAAACAAACAAACAAACAGACACAAACAAACAAACAGAAACAAACAAACAAACAAACAAACAAACAAACAAACAAACAAACAAACAAACAAACAAACAAAACGTTAGAATATAGTTCTAGACACACTACGTTAGCTCGGCGCTGAAAGCCGTTCCACTCGAAACCTGAGCTAGCAGCTATCGGATATCCTTCGAGTGGATACCTCTAGTTTATTCTTATTCCACCCACTTGAACTGAAATTAAATGCTGTAACCAAGGCTGTTTTCCTTCCAATCTTAGTTATAATTAATTAAAAATCGAAACACTACAGTACCATAGATTATTCATAAACTTTGACGCTAAGTGTGAGTTCGTATGTGATTGAGTGCAATTATTGCACTATTCGAAAGTAATCTGTAATTTTCGTGCGTTTTGCTTCATTTCTTGTTTTCTTGTATTTACTTTATATCCGCCTTCTTTCAGTATCTCATGCAATTTCTTATTTTGAAATAGCCTAATTTCGTTGTTATGTTATTGTTTGTAAGCACTGTCGCCGGTATTTCTCCTAACTGCAATGTATTTGTTAATAATAATAATAATAATAATAATAATAATAATAATAATAATAATAATAATAATAATAATAATAATAACCCCACCAACCTGCGTCCAATGTCTGGGAAGCCAGGCTCTGCCCGTCACAAGTCAGAACAAAGGGCGAGTGATAGAGGAGTAAAACCTCTTTTTTTAAACCTTGGTCAACTTGACCCGGCTGGTAGTCCCATGTAAGGGTCCCATGCCAGGGTTACGGTGAAGACCTAAAGGGTAGTGAAGGCGGAGAGAGTAGGTCTCGGTACGGCGGAACTGGCGGAAGAGGCATAGCATCCTACAAAATCCACATTGCGTCTGACTTGTAACAAGCGGCAAAGTGGTCAGCGTCTGACCCTCTAGTTGAGGCGGCTGCACTAAAATCTTCTCGAACTAAAAAATCGAGTCGTACACCAGTGGTCTCAATTGAGATCACCCCGAAAATCAAACCTCAACTTGAGCGCATGATAGAAGAGACGGTCTTAGAACACTACCCCAGGCACCAGTCGACAGACTGGCGTTACCTGATCATCGGATTCTAGGGGTTCAGAGACACCATGTAGAGAAAAATCGGAGCTTCTCAAAACCTTGCCATACTCTCAAAACTAGACGTAAAAACTTTATTGGCACAATTAATGTGAACAGCCTCAGTAGGGTAAAACAGGCAAATTAAAGCAACTCACCAACGTCCTGGAAAAAATTGATTTAAAAATCACTGCACTCCAAGAGACACGATTCACGGATGAAGGACACTAATACAGAGAATCTCAGAATCTACAAGGGCAAACCTGTCATAAAAGTTAAAGACAAACTACCTCTCCTGGGAACCGGATTCGCCATACACCATTCAATACTCGACTCACTCATTGACTTTACTTCTCCCAACGAAAGAGTCTCTCTGCTTTCCGCTAAACTAGCTACACACTGATCAGCACAACAAGACTGATCCTGAAACTGTAGAATATTTCTGGGTAACTCTAGAAGAAACAACGAACAAAATACCAAAGCATCATGTGAAAATCTTATTAGGCGATTTTAACGCACAGCTAGGTAAAGAAAGAAAATTCAGGGATACCACACGGCCCCATACCAAGCACAAGCGTACCAACAAGAACGGAGAAAAATTAATTAACTTTTGCAGAAACTTCGAACTCAAAATCATGAGTACCCAATTTCAGAAACCTTCACAAAAATTAGCAACATGGAGATCACCCAGTCTTCGACAGGGTGAACATCAAATTGACCATATCGCTATTTCAAAGAAAAACACAAAAGAAATTCTTAATGTTAGAGTTCGCAAAGGAGCCTTTAAATCGGACCATTAACTTCCCCAAATAAAGATGAAATTTCAATCCAATGGAAGAAAAAAAGGCCCACTTAAAATTATTAAACCAGATCCAGAGTACTTGAAACTCAACAAAGAAGAAATCTTCATGCAAATTAATCAGGGGAAATCAACAGACTGGCAGAAAATTGCAAAGAAAATTAAAGAAGTCATGAAACTTGGACAACTCCTCGCACCAGAAAACATCGCTGGTGGAACGCAATTTGCGATCAGGCGATTGACAACTGCGTGGAAGAAGTTTAGCAATCACAAGACAGAGGAAAACTGGGAGAATATTAAAATTCAAAAACAAGCCTTTAACAAATAATTAGGAAAGAAAAACGAGGATATGGTAACAACCGACTCCGCGAAATTCAGCATGATTTCACCAAAAACAATATAAGATCTTTCTACAAGATGTTTAGAGAGAATCTACAGGGATATCAATTGCCCAGCCTGTGCTTCAAAAAACCCGGCGGATCATTCGAAACGAACACAAAAAATAACTGCAAAATCTTAGCCCAATACTTCAACTCCCTTCTTAACTGCAAACCACCCCAAGAAAAACTTGTCTTCTTCCCTCCGGTGTTCACACACCCGGACTCAAAAGCCCCTGACCTCAAAGAAATTGAACAAATCATCAAGCAGCTTTAAAACGACAAAGCACCAGGAGAAGATGGGATCATTGCTGAACTTTGGAAACTAAACGATCCTACACTAACGCAGAAACTTCATAACATAATTTCGGACATGGACTACAGAGCGTATGCCAAAAGACTGGAAATGACCGGGTGAGTTGGCCGTGCGGTTAGAGGCGCGCGGCTGTGAGCTTGCATCCAGGAGATAGTGGGTTCGAATCCCACTGTCGGCAGCCCTGGTTTTCCGTGGTTTCCCATTTTCACACCAGGCAAACGCCGGGGCTGTACCTTAATAAAGGCCACGGCCACTTTCTTCCCACGCCTGAGCTTTTCTTATCCCATCGTCGCCATAAGACCTATCTGTGTCGGCGCGACGTAAAGCCAGTAGCAACGAAAAGGGTGATAACATGGACATCAACTGTTACAGAGGAATCTCCTTGTTCCTGGTTGCTTACAAAATCATCTCCAAATCACTTTTAAACAGGATAGAACCGCAAGCGAATCCATTAATTGGCGACTACCAAGCCGGATTCAGAAAAGGGCGATCGTGTGCTCAACATATCTGGAGCATGAAGACGATACTACAAATGAGGAAATGCAGAAATACAGTAATTACATTTATCGACTTCAGAAAGGCATATGACTCAGTAGACTGTGAAAGTATTCGGGATTGACAGAAAGACTCGAAACATCATTGAAGAGATACTTACAGGAAAAGTGTTCAAAGTGAAATTCATGGGCGAAATATCGGAGCCCTTTGAAATAAAAAACTGGAGGCTGACAGGGGGACGGACTATTTTCTATCCTTTCCAATACTGTCCTAGAAAAGATCATTAGAGAATAGGAACCTCATGTAAACGGCATCCAACTAGGTATCAAAAAAGAGAACCGAATTATAGTAAAGTGTCTCGCTTTCGCGGACGACATTGCCATTATTACAGAACTGAAGCGACACACGCAGTGGAAGAACTACATGAAATTGCGCAAAACCCGGACTACAAATCTCTTATGAGAAAACCTAGTATATGGAAAGACGGCCAGAAAATAAATCCCCTCTAATCACACAATACGGTAAAATCGCACAAGTAAGTCATTTAAAATACCTTACTGAAACTATACAGTCCTCGGAACTAAACCGGATCGCCAATGAACAAAGAATCACCAAGCTGCAGAAGGCCTACAAGCTAACGTAGGCTCACTACAACAAGAAAAGCATTTCGATAGCTGCAAATTTACGGCACCTACAACCTGTTTTCCAGTCAATGACAGGGTCAGGGATGGGATGAATGAAGCCCCAACTTGCGGCGAGGATAGGAATTGTGCCGGCTGCCAAGGCTTGTCGCGCTCCTCTGGGGCAATGATTAATGACTGACAGATGGAATGAAATGATAGTGGAGAGTGTTGCTGGAATGAAAGATGACAGGGAAAACTGGAGAACCCGGAGAAAACCCTGTCCCACCTCCGCTTTGTCCAGCACAAATCTCACATGGATGACCGGGATTTGAACCACTGTATCCAGCGGTGAGAGGCCCGTGCGCTGCCGCCTGAGCCATGGAGGCTTCCCCGAAGCAACCTGTGTAGCCGGAGCAATAGTGATTGACGGTCATTCTAAAATTAAGGACATAGAAAAACAGGAACGAATAATTCTTTGGAAGATTTATGGGGCAGTCAAGATAAATGGATGAAGAGACCGCAGAATGATCTTAATGAAAAGATAAACATTATTACGGATGAAATCAGAAAACGCCGAGCAATGTTTTACACACACATTTGCAGAATGGACAACTCCAGAACGGCAAAGAATTCACTCAACATTGTAACAAGTAAATGCGGTACGGGTCCGCCTCTGTGGTGTAGTGGTTAGCGTGATTAGCTGCCACCCCCGGAGGCCCGGGTTCGATTCCCGGCTCTGCCACGAAATTTGAAAAGTGGTACGAGGGCTGGAACGGGGTCCACTCAGCCTTGGGAGGTCAACTGAGTAGAGGTGGGTTCGATTCCCACCTCAGCCATCCTGGAAGTGGTTTTCCGTGGTTTCCCACTTCTCCTCCAGGTGAATGCCGGGATGGTACCTAACTTAAGGCCACGGCCGCTTCCTTCCCTCCTCCTTGCCTATCCCTTCCAATCTTCCCATCCCTTCACAAGGCCCCTGTTCAGCATAGCAGGTGAGGCCGCCTGGGCGAGGTACTGGTCATACTCCCCAGTTGTATCCCCCGACCAAGTGTCTGAAGCTCCAGGACACTGCCCTTGAGGCGGTAGAGGTGGGATCCCTCGCTAAGTCCGAGGGAAAAACCGAACCTGGAGGGTAAACAGATGATGATGATGATGATGAAATGCGGTACGGAATGGCTAAAAGAGGTTCAGAGGTACCTACAACAGATTAACATAGCGAATCTCGAGGATCGACCCGAGTGCCGAAATAAAATCAGAAATGTAAAATTTGTGTCAAGAAAATCACGACTACCTGGGAAAAGGTGGACAGAGGAGCGGAAGAGGAAGCATTCAGAGAGGGTGACGAGATTTTGGAAAGAAAAGGCGAAAAAACGCCCGTAGATGACATTATGTATCTATTCAAGTTCGATCGCTCTGTTTAAAGGGAACAAGCGTCTAAATAAATAAATAAATAAATAAATAAATAAATAAATAAATAAAAGACAAAGTCACCTCCGTACAGGCCATGAAGGCCCTTGGAGGAGTGGAAGGTAAAGGCTTCCACCATTGTTAACCGCGGCACGTGATGGGGTAGAGTGGTTAGTTCTACGCCCGGCCGCCTTTGCCACCAGGAATTAACCTGGTACTCATTTTTGGTGTAGGCTGAGTGAACCTCGGGGCCATATGCACCTCCGGAAATGGAAATCTCGTTTCCTAAATTTAACGACTTCCTGACGGGGATTCGAACCCACGTCCTTCCGGGCGAACCGAGCACGCCTTTACCGCCTCGGCCAGGCAGCCCCTAAATAAATAAATAAATAAATAAATAAATAAATAAATAAATAAATAATAATCCTATGGCCTCGGTCATCGTGCGCAGGCATTTTGATTTAACGCATATAGGCTGCTTGCGCGTCAATTTCGACGTTCCATTTTACTCTACTAGATGAGAGAGTAAATCAGATCTAGTGATATGTGGCTGAGTGCTTAAATTAAATCGTCGGGTAAATACAAACTGTGCCAGCAGAGATCTTTTACATGCCGACATCGAATGGACTTTTATTCACCCTTCAAAAAAAAAACAAAAAAAAAAGGCTACCTCTGCCAGGCTTGACTCTGCGATTTTGGGATCCATATGTGTTAATTAAGAGGACCGAAAGTATTTTTTACGAAAACACGGGACGAGATATATAAAATCGAACTCATTCTGCCGCATAAGAGCTCGCTAAGTTTTTGTGTCTTGTCCTCATTTACAAATGTAGAGACATTTGCATGTAAAACTGAAAAGGCATCACGTCCTCTGCTATGAAAAGCTCAGGTCACAGGTACCTAAAACAGAACCTTGTGGGACTCCATGATGAAATTGAAGGCGAACGATCTAACTCCTCCCACTACAGCTACACGACCTATAACGCACAGCCAATTTGTTCATTCTTGCTTCATATGCTGAAAGTTGTGTGGTCGATTATCTGCGCAGTCGGATGACGTTTAAGACTGCTTAAATGTGTGAGATTCGTGTAAAAAAACATTTCTTCCGGGCCAAAATTCCAACACTATAGCGTCGTTCAAGACCAGCAGCCTTTTAAGGGACGTTGGACACATATAGGCTTACTCTATTACGAGATCCATGGCTGATTACTTTCAATCGTGATGGACCTAGATTTAATAATAATAATAATAATCAAACGGTCAGTTAATCTTAAATATTTTGGTGAGTGGATAGAGCCAAACACCTCTGAAAAAGAAGCTTACGCGTCGCGCATGAATAAAATGGGAACAGCTTATCAACTGACCAAAGACGTTTATAACAAAAAGTCCACATCCTTGAACCCAAAACTCAGACATTATGGCGGTGGCATAAGACCAGAGGCTTTGTATGCAGTGGAATGCCTTGATATGAACAAGAAAGGCCTGATAGAAATATGGGAAATTAATGAAAGAAAGAAAGAAGAAAGAAAGATCTCAAGGAAAATGGTTGGCACAATTAAAGACAAAGATTATTATAGACGTCGGCATAACCATGAGCTTATACTCATGTCCAGAAGATCTCTGATATCGCGTGGAGGAGGATAACTGCATGTTATGGCCACTTGCTAAGAATGAAACCAATACAATTATGGAACCGTATCTTTACTTATTTTAATGAAATAGCGTATGGCTTTTAGTGCCGGGAGTGTCCGAGGACAAGGTCGGCTCGCCAGATGCAGGTCTTTTGATTTGACACCCGTAGGCGACCTGCGCGTCGTGATGAGGATGAAATGATGAAGACGACACACACACCCAGCCCCGGTGCCAGCGAAATTAACCAATTAAGGTTAAAATTCCGGACCCTGCGGGGAATCGAACCCGGGACCCCTGTGACCAAAGGCCAGCACGCTAACCATTTATCCATGGAGCCGGACACTTATTTTAATGATAAGAAGACTTGGTTCAAGAAGGTGAAATGGGACCTACAGGAGGTGAGGATAACTTATGAAGACGTACAAGAACGAAACCCACTCAGGAGGAAACTGAAAGACCACCAGGACTTTTATTAAGAGAGGCCAAAGTTGAAGGCGGAGAAAACGTGGACGGAGAGAAGAAAAGAGTAACACCAGCAACGACTGAAGGATTGCTCGGCAAAGATCAAAGCTCAGAGAAGACAGCTGAAATTACGTGGTCGTTAGTAGGTCGATATGAACAAAAACTAAAACTAATAATAATAATAATAATAATAATAATAATAATAATAATAATAATAATAATAATAATAATAATAATGTTAACCTTGCTGCTTTCACGGCCCGTACTTGTAGACATGCCATATCAAGAAAACAAGGTGAAACTCTTTACGTTTCGCAGAGAACTTTGTTCTGAGTCATCAGAAGAAAATCTCGACTGTTCACGAGGAAGTCTTCTCCAATAACGAAGGCTTGAATTTAGACGTTAGTAATAGAAGTGTAAGTGGTACGTCACCAGATGGCTCATCGTACGCGGTACAGCGCTCCTCTGTATCAAATACAGTAGAGACAATACGCGACACTCTGCGAGATAGCGAGGGACAGCGATTAGAGCTCTGTTTAGCGGAGTGACCTGAGAGTTAATGATTCTGTCATAAGAGCACGTGTATATTTGTTTGTGAAGTTTTTGTGGTTATTTATGCGTTTGCATTAAATTGACATAAGTAAATAGTAGCGTGTGTCATTCCTTTATTTCTCCTGTCAATGTGAGTGGAAAGATATGTGCTGCGTTTGGATGCAATAACTATGAAGTGCAGAAGGATTCACGCTCTTCCGTTTCCCTCGTGACAAGAAAATGTAAGTAAATACTGCGTTTGCACATATATTCTTCCAGTTACAAAGATATTTTTATAGAAGGCCTACTTCCTGAACTTCTGACCTGCGTGACCCATATTTTAACTGGCTTAAAATATAATAAGTTTATTTTATTGTATTAGTGCAGCAGTTAGCCTTCGATACCGATGTGTTGTTGTAGGTGTGATCTGTGGGTTTTGATTTAATTCAGGAAAGTGCATATGCATATGTGTGTGGCTGGTTGTGTTCCAAGTTACCCCATTTGGAATGCAGTAATGCGTTGTCAAGCACTGAAGAAAATATGGGTTATTTAAGAAATGTGATGATAATGCAAATTTGCTTTACCCTAATGTAATGGCAAATATTGCTTATAGGGAAATTTGGAATGTTTTTGCGGCTACATTTATAGATTTTATTTCTGTTAGTAGGTTTCAAGTTAAAAGGAAAATTGTCCAGCTCTTAAATGTAAATTCATTGAATCATGTGTGTAAGGAAGGTGCCGATATTTTTATTGAGAAGTGCCCTAATGTGATGTACAATGAGAAAAAAAGACAAATCTAGCCGTGAAAGTTCAGGCAGGTATGCTAAAGCTAAAAACGTAATGCATAAATGAAAGATCAAGCCCTTTCACAGAAGTCCATTTCAGATATTGATTATATGTCTAATTTCAGTCTGTTAAATAATTCTTCATTCATGTATCCAGAATTGCTTCAGCAACTTTGAAGTTAATATTTTAGCAACACTTTCTTTCTAGACGCTATTTATTTATTCATTTTCGTATGTACATTTCCATTGATATTTGAATATAGCGCGAATTTTCAGATCACGCCACTAGGAGCGCCACTTGCGAATTATATCCCATTTTAATAAGGCTAAATCCGGAAGTGTCGCGTATTGTCCCTACTGTGTTTGTCTTTATTAATAGTATTGAAACAATATTTAAGTAACAATTAAGTAACTTTTGTCTGTAAATAAAAACAAATAGTTAAATATCAATGGGCAGTGTGACGAAAGAGCGTACCACTTACACTTCTATTACTAAAGTCTAAATTGAAACCTTCATTACTACTACTACTACTACTACTACTACTACTACTACTACTTTAAACTGATTTTAAAATATCAAAACTGCTGAACTAAAAATCCAAGTTCTAAAATAAATGATTTTACACGTCGTGAAAACGATCACAAAACCAGGACCGAAGATTTGTGGGATCAAAAGGAGACAGATTCTGATACTGACTGTCCAGACCGTTGGACACTTTCGCAATGAAAATGGATTTTGCGATAGAAAAGAGTGCATGGTGACGACGATGGTATATCGGAGTGTATGTCAGAGGTGTGGAAGTTGCTCTAATAGCGCTTACATGGTGCGTACTTGCGCCTGTTCTCCCAGAAAAAAAAAAGCACTCTGGATACTACTATTTTACCATGTTGAATGGTGCCGACGGTAGAGCGCTGTCCTTTTGAGCCGATAACATTATTTATTTATTTATTTATTTATTTATTTATTTATTTATTTATTTATTTATTTATTTATTTATTTATTTATTTGCCCGAGATCTAAGTACCCCAATATTAAGTCTATAATTTTAAAAATTAGTTTAAACACTTGACCAATGTAAATATATTCAAACTAGCTACTAAAGAACCCGTTCTTTGTACGGATATATGAGCAAGGATTAAAGCGGTTAAATTCAGGCGTGTCGTCCCAAAACTCACGAGTTTCAAAACTCACGAGTCTCAAAACTCACGAATTCCAGGAAAAGGATTTATAAGAGCAAGAGCCTCTACCTTGGCCAGTCTCAAAACTCACGAATTCCAGGAAGAGGATTAGTAAGAACAGGTTTCTCTACCTGGGCCACTCTCAAAACTCACGAGCAGGGCCAGTTCTTCTTTGAATGGATAAATGTCCACCCTATTAGTGATGGGATAATGGAATACTTTTAATAATCCAATAACTTCTATCCGATTATTTAAATAATCGAATGAATAATCAAATCAAATAATGGAATGAGTTTCATATATCATTCAGTTATATGCGCCATGAATAAATTTTTCTCTTTAAGTGTGTCGGGTAGATAATCGACTGAAATAAGCGAATAGATGAACTCTTACGAAAAATAGAAACACGCCTTTTTTCCAAATGGATCTCCAAATGTTGAAACTAAATGAGTGAATTAACTGTCTTGATGTATATCTCTAAATAAAATTCCTTATTGAAGTAAATGCTGCCTTGGCCGCATAATGGATCTAAGCCCCAGTACTACCAACTGACAGTTTCTTTTTACTGATAGCGGGCAATATACCTACTTTAATTTGATGTCGTCCGGCTTTATTCATGAATAGTTAGCATGCTGGCCTTTGGTCCAAGGGGTCCAAGGGGTCCCGGGTTCGGTTTCTGGTCGGGAAGAAGATTTTAACTTTCATTAGTTAATTCTATGGCTCGGGGACTGGGTATTCGTGCCGTGCCCTACCTTAGGTAGGGCCTCATCCTCACAGACGTGCAGATCACCTGTACGGCGTCAACTCTAAAGACCTGCAGCAGACCTCCCCGGAGGCCACACGCCATTATTATAAATTTATGTGAAAGGGAAAAAATACATTATATTAGCTTTAAGACAACAGCAAAATATATTTTTTTAAAAATTATAATTATACACCTCTGTCTCTTTCATTCACCACTCATTATTTTACCCCTGTGGGTTGGGGAGGCAGAATAACATCCACAGTACCCCCTGTTTGTCGTAAAAGGCGACTAAACAGGGGCCCCAGGAGCTCTTAAATTATTTAAGAGAAGACTAGATAAACAACTGATAGGCAATCTGCTACCTGGGTGACTGCTCTAAATGCATATCAGTAGTGATTGTTTGATTGATTGATTGATTGATTGATTGATTGATTGATTGATTGATTGATTGATTGATTGATTGATTGATTGATTGATTGATTGATTGATTGATTGAATGATTGAGCAAGAGAATGTGGGTTGGCGACCTCGGAGCCCTTTGCTGAATCCGGGCATTGCTTCCACCCACTTGTGGCAGTCTACTTGCTTTCATCTATCCTTAGTCAATTCTTGTTCTTTTCCGAACCCCGACGGTATTAGGTTTCCCGTTAAAACAGTAATAACCACCACCAAGTCCGGCTCCATGGCTAAATGGTTACCGTGCTGGCCTTTGGTCACAGAGGTCCCGGGTTGGATTCCCGGAAGGGTCAAGAATTTTAACCATCATTGGTTAATTCCGCTGGCACGGGGACTGGGTGTATGTGTTGTATTCATCATTAGTTCATCCTCATTACGACGCGCAGGGCGCCTACGGGAGTTGAATCAAAAGACCTGCACCTGGCGAGCCGAACACTCCCGGCATTAAAAGCCATACACCATTTCATTTTACAGTACCACCACCAACATTAATTGTTTTCAACCCTTACTGATTTGTATTGACCATTTACACTTTTTCTTGGCGTGGGAAAGAACCAAAATCACTAAATATCACCATCATCATCGATCTGGAGTCTCTTTGAAGTCATTTAGCAAAATCATTTCAAAGATAGCGACCAACGACTTCGCCATATTTTATAGAAAATTCTGACGCATTTTCATTTACGACTTCAGAAATTTGGTGAGCCAAGTAGCCAATACTATAGCAATGCACTTCGCGTAACCGCGTGGGCGCGTGATGCAATATATTAATCTTTGCATTTTATGTAATGGCATCTGAGTGCACGACTCATTCATACGTGAGCAGCATGAGTTCGCTTTATTCTCGGAAAGGTTATCAGAGACCGTTCGTCCTACCCCTGCACATCCTGTACGGGGGTGGAGATAGGTGATTTTAATTTCCCTGTGATGAGATTGATGAGTTGATGACGTTAGGATTACTTTTCGTGCCATTATTTCGAAAGCGTTCACTATCTATTTGCCCCAATCATTCGAATGGAATTTCAAATGAATACTCGAAAAAATAATCGAATCGAAGAAATACTGTAACTGAATAAACGAAAAATTAAGCAAATGGATTAATAGAATAAAATTAAATAATCGAATAAGCGAATAATTTGTATTCGATTTTTCAATCACTACAACCTACCCACATAACGAATACGCGACAGGGGGTTGAGAAACCCACGGACGCCATGGATCCGCGCGGATAACCGCACTCGGCCTTTCAAATGAAGGCCTAGTTCCATAAGCCGCTGTAAAGCTTTGTCTTTTTCAATGCATTTTATTTTTATGTATTTTTATATTTTTTTACTATTTATATATTTCTGTCAATATATATATATATATATATATATATTTTTTTTAAATATATATTTCTGTCAATTGGTTTAGTGTCCGACTCGTTGGCTGAATGGTCAGCGTACTGGCCTTCGGTTCAGAGGGTTCCGGGTTCGATTCCTGGCCGGGTCGGGGATTTTAACCTTCATTGGTTAATTCCAGTAGCCCGGGGGCTGGGTGTTTGTGCTGTTCCCAACATCCCTGCAACTCACACACCACACCTAACACTATCCTCTACCACAATAACACGCAGTTACCTACAAATGGCAGATGCCGCCCACCCTCAGCGGAGGGTCTGCCTTACAAGGGCTGCACTCGGCTAGAAATAGCCACACGAAATTATTATAATTGGTTTAGTATGCTTAATTTGGTTCAATTGGTCTTTTTTCACTATTTCCATTACTTTTATCTACACATTTACATGATTAATTTTTTTTTTTTGCTAGGGGCTTTACGTCGCACCGACACAGATAGGTCTTATGGCGACGATGGGATAGGAAAGGCCTAGGAGTTGGAAGGAAGCGGCCGTGGCCTTAATTAAGGTACAGCCCCAGCATTTGCCTGGTGTGAAAATGGGAAACCACGGAAAACCATCTTCAGGGCTGCCGATAGTGGGATTCGAACCTACTATCTCCCGGATGCAAGCTCACAGCCGCGCGCCTCTACGCGCACGGCCAACTCGCCCGGTCATGATTAATTTAACAAGAAAAGATTTACTTTCTGTCTAACCCATCTTAAGGATGAAGGAAGTGACTCTCAGAAATGCACCTACATGTCTTGTCTCCTCATATCTTTTTGTGTTTCGTTCGATACTCTTATCAAGTTGGTAGCATTTCTTTCTTCTTTTTAAACCCTCTAGGTTCAACTCAATCCTCATAATCTTCTTATCTGATTTCTCAGCTTCTTGCTTAAGCCCTTTTATTAAGTCTTTTATTCGAGGGTGAGGTCTTCCCAGAACATTGTTTATTTGGTGATTCCACCCCTCCACAGAATTGTTTGTTCTGTGTCTTCTGTTATAGCAGTTCCACGTTTCCACTGGAACTAGTGGATTTTGTAGCCAATGATCGACAAAATAGTCAAAAAATATCGTCAACATTTGGTCTTCGGGGCGTTACTATGAATGTAGATCCACCCCTCGTCTACATCCTCAGGCGGCAGGAAGGCAAGTGCCGCACACATTGTAATTGTTTGTCGGATTTCCTGATTCGTTTTGTAGGCTTCAGTGAGGCCGACTTCCTGAACCTTTCGCCAGAGACTTTGACATAAATGGAAGAAGCATCCTTGCACTTTGATAGAAGGAAATACTTCTTTTATTGCTTTGATAGCGGCTGCCTCAAAGTCGACGTATATTTCATTTGGGTTCCATTCTGGGATCTCATGTTTTATGATATTAAATAATCTAGCGTATGTTCTCGTGGTCTTATTAGGGAGAAGAGCAAATATGACAGGTGTTATGTTTGTTTCCTCGCTGGTGCTTCCAAGATCAGCATGTATTGTATATAGCTGTGAAAACTGGCTGCTGCAACTTTTGAAAGTACCATCCATTAGAAATGTCCTATGCGCTTTGAGACATTCTCTTCCCTTTGCGCTTGAAAATACTAATATTCTTTCTCCATCCCTGTTGTCTGCAAGAATAGGCCTAAATGTACTGCCATCGGTCATGCGTAGAGTGTCTTCATCTAAATTAATGTCGTTTCAATGTTTTGGCTCTTTTTGGACTCCCTGGGCTTTATTTCGGTGCCTGTAGAGTGATGATTTTACACTGAAAAATTGAGGTACCCTGGTGATAAATTCATATCCTCTTTGCTGCAAGGATTCAAATTCTTCTGTGTAGACCTGTAACAAAAAATATTATCCTTACCTTCTTGTACGTAACTTATAGTAATAACCAATAGTACCAATATGTCTTAAGTACTCACTTACTCGGAACAAATATAATTTATAAACCATTTCTATTAATGCTTGTTGTTTGAAAGGGCCTAACACCTAGGTCATCGGCTCAATTTCTATTGAAACAGCACAGATAACAGGCTGTTGGCTACAATGCACGAGCAGACACGCGCGCGATTTTTAACGGTCTTTAATTTCGTCTGCGGACTCTTCAAAAATAAAAACGAGTGAGTTGGCCGCGAGTTCAGGGGCAAGCAACTGGGTTCGAACCCCTCTGTCGGCAGCCATGAAGATGGTTTTCCGTGGTTTCCCATTTTCAGACCAGGCAAATGCTGGGGCTTTACCCTAATTAAGGCCACTGCCGCTTCCTTCCCACTCCTAGTCCTTCCCTATTCTATCGTCGCCATAAGACCTATCTGTGTCGGTGCGACGTAACCAACTTGTAAAAAAAAAAGGTTTAACTTACCTATGTAACTGATGTTCCATGCTCTTCGCGAACTCGTTTCTTGGCCTGGCTGACTGCTTTGTACACATCGAGGCTTGCTTCATCAGGTACACACTGGTGGACTGTTTCACTAAAAACACTATTGTCACTTGCAGTTATCACTTTACCGGCACACGCGGATGACAGTCTTTTATAGCAAAACCATACTGTTTCGCCCGACTTGTTCTCTCGTTGCTTGTAAAACCTATAACCATTGTACACTAAATTTATTTTACCCTTTTGTGAAGAGATGAATTGCATTATTATTATTATTATTATTTATTTTCCACTAATTGTAGTTACAATTTAGGGATGGTGAATGGAGAAAGGGCATAGCCCCATATACACAAAAGTGCCTCCATCACCACTTAAAATTATAATATACAAATATACAATTACATTCTACATGATGTTCTTATATACAGTTAAAATATTTACATAGGCATATTTACATACAGTAATACTCACAAGACCTGTTCAACATTCAAGTCATGACGACACACACACACACACACACACACACACACACACACACACACACACACACACACACACACACACACACACAGAGAGAGAGAGAGTCTCTCTCTCTCTCTCTCTCTCTCTCTCTCTCTCTCTAGAAACCCCACATATATTTTAGCTAGGCCGGCTCACTCATACACATTTACCGTCTCAATCACTCGGGACCCCATAACTTTCATTCAACCTCCCACTCATACTGAACATTCTCACAGTAGATAAATTATGTTTTGTACAGAGGGTTTCGTTATATATACATCCGTTTTACGTCTTTACAGAAATTTTCTGCAGGTAGTTCTTTTATCTGCGGTGGGAGTTCATTCCACAACCGAGCAGATCGACTAAAGAAGCCACTTTGATATGATGCTGTTCTTGCAAATGGAGGGAAAAGGGACACACCTCGACCTCTTTGAGCGGAACGATAGTTCAGCTGTAAGCGGTTGAAAGGGTTTATATGAATGTTACCTGCGAGGGATTTTCTCAGGAAAGTAATATCTATTTGTTTACAGAGGGATGTTATGGAGGGCAGTGACCTGGTTGTATTTAAATGACCGTGTTGAGTAATTAGTCGTTCTGCTCGGCGTTGAACTCTCTCTAGTTTCGTCATGTTCTCCACTGTAGTAGGGTGCCAGGAAGGAAGCCCGTACAACAGTATTGGCCGTACTAATGACAGATAGGCTGTCTGAACGGCTTTCTTCCTGGCTCCCAGTAGAGATCTGCGGATGAATCCCAGGACTCTGTATGCTTTACACCTTATTTCCTCAACATGTTTATTCCATTTTAAATTGCTGCAGATGCATGTTGTGCACTATTCGATGGCACCAAGCAAAATAACTGAATAAAGATCAGTGTTACACTTGGGGAATTTGATCTTTGGTAGGATGATAATTCCTGTTAATATTACATGGAAAATACCATTCTATTAAAGTCGGTGGAAAAACATGGGTTGAAGGGAAGCGTGATTCATCGCGCAGCTCGTCCCTCCTGCAGTCATCGCAAGCACCTGCTGTCCGGAGTCGTGAATTTTGAGACTCATTAGAATGTTTACTTTAGCGACCAGTTTGTATTCGTGAGTTTTGGGACTCATTAGAATGTTTACTTTAGCGACCAGTTTGTGTTCGTGAGTTTTGAGACTATTTGTTACTAATTTTAGCCCGTGAGTTTTGGGACTCGTGAGTTTTGAGACATAACCAAATTCAGGTGGCCCGCAAGTATGTGTGTGTCTTAAAACACGCTCTTGTACGACCTTCTCCCATCGGGTAGACTAATACGCAGGTTATCCCCACTCAACACTCGAATAATTAAACTACATGAAGGAGAAGTAAAGAAGTACGAACATTCGACAAATTAATTTATCGGCAAAGAAAAGAGAAAAGCCGTGGAAGACAGAAAAATGAAATTCTCTTTAGGGCTTGCATGCTTTAATAGCGTCGGGGTCAGAAAAGAACAATAATTATTAAAGGGAGGTCGCACAGGAAGGATTACAGGAGGAGCCTGGCACAAGTAAGTGGGACTAATAGTTCGGACTTAACAAAAAAATAAATAAAATATTAGAAAATATATATTTCTGAGAACTGTAAAAAATATAATACAAATTACTGACTAAGAAATGTGAATTTGAAGACTACGAAAAATGAAATGTGTGATCTATAGAGTTTCTGTTATAAACCCAGACCGAGTGCACGGTGGTTGTACTCTGCACTACGGCAGCTGCCTCAGCCCAACTTACGTCGTGCCCGGCTGCCCTGCTTTAAGCGTGTATACAATCTTACCTTATAACAGATGCTGGAAATGTCATCCTCCATAATGAGAAACTTCATAAATACCATTAGAATTTTCTGCACGCCAATAGCGAGAGTTATGACTGTTCGTACGACCATTAAGATGAAACCAGGCCTCATCCGAAAAGAACACAAGCTGTGGGCCGAATAAACGATCATTCAATAATACAAGATACCACTCACAAAATCTCACTCTTGTGGCTGGATCAGCAGGTTTTAAACAATGGGCCCGTGTAAACGTGTACGGTTTGATGTGTAACAACTTCGTAGCTTTGTAGACGCAATCGCTTCCTGTTTGTTATTGGACAACACCGCTAAGTCATCAGCGAAGGCCAAACACTGTAAACTAATTTTGTTTTCACATAATCTGCCAAGGGTTATTCCTTTAACTTCTTGTTATCAAGTCCTAATCACTTTTTCCAAAACAAGATTGTTTTTCTAACTCGTGTATTATCTGTTCAACTTCTTCTATTGTTGGAGGCTCTGAATTTGGATTTGGTTCTGATGTTTCAAAAGTGAGTTGGTCAGTAGAAGGTTCGCAACTTAGCAATTTAGAAGGTCTTTGAAATGATCTGCCAAACGTTTACAGTTCTCTTCATTATTTGTTTCTGAAGTTCCATCCAGCCGTTTAAAACATAGATTGGGTATCCTATAACTCGTCAGTTCTTCTATAATGGTTCTGTAAAAGTTCCTAGTATTGTTTTTGTTGAACTCTTGTTCGATTTTTGCCAGTCTGATCTGACCATAGTGACGTTTTTGGAATCGTATAATCTTTGATGTCTCCTTCTGGATTTTAATAAAGCCATGACACTTCTCTGTGTGATTTTCTGTGAATTCCAGTCTTGCCATTCTTTCATGCGGAGTTATAACTCCTTATCACAGGTATCATTCCACCACTTATGTTTACGTTTCCTCGGTGGTGTGTTAGTGCACTTGGCTGCTTTTACAAGTTTGTCTTTAGGTTATGATCAACTTGTAGCATTTTGCTCGGAGATATTGGCCAGGAAAGAACTTGAGTTTTGCTTCAGAATCTCTGAGTCAATTCGTGGGTTTCGTAGTGATCTACATTTGAGTCTATTGGGTTGAAACTTCACTTTGATTAGAGATAGGTGGTGATCCGAGTCGACTATATCCTTCTTGACTTCTACATTCATGATCTCCTTTTGGTTTCTCTTTATAATAGCAACATGATCTATTTGAAATTCTCCTAAATGGATGTTCGGGGACCTCTAGGTTGTTTTCTTCAGCGGGCGTGCTAGAAAATGAGTTGACATTAGTTTCAGATCCAAGGTCTCACAGAAGTTAATTAATCTTTCTCCGTTTTTTATTTTGGTTCTTTTATGGGCAGGGTAGAGTCCTCCGGTGGCTTTGTACTTCTTTTATTTGCCTACTTGTGCATTGAAATCTCCCATCAAACTTTTGACATGATGTTTAGGAATTTGGGCTACTGCTTCTTCTAGAAGTTCCCCGATTTCTTCCACCTTTTCTGGGTCTGTTTGGTTGTAATTATTTGTAGTTGCATGAGCATTGTTTAGTGAATAGGCTTTCTTCCTGATTTGATTGTCAGCAGTGAATTTTTTCCAGGGGAGATGTGAAACTTTTTTTTTTTTGCTTGGGGCTTTACGTCGCACCGACACAGATAGGTCTTATGGCGACGATGGGATAGGAAAGGCCTAGGAGTTGGAAGGAAGCGGCCGTGGCCATAATTAAGGTACACCCCAGCATTTGCCTGGTGTGAAAATGGGAAACCACGGAAAACCATCTTCAGGGCTGCCGATAGTGGGGTTCGAACCTACTATCTCCCGGATGCAAGCTCACAGCCGCGCGCCTCTACGCGCACGGCCAACTCGCCCGGTGATGTGAAACTTATAACTGAATTTATGATATTATTTGTTACTGCAAACCCGGTGCCAAATTGCAATGGTGTGTTAAGGGCTGGAATTGCTGGTTTACCTTTGTATATTTAGTAGTTGCCGGACTCGAAGTTTTTCATCCATATGTCTGGTTTCTTGAAGAGGTAAGATTTGGATATTTAGTCTGTTCAACACGTCCGTTAATTTCTTAAATTTGCCAGTTTTGAGAAGTGTATTGATGTTGATGGTGCCAAGAAAATGCTTGCGTTTGGGACGAAGAGATTTGGGAAGCTCTGATACATTCCCGCATGATGTTCTCGGTCCCCCGGAATCCGATGACCGAAAAAACCTAGTGCAATCACTAGGGCCTGGGGTAGTTACTATGTCAGCTGAAATTTCCATCATGCTAAAAGGTTGAAAGTAATGGGGAGACCGCCAGTTGTCGATCTCGATGATACAACCAATGTAATGAGCCTTAGAGGTTGCCTCAAGATGGTTTCTGGCTGATCTACGGCTTGTGCTTGTCAGCCGCCTCTAACATGTGTTTGGTTCTCGAGAGCTATTTTATTTTCCTCAAGTCCGTCGGCAAGCTGGTTAGGAACCCCCCCCCCCCCCCGCATTCCGTCACTTGGGTCGCGCCACGTGGGAGTATCACCTCTCCCCCTGCTACGACAGCGTAGTAGGTTCGTGGTATTCTTATTCTTATTCTTATTCTTATTCTTATTCTTATTCTTATTCTTATTCTTATTCTTATTCTTATTCTTATTCTTATTACTAGGTCTGAAACACATCAATAAATATATTAAAATAAATTGTTTGAATGAATACAAGTACGGAAACTGCTCAGGATGATGAAAACAATATGATGTTGAATTTGCACTCTAATTTGAATGTGAAAAAGTAATAAAGCAATACAATATTTATTATATATTGTTTTATGTTTCAATTAAAACAGTGCAATTGAAATGTTAAGGTGGAAGTGGGTGGGTGGGGGCGGGGGGCTTCAGTAAACCCCATAAACCTCTCCTCCTGTCGTACGCCTCTGGATGTTATCTCAAATCGACCTTTCCCAGTCTGATCTTTCGCTTTAACAATAATTTGAGCTATGTTAGTAATTCCATTCCTTATGCATGGACTCCTTGTGATGAATGGTGTGAAAGTATGACTTGTACGGTCAGTTGACGTAAACATTTCGGTGAATTTGGCAGGCTTATATGTAAAAGCAACTTTCAACTCCTTATTTCTCCAATGCGCCCTTTCAGTGACAATGGAGCTTTCTTTTACAGCTGGTGGTGGAAATATTGGGGATCCAAGCAGCCTTCGGACAGATGACTCAACATAGCTGGATTATTAACAGGTGAGGGATTTAAATCACGCTCAACAATAGGATCGTGAAGGTACCCCGTTCCGAGTACCGATTTCGAATTCGAAAAGCAATGTTCCTGAGTGTGAGTATCCCCGAGGCTTTATCCACTCTCACTCCAGGCAAGTGCCAGAATGATACTGTATGTCAAGTCCAAGTGTTTCTATCCCAGTTTTAGACTCAAATGGAAACATGTTCAACCATACAAACCAAATCATACACGAACATGGCAATCGCGAATATGGTTTTCCGTAAGTTTCCTTTCGCACACCAGGCAAGGCAGTACCTTCATTAAAGTCATGCTCACTTCCCTTCAGGGCTAGCCATTTCCTATCGCATTGTTACCACAAGACCTGTCTGTGTCGGTGCGACGTAAAATAAATAGCAAAAAGCTATTTCTTATGTGCTCTCCCTTATTAAAATATTAGCGTTTAATTCGTTCAAATAAACCCACCTCCCGCTTACGAACCGTAAATGCGCTGAGAATATTCCCAGGTCGTTATATTTTCAGAGTTAAGTGGTTTTCATTGTTGTTTTAAGGAAAAAACAATAAAGTTATCAGCTTCTCTTTATAACGACTGAAAAGAGAAGCAAAAGAGCTACAAAGAAAGAGGACGAAGAACGGGAAGTGATATGAGAGGCAGTAAAGCGAAAGACCACCATAAAACGTATTACTGTGTGGTCGGAAAGACACTAGAGTTGACCAAAGAAGATCGGACAGCGAAAATGAGCGAGTCAGGTCAATACAAGGAAGATTTAAAAACTAATTCCGTAATATTGTCTTCATTATTATTTAATAGGAAGCCGAGTGACATTGTCACTGGCTTTTCAACAAGATGGCCGCGCTTCGAACTCCAGTCAATGGAAAATGAAATGAAACCTCACGTTCCTATGATTCGGATTTCACATAAAATTGGAGGCACTATGGCTTCGAATACAACATTAGGAGTCCTGTGACACTACAAGCTTGCTTGCCTTTTTATTATTTGATGGCACGGAGAAGTTCCTGCTGTAAAATACTGGTACTCTTTTTACTATTAAACTTCTACTATAATTACTACGCAGACGTAATAGATCAATCAAGAAATTGAAGTAATACGACTGAGGCACTCGTATGACACCTGCCACTCCAATATCCAGTTTGTCTGACCGGGCAGCAGTCACCTTAGGAGGTCTAATACTCTTAATGGATTGTCCGGGTCGTAGGTTAGCTTTTCATTTAACTGGCTGTGCCTTGAATTTCGCTGAATGCGTGTGAGAGTTTTGAAATAGTATTAAAATTATCATTGCAAGGTGAGTGTTTCTGAAATTAAAACATTGTGTGCAACCATGACCTCGGTGCTGTGATCAGGGATGGACACTAAAGGCTTTGTAATGGACCTTATGCAGGCTTTTTAAATATACAGTGTTATAGATAGATGCATTGCAAAACGTTCAAACTCTGAAGGGTAGACCACGTCACTAATCAGGAGGGACTCTATCATGCCAGGAAATCACGTGACGTCTCAACCCTCACGTGACGCAGGAATACAGCCTTTTCCTCAGTCATAGAAGGCAAAATAGAAGGGAAATGAGGACTTGGCGAAGAATATTATCTTTAGTGCGGAACCTACAACAGTGTTTCGATATCCACATCCACGATGTGGGAGGCTCAAAATAGGGGAAAAGAAAATAAACCACTTTTACGCCATAATGGTCTCCAAACTTCTGTGAGGAGAATTTACCACAAGAAGAAAAAGAAGGAGAAGAAGTCCTATATTCTTGCCAAAGGTAAGAACTCGATGTTACTACTACTGCTACTACTACTACTGAAAATCCACAGCCTGTTTCCAGTCATTCGACCGGGTCAGGAATGGAATGAACGAAGCCCCCATCTAGTGGCGAGGACAGGAATTGTACCGGCTGCCGAAGCCTGTCGCACTCCTCTGGGGCAATGATTAATGCATGACAGATGAAATGAAATGGCATTGGAGAGTGTTGCTGGAATGAATTAGGCAGGGAAAACTTGTCAGTTTCTTGATTGATCTATTACGTCTGCGTAGTAATTATAGTAGAAGTTGAATAGTAAAAACAGTACCGGAGAAAAACCAGTCCCGCGTCCGCTTTGTCCAGCACAAATCTCACATGGAGTGACCGGGATATGAACCACGAAACCCAGCGGTGAGAGGCTGGCGCGCTGCCACCTGAACCATGGAGGATCATACTACTACTACTACTACTACTACTACTACTACTACTACTACTACTACTACTACCTGAGAATTCTTGACACAGTCTGTCTGTTAATCCAGTTTACAAAATGTACTTGTTTTTAAATTCAGGCATTTTGTAATCCTTTTGAAAATTACATGGTATTTATGGCTCATTGGAGAGTTGTCCTGTTGAGATAAGACAGTGGAGAGGGGGCCTGTGTTATCTTAGACTTTTTATGCTTTCTTCTTCGGTCACCTTTCTCACACCCTATGGAGTTAGGGGTGCGATATCGCACATGTGGACTTGATCTAGTTTTACTGTCGTATGCCTTTCCTGACTTCAGTAGTGCCATTACATATATCTGTTATGGGTTGTGAATTGAGAGTAAATAAAGAGATACACACTCAATTTTTCGGACTTGAGAGGAAGGCCACATTGCTCGTGCTTAGTTGTATCGTGGTCAGTGTCCACAAGCTGGAAACTGCACACAGGCTAGAGAAATTAACCGAACACAGTGAAAATCGAACCTGGGACCTTCTCGACGTTGATCATTCGGCCAAGGAAACGGACTGCTGAATTTTTCTATTCCTTGAGTTCAATATCTGCTGTTAAGAAACAGCAGTAAATGAAATCTGTTAAATGGATAGCTTCTTAAACGTTTGAAGGACACAGGTGTAGTTCAGTGTTACAGGCCGCTATTGCTGCTAGTTGATTGTATCGTGGTCACTGGCCGGAAGCTGGCAGGTGCATGTGTTCGCGATGCGGGCGACTTTCGAATACCAACAGTTCGTAGCCTCGTACCTCTAAGTCTTCCTATCAACTGTAATCATGGTACTTACGTAATGTATGAAAAGTTACCGGCCTAGATTGGGCCATTTGAATATTCCTGCTACCGTGGAACAGATAGGGCTAGCAGAGTACGTCTTAAGCTTGTAAATGCCTCTCTCCTCTGGGTTCCGTGAAACAAATCGCGGTCACTCCATATGAGATTTGTGCTGGACAAAGCGGAGGTGGGACAGATTTTTCTCCGGGTACTCCTATTTTTCCTGTCATCTTCATTCCAGCAACGCTCTCCAATATCCTTTCATTTAATCTTCTTATTCTTTTTCTACCGTTTTTCCCACGCCTATGGGGTCGCGGGTGCGAACTGTGTCGAGCATGTGTATTTGGCTCTATTTTACGGCTGGATGCCCTTCCTGAGGCCAACCCTACACAGAGGGATTTAATCACTATTGAATGTTTTCGTGATGGTTGGTAGTGTAGTTTGTTGTCTGAATATGAAGAGGAAAGTGTTGAGACAAACACAAACACCCAGTCCTAGGGCCACAAGAATTAATCAGAGGCGATTAAAATCCCCGACCCAGCCGGGAATCGAACCCGGGACCCTCTGAACCGAAGGCCTCAACGCTGACGATTCAGCCAATGAGTCGGACATCCTTTCATTTCATCTGTCAGTCATTAATGATTGCCTCAGAGGAGTGCGATAGGCTTCGGCAATCGACGCAATTCCTATGCTCGCCGCTGGATGGGGACATCATTCATTCCATTCCTGACCCGATTGAAACTGCACACAGGGTGTGGATTTTAATTTTCGTAGCTCCAAAGCCAAAGGTTTGGGAAAAAAATGACGGCCTCAGTTCCTGGAACCGGGTGAGTTGGCCGTACGGTTAGGGGCGTGCAGCTGTGAGCTTGCATCCGGGAGATAGTGGGCTCGAACCCCACCTTCGGCAGCCCTGAAGATGTTTTTCCGTGGTTTCCTATTTTCACACCAGGCAAATGATGGGGCTGTACCTTAATTAAGGCCAGGCCTTTCCTATCCCATCGTCGCCATAAGATCTATCTGTGTCGGTGCGACGTAAAGCAAATTCAGTGCCTGGAAGTCAGCAGTCAATCACACCCTGCACACTGCTCAAACGATTTCTAAGTGATCCTTGACTGCCAAACTACTTTCTTCCACACTCTCTTGAGTCGTTACCCTTTCTTCGTGTCGAGTGCAGTAGACGATTTGGCAACTCCGACTACAGTAGACGTAGTAAATCCTATCAGCCGCTAATAGACACCTGGCTGCCGCTGAAGGGTTGCGGTGGGAGGCGACGTGGTCATGTTTTGTCCCGAAGTATGTATCTCCCTTAGTGCACTGTCCTTCAAATGAGGCCTGCAGTGATGTACCAACGCCGTACTAGGCAATATCAGAGAAAGGTGTGGCATTCCGAGTGATGAAACTATTTTCACACTGGGGCGAAACGCTGATTATTTCACGGCTGAAAAGTCTGAATACTTTCGGCCGTGGCGCTAGGTATGAAGTAGTGCTGAAACGCCCGTCACAAAAGTGACGCTATCTTGTAGCGTTGATATATCCCTATGTATTGACGATCCTGGCCATCGTAATGTCCACCTTTCAACCACAACAAAGCAAGCAAAAATGTCCGATTACTCCACCATGGATAAGATGACTAAATTACGAAAAAAATGAAACCAAAAACAGCTCCGAAAGGTCCAAAATCGAGTGCGAAGCGAAGAAGCAAATATCGTCAGCGCAAGAAAAAGGTATCACAACTAAATTAATTCTATATTACTTTTACTTTTACTCATTGCCCTGAAAACAATACATTACAAGAAATTTCATGATAAAAAGAAAAATTAAGACAAGAAAATATGGACAGTTAAAATTATAGACGAAATAATTAAAAGCAATCACAATTAAATTAATACGAAATTTGTGGGAAATAACTTAAAATATTCCCTTACATGTAGCGCAACATAATTATAACGCAGACCTTGTAAATTCCCCCAAAATTTACAGAATATTACTAGTCAATCACGTAAATACAGACATAACATAAATACTGCATTTCCAATGCCTTGCTGCTTCGTGGTGTGTATTACTGTAATCACATACAAGTCCATAAACCATGGGCAACGAAAGTGTGTTCTGGGACGTAGTCCTGAGAGTCGGGGTACAAGTTGCTATGGAGTTGGATTGGGCATCTCAGACATATTATGATCATGGCCCTCCTTGAGCTCAAGCGGCTAGGACTATAAAATTCATCGGTGGTTCCTACCCTGTTAGAGAAGAGATTCTCACTGGAACTCTGTGTAAATAGGGTTCTACTTCACAGAATTTACCGAGCTCAGAACGTTTGAAGCAAGTCTCGAATCTATGGGAGTAATGGAGTCCCTCTTCCCTTTGATAGGCGAGGGACTCCTTGGAAATAATATGGCGAACGAAATGGAATTCGATGTACAACTATCAATATTAATGAGGCTTATGGAAGAAAGAAAGTAGAACTGGTCAAGTCAGAAAAGAAGATGCATCTGGTTGTGTTAGGAGTAAATTATATTCGGGTAAGGCGAGATAACGAGGAAAAGAAGAATATATACTTAACAGGTGTTAAAGAGGGAAGGGCAGAGTGTGGGGTAGAACTATTCAACAGGAATACTACTTCACGTAGCATAGTTTCTGTTAGGCACGTAAATGAGCGAATGATGTGGGTAGAGTTAGCAGTTGAAGGAGTTAGGGCGAAAATTGTCTCAGTCTATTCACCATGTGAGGGTATTGATGAGAACGAAGTTGACAAGTTGTATAAGGCATTGGGTGATATCGTAATCAGTTTCACCAGCAAGGATAGGTTAATGCTAATGGACGATTTCACTACGAAAGTTAGACATAGAACTGAACGATATGAGAAACTGGTGGGTAAATGTAAGGAAGCTAATAGGAATGGGAATCGTTTACTGAACATTTGTGCTGGTATGAGATTATCAGTTACCAATACATTCTTCAAGCATAAGGTTATATACCGCTATAGTAGCCTACACATCATAACCAACTTTAAATTCAGAAAATATGTTAGGAATGTGCGGGTATTCTGGGAATATTTCGATAATACAGACCACCATATGATCTGTAGGCCTAAGATAGTGAAAGTGAAATCTGGCTGCAGACGAATAAAGTTAGAGAATCTCTACGACGAGGAAATTAGACAGAAATACATGGATATAATTAGTGATAAGTTCCAAACAACAGGCAGTAAACAGTTTCGGGATATAGACAGAGAATAGATGTCCAACAGGGATGCTGTAATAGAAACAGCAAGGGAATTCCTAGGAAAAACTGTATGTAAAGACTTTTTTACAAGTTGTTTATTACGTCGCACTGACACAGATTGGTCTTTGGAAGGGAGCGTGCGATCAATGGTTGAGAGTAAACTGGATGAAAACTGGTGTGATTTCAGAACACAGAAGGGCTGTTAGGTACGGATTTTCAGTATGCGCCAGGTAATTCGAAATGTTACGAAAGTAATAGACAGTTATGTTTACGTTTCGTAGATCTAGAGAAGGCATATGACTGAATACCGAAGAGAAATATGTTAGCTCTACTGGGGAATTATGTGGTTAAGATTTGATTACTAAAATAAACCAAAGGCATTTATGTTGACAGTTGGGTCACATTGCGAATTGATGTTAGGATGAATGTTTGATTCAAGGTACTCTCTGAGGTTAGACAAGTCTGTAACCTTTCACTTTTGTTGTTGTTCCTAGTTTACGTGGATAATCTGATGAAAGGTTTAAAGTGTGAGGGAGGGATTCAGTTAGATAGAAATGTGGTAAGCAGTTTGGCCTAATGTAGTGAGTTTGCAGTTGCGATCAACAGTATTCTGTAATAAAGAAGTCAGCTCCCGGAAGAAATTATCTTACACCGTTCTGTTTTCAGACCAGGTTTGCTGTACGTGAGTGAAAGCTTATATCTTATCATAAGTATTATATCTTATCATAAGTTCAAATTAACAGGCATGATATCTTATCATAAGTTCAAATTAACAGGCATGATATCTTATCATAAGTTCATATTAACAGTCATGATATCTTATCATAAGTTCAAATTAACAGGCATGAAGGTAACGAGAATGATAGCTGGTATAAACAGGTGGGAACAATGGCAGGAGGGTGCCCGGAATGAGAAGGTAAAGATTAAGTTAGGAACGAATTCGATGGATGAAGCTGTGCTCATAAACTGGCTTCTGTGATGGGATCATGTGAGGTGAATGGAGGAGGATGGGTTATCTAGAGGAATAATGGAACATGGTCATGTAAGGTGAGAGAAGAAGAGGGAGACCAAGACGACGAAGTTTCCACTTATTTAAATATAAGAGATATGGAAATAAACGATGCCAGAGAGCTTGTTACAAATAGAGGATTGTAGAGGCGTTTATTAAATTCACAGAGGCTTGCAGATGAAAGCTTAAAGGCATAACAGTTTATAATGTAGAATATATTGCACCCGCTCATGCAGCGGTCAGTGCCAAGTTATCCCGGTAGCTCTTGATTTCTTCTCAGGGTATTCCATTTTCCGCTCATAAAATCTGTGATTTTATATATAATTATTTTACGTGGTTTCGAATGAGAATTTGTCCGCTGGAATACGCACCACGGGAGTATCTACACGCACAAGTACGAACCTGTGACCAATAACTTCAAAGGGATCTCTTTTCGTTTGTAGAACTAATCAATTGCTTATTTCTATGAAACTTATTAACTAACTTACAACTAGACGTTACCGGAACAGAAATTAAAACACAGTCACTTACTAAGAAAAAAATATAAGATTATTTATTGACTAAAATAATGTTCGGTGTTAGATAAAGTGAAATCTGGGTAGTATTAATTGAGTAATATTTAATCATTGAAAGACTAGAGTCAGCGCTGGCTCAAATTAAATGAAATAATTAAAGCTTAAAATGTTTACATTCTCTCATAACTAATGTTCAAATTCATATTTATACATATCTCAATATTCGTAGCCATGTTCCGAAAAGTATTTCATTTTCGCCAATTATATTCGAGATCACTGAGCAATCATGGAATCAAATAAAAATACACATTGCGAATACTGTCCCGTTAATTATTAAAATTATCCTCACAACATATTAGTCGTCATGCTGAGATGAAATGAATGATTTGTTAACTTGAAAACGTAATAAAATTACATGGGAAAAAGTTAGATTGTAAACGCACATCTGCTCATATTTTCACGTAATTATTTCCCAAATATACTCTTGTGTGAGTATTAAATTGTAAAAGTGTTCTCCAACTTTCCATTCATAAATTATAATCATTCATAGATCTAAACTCGGATTATTTGGTCACATATTTCGAGTACGCACAAGTAACAAACTTACGGGCTAAGACAATACCACCCTAAAGCCTACGACATATGGCTCCTAACTAACCATTATAATATTCTCCATATTTAAAATACTCGAATTGAAATCATTATTGCATGAAAAAAAATAAACCTCTAACTAACTATTCAAGTAGTTTCAAATCCACACACACTCCTCTATTAATGGCTCAATGTGCTCTAGCATTCTGCTCTATCTCAGTATTTCATATGTATTCGAGCTACTTGTATGGATAGTATAGAATGAAATTATTGCGTATTATCCTGTAACGTCACCGCACCACGAAATATTAGATGTATACTAAGTCATGAGTCTAGTGAACTGTACATTAAAGTACTCTCTTATTCACAGTACCTGTTATTTACCAATGTCAGACATAAATATAACTGTCACGATACACAATTCTACCTTAATACATGTCTATCTTACCTTAAAATGGTCATCTCCTTGTCATATTCTTTCAAATATGGCACAGAAACTCACCTTGTAATTCTAATATAACGTTATCTCGTCGAATGGCAATTCTTACACTTCCCGTAGAACATAAACAAACCTCTATACTTTAACTATTCATCAATATACTCCAATAAATAATCACATTTCAACACTATTCCAAAGACACTTTAACATAACACCGGCTTCCATATAGCCGTATGCATATAGCCATTACTCCCAAAACTATATGCTAAATATTCTAGAATTGCCTTGTAAAAATTCGCAGTTAATAACCTTTATCATAACAACAGTAGTACGAGTTCAATGCCCTCTTTCTATGAAGAAAGGAATACTTAATTTGACAATAATCATCGTATCGCGCAGGTACTTCGTGACGTAATCTGTATTCAGGAAAGCGAGATTAATCGAAATTTCACTAGTAAATTAGACTCATTGCCACTAGATCTTCACAATTAACACTTCTATCTTTTATCCAAACTAGTTTCCACTGTAAGTACTCAAGTGCGGTAACCTGTATATGTCATATTAGCATTCTAATTCTACACTTCCATCTTATCTTAAAGACTTAGATATCTCACACGTCACTTTATATTACGCGTTCTTAAATACTTCAAAAATATCACCAAATATTCAGCACATGCCGAGTTAGTTTGAGGGTGCAGATTACAAGAAACTACTCTACTAAAGAAATGTATGGACTTAGCTCGTCAGTTGCTACGTTTGGTCTGGTTGATGCTCCATCCTTCGGTTGCAGCTAGACCCTCCGATCGGATCTGGATCTCTGGTTGGATTGCACGTTCATGGTCATCAGCTGGTCACATGGCTTGCCGGTCCACTCCTTCTCGTCCGGTCTTTTGGCTAGCCGGTGCTCATCCACGTCATCATGTCCACTGGTTGGCCGGTCCAATCATCCACAGCTGGTCATCTGGCTCGACGGTGCATATCCCCAGTTCAGTCCATCTTGTTAATTTAGCAGACAGTCATCATTTTGAATCTGTAGACAACGAAGAGAATTCCATTTGCGCAGTAATTAGTCATGATATATTCCATATTTCTATTATTAATAGTAATCGTCGAAGTTTTTCTTTGCTCTGAAAAATTTCTCCGTAAATAGTTATTAGGTTTACTGCTACTGTAGTTACTATCTTCTCGTATGAAGTTATCAATATCGTAGAATGGTGAATTCCTATTCCTTCGATCGTAGAGTGGCTGCTCACTAATCCAAGACAGTCGTATATCACCTCAAATTATTTATTTATATAATTTTTTCGCTTCTCTTCTTAGCATACACCGGTGAATAATTTAATCGTATGCTATCGCCGATTATAAATAGTTAATATTCTCCACAGTAGCCAAGAATATTCTTCAAATGTGTAGCTCCGCTCGTTTCTGCGTCTAGCTTCTGCGAATGTTATTTCTTGAGTTTTTTCTTAAACAATCCTTCCGCTGCTGTATTTTTTTTTAAACAATTCAAAATGAACCTCTACTGTTCTGCAGTGTCTTCGAAAATTATCCGTTCCGTGACGTATATAGCCTCCTATACGCTGCATTAATATGAAGTTCATTGCCTTAGTAGATCGCATGGGCCATACCTTCCTACGCCGCCATTTTGTAGTTGGTCTTCGAGATGCGAACGGGCACAATATGTATGCAGGTATGTATTTACTGTATGTATGTATATATGTATAAATTCAACACGACTTACAGTATATTGTGCGTTACAGTGACTTATTACTGGCTTAACATTGAAAATACAGCACCACAGGGGGCGTTACACCAATGGAATTTTTATATAAAGGAAATAGACACTGATAAGAAGCAATAAACTAAATAAACATTCAGATACATAATTGTAGAACCAACAGATCTGTAATTCGCGTATAACAGTGCCCTTGTAATGACAAGTCATGCATGCACTTTCATTGTGTTCTACCATCACTTTGTAACTATAACCCTCCCCCAATCAGCCGATCCTGACTACACTACTGCAACACCATCACATATACATTTACAGACAACTTAAATATTGCCAGTTCTTTAACACTACAATTTGCAGTAGAGAGAGCTGGTTACAAGGTGCAGCAAAGCTAATGCAGTGAGGTTGCAGGTGCGATCAACAGTATTCCGTAAGACAAAAGTTAGCTCCTGGAAGAAACTCTCTTTACACCGGTCTGTTTTCAGACCAAGTTTGCTGTTCGGGAGTGAAAGAAAACCACCTCGTAGAAATTTACGCGATACTGGAGTCAGTTCTTGAAGCATCTTACACTTGTACTCTAGCAATTGTTATTTTAATGTTATCTCCGTACAGGCCATGAAGTCCCTTGGAGGGGTGGAAGGTCAAGGCTTCCACTATCCGTAACCTCGGCACTTGATGGGGTAGAGTGGTTAGCTCTACATCCGGCCGCCTTTGCCCCCAGGAATTAACCTGGTACTTATTTTTTATGTAGGCTGTGTGAACCTCAGGGCCATGTGCACCTTCAGAAGTGGAAATCTCTTAATTGTCCTTTAGACCTGTTCTTTTTTCTTTGCTGCTTAATTTGATGCAACTGACACGCTAATTTCCTTGAGAACATCTGTCAATTGGAATCTATTGCGGTGTTCCCGACAGGGTCGGAAATTTTAACCATAATTGGTTAATTTTACTCGAGGGCTGGGTTTATGCGTCGTCTTCATCATCATTTCAGCCTCATCACGACGCGCAGGCCGCCTACGGACTTCAAATCAAAAGACCTGCATCTGGCGGGCCGAACTTGTCCTCGGACACTCCCGGCACTAAACCCCGTACGCCCTTTCATTTTATTGTGGTGTAGGCGTAAAACTGACCATTCGATTTGCTGTGAAAGGATTCCAGCAGTTAGTGGTACGTACTGACGAACGAGAAAATTCCACCCAAATTGCAGGACATTGGCTGGGAAATATGTATTTATTTAAATCCCACATTTATGGTCTGCCACATTGAGTACAGCGTAATGTTTGCACATATAATATAAATGAAAATGGCATTTAAAAGTACATCCACAATTCTCTCCTTTCAAACATTTCAGGAAGTGTCATATTTATTTCCGGCAATGAAGGTTTTTGGTTGCTCAACATGGTGTCTGCTCTTGCAGTGGAAGAACTCCTTGTTAACGCAGGTAGTGTTTGAATATCGTAATGGATCCTTTAAGGGCTGCAAAGACTACGTTCTACACAATACTGTTAGCGATGTACAACGTGTGGATGATGCTTGGATAGTAAGATGTTTCGGTTACCCTTGTGACATCCATGAGTTCGATAACTGTAATCCTCTTGAGTGTGTGTATTTCGAGGTAATAAGGGACGGTCAGATCGTAAGCTCAATTTTTCTCTTCGTCCACTTCCATAGGTTGGTTAGCATCAGATCAGAATCTGATTGTTGGATCAATAATGGATACAGATCCGTCAACTTCTTTGTACACAGTGATACAGTATCTCTACGCCGTGTATTTCCGTCATCAGACAGACCAAGGACTTCCTCATGAACGAATTAACCTGAATAGCCAACATTTGGATCAGTGTGATCAGTGATTCTAATAACTCCCTATGTCCTGGATATAAGGTGTTCCCAAAGGGATTCTCAGATGTTGCAGTATTTAAATAAAGTGTCAAATCGTACACGCTCCCAGGATATGCGGCATTTTTCAACACATGAAAGAATGTCTTTCAAACTACGCATCCGTGTACATAACACGTTTCCCAGAAAAGTAGACATACGTGTTTTCAAAATGACCGATTCAATTATAGTTAAAAGTGGTGATAATTATTTTAAGGTGTAAAGTGTTAAGCCATGTTGCAACAAGTGAATGGATTCGATGGTGTCTACTGTTCCGCAGAGCCTCACCGTATGGACAAAATCCCAAGGCAAGTGGAAGAGTTTCAATCCATTACGTCACTCACTGCTTGATAAACCCTGATAATTAGAAATCCATTTATTGAGGGTGGGGGCTCTTTGAATGAAATCACCACCGTTACTTCTAGTTGAGCATTACACCACTTATGAAATTCAGAACTTCTAACCTTATCTCTAATTTTTCGGGTATCTAGGAGGCCATTTCTTGGATTGATTGATTGATTGATTGATTGATTGATTGATTGATTGATTGATTGATTGATTGATTGATTGATTGATTGATTGATTAGCTGCGGAACCAAATTCAGAACTCCGGTGAAGTCACGTCGTTCATGGACTCTCCTTTTTATTTGCCTGTATTTTCATTCTTCGAAAGGTTCCTGTGATTTACACCTTAAAATAATTATCACCACTTTTAACTGTAATTGAATCAGTCTTTTTGAAAACACGTATGTCCACTTTTTTTGGGAAACGTGTTTATGTATACGGATGCGTAGTTTAATTCTTTCATGTGTTGAAAATTGCCGCATATCCAGGGAGATTGTACGATTTGACACTTTGTTTAAATACTGCAACATCTGAGAATCCCTTTGGGAACACCTTATATTCAGGACATAGGGAGTTTTTAGAATCACTCATCACACTGATTCAAATGTTGGCTCTTCAGTGCAGTCAGTTATTTCTGGTGTCTGGTGACAAAGTGGAGGAATGTGAGTGAACGTACCGTAATGGCTGAAAGTTTCTTGAAAACGGAATTATCACGAACCGAGAAGCAGTTCGATCACTTTTGTTACACATAGCTGTAACCAGGAGTTGTGCTCACAAGAAACATCATTGATAGTGAGTAAATTTTCAACTTGCAGCTGAGTCATTCCCTTACAATAACTACATTGCCGCATGAGTATACATCTCTTGACATCTCAACATAAACGCGAAGAAAATTCAGAATCATACAGTGTAGTCCTGATAGTCATAAAACGTTTGACATGAATCTGTCTCATGGCTGGGGCTCAACTCAAAATTTATGTTAGGCAAGTGTGACTGAAGTGTAACCCTAACAATCGTGCAATAAGGCATGGGTTGATGGCCAGACAATGTTACCTAGCAACCATGGCTGCAGGTCATCTTAAATTAGCAGCCGTTGATGGATGGTTATGACCGACGGGGCGAGCTGGCCTTGCGGTTAGGGCCGCGCAGTTGTGAGCTTGCATCCGAGAGATAGTGGGTTCGACCCCCACTGTCGACGACCCTGAAGATGGTTTTCTTTGATTTCCCATTTTCAGACCAGGGAAATGCTGGGGTTGTACCTTAATAAAGGCCACGGCCGCTTCCTTCGCACTCCTAGGCCTTTCCTATCTCATCGTCACCATAAGACTTAACTGTGTTGGTGCGACGTAAAGCCAATTGTAGATAATAAAAGAAAGGCTATGGCCGAGATAATTTGATTTTTGCAAGGGGAAAAGACTGTTCCTATAGCGCATAGCCCACAAAAACGGCAGTAAATGAGAGGTTCTACACATAAAAATTACATTAAAAGTAAAAGTAAAATGAAAATGAAAATACACAGCCTGTTTCCAGTTACAACCGGGTCAGGAATGGGATGAGTGAAGCCCCCACCCAGTGGCGAGGATAGGAGCTGCGCCGCCTGCCGAACTCCTCTGCGATAATGATTAATGACTGATGGAATGATACTATAGAGTGCAGCTGAAATAAAAGATGACACGAGAAACCGGAGTACCCGGAGAGAAATCTATCCCACCTCTGCTTGGAGTGACCGGGATTTGAACTACGGAACCCAGCTGCGAGAGGCCGACGCGCTGCCGCCTGAGCCACGGAGGCTACACATTAAAAATGTCTTAAATCGTTTTGTAACTCCCATTACTGCGTTAATAATATTGCCAGAAATGTTAAGTGAACTATGGCTTCCAAAAATAACTGCCATAATATGTCTACGAATGTTCCATTGTTCATTGAAAATCCACAGCCTGTTTCCAAATCATTCGATCGGGTCAGGAATGGAATGAATGAAGCCCCCAATCTAGCGGCGAGAAAAAGACTTGTGCCGGCTGCCGAAGCTTTTCGCTCTCCTCTGAGATAATGATTAATGACTGACAAATGAAATAAAATTAGATATATGGGAGAGTCTTGCTAGAATGAAAGATGACAGGGAAAACCGGACTACCCGCACCCGCCTCCACTTTGTCCACCACAAATCTCCCATGGCGTGACCGTAATTTGAACCATGGACCCCAGGATAAGTGGCCGGCGCGCTGCCACCTGAGTGGAATAGAATGGTTAGCTCTATGCCAGGCCGCTCTTCCCCGAGAAATTAGGTTTGAAATTGAGATTTGAATAACAAACTTCAGGACAACGTACGGTAGTCTGGTTTATCTCAGATAGAAGGTCGACATTGTACATTAATGTGTATAAACAATTATGTCACTTGATCTTTGTTATTATGTGCTATTCAGATTTTTGTGGCTCTTGAAAGGAATGGTTATGTGGACATTCGGTATTTTCAAAATGACCGATTCAATTTTAATTCTATGGCTTAGGATGAATGATTTTTTCTGCTGGTGCAAAATATACCATCTCCGTTCTTCTTTTGCATTTTTATGTATGGATATACTCTAGTTTTAATAGTTCTAAAGCTGCCCTTTCTGCCCACAAATATCCATTTACGAATTTTCTAAAACAATTATTTTTCCAAAATGTTCTTAAATTAATTCAAAAAATTGATCACGTTTTCTTAAAATGCTTATTCTGTTCTTTAGCCACAATTTACAGCACTTCTTAATAATCGCAACTGAGACAGGAGCACCTACGCAAAAATAAGTACCAACTTAATTTCTCGCGGAAAAACGGCCGAGCATAGAGCTAACCATTCTATTCCACTCGGTGCGAGGTTACAAACAGAAACCTGCGCTTTCCACTCCTCGTTATAGCCTGTGTGCAGCTTTGGCTTTGAACCTGCATAGTCACTCTGCTTGTCTGCCTATTTTCAGTTTTTTAAATGCCGATCCTCAATCGTAACTCTATATGGCAAGGATCATCTCTCTTCCCCTGGATGGTAATGATCATCTCATTTTCCCATAGATGGTAAAGGGCATCTTAAACACAGGCTATGGAGATTCTTGGTGTAGGCCTAATTGTGTTTTTATCTTGTAATGTACAATATTGAAGAGGGAATTAATAGTTTGCTTTACCCGCCCAGAGGCAAGTCCTCTAATCTTGCCGAACACCCTCACTAATAACTTTATTCTCTGAAGCTGTCTGCTTGTTCCTGTGATTTTTATTTCCTAAGCAATTCCGTTTTTCAAGCAAACAAAAGACGTAGATACTTTTTTTTAATACAACAGAACTCAAGTTCTGCGTCAGACACCGAGCAAGACTGGAAGTCAATACATTGAATATTTAATGAAGTCAGAGTGCACGCAGAACGTGTAAACAAAGCGATGCCTTCTCTGGTCATTGCGACTACATGGAGCTCTGAAATATTCAGCAGGTCTGTTCATATTGAGCAGCTTACAATAAAATACCGCAGTTACTTTCGAGTGCTCTTCACTTTATTCACTACCGGGAAGTACTTTTGGGGAAAACAGAGAGATTAACCTTTCTCATTTTGTAACCCCATTTTTTTGTCTTTTAAATCATCATCTCTTTCTCCTACAAATGGCAAGGATCATCTCTCTTCCCCTGGATGGTAATGATCATCTCATTTTCCTATAGATGGTAAAGGGCATCTTAAACACAGGCTATGGAGATTCTTGAAGAAATGGAAGACAAAGACCTCCATTATTATATGTAACTTCAGCTTTATAATTATGGGATAGACTAAGTTAGCTCTCCGCTCGACCGTCTTTGCTCCCAATAATACACCTATTACCGAGCGAGTCGGCCGTGCTTTGAGCTTGCATTCGGGAGATAGTGGGTTCGAACCCCACTGTCGGCAGCCCTGAAGAGGGTTTTCCGTGGTTTCCCATTTTCACACCAGGCAAATGCTGGGTCTGTACTTTAACTAAGGCCACGGCCGCTTCCTTCCCACTCCTAGCCCTTTTATATCCCATCGTTGCCATACGACCTATCCTTAGTCCGTGAGACGTAAAGCAAATAGTAAAAAGAAAAAGAAACTAGACTGAGTGAACCCGAAGGCCTAGTAGAAGTCTCGTTTTATTATTTCTCTTCTCTCTGAGGGAATCGGACCCTCGTCCTCCCGGCTGAAACAGACGCGCCCTTACCGCTAGGTTGCGCACCCTATTGGGATGATGAGGAGTAAGTAGGAATCATTGTGCCCGAGAGAAGAATTATAATATATAATAGTTAATACAATAACAGTGACAAAAACCACAGATTTTAGTATAGGTTACTTCTTCCTCCTTTTTCTTCGAATGTCCTCATTAAGATTGGCGGCGATCATGGGGGTAATTACTCCTTCCTGTGTCAAAATTACCGGATCATTGACGTCGAATCACTGCCGAAGATTGGGACCTCGAGATAATCTTCTCCACCCATGTCCACGTTTTCCATGTACACTTTGTTGTATAAGTCTGTATTTCTAATTTCGTAAGATTGCCCGAAATAGACTGCTTTCCTGGCTTTTGCTAAAATTAAGACTTCACATTATTTACTGGCACAACAGAGTACCCCCTAATTGGTGGCGTTGTCTACTCATGGGATCTTCAATATTTTGCCATCCATCAACATTTCAAAAGCCTGCAGTGAGTTCGTTGACACAGCCCTGAAAGAAGCATGAATAACATGTAACACTTCACGACTCGTCAATGAGTTCGGAATCGAAGGTTTTCACCCTAGAAGTTCGTATGATTGTAAATCTCTTTGTTTACTTTTCAACGTTAAACGTGCAGGTCTCTGTCAACAATCTATCTGACTCTGAGATCCATTCTTCTTCTTATTCTTCAAATACTGGCTGCTGCTTGTTTCCGATTGAAAGCAGTCTTCTGAAATTGTTGCGTTCAACTTTTCCTTGGTCTTCCTGCATCTCGGTGTTTTCTAACATAGTAGAAAATAGTCTGCATGGTATAGGCCTATGATGAGGTGGCATCTTTCCCTCTGATAGATTCTAATCTTTTCAACCATAGCTGTATACTGTCACATGTATTCCCTACTGGTGTATATTTCAATCATAATATCAACATTTGTAAATAAACCTGTGTAGAACCCATGGTCACTTACCACCTCACTTAGCCTCAACTACAAAAATAATCTCGAAAACTCAATTTCTACAGCATTTATCCTTTTCGTATCCACTTCTCTAAAATAAAAGTGTTAAGGTAATGTTGTAGAGTTGGTCATGACACAGGAGGCATTCGGAAGCTATGAATTTATCTTGGTTGCTATTTCGAAATAGCAACCATATGCTGCATTGTACTTTTTTATACTTTGTTTCATTGGCAATGCCAGAGGTACTGATCAATCTATGGATTGAATTATGACTTCTGAACGTAAATATTATTTATGTTAAATGTCACATATTTATGTTTTTCAAAATAATATATAGAAAGTGGAACTTTACGATACAACAGTTAACTTCTACCAGCATAAAAAATTCCTTCAGAAATATTTTTCAATGCACGTAAAAGTGTTACGTAGATACCAGATGGCTACACTGCGTCATATATCGACTGATTCTTGAATGATATCGATTCTTTCATGGATGATGTCGACTGTTAGAATTGTGGGCCCTGAACTTAGCATACTACTTAAATGGTGGGTCCTGAAGAGAGCATAATGTGTTCATTTTAATATTATTTAAATGAAAGTGAAGACGTTTAACATAGTATAAAATAAAATATTGTACAGTCGCTCAAAAAATGAGCACATCGTATTGTATACTCGCCGGTACACTTTTCAAAGAAACAATTGAATTTATAGATTTAATATTATTTTGTTGTGGGTATTCACGAGGTTTGTGCGGGCGAGTTTGTGCCTGCATTCGAGGTGAATTTTATTTTGATAATAATTGAAATTCAGTCTCATAAAATATAAAATGCGACGAACATACGATACTGCGCGCTCATTCTCTTTTATGAGCGAGGAGTGAAAGTGATCGATTTATATCCGAAATATCTCAACTCATAACGTAAAATATGGTTTTCGACCCTGTAATGTAAATCATTACTTGTAAATTGAAATGACCCTTCCAGGTTACGGTATCACTTGCTATCCATATTTTGCATAAAATAAATACCGAATAGATCTTTTCATTTGTTATCTCACTACTGATTCATGTAGAATTGCTTGGCACATCATCGGTTGTCAGCTCCGTAGAGAGTTCATTTAGGTCGGCAGTGTGGCTCACACGGTAGAGTGCTGGCATTCTGATCCCGAGCGTGGTTGTTCGATCCCGGCTCAGTCCGGTGGTATTTGAAGGTGCTAAAGTGCGCCAGCTTCGTGTCGAACAATTTACTGACACTTGAAAGAACTCTCGCGGGGCAATATTCCGACACTTCGGGCGTCTTCGAAAACTGTAAACGTAGTTAATGGGACTTAGAATTATTATTATTATTATTATTATTATTTTTTTTTATTATATATAATATAATTCGCTGGGGCCATCAAGGACCACGTTAAGTCTTGTTGCATTTGACACTGAACTTGGCCTTCTTTAGAGCCCAAATTTCCCTCATTCTTTGTGAGTGGGCCTGCTTACGCTCCTCTGTCCAAGGGGCACCGTGTCTTCTCTTCGGTTGCTCGTCTCGGTTTAGCCCGTTCGTCAATATTTTCTTGCGGAAGAGATCTCTGTTAAAGGCGTCTTCAGCTGAGATATGTAGCATTTGCAGGTCTTCTTTGGTATTTCTAAACCAGGGAATTGTGGTTTTGGGGTTTGAATCAAAAAAGTGAAAGATTTTTTTAGTTAACTTTCTTCTGTCCATTCTTTTCAGATGACCGTAAAATCGTGCCCGTCTTTTTCTGATTGTGTCGGTAATTTTCTCTATTTTGCTGTAGACTTCCTTGTTGGATCTCTTTTGATGGATTCCATTTCTGTACTTTGATCCCAAGATTCCTCTCACAGTTTTACGTTCTCTTTTCTCCAGTTCTTCAAGGAGTCCTTTGAGGCATTTAGAGACAGGGTTTCGGCTGCATATAGAACTACTGGCTTCAGAACTGTTTCATAGTGACGTATCTTGGTGTTTTGGGAAAGGCATTTTTTGTTGTAGATTGTGCGGGATGTTTGGTAGGCTATTTCCAGTTTGTGTACTTGCTCCTGAAGTGCTTCTTTGTCCAGTCCATTTTTCATGATGATCTCACCCAGGTTTTTGAATTTGTCTACTCGGGTGATGTCCCCGTATTTTGTATGGAGTTTTGGTGGAGCCTCTTTGATGTTAGTCATTACTTCTGTTTTCTCAAACGATATCTGCAAACCAGTTTGTTCGGCAATTTCCTTTAAAATTTCAAGTTGAGCTCTAGCGGTTTCTATGTCGGTTGAGAGAACAGCAATATCATCGGCAAATGCTAAGCAGTCTGTTGCGATCCCCTTGGATTTGGTTCCTATTCTCAATGGACTGTAGTTGGTTTCCTGTAATCTCACCCGCCAGGTTCTGATGATCTTTTCAAGAACACAGTTGAAGAGTATCGGGGATAGCCCATCACCTTGTCGGACTCCTGTTTTGATGTCAAAGAAATGCGAGAGACATCCGTGGAACGTCACCTTGGATTTTGTATCGGTCAGGGTGGCTCTAATTAATGCCAGCAGTTTCAAATCAACTCCAAATTCATTTAAGATGTTTAGCAGGACTTCCCGGTCAATGGAGTCGTACGCTTTCTTAAAGTCCACAAAGACAGACATACTGCTTGGACCTTAGTGTACAATATCTGATGATCGTTTTGAGATTTTGGATCTGTTCAGCTGTTGAGCGACCTTTTCTGAACCCTCCTTGGTATTCACCTATTTGATGTTCGACTTGTGCTTCCAAACGCTCCAGGATGGCAAGTGATAGAATTTTGTAAGTCACGGGTAGCAAAGATATTCCTCTGTAGTTGTTGATGTTCTTCATGCTGCCTTTTTTGTGTAATGGATGGATCAAAGCTATTTTCCAATCTTCGGGTAGGGTCTCCTTGTTCCAAATTTCTTCCATTTGCTTTTGCAAGATATCAAGTGATTCTTCTGGGGCATATTTCCATAGTTCTGCTACTACTGAGTCTTCCCCCGGCGCTTTGTTATTTTTGAGACGGGCAATGTAGCGCTTGATTTCATCTCTGTCGGGTGGTCTGGAATCTGGGTACCTGAGTAAGGGTTCCTTATTCTCAATGGCGCTTTGCGGTTTAGAGAAATTAAGTAAATTCTTGAAGTAATCTGCCAGAATGCTGCAATTTTCTTCATTTGACGTCACCAGTGTGCCGTCCGTTCGCTCAAAGCATAGAGATGGTGGTTTATAGCCAGTGAGTCTGCGTTTGAAGGCTCTGTAGTACTCTCTGCTTTCACTCTTCCTAAAGTTTTGTTCTATCTTTTCAATGAGAGATTTTTCGTATTTACGTTTCTCAGTTCTGAACACCCTAGCTGCTTGGGCACGTTGGGTTTTATAGGTTTCCCAATCATTTTCTGATTTCGTAGAGTTGTACTGTTTCCACGGATTGAGTCTTTCTTGGAGGACTGATTCGCAGGTACTATTCCACCAGGCATGCGTTTTGCTCCTCTTGATTTCTGCAACGTCTTTGGCGGCCTCAACAAGGAGACTTTTGGCGTTGTTAAAGTCACAGTCATTTGGTCTAGCCTTCTCCTGGAACTTCTCGACCCTTTGCCGAAGTTTATCATTGTCGAAGCGTGTGATCTGTTTAGTTGTCTTCCTTGTGTTTGCGGGAATTATTTTGAATTTGGTAAGAGACATATAATGATCTGAGGCCACATTGATGCCTTTCTTTACCTTGACATTCATAATCTCAGGGCTGTTTCTCCTGGAGATCGCAGCATGATCAATTTGGAACTCTCCGAGTGTTTGGACGGGAGAACGCCAAGTCATTTGCTTTCTGGGTAGATGGCGAAAGTGGGTCGACATGACCTGCAGGTTGTGATTTTCGCAAATGGTCACCAGTCTTTTGCCGTTGGGATTGGTTCTTTTGTGAGCAGGGTAATTTCCTATAACTTCCTTGTACTTCTGCTCACGACCTAGTTGGGCATTGTAGTCACCCAAAAGAAGCTTGATATGGTGTTTGGGGATTTTGTTCAATTTTTCATCCAGTAGGTCCCAGAAATTATCAACTTCGTCTGGATCATACTTGTTCTTATCGTTTGTAGGAGCATGTGCGTTAACTAGGGCGTAGGTTTTGTTCGCGCATTTAATTGTGAGTATAGACAATATGTCATTCACAGGTTCGAAATTTGCAACCGATTGAAGGATCTTGGTTCTAACAGCAAACGCGGTTCCAAGCATCACAGCTCCATTGAGGATTCCTCTTTGCGCTTTGCTCTTGAAAAATCGGTAGCCTTCAGATTCAAAAATCTCTTCATCTGGGTACCTTGTTTCCTGTAGGGCCACTATGGATATCTGATTCTCGTGAAGAGCTGTGGTGAGGGTTTTCAGCTTGCCAGTTTGTGTAAGTGAATTTATGTTGAAAGTTGCTGGAAAGGTTTTAGATTTTGGCCTGAGTTTTTGACTCTTCGGGGTACACCGAGACGCTCCGACTCGTCTCTTGCATGACGTCGAGTCTCCCCCACAATCCGAACGAGACTCGTGCGCCGTGGCGTTCACGACGAGGGATTTATCCGAAGACTTACCCCCTGGGGTATGTTTCTTGAAATGTTGTGCCATCATGCTTTTTGACTTGACTTTGCTTTGGACGGGTACCCATCCTTTTACAACTAGGGTTGTTAGCCCTAGAGGTTGCCTCAAGATGTTTTCTGGCTTCTGGTCATTTACCAGTCTTCGCCGGAACCCTGGCAAGGCACCAGTTTTTTTTCACGGTGGTGTTTTATTTCCCTACTACCCTCTGACTCTGCTGGCGGCAGAGCCAGCGAGCTTCCCCAATTCCAATGGGACGCGCCCGATGGAGGTAACCTGTAAATCCCCACACGGGTTATTATTATTATTATTATTATTATTATTATTATTATTATTATTATTATTATTATTATAGTTTGTTTAGATAGCGTGTGAAGGTCTGATGGTGTCGTATGGAGTGTTGTAAGTATGAAGCTTGGAGGGGAATATGCATCTTCTTATCTTGAAATAAGACAGTCTACAATATCCCGGCATTTTTCTTGAGTAAGTATGGGATAGCGCGGGGATAACCAAACTCTTGATAACCACTGTCAACGCCGGGATTTGAACCTTAAATTCCCTGAATAGTGGAACTCTTCAGGCCTATCGTAGTTTACACTTGACAGAGTGAAGCATTATTCACATTTTTATATATCCTTTGAAAAAATATTCTTATCCCAACATAAGGGATTTTCTACAACTTCTTTGACGTAAATACCGGTAGGTCCTATGGCTGGGGTCATCAGAATATTTACGTCATGAAATGAGCGATACAAAATGCGTAATGCGATGTTACCTAGCAACCGTGCAGGCTCTGATGTGAAGTAGTGATGGATGGCCATGACTGAGAGAGGTATATAGAAGGCTCTTTTATCAAAGAAGCCTCACCTGATCATACTGTAGAGAGCTGATTATTTCATTCGTAGTAGTTTCATAGGCCCTGACTCAGTTTATACCTTCCGGTGCATTGATTCCTACACTTGTCGACTCCAAATTGCATACAGGTGTCTCTCGAGAACTAGTCGTTAGATGCAAATAAATATTACTCGTTAACACTCTGAGTTTCATTTCTTGAAAGACATTTCTATGATCATTTGATTTCTCACAAAGGGAAATTTAACACAGTTTTAAAAATAATTAAATACATATCCCCTACACACACAATTGTATTTGTTGTTTTTGTTGCTGTAACTCCCTTTCTAAGATGTTGGATCATCGTGGTCAACTGCTCCGTGGTAACTTGTGTAGCTACGACGTTGTATTGGTGTGTTTGCTTCGGACTTGTATTGAGAAGATGGCCTTGAATATATTGCATGTTAGGTACAATCCAGACTTTCACATGGGTCTGAAGTGGGAAACTACCAAAGAGTACATTTAGGGGTGGAATTTCATCTTATATATTTTCTCTTTTATCTGCTCAAGGTTGAGTACACCTCGAACCAGACTCTCAAACTCTCATAAAATCGGGAATCGATCGGAGCCTACTAGGTGAAAGGTTCTATGTTAGCCACTAGACGACAGACTGTCAAGCCACGGGGTGATGTATTCGTTGTATTTTGAATGTGAGGCATGAGGAGCTTTTTGCACTTCACTGTTAACTATGTAAGTGGTTCAAATTTCATGAGCGCAGTAGTCATTTACCATTCTGACCCAAATTACTGTATGCAAATGATCCCTTTATATATTAAACTTTAAAATTTGTTCATAATAGAGTGCATAATACTAGGTTAACATTTCAAATGCCTATCCACTGAACATCTAAATTCGGTAGATTATTTACTTGTTCACGTTTACACACCTTTAGTCATTACGACCTTCACCAATTCTTAAACACGGCAGATCACTAAAAACATATCTCGCCCTTTCAAGTCGAAATATTAGGGGAGTACGTAAGAAAATGTTTAATAAAATGTAGTGAAACTCTGTAGGCTGTATTGGGTATGAACCTCCCTAGGTTATCACTGAATTTCTTTGCGCTGTTATACTTCATCTTTGGCAGATGAAAATGAAGTGCTTCGGAAAACATTTTCAGTTTATTTGGAACCGAATCAGAGTTATATGCTTAAGTGCGGCCAGTATCCAGTAATCGGGAGATAATGGGTTCGAGCTCCACTGTCGGCAGCCCTGAAGGTGGTTTTCCGTGGTTTCCCATTTTCTCACCAGGCAAATGCCGGGGCTGTACCTTAATTAAGGCCACGGCCGCTTCCTTCCACTTCCTAGGCCTTTCCTATCCCATCGTCGCCATAAGACATATCAGTGTCGGTGCGACGTAAAGCAAATAACAGAGTTATATGTGAATTTACTATAGAGGAAAGATTTTGTTGGTTACAAATCACATTTAATTGTAAATATAGAAAGCTCTTTAAGTCTGGTAGATAGATAGATAGATAGATAGATAGATAGATATCGTCTTTATTGGTGGCGAAGTTAGGGCTCTCACACTCAGCCACTGTTAAAAAATTAAGCAATACAACAATTAATAATAATAATAAGGAAAATGTTAAATCTGAAACTAATCATAATACGTACTTATAATCTAACTACAATAATATTTGACCATTCACAATAGCTCTGAAACTAATTCTAATACTGTACATAATTATAATCTAATGACAATGATAATTTACTATTTACTCACACATTCATACCTCAGGCATTCCACAAGTCAGTTTGATGAACCAAGCAAGTACCTTCAGCAGTCCACCTTATATTTATTAGGGGAAGTCACGTCCCTAATGTTGGAAGGGAGGGTATTCCATGACCAGCAGCAGAGATTGGGAAAGAGAGACTGTAGTTAGTGGTGCGCTATACACGTATAATAAAAGTACGGTGGAGATGATTTGATGAGAGGAACTTAAAGCGTGAAGAGATGTAATTTGGTTTATCTGAATTATTCTGTGGAGACGGATTAATGAATGCAGTTTAAGACGGCCTTGCACTCGAAGCCATTGCAGTTTCCTGTGATAAGGCTTTATGTGACTACTACACTATGAAAGAAATTCGTCAAAGGTCTTTTGCAAGATATTTTATAAAGTTAACATTTTATAGAAGACTAGCTTGTACTTGCAACTTCGCGCGCGTGGAATTTGTTTTCGTGCGCATTTATAGACTTGATGAGCATTGGACATTAAATAAAAATATGTGCAGAAGGTCTTAAGAAACAGTAGAACATGCCGATATTCTCTGCGGGGTGGGGTGATAAGTCCAGTGATTACAACGAAGTAACATTGGTTCTGTATACCGCGAAAAAATGTAATTGAAAACCGATTTCGAGGGTGAGATCAGCACTCAATGCGAACGCACTACTACTACTACTACTACTACTACTACCACTACTACTACTACTACTACTAAAATGTTTTCATTCCTCCCCTGAAATGGGGAGGGGGGAGCTTAGACGGTGACGCCGTCTCTCAGACCGGGAGATTTGTGAGGGTGAAGGAGATGCTCTGAGAAGGCGAGCGGGTTGTACTAGTAACTGTCCGGGCAAGCGCCTTAGTGCAGGAGAATGGAAAACAACGGAAAACTATTCTCAGGACAGCCGACAAACAGTGTTTGGGATCCTCACCAAGAATACCTAATAAAATAAATAGATAGTGTACAGAGGAAAGCAGCAAGATTTGTAACAGGGGATTTCAGGAGAAAGAGTAGTGTATCAGAAATGTTAAAGGAACTTGGGTGGGAAACTTTAAGTAAGAGAAGGGAGAAAACTGGACTTATAGGATTACATAGAGCCTATACAAGAGAAGAAGCATGGGGAGATATCCGGGAGGCTTCAGTTGGAAAATAATTATATCAGCAGGACAGACCACAAATATAAAATTAGAAGGAATTTTAGCAGAAGCGATTGGGGTAAATTTTCATTCATTGGAAAGGGTGTGAAGGAGTGACACACTTTACCAGGGGTAGTGTTTGATCCTTATCCAAAATCTGTACAGATATTCAAGAAGAGAATAAACAGCAACAGAGAAATTAAATGAAGTGTTAGAGGGCATTCGACCAGTGCAGGTTACTGTAAATAAAAAATGTGTGTGAATAAATTAATTCCATCCCCTGGTCTAAGGAGTTTGGACAGCCAAAGTAGGGGACTGCCTGTAGGGGTGAAGTACAGTGGGGACTTCGAGGGCCCTGGGACCGCTACGGTAGCTGTGAAGGCCCTTCAGGAACTCTGAAAAGTGGTGGCAAAAGGGGCTCTGGTTAAGACGCAGCAGGTCGTTGTGCTACTCAGGTTCCAGAATGGGTAAAAAAAAAAAAAGTAAATGAATGCAATGTAAAGTTTAATCTTATACCAGTTGTATAGTATCATTTGAAGTAATTCCACATACTGTATATCAGTTGACTATATTTGTAAGTAGTACAGGAGATATTATAAGTAGAATTTTGTAAACAATATAAATTTATTAAGGATGAGCTGTGTGTTTAATAGAAAAAATTGTTAGCATAAATTGTAAAATATTGTATTATAGGAAAATTTTCTTCTCTTGTTAATTTAATATTTAGTGCTTGACAATAATGTATTTTAGTGTACCATTTGCCACTGAGGTAGACACCTCATTCGCAAATAAAGAGATTTGATTTGATACTGTAGAAAGCACACCAAGCCCATCAGCTGATCAATTGAGGCGAGCTAAGCGAATGTTACAAACTGTACTTGTAAATGTAATTCATAAGCGTTGGGGACATTCTCTGGATAATTCTGACTGCTAAAAGACAGAAATTTATATTTAAGTATATTGCATGTCTGTTCTTTAAATTTAATACATCAGGATTTATGTGAACAGTTGTTATTAAGATAATGAGACCTCATAGTTTAGGTTAGGTATGGTCTCTTCATGTGGTAATAAAATTTCAAGGGACGCAATACTTCTCGTGGAATATATTCATTTAATTGTAATCGTATAACACGTTTTTGCAGAAATATAATGTGTTGCGAATTTAAATACAGTGTGTGAAAGTTCGCAGTTTGCTACGATGGTCCAGCCCTGTCCCGTCTCCCGAATGCAGAGGCGTAGAGCCACGGTAGAGCCGTGGCCACCCCTCCTCTGCTCGGTTGGCCGGTCAGAGTGCAGAGCTGTTGAACAATGGACCAGCCGTGGCCACTTATGAGCCGAGACTCACTCTCGTGAAGCGTACTTGTATGAGCTGAGGTTGCAGAATGCGTGTAGGATATTATTTTCTTAAACACTCCTTTACGGCTACTACTGATCGAAGATCTATATTGCAGCATACATTATGGATCGTTATTAAATTTTCTTACCTACTGCATGGTCCATTTTCATACGATCTTGAAGATTTTTAAGATGTGGGCTCATCCATTTTGCTCTTTGATAAACCGCACAGACAGTAATAATACAATTGCTTATATCCAGTGGTGGACTCTTTTGTAAACTTCATTAAGTGCTACAAATGTTACGTATATAAACTGGGTATCTATAATAGTATTGTGACCTTTCACGAATCTCTCAGTTCATGTTAAAACTGCGCCTCGGCCGGTATCATGCGGAGATACATGAGTTTCCACTCAAGGGACGTGCAAGTTCATTGAGTTGGGTCACAGGATCATGTTGGTTCGACTGACGTGAGAAAACGATTGCTAATTACTATCCTAGTCTAGGTTATTATCATGACGTTCCTTATACTATGAAAAATGAGAACATCGAAAATATAACTTTCATGGAAGGATTTTCCGTTTACAAGATTAATAAAATGAAAACAACACAAATGGATATAGAAGTAATTGAATGCACGTTAATTAAAAGAAAAAGAAAATACCTAACTTCCAACTCTTGTTAATATCGCTTTTTATACTTCAATGATAGTATTGATTTATTCAAAAAATCAAAAGAAATCAATATCTCAGTGCTGAAGGCTTAAAAATTAAAATTCAGTCCATCATTCACTACATTTTGTCTTCAAACTGATGGAGGATGGTTGCCTAGTTGTACTTCCTCTTAAAACAATAATCACCACCACCACCATCAAACTGATGGTCAAAGATTGTTAATTCTTGTTGGCTTGGCACGCCTATTCTGACTCAAATAAATGTCTCAACATCCCGTTATTATACTCAAATCATCGCTTAATTTGTTGAAAATCTATCTAACAACTTGAACACGCCGGTGATCTACGTTCATGATTATCATACGGGTCGAGAAAACGATCAAATAACATAAGACAACATCGTAATCTGTCAATCAACAACATTGAGCTAATAAGAAATGAACTCAATCTCTTCTGGGCTTCACCTGCATCTGCACCTAAATAATGGACATTTGAAAATATAATCAACACCAACTACAATGATTTCAAACTACGATGACTGCAGCTCTGGTGTCCTCCGCGAAATCAACCTGTAAAACTACATCAACTCTAAGCGTCAAACTCAATAGGCTATAAAAGAAATTCAGCTAGCAAGAGGAATTGATTTACTCATCATATATGAATGAAAATCATACACACCCCTTGTGACATGGCTCTCAACTCTGCAGTATTATTACTTCGTGAAGATCTTATGTCAATCCAATACTGTGTGCAAACATCTACATAGTATGATCGTCTAAATTATATTAATTAAATACAATCAGTGTTCTCGAAATACCCTGAAGTATTATTATAAATACCGCCTCATGCCTAAATAATTACCATTCATTATAGCAATATCGAATCCGCACACATGACTAATTCAATTCCTACCACAATAAATTTCATCAGGACTTCTATAACGCATCATTCTATAAAATGCATAATCCCAATGACACATTCACGACAATTCATATAACATCAACCATTTGCATATTTCGACGATCCTATCATAATAAACATTTCATCACATCACAAATATGTCATGCTCAACGAATTCTTATTTCATTAGGAAAATATATTCAGGCACTTCACGTTACGAAGACTACTAATCCCATCGCCGTATTAACGCAATATTATCGTAACAACATCACAATTACATTCCCGAACACTGTACTCAACATAAGAATATAATCGCTGATGACTCTGAATTACGCACATTATAATTATCAATTCCTTCAAATGTATTCGAATCACGAGTTAGACTAAGATATCTTTGACACTCACTATTTTAATGCGAATGTTATCCATGCCTATCTGTATAACCTTGCTAGCGTTCGCTTAGATTTATGTGACATAGCGCACAATATCTCGCGATTCAGGATCATTTACGACACAATTTTACAACACTCTTATCCACCGTGAAGCAATGATTGACAAGTAGAACGGTCGCCTTCAAGTTGTATAATTTGGCATGTCACAAATTGACATAAAGAAAAACATACTCCTCTACTTTAAAAAGCGGCTACATAGCGGGCTAATAAGACATTGACTTGGGGTACTCATCCTTCGTTGGCTTCGTGAAGAAGACACCTCTCATCCACCAGCATTTAAATTCTAACCATTGGTGTCCATCTCAGCTCTCGTCAGACCTTTCGAGATCCTGTTGTTAAATAGATATGCTGGAATTCATACACTTCTCGTAATCATATCCAATGGTTTCTGGCTCCATATTACCTGAAACTTATAATTACTCGTTAAAGTAGGGTTACATGCACTAATATTATTTACAATATTCGTATACAACACTTGCCTTGATATTATGATAAAACAAAATACGTATTTTGTTGTACAAAGGTTATTCTCGTTATAATCTGTCAATATTATATTGTCATCTAGCTTCTCGTCTGATTTCTTTCGCTCCGTGTGCAACAACTCTAATCCTCCTTGAGTTATTTTTTTAACAGAACTGAAGTCTACTCTTATTTGAAAAACAAAATCTCGTACCATATTACAATAATAACAGCCGGTTTGCTTTTAGAAAACTTCTCCATATTTCCCAGCTTCCATATGTTTTTGACAATCAAACACCTGACTTCTTAATGCAGAGCGCTCTTGTATGATCATTTACGTCGGCAGATGAATTCGTTTAACAATCTGCCACATAATATTTTGGTTATTAATCGACAATTTCATTACCAGTCTCGATCATCGAATCGTATCGGACTAGATAAGCAGGGTATGGCCCTCATATACAGACTGAACTTTGCCCAATTAATTCAACTCATTCCATGGCCTCCGATACATTTCTATCATTGATATTCTCGCCATTTATTCGCATTTAACAAACTTTACTTGAGGAAACTTCAATATTCACTTAATTTTGTGTTACGTGCCACGACATCTTATTATCCACCGTAATTTAACGAGATACCACGGAGTTCAGAGCGTATCATTTTTTTGCCGATACCTTTAATCCGTTGCCTATTATTCATATAATTGAGCGAGTTGTTTGGGTTTCTGAAACACCTGGATGTATAGTACTCGGATATACGATTTTATTGATGTCGATTTCACCATAAACTTCCAATGTCTTCACGAACTCTAATTTGACATTGATTGGAAGGTTATAGTATTCACCTTTAAGGGTTCCAGATACGCAATTTCTTTGACTTGCTCCGTTTTTATTTAAATTGGTTACACCCCTGAGAAGCTAGAAAATGAAATAACCTCTAATGATTTGGAAGAAATAAACTTTCTAATAGTGAAAGAATTGCTAAAATCGGTAGAGTGGTTTCCAAGAGTATCCCTCATATACAAACAAACTTATGAACTTTATAACTTTTTTCTTTTCTTTACAAGTGTTTTAACATCGCCAACTCTGCTAGGTCATTTGGTGAAGAAGGGATGGGGAAGAGCTGGGACACATTTTAACTGAAGATGGACTTTGGAATATTCGTGCGTGGTTAGAAGCAAGCCCCAGAAAAATCACTTAATCGCCTAGCGGCTGTGGACTTAATCAAGGTACAGGTACTTAAATGAGGTACAGCCCCCTGTATTTGCCTGGTGTGAAAATGAAAATAGGAGACCACGCAAAACCATTTTAAGGGCCCAGCATTGCCCGAATTAAAGTGACCGTGTAGCCAACTCAATCGATCAAACTTTCTCTGTTTATAATATTTGTAGGGGCCTACAGATTATAATATGGATTCATTTCACGACTACATTACCGGAACATAAAATATTTTATCACAGTTCAGGAAACAGACAATTCTGATCTTTTAGCTACTAGTTCAACAGTCCCATGGCAATATTTATGTATTTTTTATGTTTTCAGTTCATGTCTTCATAAACTGGCAATATTAGGGCTATTGGCCCTCTCTTACACTTAACCATATGCAATTTTTTGAAATTCTTACAGTGTTATTTTAAATATTATGGTAGTCATCTACATGTCTTGGAAAACGTATCTATTAAATAGAAAGTAAACAATAATAAATACCTTCATTATTATTATTATCATTATTATTTTTATGTTAATAATAATAATAATAATAATAATAATAATAATACCTAAAAGTACGTCAGTTACATTAATACTACAGAATATAGTATATCACTTAAAGTAAATTTATAACTACGGAATAGGAGGCATAAAGATACGAGACGAATGAGTCTCTATTTACTGTTACTGTAGTGTTACTACAGTAGGCATGTTTCTATTTTTAGGAACTAGTATAGCCTACAGCAGTGGTTCTAAAACTGTGGTACGCCTGGGATTTTCAGGGGGATAAGCGAGAAGCCTTCGGGGGAAAATGAAGAAAACTGAAATATGGAAATAAATAAGAAGAAAGTTAAATATGAATATATGGAACCACGCTTCGCATGAAAGTTTCACCTGGACTACGACACATAAGAAAACTGTGTCACGCAATACAGGTACACCCATCCCATTGAAATTTTGATGGTTCGCAATGTCTGAATTCCAAAATTAAGACTGAAAATATTTCATTCTTATTTATTAAATTGATATTGAGACTAAAATCGAGCGTTTTGTGAAACTTTCATATAAACAGGGTACCCTGTGTTACTTTAATACCATTGTATTATACTTTATACAGACACAGACTCCTAAATTTATTGTGATCTGTTACAAAAATGTATTTAATTTCACGATCTCGTCTATTTACAATGTGTACTTAAATGAACGGTTTATAATCAATTAAAAATCCCTCAATAATTATCCAGGTACTCATACTTTTTAAACCAATCATTTAGGGATTTTTTCGTGGGGGTACATTGAACTTGTAGTCGTGAATGAGGGAGTACAAACGTATAATAGTTTGAGAACCTCTGGTCAACAGTGCTCTCATTTTACGACGAAACTTCCGCATCATTCAGCCACCGGCCGACTTCCGCTCTCCCGACCGGCCTAAACATCCCAACAGTTAACTGCTTCTGAGAATTGCACCAGAATGTGTGTGCTAGTGTATTATTATGTAATACTTGGGTCTATTATTGTGTATTACTTGGGTATATTTTTGTGTATTACTTGGGTGTATTATTATGTAATACTTGGGTCTATTATTGTGTATTACTTGGGTATATTTTTGTGTATTACTTGGGTGTATCATTATGTAATACTTGGGTTTATTATTGTGTATTACATGGGTATATTTTTGTGTATTACTTGGGTGTATTATTAGGTAATACTTGGGTCTATTATTGTGTATTACTTGGGTATATTTTTGTGTATTACTTGGGTGTATTATTATGTAATACTTGGGTCTATTATTGTGTATTACTTGGGTATATTTTTGTGTATTACTTGGGTGTATTATTATGTAATACTTGGGTCTATTATTGTGTATTACTTGGGTATATTTTTGTGTATTACTTGGGTGTATTATTATGTAATACTTGGGTCTATTATTGTGTATTACTTGGGTATATTTTTGTGTATTAGGTGTATTATTATGTATTACTTGGGTCTATTATTGTGCATTACTTGGGTGTATTTTTGTGTATTACTTGGGTGTATTATTATCTAATACTTGGGTCTATTATTGTGTATTACTTGGGCATATTTTTGTGTTTTACTTGGGTGTATTTTTACGTAATACTTGGGTCTATTATTGTGCATTACTTGGGTGTATTATTTGGGTGTATTATTATGTATTATTTGGGCTATTATTGTGCATTACTTGGGTTGTGCATTACTTGGGTACATTTTTGTGTATTACTTGGGTGTATTATTATGTAATACTTGAGTCTATTATTGTGGATTACTTGGGTGTATTTTTGTGTATTACTTGGGTGTATTATTATGTATTACTTGGGTATATTTTTGTGTATTACTTGGGTGTATTATTATGTAATACTTGGGTCTATTCTTGTGCATTACTTGGGTGTATTTTTGTGTGTTACTTGGGTGTATTATTATGTATTACTTGGGTCTATTATTGTGTATTACTTGGGTATATTATTGTTTACTATGTATCGGTTATGTGTTAAGTAATCGATTGGAAAATGACGTCAAATTCATTTGGTGGAATGTTACGTGAAAAAATATAACTATAGAGGATACGTTCCGCGATTTACTCATGAACATTGCTACAACATCTTGCGTTTTGAAGTTGATGAAAAATTGGTGTACAAGGGGTTCAGTTTGTAATGTACAGAGGAAGCGGAAAAGACTCGTTTGAACTGAAGATAAACTTGGAAATATTCGGGCGCGGTTAGAAGCAAGTTCCAGAAAATCACTTAATCGCCTAGCTCAGGAAAGGAACATATCCACGGGATCGGCCCACAAAGCGACCAGACTGCTGAAACTTCGACATGTGGAAGAACTCCACCTTATAGATTTCACCTCAAGAAGAAGGTTCTTGATTACTTCTGAGAAACTGTTTACAATGGAAATTTGGATACACACCTAATGTTTATGTTCCATCTTTCAGAAAATGTACATTTTCAAAATGTGCGATTGTGAAATACTGAGAATCCGTGTATTGTACAGAAAGTGTCATTGCATCTCATTAAAATAGGGGTATGGTGTGCTACAGTGGCGGCGCGTGGATAAAGCGTCTGGGGGTTCACTGCGTTCGGAAATAACGTGTTGAGATTTATTGTTACTTGATGTTTACATAGATGTAAAGTAGTGACATTGCTTGATTAGAAACGCGACTTTTCTTTGAAGGGACATGGCTACAACTCGAAGAAGTTACCAAAATAATGAAGATGAAGGACAGAGAATATGATGTGCAATTACTTAAAGCTGATCCAGTTTCCTCTGATTTTGGAGACGTTGCTTTTGTACAAATAACTTCTTCAAGAACGTCTTAGGCAGACTACTGTTGTTTATGTATTGACGTATTTTGCTGCTTACTTTTATAAAAACACGTATTGCTAATGAAAGGCTCCAGGGGCTCTCAACTTGGGAGCGTGGGTTGACGACCACGGGGCCCTTAGCAAGGTCCTGGCATTGCTTCCACTTACTTGCACCAGGATTCTTACTTTCATCTACCCTGTCCGACCTCTCTTGATCAAGTCTTGTTCTTTTCCGACCCCGACAGTATTAGAGCACTCGAGGCCTAGGGAGTCTTTCATTTTCACGCCCTTCGCGGCCTTTGGGTTTCTTTGGCCGACACCTTCATTTTCGAAGCGTAGGATCCTTTCCATTTTTTCTTTATGATTAGTGTTATATAGAGGACTAGCTGATTAACCCGTGCTTCGCTGCGGAATTCTTGGTTAGGTAGTGTACACGTTGTGAGTAAGATTGTATTAAATTGCATAGTTCCTAACATTACTCCAGAAACGCGACGGGGAATTCACCATACGTCTTTTCTCATGTGAAGACTGGTTTAGGGAATTTTCATGTTAATGGTAGGCCCTGTTGCCTACCAACAGTTACAATAAAGTTGTAGAATTTTCATTATAATGGCAGACACTCACTCTCCACATGCCTTTTTACAACATCAGAAAGAGTGGTTTTCCCAACTGAAATCAACACATATCATTATAATGACGTCAGCAGGAATGTTGCGATTAAATGAAAAACCACACATTTTCTCACTTTTAACGAACTGTACTACGCTTCCACTCTGTTATTATTCTGTTAAGTTTGCACACTGAGCATTCCAATCAGCGCCTCAGAGTAGGGGTCGAATAGCTGGAATACTGTGATGAACCGGTGTGTTACGTACCAGCAGTATCAGAAAATGTATGAACCAGAGGAATGGCATGCTAAAGAAGAAAGTTATCCAACTCCCTAGCTACTTCCCGCCAATATTCAAACAGGCTGTCATACTAGGTACGCAGCAGTAGCGCCATCTATCGAAGATGAGTGGCAGCGTAAACGACAAAGAATATCACAACAAACAATGGTCCATGTAATGTTATTGTTGATCGATTTCATGAGCTTTCGATATTGTAGGCCCCCAGATTTAGTTTCCTTCCAGTCTGAACTACTACTATTACCATCGTCGGTACGGTAAAACTGAATAAAACATAAATGATCGAAAATGGTATTCTCTATAACTTTTTACGTAGTACTTTTCGATACGACCAAGAACATACAAAAAAAAAAAATGTAGGCGCCTTCCCCTGAACTACCATTTCGTCCAGGGTGAATAAAATTATTTAGAGCCTAAACTGTAGTTTCTTATTCCCCGACTCTACAGACCGATTTTCATTAAATTCTGTTTATCCATTATCTCGTGGCTCGGCGATGATATGGACTTAGCAACAAAATTGCAAATTAACGAATATCTCTGTTATCATATTCGATACGGCAAGAATGTATAAGACATAAATGATCGGAAATTTAATTCTATATAACTTTAGGTATGTAGTAAATATCGATAGGACCGCTAATAGCATACATATTTGAGAATTAAATTTTAGGCCTTCCTCTAAACTGCCATTTCACTCAGCGTTAACAAAATTATTTACGGCCTAGATTGTAGTGACTTATTCTCAGCCTTTACATACCGATTTTTATTAAATTTTCTTCAGCCGTTTTCTCATGATGCGTGTACATACATACAGACAGACAGAAATTACGGAAAACGAAAAAGTGCATTTCCTCGTTACTGTGGACACGACCGATACAGAGATACAATTCTTTTTAAATTCTCAGCTATGTACAGACAAAACTCTTATTTTATATATAGATGGTTGCCTAGTTGTATTTCCTCTTAAAACAATAATGGCCATCACCACTTACAAATGAAACGACTCATTAATTACAAAAAGACAGGCTACGAACGCCTGTTGATTCTATACAAAACGCAGTTACCAAAATATTCTGGCTCATTGTGGTTAATTACATCAGAACTGTAAAATCGTCAAATTAAAACCCCTCAAAAACCTACCACATACGGCAAGGTCTGTCTACTGCATACGGCAAACTTTAACCGCGCGCTCCAACAGTGCTTCGGCTAATTTCGGAACTGCTCGATGTAACTCGTGTCTATCGCTGGTCCAGTCGCCAGCGATTCCTGGGCTATGTTTTCCCTGCTCCTCACAGCCCCTCGCCTTGTGCACCCTCCTTGCGTCTCACTGCCCCGCTACCACAGTCCTGAAATTGAACCTCTCCGCTGGTTCCGAAGAGCAACAGAGTGGTGATGTCAAAAATACCGCTACGCGCGTGGATATACAGAGCTTATTAAAGGAATAGGCTGTAATATACCATTTTACATAGACTCATTAATTTCTAGGTGGTTCACTGAACCACTGAACATATAGCACGCACCGCCACTGGGTGTGCAGTAAGAGCGCGGCGGATAATTGGGCCACTATTTTTCGATGACCGTGTGAATTCAAATGAGTACGTGAGAATAAATTTGCGTATACTTTTTAATGAATTGATATAGGAAGAAAGGGAGTATGGACATTTTCAACAGGATGGTGGCACAGCCCGTACCACTCTCAATTCTATAGACACTTGACGTCCAGTTTTTGATGACCGGATACCCTAATTAGTACAAGTTTATAGCCCCATACATCAGGTGACCTAACTTACTGTGATCTTTATCTTTGGGGAAACGTAAAGGGCAAAGTTTACCGATCTAATCCCCGTACTAAAGAAGAATCGAAAGCCGAAATAACACGTGCTATACAGTCGATTTCCGAAGCAGAATTACGGAAAGTGACAAATAATTTGTTTAAACGACCGAGCTCGATAGCTGCAGTGGCTTAAGTGCGGCCAGTATCCAGTATTCGGGAGATAGTGGGTTCGAACCCCACTGTCGGCAGCCCTGAAGATGGTTTTCCATGGTTTCCCATTTTCATACCAGTCAAAATGCTGGGACTGTACCTTAATTAAGGCCACGGCCGCTTCCTTCCTACTCCTAGCCCATCCCTGTCCCATCGTCGCCATAAGACCTATCTGTGTCGGCGCGACGTAAAGCAACTTGTAAAAAAAAAATTGTTTAAACGATGTGAGGCGGAAGAAAATCATTTTCAACGGTATCTGAAATAAATGGTGAGTAATACACCTGTATACATGTACAGTATTTTTAATAATATTTAAATTCGTGGGCTTACTTTATTAGTTGCTGAGTGTCTTGATTTGCCAGTAGCAATAGAACACGCCCCCTGAACACGCGGTCGGGAGAGCGAATGTCGGCCGGTCGCTGAATGATACAGAAGATTCCTCGTAAAATAAGAGCACTGTGTAATGTATGTGTACTGCTAACAAAGAGATGACCATTTGCAACAATGAGGAGGCTGATTACACGTTTACTATTCAGATTGCCGATCTGCGTGGAAAACTTGCTTCAGAATGGATGGGAATGTAGCATCTGCCAGGCCGTTCAAGGGCTCAACTATTCTTCTTCGTAGTAGATATTTTCGTGGTAGAGATATAATTCGAGTGAAATGGAATTTCGAATGCTTGGTTCTTTCTCGAGAAAATGCCTCTCGTTCAACGAGGTGAGATTGTCATTTTGTTGCACGTAGTAACATTAACACCATCAGGTTTGTGGGCAACGGAAGGTGGAGTTTGCCACTCGACTTTTATAGTTCCTCTTCCAGAGGTCCTAATTAAATAAATACACACATTGCAGTGTTATATAAATTCATCCCAAGCTGCACGAATAAGGTTCAGTCCTCTAACATTGTCATTTGAGTACAACATGCTGTTAAATTGATAGAAACAGTATTTCTGCGAAGAAATGTCTACTCGTCTTGTCAAGATCATCCAAAAATGCGAGTGACAATTAATTTAAAGATGCCATTTGGAAGGAATATACCATCTTGGGCCATATATAGAAAGTAGTTCGTCGTTTGATGGGTGACAATGTCACTAGGTTCTAACCTCGGCAGTTGCAGTTTGAAATGACTTTCCTATGGTTTGGATTCCACGTTAAATTACAGGTCTTGTGACTATAATTACGATATCAATGTCACCTAAAACTACAAGTGGTTACGGGGAATGAATGCTTTTACTCATTCAAAATGAAAGGAATTGATTCGTTTCTCATTACAAGTACCTTGAGCCTCCTCATCCTAGAAATACAGTATGTACTGCCTCGCGGCCTCTCTCAGACAATGTTGTAGCTCACCCTCCTCAGGAGTCTGACGGGCTGTCGAACATGTCGCGGACACTCCCAGTAACAGGGAGAGGCGAATAAGGATGGGACGGAAAGGAGACAAGTTTAATTACTGTATGTTCGGAAAGCTCTTTTTCCAGTTCATTATAGTTAGTCCTGTTTGTTAATTGTGATAATAATAATAATAATAATAATAATAATAATAATAATAATAATAATAATAATAATAATAATAATAATAATAATAATAATAATTTTTGATAGCAGAAATGTTATTCGAGTATCACGCCCTCTGATTATACATTCTAACCTACATTATTATTAGCTTATGAGATTGGATGATACAAAGTCCTTACAGGAAGCGACATAAGAAATAATAATGATAAAGGAAAATATACGTAACTACCGGTAAATTAAAATGTAAAATGTTATGTTCTAAAAATCTTTTTTTAACGAGTTGCGTTTGGATTGTGAAGCTCGTCACCACTATTTAGTTGTATATTTAAAACAAAACAAATATCTAATTCCTGTATTTACAACATAATCCTAAGTGAAGACAAATTCAGAAAAACATCAAACAGAATTCTCCTTCATAGCTTGATGTTAATACTTAACTTTGGGTTTCGGAAGGTCTCGTGAAATTTCTATCTGGTAATTTGTGTTATTGTGCTTGCTACATCAGTGATTGTGCGTGCATCTTGAGTAGCCCTGTATTGTTCACTGAAACAGGAGAAATGTTAATACTAATCGACGGCCTATATAAAGGAAAACGATCATTATTTTCGAGTTGTAACTTGTACTACGTAAGGGACTGAAGACCTAAATTGTTGATCCCTTAAAACAAAGTAAGTAATCACCATCATCACCAGTTTTATGTTCTATGTATAACTTAATAAAATCGTAAGGCATGATGGTCTGTGGTGTAGTGGTTAGTGTGATTAGCTGCCACCCGCGGAGGCCCGAGTTTGATTCCCGGCTCTGCCACGAAATTTGAAAAGTGGGACGAGGGCTGGAACGGGGTCCACTCAGCCTCGGGAGGTCAACTGAGTAGAGGTGGGTTTGATTCCCACCTCAGCCATCCTGGAGGTGGTTTTCCGCGCTTGCCCACTTCTCCTCCAGGCAAATGCCGGGATGGTACCTAACTTAAGGCCACGGCCAATTCCTTCCCTCTTTCTTATCTATCCCTCCCAATCTTCCCATCCAACCGCAAGGCCCCTGTTCAGCATAGCAGGTGAGGCCGCCTGGGCGAGGTACTGGTCATCCTCCCCACTTTTGTCTCCCGACCCAGATTCTGAAACTCCAGGACACTGCCCTTGAGGCGGTAGAGGTGGGATCCCTCGCTGAGTCCGAGGGAAAAACAGACCCTGGAGGGTAAAAGGATAAAGGAGAAGAAGAAGAAGAAGAAGTCCTGATGGACAATGACCTATCAAGTGAGTGCTGCTCACCGAAGGCCTGCAGATTACGAGGTATTGTGTGGTTAGCGCGACGAATTCTGTCCGCTGTAATTTGCGGCTTTCTGGATTAGTTACTTCCAGTTTGCAAGGGCTAGAAATATTAGGTGTGATCATGGGCCGCACTTTAATAACAGACCAATTTTTGTAAAATTCTGAAAATAGAGCAGAGATACTGGTATGAAATAATATGCATAGTTCAATTGGAACGAAGTTAATTTAAATGTTTAAAACACACTGCTTTGCTATCGCATAAAATACTGAAATTAAGCATAAACTAATTAATGAACGTAGGTTTCGTGGCTCATTGTATTAACATAAAGAAATAAATGAACTGGATTAAAGCCACTGTATATATATTTAATAGTAAAGCCAAGCTTTCAGCCAAATTGCATTGGCCTTCATCAGGGCATGTGAAGTTTTGCCTCCGACAGTGAGCAAAAAAATTCTCCCAAAGAACGTAGAAGTCATGCCCGTACTATCCACGGCCTACCCCACGAACTGGACTCAAGGATCGTCGCGCTGTGCTGTGGTGGTTGGGAGGGAAGTTACTGATTCACCGCCCTCAGTCGACAGTTTGAGTGCGTCCAGCTGTTCCATGGTGGTGTTAAGCATGTATTTCTGCAGTATAGGTCTCCATGTATTTGATAACTTGAAGCCGTCTTCCCTGTTGATGTTATTTGGGCGCAGCTCTATCTCTATGGCTTCCCTCACAAGACGAGCATAGAAATCTTTTACCAGCGCGATGACCTTCGCCTGGTCAAAGAGGATTTTATGGTCTGTACTGTAGAAATGTTCTGCTATGGCAGACTGACTTATAGCGTTCTCCGTGGAGGATGAAAGAGCGACATTCTTTACCGACCTGATGTGCTCTTTCACCCTGGTGCTAACAAGCCATTTTGTCATGCCAACATATGAACAACCACAACCACGTGGAATTTCATATACGCCCGGTGTTTCCAGATGTGGGTTTTCTTTGACTGGTCGAAACAGGGATTTGAGCTTCCAGTCTGCGGTGAAAACTGGAGTTATATTGTACTTCTTAAGAATGCACCCTATTCTGTCAGTTATACCTGCACATTAAAGATTCGAAACATTTCTTGCAGAAGTTACGTGGACTACGGCTGGACGAAGGTGACATCCTGGTAAGCTTTGATGTTACGTCACTTTTCACTAATATACCTGTAGAAGAAACACTTGCTCACATCGGAGAATACCTGTCTGAGGACTTGACCAATCTAGCAGCAGTTTGTTTAAAATCCACTTACTTCTACTACAAAGGGGATTATTACGAACAGACAGAAGGAGCAGCAATGGGTTCACCTTTGTCACCAGTGGCTGTTAATATTTTTATGGAACACTTTGAGTCTACTGCATTAACAACAGCGCCATTGAAACCTAAGTGCTACTATCGTTACGTGGATGACACATTTTCGGTCTGGCCACATGGAAGGGAAACATTAAATGCATTTTTAGAGCACCTAAATTCCATTAACAGTAAGATAAAGTTCATAATGGAAGTAGAAAACGAAGGTAAATTACCTTTTCTTAATGTGTTAGTATACAAGAAGAACGATGGTACACTAGGCCATGCAATGTACAAGAAACCTACACATTCTGAAAGATACCTTCATAAGTCTTCACATCACCACCCCTCCCAAAAAGCAGCTCTCCTTCGAACGTTATATACTAGGGTGAATAATGTTGCAGACGATGATAACCGCTCGAGTGCATTGAAAGAACTGACAACATCCCTGAAGAAAAACGGCTATACATCAAGAGACGTAACACGAGCTGCGAAGATCAAGGAGCCTAACTTGGATAGTACCAACCAGGACTACAGCAAAAAGAAAAAAGTATCCCTTCCTTACGTGGCAGGTATAACTGACAGAATAGGACGCATTCTTAAGAAGTATAATATAATTCCAGTTTTCACCGCAGACTGGAAGCTCAAATCCCTGTTTCGACCAGTCAAAGAGAACCCACGTCTTGAAACACCGGGCGTATATGAAATTCCATGTGGTTGTGGTTGTTCATATGTTGGCATGACAAAATGGCTTGTTAGCACCAGGGTGAAAGAGCACATCAGGTCGGTAAAGAATGTCGCTCTTTCATCCTCCACGGAGAACGCTATAAGTCAGTCTGCCATAGCAGAACATTTCTACAGTACAGACCATAAAATCCTCTTTGACCAGGCGAAGGTCATCGCGCTGGTAAAAGATTTCTATGCTCGTCTTGTGAGGGAAGCCATAGAGATAGAGCTGCGCCCAAATAACATCAACAGGGAAGACGGCTTCAAGTTATCAAATACATGGAGACCTATACTGCAGAAATACATGCATAACACCACCATGGAACAGCTGGACGCACTCAAACTGTCGACAGAGGGCGGTGAATCAGTAACTTCCCTCCCAACCACCACAGCACAGCGCGACGATCCTTGAGTCCAGTTCGTGGGCTAGGCCGTGGATAGTACGGGCATGACTTCCACGTTCCTTGGGAGAATTTCTTTGCTCACTGTCGGAGGCAAAACTTCACATGCCCTGATGAAGGCCAATGCAATTTGTCTGAAAGCTTGGCTTTATTATTAAATATATATATAGTGGCTTTAATCCAGTTCATTTATTTCTTTATGTTAAGCATAAACTGCTATACCCAGAACAATTGTATTTTGAAGAAGAACACTTAACAATGTCAGTTTATTTGAATTGCTCGTATTTAACGAATGGCAAAAGGAAGAAAATAACCTGAAGACAAAGTAAAATTAATAACGTAGTCAAGACAAAACTTCATACAGGAGAATTTAGTGGTTGTACTGTGGTCGATCAGCTGCATCTACCAATGAACGAATGTCCACCTCCAGCTCTGTTGTAGCTAATCCCATAAGGTGGAGCAAGGAAGAATCTGCAAGTCGTTTTCTGTACTGAGTTTCATAGTAAGAAAGAAACACTTTCACATATACACGTGATCTCATGCATTGAAGTCTTTTTTAGTCTAAATTGTCTTAAGTTTGTGTGTTTTTCACTGGATAGCGGTTTAAAAAATGTGATAGCTTTTCTTGTCTGGTCCAAATCCAAATATCTCCCTTGAGGAAAGAACACTGATATTCAGATGCAAGAGCCTAACATCCCAGCAATGCTAGTCCCTGAAAATTTAATCGGAATTGCTACACTATGTACCAGCCATCAAGAGAACAATGAAGAAGATAAACCGCCTCCTACACCAATAGAAATGAAATTAATTTTGGAATTCGTTGTATGCTTGGTTTCATAGCATTTTCGTGGCTGAGGTTCGCATGGAGTTCAAGATTGGAATGCAACCCGTAGCCATTTTTATAATGGTTAAGACTTAACACTGACATTTATGAGGGAAATAATATTAACAGGAAATATTATTAACGAATTCATTCTCAGTCGGGTTTGTAATGGGTATGAAAATGAATACATCTTTTGAACGAGTTATGAAATTTCGTATATTTTCTTCATATTCCTTAAAATGTGTTTTTGTAGAAGCTTTCGCGGGTCGCAAATTGTGGCTTCGAGAGCCTCATGCGGCCGACGGGCCGCCAGTTGAAAACCCCCGTTCTAGACTGAGGCCACTATCTCTTCGTCAGAGGGATCGTTAATTGTCCCACGTAGGATGAATGGACCTCGAATCGACCCTCACATCCAGGTAAGAATCCCTGACGTGGCCGGGAATCAAACATGAGGCCTTAGAGTAAGAGGCAAGCTCGACAGCTAGACAACTTAAATTATAGCTAATTTGAGAAAACCAGACAATAAATTCCAATGAAGGATTCGAAAAATTATTCATATTGCGTTCATCATCCACAGTTGAGTGTTGAGAATTTAAAGAAACTGAAATAGAGACGGTTTAAATCAGAGAAATAAGTTCAAAGTAGAAGAGGAAAACCAATAGAAAGGGGGTTCAGATTAGAAAAAAAAATGCTCGATTACTTGCGGCAGCAGAGTGTTTTCTAGTTGTCACTATCGTGCCAAGAAGAACGCAGAAATATCCCATACCGTGTTGTTCTGAATAATAATAATAATAATAATAATAATAATAATAATAATAATAATAATAATAATAATAATAATAATTACATACAGTGCATACTTTTAGTCCGTTATATATTTCAGAATGTAATATGTAATTTCGTTATGAGAACCCACTCAAGCTCACTTTAGTTTTGGTCACGACTCCTTGGCTGGTTGGCCTTTCTGACACTACAAGAATTTTCATGTGAAAATTCCAACCCGAGATCGACTGGGATTTGAATCTCAGCCTTCCGGATAGAAAGCAGGAGCTAAGCCATTCCGTGAATACTCATACAATGTTCTTCATTTCTTACTAAGTAGTCTACTGTTCATAAGTCATTTGTTGTAACAGACAAGCTTTCTCCATAAATTCGTGCAAAACAATGCCTTATGTGTTAGCTGGCTTAGAAAACTGAGAGAATTCAATAAAAATTGAATGATTTTTAACTATGACTTGGTAACCATCAGGGATTTTTTCTAGAACGAGTTAAATAGCAAACCATATACCAAATTTATAATGAAAATTTAACGTATTATGTTGGAAGAAAATCTGCAAACGTCTTCCTATTTATAGAATTCATACCCCCCTTATAATTTGCCATGGCTGTCTTCTGGTACATAACTTCTGCACCATATGAAAACAGCGAAATTCTACCATCCAAGTCACGAAAGCCAAGTAATACGGCTAAGGATGTAATCATGCTGACCAGGTTACACTCCGAAATCTGCTGAGCAGGAGTCTTCTTGGCAAGCTGACGTGCCACACATTTTTTGTGTGTGCTGAAATTCTATAAAGGACAAGGACAAGGATTACCTCCTGCAATGCCCACCATTAGAACATGAAGAAGAAGAACAACAAATGTGATCATTCAGTAATATGGGAGTGGTTTTGATGCACTGATCACATTGTACTGAAGATATCTGTTTGTAAACTAATACTGGACCTTGCTCGTTCCACGTGAGCGCATGACTAGTTGTACATCTTTCCTACATGATTGTTTGCGCTTATTTCCGAGGGAGTGTGGGTGTGGAATGTTAATGAAAGGCGAGGAAGTAGCCCCAGGGGGCGAGTGATACGCACTAATCGATATCTCATTCGTGTAAAAGGGTATTAGGAGCAATATGTGTAATGGATCCCACTGAGCTGTGATCTCGCAGTTCCAGCTGATCGCAGGATCTTCCCTACTACAACTAATTTGTAGTTGATCAGGCTTTGCAGAGCATGGACGATATGATTTTAGCTGAACTGCTGTTGTAACTTACTGTACTGTCCTCGAACGAGGAGATGTTATTTATTTACTTATTTATTTATTTACTTATTTATTTATTTATTTATTTATTCATTTACTTATTTATTTATTTATTTATTTATTTATTTATTTATTTATTTATTTATTTATTTATTTATTTATTTATTTATTTATTTATTTATTTAATTATTTATTTATTTATAAAATCGAAGATAACCGAGCTAAGTAAAGGGTTTAGAGAAGTATTGAAGAAATAAAGCAAATTTCAAAACAACTAATCCAAAGAATAAAAGTAAAAAGAACTAAATAATGAAAAACAAATAAATTAAAACTGAAAACATAAACTGATGCATAAACAGAACACAAAACATAATAAAAACCAAACCCGGTAGCGCAACAGTCCCGAAGGGCCATGGCCTACCAAGCAACCGCTGCTCAGCCCGAAGGCCTGCAGATTACGAGGTGTCGTATGGTCAGCATGACGGATTCTCTCGGTCGTTATTCTTGGCTTTCTAGACCAGGGCCGCATTCTCTCTGTCAGATAGCTCTTCGATTGTAATCACGTAGGCTGAATGGACCTCGAACAAGCCTTCAAATCCAGGTATTTAAGAACACCTGACCTGGCCAGGGATCGAACCCGGGGCCTCCGGGTAAGAGGCAGGCACGCTACTCCAACACTGCGGGGCTTGCACAAAACATAAGGCAAACGGAAGTAATAGACAGTGATATTACTTAAACTATATGTAAAAGCTAAATACGATATACATTTACAGTATAACAATAAAATAATAATAACCTAAATTACTTAATGTAAAAGAATAAAGTGTATGATTATGTTGTATATTAATATGGCAATATACTCAGCGGGTTGACCGTGCGGTTAAAGTCGTGCAGCTGTGAGCTTGCATTCGGGAGATAGTGGGTTCGAATTCCACCGTCGACAGCTCTGAAGATGGTTCCGTGCTTCCCCATTTTCACATCAGGCAAATGCTGGGGCTGTACCTTAAATAAGGCCACGGCCGTTTCCTTCCCACTCCTAGCCCTTTCCTATCCCATCGTCGCCATAAGGTCAGAAGCTCTTGATTTGCTCCCACAGGGAATCGGGGCTCGGTAGTGCCAATTCCTTTTTACAAAATATCGTACTGTTTTGATAATTCTGTCACTTACTTTGATCGATTTTACGTGCCAACGACTGCTGCTAGACTACATCTGAATTTCCGCCCGTAGACATTAAGAAGCTACATTTCAAAAACATTACTGAGCGAGTGGACTAAGCAGCAAGAGTCATGTTACCATAAGCTTGTACTCGAGAGGTGATAGATTCGAACACCATCGCTGCAGCCATGAAGATGGTTTTCCGTGGTTTACAACTACCTTAGGATTTTGCTTGAGGTGTATCTTAATTAGGATTACAGTCACTGACGCCTCCCCTTCCCCTCCACAATTCTATGATTTTTATCTTGCCATAGTCACCAAAAACATGTCTGTATTAATGTGACGTTAAACTGTTGATAACGCAAGAAAATATTCAAGAGCATTATTTTTACTAGAAGTCAGAAAAATCTTCTTTACCCCTCGTGTCGGCTCTCGCATAAAGACTGCTTGCATCTTTGTAAGAGAATCCATATTGAGTGGTAGGACGTATGGAGCAAACATGGAGAAGCCTAGCAGTAATATTTACCATTTACTTTGGATAAAACTGGGTCTCATTAAAGGAAATGTGTGTGCACAAAATTCGTCTGTTCATTCGTGTAGCCGTCATATTTGTTATTTTATAATCACTACAGAGTCGCGAGTAGTCTTCTCGAGCGGATACGATAAACTTCGAACTACCACATAATGGAATTTCATATCTATCTTGTTACCTTCTGATGAGCTCGTCGGTTGTAAGATGAATTATTTTACCTCTGGACGCAACTATGTTCTTATCCATTCTTTTGGACTGTGTTGGCTTCCGTGACAAAATTATAGCACACTAACATTTGGTTCGAATGATTCTATGTTCGATTCATGGACAGAGTGTGGGATTTTAACCACGAATGATTTATTCCTATGACTTGGAGACTGGATGTTCGTGCTGACTATATGCATATGTGCACAGCGTTCGCTTGCAAATGGGGGACCGAGCTCGATAGCTGCAGTCGCTTAAGTGCGCCCAGTATCCAGTATTCGGGAGATAGTAGGTTCGAACCCCACTGTCGGCAGCCCTGAAAATGGTTTTCCGTGGTTTCCCACTTTCAAACCAGGCAAATGCTGGGGCTGTACCCTAATTAAGGCCATGGCCGCTTCCTTCCCACTCCTACCCCTTCCCTGTCCCATCGTCGCCACAAGACCTATCTGTGTCGGTGCGACGTAAAGCAACTAGCAAAAAATAAAAAAATAAAATGCAAATGTAAATGGGGAATAGGCCAAGGAGGTAATAATAATAATAATAATAATAATAATAATAATAATAATTTGCTTTACGTCTCAGTAGCTACTTTTAAGGTTTCCGGAGACGCCGAGGTGCCTGATTTTGTTCCGCAGGAGTTATTTTACGTGCCAGTAAATCTTCCGACACGAGGCTGACGTATTTGAGCACTTTCATATACCATTGGGCTGAGCCAGGATTGAAACTCCCAAGTTGGGGTCAGAAGGCCAGCCCCTCAACTGTCTGAGCCACGCAGCCCGGCGCGAAGGAATGGATCTAACATACAGTCAATTAGGGTTTTACGTACGGAGTCTCGTTGAATATAGTGTATTTTTATCTGTATTCATGGGAATGAATCTGTGCGTTATTGGAAAGTTAAGGAGGGGCGAGCATTTGGAGCAATTCATAGATAGCTGTTTGTAGAAGAAGATAAGAAGCTGGTAGTGACAGTAATCTTTCTAACCTGGACTCCGATAATGATATTTTCACAAATCTGTGAGGTACATCGTAAGACATCTCTGTACAGGACATGAAGTCCCTTAGAAGAATGGAAGGTAAAGGTATCTACTATTCGTAACCTCACCGTTAAGTTAGAGTGGATTGCTTTAGCTGTATATCCGGCCACCTTCGTCCCAGGAATTTACTTCGTACTTAAAGCTCAGTGAAACTTAGGTCCATGTGTCTCACAAGAAGTGGACGTTTTGTGCCTTTTTTTCTTCTTCCTGGGGGGAACTGAACCCGCGTCCTTACAAGTAAACCGTGAATATGCATTTGCAACCTCGTCAAGCAGATCGAAATACATCTGGAATTCAGCATTGCACTTTGCACATGTTGTATAATGTAGTGCATTCCTGTCTCTAAGAAATGGGAGTGAGGAGACGAGCTGCTCGACTAAGCGGTATGTTCCAACCTGTCAGTGGAGAAATGGCGTGGAATGACATTAGTAGATGAATAAGTTTGAGTGTAAGAGCTTTTAAACGTAGGATAAGATAAAGATAAAGTTGAAATTCAAGGGTATAAATTGGGATCGAGTGAGTTGGCTGTGCGATTGGGGGCGCGTAGCTGTGAGCTTGCATTCGGGAGATAGTGGTCCGAATCCCACTATCGGCAGCCCTGAAAATGGTTTTCCGCGGTTTCCCATTTTCACATCAGGCAAATGCTGGGGCTGTAACTTTATTACGGCCACGGCCACTTCTTTCCAATTCCTAGCCCTTTCCTAACTCATCGTCGCCATAAGAAATATCTGCGTGAGTGCTACGTAAACGCCAGTTGTAAAAAAAAAAAAAGATAAATTGGGACAAATATTCATTTATAGTAAGGAATTAGTGATTCGAATAATTTACCAAGGGAAATGTTTGATGAATTTCCAAGAAAATACTATAAACACCTGATAGGGATTTAGCCATCTGGACGACAGCCCTAAATCCAAATCGATGACGATTGATTGATTGATTGATTGATTGATTGATTGATTGATTGATTGATTGATTGATTGATTGATTGATTGATTGATTGATTGATTGATTGATTATATATAAAATTGCCTGGATTCTCGGCTGAGTGATTGGCGTTGTAGCGTTCGGACGTCAGGATCCTGGGTTTGATTTCAGACCGGGTCGTGGGATTCTAATCGTCAGTGTTTAAATGGCACACTGCACTGCACGCGGGTGGTCATTTCACGAATGAAGAGCTTAATATTTTAATTTTCGTAATCGATGAACTCAAATTACTTATTTCGTCTGGAATTGTTGATATAGAAGCCAAAAGCAGGTAGTTATATGAGTTATAGTGTATTTGCTCCGCATTGCATTATTCTATAAAGGAGGCTTGCAGTGGTGTCTCAACGGCACAATATTCGCAGGAGTCTTGGGAATGAGCCTTTTGCCACACTGGGACGAAATGCTTGTGATTTCGCTATTAAAAAGGGCTATCGCTAGATGACGGAGTATTCTACTTAAATTTCTGGATTTTATCAATTTCTTCCCCAGGCTATTTAAAAGTAAACAGTCACTAATAGTTCGGAAGATGACGTCTTTCACTAGATCCCGGCGGTGAAAGCTTGGACAAGTGCATAGCATTTATTCTCTGTGTATCCATTAAGGTAATTCAGAAACAACCATGAAGGAGACGCGCAACTTTAAAGTTCTGCTGAGTTGTTACGTGAGATTGAATTGGAAACAACATGGGAACATGTGTTCACAGGAAGTGGTACAGGTGTGGGAGCAAAGTGACCGTTGAGGTCTGCCCGCATATCCTGCATAGAGTACTACAGGTGGCACACTCACCTGGTACTGGCTGGTGCCCTATGAGGGTGACCCTGGGATTCTTTTGGAGGACATCTTATGAGACGTGCGTGGCCGAGTCTGGCAACTTCTTAGAGATTCCTCCTCTCCGACCTCCCTTGGTTAACCTCAGATTCTTTTAATCCCGGTAGCATTAAGCTTAGAAATTCTTTCACTTCACTGACTCTTTCACTTTACCTGACACCCTTATTTTTAATAATGTTATTTGCTTTCTGTCCCACCAACTACTTTTACGGTTTTCGGAAACACCGAGGTGCTGGAATTTAGTCCCGCAGGATTTCTTTTTCTGTGCCAGTAAATCCACCGACACGAGGCTGACATATTTAAGCACCTTCAAATTCAGACGGACTGAGGATCGAACCTGCTTAAACCATCTGAGCCACTCAGCCCAGCCCCTTCTTTTTCGGAGCGTCGGAAACCCCCTTACTTTTCACTAAATGCACGTATTCTTTAAATTATTTGCTTTACGTCGCACCGACAAAGATAGGTCTTATGGCAACAATGGAGTAGGGAAGGCGTAGCAATGGGAAGAAAGCGGCCGTGGCCTTAATTAAGGTACAGCCCCAGCATTTGCCTTGTGTGAAAATGGGAAACCACGGAAAACTATCTTCAGGGCTGCCGACAGAGGGGTTCGAACCCACTATCTCCTGGATGCAAGCACACAGCGGCGCGCCCCTAACTCATACGGTAGGATTTTAAATTCATTATAATTTACATTAACCCAGTGTCCTATCCTAATATTGTAACGATATAAAATTTGTGAGTTTGTTTGCATATGGAGAGTAACTTAATCCCAGAAACCGCTCAAACGATTTCAGTAAGTCTTTGATCATTGAAAAAAACAATTTCTTCCAGATTATCATACATCATACATATGTACATCTTCATTATAGACTGTTATGCCTTTCAGGGATCAGTGTGCAAGACTCTGTGAATTTACTAACCGCCGCCACAATCCTCTATTTGTAACTAGTTCTGTGGCCTCGTTTAGTTCTATACCTCTCATCTTAAATCGTTAGAAACCGATTCCAACCACCGTCGTTTTGGTCTCCCTCTACTTCTCTTACCCTCCATAAAAAAATATTTTCCTAGGTGACCTATCCTCCTCCATTTGCCTCCCATGACTCCACCACTGAAGCCGGTTTATGCGTACAGCTTCATCAATTGAGTTCATTTCTAACTTATCCTTTATTTCCTCATTCCGAGTACCCTCCTGCGATTGTTCCCCACCGGTTTGTACCAGCAATCATTCTCGCTACTTTCATGTCTGTTACTTCCAGCTTAAGAATAAGATTTCCTGAGTCCATCCAGCTTTCACTCCCGTAAAGCAAAGTTGGTCTGAAAACAGAACGATGTAAACATAGTTTCGTCAGGGAGCTGACTTACTTTTTACAGAATAATGTTGGTCGCAACTGCTAAGATTATCGTAAGCTATATATAATTATACAATCTTCAGGTCAACAGGTAGGTTAAAGAAACGTAGAACAAGTTGAAAAACTTGTGTTTGCGGAACACTTAAAAGTGAATATGCTGCTAGAACTGTTGGTGTTATTAATGACCTAGCCCACCAAGTGCCGGCTACGTGGTGTAGGGGTAGCATGCCTGCTTCTTACCCGGAAGCCCCGGGTTCGGTTCCCGGCCAGGTCAGGGATTTTTACCTGGACCTGAGGGCTGGTTCGAGGTCCACTCAGCCTACGTGATTAGAATTGAGGAGCTATCTGAAAGTGAGATAGCGGCCCCGGTCTCGAAAGCCAAGAATAACGGCCGAGAGGATTCGTCGTGCTGACCACACGACACCTCGTAATCTGCAGGCCTTCGGGCTGAGAAGCGGTCGCCTGGTAGGCCAAGGCACTTCAAGGGCTGTAGTGCCAAGGGGGTTTGGTTTGGTTTTTAGCCCACCAAGTCCAGTTTGAATTAATTTCCTACAAAAATATCCATATGCATTCTCTCGACATATAGGAGTATTCCAGGAAATACTACGTTTCTCTCTTTTGGATGCATACCATACCATACTCCATGGCACTACAGCCCTTGAAGGGCCTTGGCCTACCAAGCGACCGCTGCTCAGCCCGAAGGCCTGCAGATTACGAGGTGTCGTGTGGTCAGTACGACGATTCCTCTCGGCCGTTATTCTTGGCTTTCTAGACCGGGGCCGCTATCTCACCGTCAGATAGCTCCTCAATTATAATCACGTAGGCTGAGTGGACCTCGAACCAGCCCTCAGGTCCAGGTAAAAATCCCTGACCTGGCCGGGAATCGAACCCGGGGCCTCCGGGTAAGAGGCAGGCACGCTACCCCTACACCACGGGGTTTGGGATGCATGCTGATAAAAAGATAAAATAACAGGTGGCATTGTTAGTCATATAAAATTGAAGCAAACATTCAGAGTTTAGAATCAAATATCATACAAAAGTGTCTGCACGCAGTTTCCCAGATAATTACGATTTCACGTATTAAAGGAGCATTTCGAACACACAGCCTCGAGGGTTCGCACGTCGAGTGCGGCACAGCTAGGTGATTAAAAGTATTCTTATACGTTAGTAGGTGCGATTTATATATATATATATACATACTTGGTCTGTGAGAAAAACTTTGGTAAGTTTGAAGACAAGGATGAAGATGGTTTTCCGTGGTTTAACATTTTCGCACCAAGCAAATGCTGGGGCTGTACCTTCCTGCTCCATCGTCGCCATAAGACCTGTCTGTGTCGGTGCGACGTAAAGCCAATTGTAAAAGAAGGCGGGGATGGTGGCAAAGAAAGAAGATATGGACGAAATGTACGTCAGGGAATACTAAAAGAGAATGCTCTGCCTAATGTGTTGTAAGTACAAGTTATGTTCCCTGACTATTGGAAATGACATCCTGTTTGATGGAAAGGCTGAAAAGAGTAATAAGTGATAAAACGTGACAGAGAGAAATGTATATTATTGGATTGCTCATTACAGTTAATGTGTTTAAACCCTGATTTCTTATTCTGCAGGTACTGCAAGTCCTATTTTAATAATACTGTATTAATAAATAATAATAACGGCAATAATAATTGCTTTACGTCCCATTGAGTACTTCTACGGTTTTCGGAGACGCCAAGGTGCCGCAATTTAGCCCCACAGAGTTCTCTTACGTGCCAGTAAATCTACCGACACGAGGCTGACCGGACTGAGCCAGAATCGAACCTGCCAAGTTGGGGTCAGACGGCCAGCGCCTCAACCGTCTGAGCTACTCAGTCCGGCAGCCCTATTTTAAAAAGGTCTCACTTAGTATTTGTATTACTGAATCATATAAAGCAAGGGGTTTTGATCTTAATTTTTTGGGGTGTGGGGGGCAAGAATTGTGTTCGTATATCAGCTGTAGGGACAATATTCGTTGGCTACACTTGCTATAGATACTGTACTGTCAGCAGCATAAAAAATCAATTGTTGTTCTCACGTATGCTTTATAGTTTTCTCTCAAAAAATAAACTGTGGTGCAGTGGCCTATTAAGAGACTTGGTCTGCCAAGATGACTGGTGCCGAGCGAGATGGTGCACAGATACTGAAGTGTACGGGGTCAGCGTGCCGATATCGTCAGCCATATTGCCTGACTATCTTGACTGGGTCAGCTGCCTTTCATATCGGGCAGTAGGCCTACAGTTTGCTTTGGTTAATGAGAATGAATAATATATATATAGGATATATACCAGGCGGCCCGCAATCACCGTGCTTTCTACTTATGAATGTCCCGCATGCAATAGTGATGAAGGGGATATCTACTAACTGATTTTCACAGGGGCACTACCAGCTGTCAGCAGGCAGGTTACGTCAGAATATGAAGAGAGAACAACCGGACGGTCGTTCACAGCATGTTTCTCAGTGCTTGTATATGGTACAGCAGCACTACATTTGCTGCCTGCATATCAGCAATGGCTAGTGTACCCAGCAACGACGTATACACAGACATCATTTTAATCTATGGATAATCTGGTCGGAATGCAGCCGAAGCTCGCGGACGGTATGCACAAGAGTTTCGAAACTAACGTCTGTCTCCTATATACGTATTTCGTCGAACAGAGCTAATGGACAGCAGGGACAGACCCGTCTGTAATGTTGACGTTGTGCAAAATGTACTGCAATACTTTAAACGCAATCCTTCACACGGTAAGTTGAACTTCACCTAACTGTGATGATAAAATACACTGGCGGAATAAATATCTGAACACCATGAAATAAGGAATGTAGAATACGGAAGTTTTGGCAGTAAATTTGTCGGGATAACATGTTATTTGATTAAAGGTACAAGACTACAGGCTAATGTCCGCGCGACAAAAGCCATCGAAATGTGCCATGGAGACTATGGGATAGGAAAGGGCTAGGAGTGGAAAGGAAGCGGCCGTGGCCTTAATTAAGACCAGCCCCAGCATTTGCCTGGTGTGAAAATGAGAAACCACAGAAAACCATCTTCAGAGCTGCCAACAGTGGGATTCGAACCTACTATCTTCCGGATGCAAGCTCACAGCCGCGCGCCCTTAACCGCACGGCCAATTAGCCCGATATTCCATCTTTGTACCTATGTATGCGAGAGTTCTTCTTTCTCTTATGAAAGTAATAACAATGTTATTGGTTTTACGTCCCACTAAATACTTTTACGGTTCTCGCAGACGCTGAGGTGCCGGAATTTAGTCCCGCAGGAGTTCTCTTACGTGCCAGTAAATCTACCGACACGAGGCTGTCGTATTTGGGCACCTTCATATACCACCGGACTGAGCCAGGATCGAACCTGCCCAGTTGGAGTCAGAATGCCACCTCCTCAACCGTCTGAGCCACTCAGATCGGCTCTTATGAAAGTGACCAGGTCCCAGCGATGGTTGACTGTATCGTGAACTTTTGTTCCAAACATTGTACAATTGAAACTAGCACACGTCCCATCTTAAGTCACACTATTCTTTGTTTTTCTGAAAACAGTGAATGCACGTGCCTGTATGCTAAGTGTAGCTATTACAAAATAATTATTTTTGTCATCATATTTGAATGCGAACGTTGTTAATGCCAATTTTTTTTCCATCAGTCCGATTTCACCACAAACACATCTTTCCCTTCAACCCCAACTGCCACGATTAGCAGTATACATCCGTTACACACTTTCAATGAATATCGTAGTGGTGGGGAAAAACGGTGCGCCGGTCGGACGTGGTCGCGCTTCTGGCTGTGCGTTAGGGCACGATAGGCGCAAGTCTTGGCCACCGTTTGAACTCTCACCATGTAATGCAGTCACACTTTTACGAAGTAGGCTCCCATTATAATGAAACATATGGAAACAAAAGTCATTTCATTATAAAACCAATCATCACTTGTCTTGAATATATCATGGTATGCAGCTGATCCTTCAGTTATGTCGGTTTAAAACTTGGTTTATCGCTTATCCCGTTAGCCTGGAATGTCATGTAAGAGAGTGTTGTTGGTATAGGGAATTCGCAGGACAAAACGAAACAAAAGTAGCCAAACCAAACCACATCATATTCAACCTCACCCAAGCTAACCCACCTTTCGGAGATACAGTGACATGAAATCAAGCTGGCAGCGTGATCAGAGTCGTTTTTCTTAAACCTACGTCTTTTTGACTGATTTTACTAGCCTATTATTTAGACAAGTGTCCGACCAGACCAGGAGAACACTGTGTAATGTTGCGCTGCAAGTGAAGCAATACAGTAACCACACACTTAGGAACCTTATTCCCTTACTTCTTGTGCAGTTTTGTATACAGAAAATGACCATCAGATAAAGGTAAAGGCTGCTTTCATCGCACAATTTATGAACATTATTTACTTTTTTTTTACAGAACGTAAAGAGTTTGGTAATGAATGTCTCACCCACTTTTGCAAACGAAAACAGTGTGATGAAGTACCATTTTCTAGGAGTAGCTGAACCAGTCCGAACTGACACTCAATCGCAAGTTGCTGAGTGTGTTGGTTTGCTATTACCTGGCATGCGCCTTCGTATTGTGAGCAGCGACGCGCGCCGTCCCTACCATCCATTAGCGCAGTGCTTTCACCCCCGCACATTGACTAGGGTGCAGCAAGGGGAGAAATTTGTCGAATCTAAAAAAAATCTTAGTTTTTGTTAAAGAAGTAAGAATTTTCAGTGTGTAGTGACGATTGTGTCAACCCTCGTGCATTTTACTTAATGACAAATTAGTGAACGGCTGAATGCGTCCCCTCATGTGCATCTCAACAAAAGGTGCAGTGATGGATGTCAGGGGGTCGTACTCGCTTAATCACGCAGTTTTCAAGAATAATCTGCACTTTAAGTTTTCAAAATCGTCACGCGTTACTTCACAGAGATCATTAGCTCCTTTAATTGCATGGCATGGGCATTGTAGATATTCTGAGGAGCGTTTGTTGAGGTGTGTAAACATATATTAATAAATATTTTCATTAGGATTGTGCAGAATAAATATAATTTGCTTAGGACTCGAATCTATGATCTCCCGATTACCAGCTATGCACATTTTCCCCGTATGACGCACAGTGATAATGCCACTACTTATCATCAAGATAGTCAAGGTCCGATTTCCAGTCAACACATGTCAAAATATTATTAAATGAAAAGTTGAATCCATATAATGTGAATTTTAAGTGACGCCATAGGTCCAAACGTTTGCTTTTCTCGTTGCGACAATGAATTAGTTGATCTATCGTAAGTAAGAAACTTCATATTTGATCCGTATTGACACAGTATTCAGGAGAACAAGAGAATAATTATCCACCTTTCAATAGAAAATTAAATGGAATAACTAAACATTACACCATTTCATATATATGGGCCAGCACGCTAATCTTTTAGCCATTGAGCCGGACACCAGTTCTATGAGGAGGATGTATTCATTATCGCGCGTCTGTGTGGTGATTAGCAGTGTTTTGTGCTGTATGTAAATGAAGAAGTGCAAGACATAAAACAAACTTTTATTCTCCTGCCAGTTTTCTCATACCCTCGGATCGAAACCTGTTCCATATATATGAAATGGTGTAATTTTTAGTTATTCCATTTAATTTTGTATTGAAAGGTGGATAATTCCTCTCCTACCCAATATCCGACTACCCTGGAACGGCCATTTTCTTACTTTTCTTTCATTTTGAAAGACCTGATTTATAAAAGAATGGATTAACATTCATTGTGTACGGTCTCCGTTGACGGCTGGCTCCGCGGTGTGGAACTAGTGTGCCTGCCTCCACCCATAAGCACTGAGTTAGATTCCCAGCCAGATCAGGGATTTTTACCTGGATCTGGAGGCTGGTTCGAGGTCCTCACATCCTAGTGATTACAATTGAGGAGGTATCTGACTGTGAGATGGCGGCCCCGTTCTAGAAAGCTAAGAATAACGGCCCCTCCTTAGTTGATCTAGGAAAGAAAGATGCCCATACCACACCGCAGTGCATTAAGGAGAAACTAAACTATTTACTCTCATACACGCATTTTCATTGTAGGCTGTTACGCTTGTCATCGCTCATTCTTCCAACCCCTGCGGATGAACTGAACATCTACACAGCGCTCCATTTGCAACTAACACTGTGGCATAGTTTACTTCTACACATTTTCCGCCGAAATAATTAAAAACTAAGTCTAAACATCTTACCTTCATTTCACTCTCCATCTCTTACCTTCCATCACCGAGTACATTACTTTCCACGGTAACCTATCCTCCTTCATTCAATCCAGTTAAGCCAACCACCGAGGCTGATCTATAAATTCATTTTAATCCATCGAATTCATTTCTAGCTTAGCCTGTGGTAGTTTGGTGAGACAGGTGGAAATACACAGGGAACAACACACAAGTGAGACGTTGTTCACTTATTCTTCCTGGCATTTCCCCCAGTTATCTGTCGTCGGGACGAATGTGGATTAAGGCTAGTGTTACCAATCCTATTAATTAATGGCGTGTGCCTTCCGGAGAGGATTGATGCAAGTCTTTAGAGTTGGCACCATATAGGCGACCTGTGTGGCTGTAAGGATGCGGCTCTACCAAAACCAAACCAAACCCCATGGCACTACAGCCCTTGAAGGGCCTTGGCCTACCAAGTGACCGCTGCTCAGCCCGAAGGCCTGCAGATTACGAGGTGTCGTGTGGTCAGCACGACGAATCCTCTCGGCCGTTATTCGTGGCTTTCTAGACCGGGGCCGCTATCTCACCGTCAGATAGCTCCTCAATTATAATTACGTAGGCTGTGTGAACCTCGAACCAGCCCTCAGGTCCAGGTAAAAATCCCTGACCTAGCCGGGAATCGAACCCGGGGCCTCCGCGTAAGAGGCAGGCACGCTACCCTTACACCACGGGGCCGGGGCTCTACCTATGATAAATTTTAATTATGAAGACGGCAGACACACGCCCAGTCCCCGAACCATCGGAATTAACCAAGTAAGGTAAAAATCCCTGACCCGGCCGGGAATCGAATCCCGAATCTCTTGGACTAAATGCCTGTATTGAGCCGGACACCAATCCTATGAGGAGGATGTATTCACTATCGCGCGTTTTTGTGATTAGTTGTGTTTTGTGTTGTGTTGTGTTGTGTTGTGTTGTGTTGTGAGAAGAAAAATACATTTTACTCGCATTCTCCTGCTAGTTTTCTCACACCCTGACGGGGTTACGGATGTGCACTTGACTCTGTTTTATGGCCGGATGCCGTTACTGATGCCAAGCATGCATAGAGAGATGTATTCTGGGACATAACACCAGTATCATTAAATAAGGATATTAAGTCAATAACCGCGTATACTAATGTGTTTAACGTGCATTAAAGTATATCTGATAACGCTTCTTGTTGTGATGAATGCACTGGTGTGTGTATTTGTAATTAATGGTTTCATCGTTCATCACATCCTAGTTTCCATAGTCAACTATCTGTCTTGTCATCTTTGGTTGCTTAGCGCCCCCTTGCCTGGTTTTTCGTGCCCTACACCAGAGTCTCCTTTCACAAGAGATTCAATCTAATAATTTATTAAGGCTATAAGGTAGTTTCCCTTTTGCACAAGTGTCCATACCACTTCAAACTCTTTGCGTTATGGTATCAATGATGATAGCTCCTATGTTCATTATTTCTCTGCTTGTATTGCTAACCCTATTCTACAGCGTAAGCCTACAGCAGTCCGGCTCTATGGCTAAATGGTTTGTGTGCTGGCCTTCGGTCACAGGGGTCCCGGCTTCGATTCCCGGCAGGGTGTATGTGTCGTCTTCATCATCATTTCATCGACATCTCGACGCGCAGGTCGCGTACGGGCGTCAAATGAAAACACCTGTACCTAGCGAGCTGAACATATCCTCGGACACTCCCGGCACTAAAAGCCATACGCCATTTCATGTTTAGCCTTCAACGCTATCCCATTTTCATAGCCAGTCTTGGATACCTGTTCGGTGATTTCCCGTACTTTGGCAACCTATGGTACAATGTTTTCTAGAATCGATCTCTACGTAGGCCTATATTCTCACTTTAGTGGATGGTTTCATTTGGGTGCTCCATCTACCACCCCTAGATTGTACATGTATAATTTAAGGAAAATTAATGATAATAATAATAATAATAATAATAATAATAATAATAATAATAAAAATAAAGTAGTAACATGGACAGCGACAGACTCACCAAAAGATTGTGTAAAGTAATCAACTCAAAGGAGGTCAAAATAAAGTGACTAGAAGAAAGTAAGGCGGACCTCCAATAATAAATATCACGGACGACATCATAGAAGATCGTGGAGCCTTTAGTACAATATTAGCCAAGCACAAATTCGTGGAGAGACGTAAAAAGAAAACTGGTAGGAAGTGATCCACTGAACGCAAGATGCAACACGGTACATTCATGAAGAGATTTTGGGAGGATGAGAAAGCGAAAACCATCAAGCCAACGAACAAGTTCAAACGCACTCTTTGAATGGGCATAACGAGGAAATAATAATAATAATAATAATAATAATAATAATAATAATAATACCGGACGAGTTGGCAGTGCAGTTAGGGGCGCGTAGGTTTGAGCTTGCATCCGGGAGACAGTGGGTTCGAATCCCACTGTCGGCAGCCCTGAAGATTTTCCGTGGTTTCCCATTTTCACACCAGACAAATGCTGGGGCTGTACCTTAATTTTTTTTACAATTTGTTTTACGTCGCACCGACACAATAGGTCTTATGGCGACGATGGGATAGGAAAGGGCTGGGAGTGGGAAGGAAGCGGCCGTGGCCTTAATTAAGGTACAGCCCCAGGATTTGCCTGGTGTGAAAATAGGAAACCACGGAAAACCATCTTTAGGGCTGCCGACAGTGGGGTTCGAACCCACTGTCTCCCGGATGCAAGCTCGCAGCTGCGCGCCCCTAACCGCACGGCCAATTTGCCCGCTGTGTACTTTAATTAAGGCCACGGCCACTTCTTTCCAACTCCTAGGCCTTTCCTATCCCATCGCCACCATAAGACCTATCTGTGTCGGTGCGACGTAAAGTCACTAGCAAAAAAAAAAAAAAAAAAAAAAAAAAAAACGGAATTTAACTATTTTGTTACTTTTTAATCTTGTATTATCTGTTTTATTATCTCTGTCTCACTCGTACCTTCTTTTTAATAACAACACCACCACATAATTGACTGTTTTGCAAAACTCTGATTCAACAATTAAAAAAATATGCTTGCAAATCAGTCATAAGAACGGTAATCGAACCTGAGCCAACTCGCGGAAGACCGTCTATGCTAACACTTGGACCACGGCAGCTGTCAAAGGCTAGCATCGTGACAACATTATCTCAAGGTATTAAATTTGCATATTCGAAACGAAATCATCTTCTTCGCTGCCTTTTTCTAATTACTTGGGATAAGCATCGGGTAGATTAAGCCTTTCCTGACGCCAGCCATATGTGGACAAATGTTCACCATTGCGTGTTTCAGTGGCGGTTGTTAGTCTGATGTTTGTGAGTAAAGATGTGTGTTAAGAAGAGCAGAAACGCCAAGCCCCCCCCCCCCCTCCCCGCGCCTCAGAAATTAACTTGAAGATGCTAAAATACCCGGTCCGGCTAGGCCAGCAATCGAACCTGGGGACCTCTGAACCGAATGAGCTACGCTAACCATTCAGTCAAGTAACCGGACATATTCGAAACGAAATAGTAGGGCCTAACTGGAAAAATATTTAGAAGAAATTTTAATGATTTAGATATTGATAATATTTGTCAGGTAAGTTGATTGGTGCTACTATGTTGTAGGAATTCGATGAAGATAGAAGAAATTCCTTGCGGATAACAGAATAGGTATGTTGATTCTATAAGTACTGAACTCTGAATGTTCTCGAAGAAGCCCCCGTAGGCAGACAGCTGGGGTTAGATTGACTAACATGTGTAATGTTGAAGGAACAGAAGATCACTCCGTTATTTTTCAACTCCATATTCCGTAAGGCCACTTGAAGCTCCCTGTTTGACAAGACCGTGGACTATCTTGTCTGCGATCTGCGGCGCCTTCAAGTGTTGACCATCGGCCTGCGAGCATAATGTGCGACAACACTCCTTGTGGGAGTGGCGAGTCCATCACGGAGTATCGGAAGAGAGTGAAGAATGTTGACGTACAAAGAGCAACTGGGAGGTTCGTATGCTGATGTGGGTTAGATTAGAACCCACTCCGTCATGAGCGAACGGAACATTATTTAAATGGCTTAATGCAAGATACCCGGTGAATAAACTCCACATTTCATTTTACAAGAGAATATAAAGTTGAAGTTTTAAGGAACGATGAGTGTTCGGTTCTTTGGCTATCGGGCAACGTAGTGGCCCCGGGTTTGATTATCGGTCGGGCCACGGATTTTAACCACGTCTGATTGATTCCTGTAGTTGCGGACTGGGTATTTGTGTCGTCTCGGTACTAAGCCTCATTTACACACAAATACATCACACAAACACGCATTAGTGAATACGTAGCTCCACATAAGGTATCTGTGAGGAAAGATATCCGGCTGTACAAGAAGTGCCAACCACAGGGAGAACGCCATGAAGTTTCATTTTAATCCATAAATACTCGGAATTCTATATGTATTTAAGGACACTGATTTTTAAAATAATAGTAATAATAATTATTATTATAATTTTAACGATGATAATAACTGAACTCTACCGTTATGGAAAGATTCTTAGAAACAAAGAGGGAATTACTTTGGTGTACAACCCCTTGATTAAAATAACGGTCATTATTTAAATGTTACTTAAAATAATGTACGATTGCTTTGATCAAACAGTGATTTAATTTTATCCAACCGACTATTTATTTATTTTCTTATCCGGCCGTAAGGAAACCCGCATAAGAAGATTTCTTCTTCTTCTTAATCTGTTTACCCACCAGGGTTGGTTTTTTCCTCGGACTCAGCGAGGGATCCGACCTCTACCGCCTCAAGGGCAGTGTCCTGGGGCTTCAGACTCTGGACCGGGGGATACAACTTGGGAGAATGACCAGTACCTCGCCCAGGCGGCCTCATCTGCTGTGCTGAACAGGGGCATTGCGTGGGGATGGGAAGATTGGAAGGGATAGACAAGGAAGAGGGAAGGAAGCGGCCGTGGCCTTAAGTTAGGTACCATCCCGGCATTTGCCTGGAGGAGAAGTGGGAAACCACGGAAAACCATTTCCAGTATGGCTGAGGTGGGAATCGAACCCACCTCTACTCAGTTGATCTCCCGAGGCTGAATGGACCCCGTTACAGCCCTCGTACCACTTTTCAAATTTCATAACAGAGCCGGGAATCGAACTCGGGCCTCCGGGTGTGGCAGCTAATCCCACTAACTACTACATCACAGAGGCGGACTAGAATAATACCATAATAAACTTAATTATTTAATGGCCGTGATGGTGATCACAGAGAAGACTGTGAATTCATCTAACAACACAGAATTTCATTCATGGGTGACAAGAGTAAACGAATACATATGTTTGTAATTATACCGTGATCTATGAAATGATACGGTTTTATCAAGCATTAGACCCCTCGTGGCCAAGATCGTCAAGTATTTAAGATCTGAACTGGTTAGATGTAACGTGGTTAGCTAATTCGAGTCTCATTGGGAGAAAAAAATGTCACCATCAAAATGTAGGCCGGCAGGGTGGAGGAAGAAGTTGTATACATTACTGGATTGCGATCCAAAAGTCTGCGTTCAATTCCAAAGCGTTCCGCATTATTCACATTAATTGAGGTCATATGGCGCTGTTGATGGTGATTCGTCCGTAGGACACCGACGTTAAGACTTGAACAGGCCCTTTGGTGTTATTCAACAGGAGTAGTTTATGTAACGACACCGGGTTTCACCCTTTTGGTATATCATCATCATCACCACCAACATCACCACCCAGGCGCGCAGGTCACCCATGGGAGTCGAATAGAAAGATCCCTCCGGAGGCCATACACAATCAACCAGTCAATCAAACGTTAAAGGATACAAATCATTTAGAAAGTCTAATAAGTATGAATGTCTTTGTGGAGGAAATTCCTGTAGCAGCGAAAGTTAGGAAATAGTTTCTGAATTGGTTCGGGTTAAGTTAAAGCAAATAATGAATATCAATGTTATTGGTTTTATGTCCCAACTATTAATTGTTACGCTTTTCGAAGACGTCGAGGAGTCGGAAACTTTGTCTCGCAAGAGTTCTTTAATGTAACGCCAAGTTCACCGTCGCGAGGCTATTTGAGCACCTACTAATTCCGGAGACTGAGCAGGGATCGAATCCGTCATGTTAGGCTCAGAAAGCAAGCGTTCATTGTTGGGAGCCCAAAGGAAGTTTCATTTTAAATCCCAAATACTCGGAATTCTATAGGCCTATGTATTTTAGGGCACTGATTTTTAAAATAATAATAATAATAATAATAATAATAATAATAATAATAATAATGATAATAATAATAATAATAATAATAATAATAATGATAATAATAATAATAATAATAATAATAATTGAAGTCTACCGTTATGAAATGATTCTTAGAAACAAAGGGGGAATTACTTTGGTGTTAATCCTCTTAATTAAAGTAACTGCCATTTTTAAATGTTACATAAAATAATTTACAATTTGCTTCAATAAAACAGTGACTTAATTGTATCCAGTCAAACATTTAATTATTTTCTCATCACGGTAGTAACAAAAACTGTATAAGAAGATATTTTATGAGGCTGCTTTAAAGTAGGAAATATTTTAGTGTGAGGAAAATATTGATGTTATAATAATTGGACCCACTAAACGTGTTTGGGTTTGTTAATGTTTGGCATATAACGTATCTGTATATTACCTTTAAACAGTAGACTATTTCGGAAATCCCCGATTATTGTATGTGCTGCAGGCCAAATTATGTCTATCAATGAGCGAATGATACATCTGCAAAATTATTTCCCTTGAGTGTGATTAAAAAGGGATCTTCTTAAGGCTATTTGTTTAATACTAACATATTATCCTGACTATTCACCTCGCCTGCTACGCATTGAACATTTACCACGGCAATAACAGTTCGAGTCATTTTCAACCAATCACGGTTGACTATCACTGAAATACGTATTATCGAAATGCGATTATCGCACGTGATAGGAAATTATCGAAGGCGATTCGCGACTGTTTCTGTTTTGTAATCTAATAACGCATAGTATTATTAAGGTAGTGAAAACATAAAATATGGCAGTAATTACAAATCGATTTGCAGAAGTGACTTTCTCTGAACAGTGTTAAGAAAGGATAGTTGCCTAGTTGAACTTTCTCTTCAATAATCACCATCACCAGTCATAGGGACGTGATTTTTTATTTCAAGAGCCCCACATGCATTGGACGGGATTCATATCGCGCCAGCGTTGGTGTGGAGCAAATAACTATGCCACTCAGCTAAGAGGGATAGAGTAGTTAGTTCTAGGACCGGCACGTCTCTTTCATCCTTGTTGTAGCCTGCACGCATCCCAGAAAGGATAGTCTCGTTTTTAAATTTGAGGAATCCAACTTGCGTCTTTATGAGTGAACTTAGTAGGAATTCACAGCCTCGACATTGCAGTACTCGTATTACCGACCCACGTTCTTTGAATATAATCAAATTATACAATGTTATTTCTTAACACTGTCCTCAGGCTGTCTGCACTGAAACCAGTAGGATCACGTATTTCACACGGTGCCGTAGTTCCAATGGCGTAGATGTGTTGATATATTGTGTCCCGTGAGATTTCTTAAGTTAAGCAACATTGGGTTTGGTCAGTATATAAATAGATGGCTGGACCGCGTGCTGACAGCTCCAGGAGTGGGAAATGAACTAGCCACATACCGTAAGTAAATTCCAGATCAAACTACGGGATAAATGGGCCCTTGACTTACCTGGGCCACTAACTAGATCACCAGCGTTAAGGTGTTTTTTTTTTTTTTGCTAGTGACTTTACGTCGCACCGACACACATAGGTCTTATGGTGACGATGGGATAGGAAAAGCCTAGGAGTTGGAAGGAAGCGGCCGTGGCCTTAACTAAGGAACAGCCTCAGCATTTTCCTGGCGTGAAAATGGGAAACCACGGAAAACCATGTCCAGGGCTGTCGACAGTGGGATTCGAACCCACTATCTCCCGGATGCAAGCTCACATCGGCGCGCCCCTAACCGCACGACCAACTCACCCGGTCGTTTAGGTTTCGGTAAGGCACGTACCTATACTGGTACCAGCAGAACTCGTCAAACTGTTAATAAAAATAGAGTGCTGGAGCTGTTGGAGTATTTATGACGAATACTACACTACATGCTCACTTGAGCACTTGCCAGTGGTCAAATGCTCGACTCGTTGGATGAATGGTCAGCGTACTGACCTTCGGTTTAGAGGGTGCCGGGTTCGATTCCTGGCCGGTTTGGGGGATTTTAACCTTAATTGGTTAATTCCAATGGCTCGGGGGCTGGGTGTGTGTGACGTATTCAGCATTCGAAATCATCCTACGTAGTGCCCTCAACCTCACAGGCATGCAGGTCTCCTAATAGACCGTCTACGAAAAAAAGACCCGCACCAGGCTCATCCGGAGGCCATACGCTTATTATTTATTATAATGGTAAAATGTTTAAAAAATAAGTCCAGGGTTGCACTTCGGCCGAGTGTAAATATACCTGCATTGTTCTGGCTTTTAATTTCTGTAAAATTGAGCTAATAGAAATTTTTCCGCGGATGAGCTAACACATAGACAAAACATATACCAGATCCAATTACTAACGGAGCATCAGATTTAGATATTTGATGTAAATATTTTGTATGTTATTTAGCTCTACAGCAAATAATTCAGGACGAATTCAACTGGTATTGATGTTAAATGACTGTTTGATTTATTTACGATTCTGTTTAGAGTAGATTGGATACTGCATTCGGCTCAAATATGAGGGAAAGGTTGCGCAGCTCTCTGATACAGTCAATAATGTGCCTAGAGAGGACGAAGTTTTTACCCCACATTTAGATACACAATCATAATTGAGAAGTACATGTTTAAAGTGTCAATTTAACTGCCTGTCCTCCAAAAAGAGCAAGATCCTTCATATCAGGTGACATTCCTTCACAGTTTCAAGCTCCAGATCAACAGTTCATATGATAATTGAAAGTAATTTCGACAGGAACAGGGATTAATGCAAGAACTTGGTTTTGGGTTACACTTATACATGTCCATACTGTTTGCAAGAAAATATATTTACCGGTCTACGTGCTGTTGAAAATGTTCTGTAGTATGAACTTCCCCAAAAAGAATAAAATAAACAGGCGTTTCGATATTGAAAAGATATCTCGCCGGAAAATAAACGCGAATGTAGCAACTACGAGGGCGAATCAAAAAGTAAATTACACTTCCAATTTATGGCCATTTATGTAACCACCCACATGTAGGCAACATGGCTATGACAACATACAATGTAAGTTCACTTTTCCACATAGTCTCCAAGATACTGTAAATATTTCTCGGAACGGTCAACCGACTTTTCGATTCCCAGATGCGTAAAAATCACCTACAGCGCTATGTAACCACTTGGAGACAGCTGCTGTCACCTCCTCATCGTTTCGGGGAAAATTGAGTGCCGGTGTGATTTTGTTGCACGATAACGCTACTCCTCACACGGCCCGCCAAACGTCCGAACTTCTGCATCGATTCAAGTGGGAGGTATGGAAACATCCTCCATACCGTCCACACCTAGCACCATGCCATTATCATGTGTTCGGTAAGCTGAAAAAAGATTTCGGTGGACGACGAATTCGAAACGATGAGGAGATGAAAGGAAAAGTTTGTTGACCGTTTCGAGAAATGTTTACAGTCTATGTGGAAATGTGAACTTACATTGTATGTTGCCATAGCCGTGTTGCCTATGGTTTCATAAATGACCAAAACTTGGAATTGTATCTTACTTTTTGATTCGCCCTCGTATCTGAGCTATACCTACCCGGGAGGTCCCAGGACGGCTCTCAGTGCAGACATTGGCCGTAGAACCTTGGATATATTGGGGATTGTTGCTTAGGAAGTCGTACCATTATCCATTTAGTTCATAGACAGCCATTACTTTGAGAAAGAAAGGTCTTGGAGTGCATTAAGCGATCGTCGGCCTTAGTGCGAACCCTTCTGAGCACCGTGCGGATGTATTCGCCTATCCTAAAACTTCCAGATGTCGACTAATAATTGACCCTAGAATCCGGCTTGAACAGTGCATTGAACAAGTGGCGGCTGTCAACGATGAAGGGAACACAATATACAGTGGCAAACTGTCCGGCTCCATGGCTAAATGGTTAGCGTGCTCGCCTTTCGTCACAGGGGTCCCTGGTTCGATTCCCGGCAGGGTCGGGAATTTTAACCATCATTGGTTAATTTCTCTGGCACGGGAACTGGGTGTATGTGTGGTCTTCATCATCATTTCACCCTTATCATGACGCGCAGGTCGCCTAAGGGAGTCAAATCGAAAGACCTGCACCTGACGAGCCGAACATGTCCTCGGACACTAACGGCACTGAAAGCCATACGCCATTTCATTTTTCATTTCAGTGGCAAACTCAAGCGAGGTGCGCATAGCGAGCTGATGGGAAAGGCTGTATTCCCCTAGAATCCTACCGACCCTTCCCGCTGGAGACAGCCACTGTCTCCTTCAGCAAGAACGAATTAGAAAATAGCTTCATTATCATAAAAACAGCGAAGAAATTGAAATCACGCGATTATTTTCCGTTTTCTTACTCTAATGTCATAACAACTGCAGACAGTTATTTCCGTCGCAATTTGGTCTTCTGTTATTTCACATATCACTCTCTTAATTTCGTTTTCCAGGCCCTCAGCTGTATGCGAATTTTTCCGATAGACTTCCTGATTCTAATTTTACTTTTCAAACATAGCACGGGCATATGCTTTTGATGGTATAGAACTTTCCGGAAATTGTTTGCAATACTTCCGCACACACCTATCATATTGAAGATGTATGTCAACAATAAATACTCGTTTCTCACTGGTGTACTTTACCATGTCATTCAATTGTATCCCGAAATATCTAGTAGTCACACTGGACAGAACTCTGAGCTACAAAGAACATCTCACCAAGCTCTCTCACAAAATCGCTACAAGGAATAACATCCTGCACAAGCTTTGTGGCAGTTCCTGGAGAGCCTCGGCTGACTGCTTGCAATTAACGGGTATCAGTCTTGTCTACTCTGCAGCGGAATACTGTGCCCCGGTATGGCTGGAAAATGCACATGTGCATAAAGTGGATACTAAGTTGAATGATACCATGCGCTGCATAGCTGGTACTGTAAAGTCAACACCTCACCACTGTGGTTACCTGTACTTAGTCATATCCGCTGAGAAAAGCAAAGAAGATCTGGTCATCTCCCTCATTACCAGTTCACCCGGAATTTTGTTACCCATCGCCACGACGACTTCGATCTAGGAGACCAGCAAGTGTACTGGCCGGCCAGGTCTTGAGGGATAATTTTAATCTAAACGAGAGCTGGCAGGATGAGTGGTCAATTTCAACATCTGGAACAAGTGCTCATGACATAAATCCAACCCTATAAAATGAAGAGATTCGACCTCCCAAGAAAACTATGGTTTCGCCTCAACAGACTGAGAACTGGGCATGGACGCTGCAATTTCTTACGCCATAAGTGGGGTTGGATGGATTCTCCTATGTGTGAATGCAGTGAAGAGGAGCAGACCATGGACCACGTCATCCTGTTCTGCTCTCTTCATGCCTACTCCGGAAGCCCCAGCGACCTGTTTCATCTTTAAGAAAGTGCTGTAGAGTGGCTGAAACACTTGGACCTGGACTTATAAATTTGTAGTTATAATCACCATACGATTAAATAAATAAATAACTTAACCATGATGGATAATAATTGTTACTGTGCACTTCAGAATCATAATCACTCAGTACGTCAAGTAAAGCACGTGTCTTACCAGCAGAGGTACAGAGCTCTACTAATGACTGAGCCTTACAGGACAGAGAATGGGACAAAGAAGCTCTTGTTTCCCGCCAGGTAGTAACTTGCTCGTGCCTTGAATGGAGCAGAACAGCTCGTTATGCGCGCCTCGCTTAAGTTTGCCGTAAACTTTTGTTTGGTGGTCACTGTCCAACCCAGCAGTATCATACTTCAAGTAGAAGTAATCGGGCTCCTTATTTGTACACATGATGAAATTCCGATGTCATTTGAAAAGTTTCACCACGACTCCGGACTGCCTACTATTTTCCTTAATATACTATATCAGATTTTATTTCACCATCTGCTCACTCACAAGCGACATCTATCGGACCTATGCACATTTCTGATGTATTTAGATACTACTTATCATTATTACAACAATGTTATATACTGAGAGTTTGCAATCCGATGAAAAATGTGTAATCATGAACACTTCAATCTGTCCCAGTTCAGTATACAAATTTCAGACAGTACCACCACAAACGAATCCAGTCAAATTTATAAATGACGCCGATATGATTAGGGGAGCACTAAAGGAAATTTTGCAACTTCCCATGGTTGTACCGATTTATATGATATACGCTGAAATGAAATTTAAAGGTATGGGTTTATTTAGTGCATCATTGGAAATATATCTGCAACATATTAACTCGCAAAATGTTGAACTCCTCCAGTAACGCTTTCTTTGTTTCACTCAGCGAGACACTTAGGTCAAGAAATCAGCACGAGCCTCACCGTGTTGAATGTAGCAGAAACAAAATATATTCGAGACAAAAGGTATGATTTTGTAGATACAAGGTAAGTTTGACACGAATTGAAATGAAGAGCTTTTGACAGCTGGAGCAAGAAAGAGGATAAAGACAAAGGTGTAGTCCTATTTAAACAGTACAGACCAGCGAATACATAAAGGCTTGTCTTGCAACGAATGGCGTAAGGCAATAAAAATGAATGTCAATGTCTGTACTGTGCGTACTGTACCTGGCAGATTCCAAGGCAACAGCCTCTGTCGGCGTTGCCACAGAGAGTTCGAAACTCTTTCACATGTCCTGGAAGCCTGTTCACGTAGTTATTTACTACGCACCTCTCGCCATAACGTAGCCACATCAATGATAGCTAACTATTTGAGAGGACAAAGTTATAATGTCTATGAAGGAGTACTCGGTCTATCCAACAGAGGAAGCAACCGATGCATTGACATTATTGCTTTTGAGCCATCCTGTTCTTTATCATTGATCCAACAATTAGGTTTGAGACCACCCAAAACCAGCCGGAAGATGTCGATGCGGAAAAAAAAAAAAAGTATTAATGAAGAAACGGTGGGCTTCTCTAAGCAGAAGTATAAGCTCTCATCCATCGGCTTGATGTTAGATGCTCGAGTAACCATCCCTTAATTTTTGTAAACTTTTGCAATACCTTTGGGATGAATAGAGATTTCATCTATAACATCACCATTACTACTCTCAAGAAATCTATTGTGATCTTCAAGAACCATGCTTGTGGATCTCAGAAAAATGTTTGACGCGCCTCACTCTTTTGCCCACTCGTAACTTCATATTATATCGTGTATCTTTCCTTGTTGTTAAGGTACTCTTTGTCCTTGAGTAACCTGCATCTGTTGCAGGAAGATTGTATAATAAATTATATTCCTCCTGACAGGGGGTGCTTTGGCTTACTTGTGAATTTTACGTTATTAGTACATGTTAAACTGAGACTTTATGGCTAAAGATCTAGAAGTGACAGTTGTATCATTTTATTTTGTCTCTGTTTCCGCTTTCATTTGTCTAAATACCCACGTTTCTATTGCCTTAATATGCAGCCTCTTCTTGGAGGACTGCCTGATCACCGTAACAAAAATATGCTCAGTTCGCCAAGGGGGATGTGCTAAAGATTTCCCATCAAGGAGACGAATGTGCAGAAATGAGAACTCCACTTCTGGAGAAGCGTATAGCCTTGAGATTCATTCAAACTAAGCCAGTAATGAACATCAAGTGAATTCCCGAGAACAAAGGTACCTGGGCATAGGGATAAAGACTCTGTCCCACTTAATGCCGAGGTTATGAATTGTGAATTTACATTCCACTCCTCACGGGACCTTCACAACTTGTCTTGTGCTTTTAAAGCCCCTTTACACGTCTCTTCCTGTCTTTCTTTCTTTCTTTTTTCTTTCTTTCTTTCTTTCTTTCTTTCTTTCTTTCTTTTTTTCTTTCTTTCTTTCTTCCATTTAATTGTTTTATTTATTTATTTTTCTGGGGCTAAACATATTGTCAGCTTGGAATGTAGAGTTAGGGTCTAATGCACCTTACCCTCCTACCATAGGTTCCATTACTGGCTTATCCTAGCCTGGGAGCGAAACGCACGGTTACCAGAATTACTGTACTTCACTCGAGAAGTGAGAAAGATCGGAAGGAAAGCAGTGCGATTGTTCTGGATGGTTTCCGACAAAGGAGTACATACATACATTATCATTATAGACTGTTATGCCTTTCAGCGTTCAGTCTGAAAGCCTCTGTGGATTTACTAAACGTCGACACAATCCTCTATTTGCAACTAGTGCTGTGGCGTCATTTAGTTCCATACCTATTATCTTTAAATTGTTAGAAACTGAGTCTATCCATCATCGTCTTGGTCTCCCTCTACTTCTCTTACCCTCCATAACAGAGTCCATTGTTCTCCTAGGTAAACTATCCTCCTCCATTCGCCTCACATGACCCCACCATCGAAGCCGGTTTATGCTTTCAGCTTCATCCATCGAGTTTATTCGTAAATTAGCCTTTATCTCCTCATTCCGAGTACCCTCCTGCCATTGTTCCCACCTGTTTGTAAAAGCAATTATTATCGCTACTTTTATGTCAGTTACTTCTAACTTATGAATAAGATATCCTGAGTCCACCCAGTTTTCGCTCCCGTAAAGCAAAGTTGGTCTGAAAACAGACCGATGTAAAGATAGTTTCGTCTGGGAGCTGACTTCCTTCTTACAGAATACTGTTGATCGCAACTGCGAGTTCACTACATTAGCTTTACTACACCTTGATTCAATGTCACTTACCATATTACCTTCCTTGGAGAACACACAACCTAAATACTTGAAATTATCTACCGGTTCTAGCTTTGTATCACCAATCTGATATTCAATTCCGTTGAATTTCTTACCTCCTGACATCAATTTAGTCTTTGAAAGGCTAATTTTCATACCATACTCATTGCATCTATTTTTTGAAGTTCCCAGATATTAGACTGCAGGCTTTTGGCACAATCTGCCATTAAGACCAAGTCGTCAGCATAGGCCAGACTGCTTACTACATTTCCACCTAACTGAATCCCTCCCTGCCATTTTATACCTTTCAGCAGATGATCCATGTAAACTACGAACAGCAAAGTTGAAGGATTGCAGCCTTGTCTATCCTCTGTAAGTACCCTGAACTAAGAACTCATTTTACCATCTAATCTCACTGAAGCCCAATTGTCAACATAAATGCCTTTGATTGATTTTAATAATCTACCTTTAATTCCATAGTACCATAGTCTATGGTGAACATCTTTTCCCTCGGTACCCTGTCATATACTTTCTCTAGATCTACGAAACATAAACACAACTGTGTATGTCTTTCGTGACATTCTTCAATTACCTGGCGCATACTGAAAATCTGATCCTGACAGCCCCTCTGTGGTCTGAAACCACACTGGTTTTCAACCAACTTCCTCTCAACCACTGATCGCATCCTCTCTTCCAAGATACCAGTGAATACTTTGCCTGGTATACTAATCAATGAGATACCTCGATAGTTGTTGCAATCCTTCCTGTTCTCTTGCTTATAGATAGGTGCAATTACTGCTTTTGTCCAATCTGAAGGTACTCCATACTAATCTTACTAATGTATGAAGCCATTTCATCCCTGCCTTCCCACTATACTTCACCATTTCAGGTCTAATTTCATCTATTCCTGCTGCTTTAAGACAATGGAGTTTATTTACCATTCCTTCCACTTCCCCCAAGCGTAATTTCACCAGCATCATTGTCCTCCTCCCCATGAGCTTGGCTGTTCGCAAGACGACCAGGAAGATTGTTACGAAAATGCAAACTATGGGCTGAGAAGACTTGGGAGAAAGGGGACGAGCTGTTCGACTAAACAGTATGTTTCGAACTGTAATTGCAGGAACGGCGTGAATGACATAGCAGATGAATAAACTTGGACGGAGTTTTACAAAGTGGGAATGATCATAATATGAAGATAAATTCGGTACCTAGCTTTTTCTTAAATGTTTTCAGATAAGTCAGACATCTATCGAAGATTTCCAGCGGTAAATTTTTCTAATCCCTAACTACTCTTCCTAAAAACGGATATTTGCTCCAGTTTGCCCTCTTGAATTCCACCCTTGTCTTCATATGTTGATCATTCCTACTTTGAAAAACTCCTTTCAAGTTTATTCATCTATTAATGTCATTCCACGCCATCTCTGCACTGACAGCACGTAACATACCGCTCAGTTGAGCAGCTCGTCTCCTTACTCCCAAGTCATCTCAGCCCAAAATTTGCAACATTTTCGTAACTCTACTCCTTTGTCTGAAATCATCCAGAACAAATCGTACTGCTTTCCTTTCGATCTTTTCCACTTCTCGGGTCAAGTACGGTAAAGGTCCCAGTATGTCAATGAGATGAGCTTGAATATCTGATTCGGCTTCGGGAGCAGACGCCCAGACCAACGACGGATGCTATCCCGAGTCTGGTGTTTTCGTAGGATCGAGTGATCCTATAGATGCTAATTCTGCTGTTGAAAGTGATTTGTTGTTATTTGGTACCAAATAGCGTGCCTGAACGGCTCCTGCTGACTTGATGCACCTTATTCCTTCCATAGCGTGAAAGGTTCTGTGGTCATCCAAAGTTCTCACGTTGTGATTTGTGTTGTCAACAACGAACTGTACGTTTGTATCTTCGCTCACTGATGGTTGAGTGTTCTGCACTACAGAGGCCTCTGAATTGTCGTTTCTGAGTACGACGCGCAGGCATATCAAACAACAGCTTCGAGATGTATCGTCTGTGAAGGGTGATCCCTATTCGAAGTTGCAACGGAGAAAGGGATAAAGGACGTCGGGCAGCAGCAATCATCAAATGAGCCATGCTTGTGGCCTTTCTTTTGATAGTAGTGTCTTCTTCGAATGGCTTCCTAGTCTGATTTCCAGAAAACCTTGTAGCTGGGGCTGTACCTTAATTAAGATTAAGGACACGGCCACTTCCTTCCCACTCCGAGCCTTTTCCTGTCCCATCGTCGCCATAAGACCTATCTGTGCCGGTGCGACGTAAAGCAACTTGTAAATAAAGGCTTGTAGAGGGCGTAGGGTCAGATCTTCATGGCCAAAGGTAATTTGTTCCACAGTTTGATAGGTGGAACAATCATACACTCAAGGCTGTAAGTCTTCACGAAGAATTTGCTGCGCTTTTGACTGTCCTCGTCTTTCCTTCCGTTTCCATTGATCTTCCTTTCTCTATACCACGTTCCGTTGAGAATCTGATGAGTTTTCCCTGAAAAAGAGAGGACATTACTCTTCCCAACTTGCTCGGTGATAACGATGCTTTATCCATAGACACACTGCAGTTTTTTCTTCAAATGGTTTTCGCTGTAAGATTCTCTGCCAGAACTTGCGTTTTTCATGAAGTAGATAATTTCCCGGAATGTATATCATTGTTCTCCAGAGGATCACATTACTTTTGAAAGCTTCCGAGTTTACCCTGGTCTTCACCGCGTTCACCACGAGATGACGTAGTTTCCAGCGGTGGTTCATGACAACATTTTCAGGGGGTTCACAACAACATTTTTGTTCAAGTCTCAAATGTACGGAAGTAGAACGTAAATCAGTAAATTACAAAATATCATACTTAAATTATTTCATTAAAAGTTCCTGGTACGCTTCCTTCCCCACTCATAATATGGTAACACCCCTATAACTGAGGAAGCATTTTTCCGAGACTAATCTGTGAGTGTACAACAAAACTAAAATTACTACTACAACCAAATGGTTTCCATTCCGTATCCTGTTAGGGTACGGCGGGCCTTTTAGAAGGTGACGTCCTCTCTCACGCCAAGAGATGTGTTGCGGTGATTTGAGGTGTGGAGAAGGTGAAAGGGGATCACCCGCGGCCTATAAAAGGAACTGTCCAGGCATCATTCGCTTTATTGGAGAGAATGGGAAAAGTCGGAAAACCATTCTTAGGACAGCCAATTTTGGAACCAGCCCACCACCTCCCGAATGCGTGTATTTATGGGAAGTACAGTTCGGTTATCTACGTCTAATAACCGAAAACCGTCTATAGGTATTTCGTTGTAAGGGAGATCTAAAATGCCACTGTCACTGTGGTCACTGTTAGCCGAATGTACTCGGCTCGGTGAAAGTAAAATTCACAGCGACTTTCCTATAATGCTGTATTGTAGAGAATATTAAAGGATGCGGGCGCTATTCTTGGTTTTACATAGCACGAAGTTCTAAGCATGAATGAATGAATACGCCTATAGTGTCCCATGAAGGGTAAGGCCTCCCTCGAGATAGGGAACTCTGTTTGATTGATCTCGCGTGGAGAGCTAGTCACGTGAGATGGTTGTTTGTCGTGTTTGATAGTATTTTTCCACTGGTTTAGCTTATATCTACATTTCGCCATCCGTTCTGAATTTAGTACTTTTTTCAACACTATTTACTATACTCATATAAGTGTCCTGTCTATAAATCTATTTCATAACTCTTATTTTATTACGTTTCACATTTTCACTTTCACTTTCCATATTTACAACAACCATCGTTATTCCAATCAGTTCTGGATCGCGCTGTCCTGGTCCAGTGTGGTCCTAGTCTTCTTCTTCTTCTTTTGCTACCGCTTTCTTCCACACCTGTGGGGTCGTGGGTGTGAACTGCGTAGCACATATGGATTTGGCCCTGTTTTACGGCCGGATGCCCTTCCTGACACCATCCCTATATGAGGGATGTAATCAGTATTGCGTGTTTCTGTGGTGGTTGGTAGTGAGGTATATTTTCTGAATATGATGAGGAGAGTGTTGGGACGGACACATATACCCAGTCCTCGAGCTAGAAGAATTCATCAGAAGCGATTAAAATCCCCAACGCGGCCGGGAAACGAACCCGGGACCTTCTAAACCGAAGGCCAGTACGCTGACCGTTCAGCCAACGAGTCGGAACCAGTGTGGTCCTAGTAACTGCCTGAGATCGTCTGCCCATCTTCTTTTTGTTCTGCCGCGGCTTCTCTTGCCTCTGTAGGGATCCCACATGGATGTCCTCGGTCCCCATCCGTCCTGGTGTACTCTCTCTACGTGCCTTACCCATTTCCACTCTGTTCTTACTGCCTGTTGCGCGACGTTCTCTGAAGATGTAATTTCATGGTATGACAAGCATAAAAATAACGTGTATCGGTAGCACATTTACCGGTACTCAAACTATTTTTACTTCAAACGATTCTCCACCCTAACGTAAAGCAAACTTCTTCCCGCGATTACGAACACTTGTTCAGAATTACCTACTACGGAAATATTCCGGCAATGTAATGAAATAGCAGCTTCTGGGAGGTTGGGGCCAACAGTAACAGAGGAGGTGGTGGACCCTTGTGGTCAAATGTAATACTGACTCTGGTTTGAGGGTAGTTTTAGACGGTAAGGTACATACCTTACCGTGCTCCTTGCTTATGGATATGTCTGTGCATAAACAATGACGTCATCTGCACGTGCATGCGCATGGTCTTCAGATACATAGCGCAATCTCCAGTGTGCTCCCTGCATTGGTAGTCAAAACGAACAGCTGTCAGAGTAGCGGAGCTTCGAAATAAGTCGAATGTTTTCGAATGATTGATTAAATCACGTCGAAACAAAAACAATTTTGAATTATTCATGAATGTGTGAATATGCATTCGAACCGGGCGTTGACTTGCTCTTGTGCTCTTGAGAGCCCACCGCCAATGGTAGTTTCTGATGCGACCGTAGATCTTAACACGGTAGGCGGACGCGAACCTGGCTGGCAGGACGTCAAGTGCCAATGACGGTGACAGCGGACATCAGCAACCAATAGGTCGATGATTGAAATTCGCAAAACTTCAGCTCGGCTCGTTTTACAGTTATTGCACACACAGTCACAATAAGATGTAGGGCAGCAACTACACTATATGGTAGTTGCCGGTATCGGTATTTGTACTTATTACAAACTTCAATGTCTTTTGCAAAAATCATGCATTTCTTTTTAAAGGCAATTATATTTTAACCCAATATAACCCATTATAATTGCTGTTGTTTCATTTATTTATTTACGTAATTAATGATTGATTACAGACAGCAAAACAAACAATTTGACACAAGAACAAAGAAAATCGGAGGGTTGGTTCAAACGCAATGCTCAAGAGCTCAAGAAATCCTAGATGGCGGAAGGGTTTTCTAGAATGTCGGATTTTCCCCAAGAGAGACTGACTGGGACTTTTGTAATTTTAATTAGGACGTAATCCTCAATTTTTCTACCAATTTTTAGCTGATTATTTCACGTATCCGGGTTGTCTAATTCGACTGGACTATATTAGGCCTATAACAACTTCTGAAAAATGTTTGTAACACATTTTGCACACTGGAAGTGTATGCCTATCTGCCAAAAAAGTAACAAGAGGAGGTTTTTTTCGCTAATAGTTTCACTTCTCAGATATGTTTGCGATGACGATGTAATAAGAAAGGGCTAGGATTGGGAAGGTAGCTGCCGAATGTACAGCTGCGCCATTTGCCTGGTGTGAAATATCTTGAGGGCTACTAACGGTGGTGGTCAATTCACCATCTCCTGAAAGCAAGCTTACGATACTGCACAACCTGCTCCTCGTAACCAAGCCGCTCGGTAAATGTAACTATGCTAATGAAGTAAAAAAAGAAAAAAAACAACACTTTTCCCTTTGCGAAAATCAATTGATCATAAATACGTCTTTCGGTCATGGCCACCCATCACGACTGCAAATTTCAGGTGACCACCGGGCGTAAGACGTACAGCATTTATGTCAAAAGAAGATAGAACGGAAGAAAACAACCGAACCACGCAAGTAACTGTAATTTTGTCTGGAATATAATTAGAGGTGAATTACAGAAGAAGCCTGTTTGTAATGAAAATAAATGGCACCTCAAAGTCTTACGAGAGGTTTGGCTAAATCCTCAGTACGGTTAATTCCGAAGTAACTCAAATATACCTTTAGCAAAGCAAAGCAAAGCAAAGTCACCTCCGTACAAGCCATGATGGCCCTTGGAGGAGTGGAAGGTAAAGGCTTCCACCATTGTTAACCTCAGCACGTGATGGGGTAGAGTGGTTAGCTCTACGCCCGGCCGCCTTTGCCCCCAGGAATTAACCTGGTACTCATTTTTTATGGTAGGTTGAGTGAACCTCAGGGCCATATACACCTCCGGAAGTGGAAATCTCGTTTCTTAAATTTACGACTTCCTGACGGGGATTCGAACCCAAGTACTTCCCTGCGAACCGAGCACGCCTTTACCGCCTCGGCCAGGCAGCCCCTGAAATATACCTTTACTGTGGCTATTCCCTAGAGTGATCGGCTCTTCACGTCGTCTAAATACTCTGATGGTAAAGGTTGTAAATTGTGCAATTGATTATTTTGTTGGTAACATCAAGACAATTCAGTACTTATCCTGTGTACTGTGTTTGAAAGGCAGGCTTATTTAAGGTGAGTACTTGTACAATAATTAATAATTTCAAGTAGTATTATTCTTGTTATTAACTCAGGGACTACTGAGGAATTAGCCATATCATACTGCGGAATTACTGGACTTAGATTTAACCGAGGTATTAAGTGAATTAATTGTAAACGTAAATTATAATACTGTTGTTGTTAGGTCATCAGCCCAGAGGCTGGTTGGGTCCTCAAAAAGCACCACCAAAGGCTATGCAGTTATAGGAAAACCACAAAAACCAATGGCAGAGCCCAAATGAGGCGTACTAGGCAAGAATGAGGAGTGAGGTAGTTTGCCATTGCTTTCCTCACTGGACCAGAAAGTGCCACAGCAGCACGACTGATCCTATGAACAACACCTTTCATAACACTCGGACACTATTATAGTTGTGCTCCAAATGTCATTATTCAGCACCATGCATACCCCAGCAGCTTCCATATTATCACAGCCATGGATGAGACTGGGACTTCGGTGGAAGCTACACTTTGCTCTGGCCTGTGCGAAGAGTCGGATGCAAAACTGTTATGAAGTATCAAATAAGCATATCATAAGTAGCAGTTGTTCCAGTAACAGGCCTGGTTGAGTGGCTCAGAGGGTTGAGGCGCTGGCCTTCTGACACCAACTTGGCAGGTTCGATCCTGGCTCAGTCCGGCGGTATTTGAAGGTGCTCAAATTCGTCAGCCTATGTCGGTAGATTTACTCGCACGTAAAAGAACTCCTGCGGGATTAAATTCCGGCACCTCGGCGTCTCCGAAAACCGTAAAAATAGATAGTGGGACATAAATCCATTATTATTATTATTATTATTATTATTATTATTATTATTATTATTATTATTATTATTATTATAGAATACAAATATTATTTTGATAATCATTTTCAAAATGTATACTTCCTTTTTGTCTAATATTGTGGATTTATCTGAGTGTCTGTACGTTATAAACTACATCATATTAAAGGTAAGTAATCTAGCAACCTTGAGTTGGAAGAAGAATAAACAAGACAGAAGGAGCTTTGCAGAGTTACTACTCTGTGTGGATTTAACAAAGGTACCACCTTATATTAGCATCCGCCTTGAATAGCACACGCTCTGAGAATATCTGCAGGAAGTCTCTATCATTTGTTAAACTCCCATTGTGAAGTTCTCGTGTGATGCTGCAGCAGGCAGACTTAATTCTGCTCAACTGTTACCATAATTCAGTATTCTCGTTGGAATTCGACTCCGCCTTATTTTCCTTTCAGGTGGGTACAATTGTCCCCCACACTTTCATTTGAGGAAGAACAGAAGAGCCCTTCGCGGAGGGAGTGAAGGGTAACAATGAGCATGTCCCCAGGCTGTGAGCAGCCCAGATTACTCCGTAGTTCGCTCTGAGTGGGATCAAAGCGTCAAACGGCGGTATAATGGTAGCAATCGCGTCCCGGTTTGCAGCCTCGCTCTGCCGATGAAAAGAGGATGTTGCATTAGCGAGATTAAAGAGCGCTCCCCCCGCCCGCGTGACTCACATCACCAGGTTGTGAATGTACCTGTAACTGCCAGGACATTTCAGCTGACGTGGACAGCACTGGACCAAGTCTTAAACTGCGGGATAGAGATTCATCTTCGTAGCTGAATGCTAATGGCGAACTTAGAAAGGCACGACTGAATTTTGTAACATCTACATTTACAGTACACACTTGCCGTGATACACTATATGTAATCGTATTTATCAACTTTTAATTGTTTAAAGCATAATAGTTCGTCGTTGAGATGGGTTTTTTCTACTGCCCACAATGCCACCAAATCACTGTATACCTTTCAAGCGACCGCTCCTCAGTCCGAAGGCCTGCAGATTTCGAAGGTGACGCGCGGTCAGCATGACGAACATTCTCGGCCGCTACTCCACTCATTCTAGACCGGGGCCGGTATCTCACCGTCGGATAGCTCAGCTATTCTAGCAGTTCTAGCGTACGCTGAGTTGACTTCGAACCAGCCCTCAGGTCCAGGTAAAATCTCCTGACCTGGCTGCTAATCGAGTCCGTGGCTTCCAGAAAAGAAGCATACTCCCTACACCTTGGCCACGGAGCCGGCCAAAGATATGCCTAGTCTCTAATGTTAACCTATTTAAAAATGTCAAATTATAATAGAACATATTACAAGTGGCCCAAGATGGACTATCGTTAATATGCGGATTGAGTTGAATTTTCTTCTGATAGGGGTTTAATACTTACAGGTATTCGGCAACGGTGTCTTAGGATAGGACTAGAACTGGGAACTGGAACTGGACTAGAACTGGGAATTAAGGTACAAACCTGACATTTGCGCACTGTGATATAATATTCAGGGCTGCCGACGACAGGATCGAACCCACTATCTCCAGAATCCAAGCCTACAGTTATAAACCCTTCGTGTGTATTAATTCAAAAGCCATATGTATAATGACTACGTTATCCCTCCAGGCGAGAGTGGGCTGCTTAGTGTTAACAGGAGCGTGTTGCAGTTTAGGTCTCAGTTCGACTGATGGTGGAGCCTAGTGGCACCGACATCGCCCGAACACGTCCGATTTTTTCAAAGCTGAAAGAAGGCACGTGTTTGGACATTTTATAACCGACCGCATCGGCCAATTAGAACCCACGTTGGACAAATTTAATTCAGTTTGTTTTCATCGCGCGACTTTCGCCTCGATTGATTTCTATTATGAAGCGTGATAGATTGAAAGAAGCTGATCTCTTTAACTCAGGAAAGTAGTAATTTATTGGATACAGGAGATAAGCATTATCATAAGATGTCTGTAGCTCTAAAGCTGAACCAAACCCCACGGCACTACAGCCCTTGAAGGGCCTTGGCCTAAAAAGCGATCGCTGCTCAGCCCGAAGGCCTGCAGATTACGAGGTGTCGTGTGGTCAGCACGACGAATCCCCTCAGCCATTATTCCTGGCTTTTTAGACCGGGGTCGCTATCTCACCGTCAGATAGCTCCTCAATTCTAAAGCTGAGGTTGCCATTTTATTGGAAACTATACGTAAGACTAGTTTACATAGTTATTTAACCATAGTTCACGTTGCTACAGTAACCTACGTTTTTCTTTCTTCCTGAAAATAACGTTATTTTAACCGACAGAAGTAATAGTTTCAAGGTGCATGCGACGTTAAGCAATACACTGTTAAAATTGATCCTATGTTTCATACGCTCTCAATGCAGAACCATACTCTAATTGGGGTCTTCCAGAGACTTATACGCCCTCTCATTTACATCCTTACTACAACCCCTAAATACCTTCTTAACCATGTGAAAATATCTGCATCCTTTCGTTACAACCTCCTTAATGTGATTACCCCAATGAAGACCACTCCTTATTTTAGGTACTTACAGTGATCCCAATGAGGTACTATCACCCCATCAATACAGTAATTCATCCCGTTTGCCATCATACCATTGTCTGATATCTATTTCACAAGATTACCGAGGTCATTTTGTAGCCTCTCATAATGCAACTACCGAGCTCGATAGCTGCAGTCGCTTAAGTGCGGCCAGTATCCAGTATTTGGGAGATAGTAGGTTCGAACCCCACTGTCGGCAGCGTTTTCCGTAGTTTCCCATTTTCACACCAGGCAAATGCTGGAGCTGTACCTTAATTAAGGCCACGGCCGCTTCCTTCCCACTCCCAGCCATTCCCTGTCCCATCGTCGCCATAAGACCTATCTATGTCGGTGCGACGTAAAGCAACTAGCAAAAAAAAAAAAAAAAAATAATAAATAAATAAATAAAAAAAGCATAGTGCAACTACTCTGACGGAAATCTTACATAATTGTTTATACCTATACTTAAGTAATTCATAGAACCAAAGTAAATTCCAAATTCTTCCTAAATCTTCAACGGGTGTAGGGTATTAATTTTAACCATTAGATTGAGGTTGATAGCGAATAACGCAGACTCGGCTATTCCTCCTTCGTTCACTATGATACTGGGCAATTGGGAAACACACTTAACAAAATAATATCAACGTGACTCGGTTGTAATTCCATCTTGAGCTTACTAAGATTCCGAAGGCACATTTAATTGAGTGCCTAACTCCCCTGAGGTGATAATTGAAAATTTCCTGTTCGTGATCAATATTTTTCCCGTCGGGTACGATCTAATTAAATATTTCTTTACACGATATCCCTGGTCACCCATTATCCCATCAGGTACACTAACGTCTGTTCCTGGCAGTGTCTTTCTGGGCAGTTGAATGAATTATTTTCCAAACAATGATAGACGCCAGTTTCCATAAAGGGGGAGACCCAGCTTAACAAAGGAAAAAAATAGGTTAATATTCATTCGATTGTTAAATATGCTACAATTGTTGTTGACAATTGCTACACATATCCCAGTATTGGCATGTTTCCTGACAACCAGAATCAACTTCAATAATGCCAGAATTTTAATAATTTTAATATTTTAAAATAAAATATTCAAAATTTCCGGCCTTTTTAACAGTATATCCCTGTTTCTCTTATAAATTCCAAGTTTATAAGTATGTTCGTACTTTTCCTTTTTTAAAGTATGTATCAGAACTCCAGCTACAAAATGAACCTCAATCATTAACATAGACTGTGATTTGGATTTTTTTGTCGCGTTTTTATTCCGAGCACCAGAAAATATGAATAGCTTTTTAAATAAAAATGTTATGTAAAATCGAATTTAAATCCTATTAATCTGAATGAGGTACAGATTGTAGTACAACATTATGGGAGCAAACTCTGAAAAAATCATAATTATCCGTGAATCACTAAGCGAGTTATGAAGGAAACCATGATATATTGTAAAAAGGCGGGAAATTTTGAACATTTTATTTTAAAATGTTATAATTAGAATTTTGACATTATTGAAGTTGCTTCTGATTGCTCTGAAGCATGCCAATCCTGGGATATGTGCAGCATTTGTCAACAAGGTTTGTAGCATATGTAACAATCGAATGAATATTGACCCATTTTCCCCGTGCTGAGCTAGGTCTCCCCCTTAAACACATCTATGTCACTCCGTCTCCATAATGCTCCTGCGTCTACTGTTATGAATTTATAATTAGCATCTACGATACCTTTAAGGTGGATCGAAAAATATGTTTATAGTTATAGAAAAAAAGGAAGCGAGGGTTAGGAGGACATTTTATGCGGATATCAGAACTATACCGAAAAAAAAAAAAAAAAAAAAAAAATCAGGGATGATCTTCGTATTATGTTAACAACGATGGTACAATGGGACTGGCGGGGAAAAAATCTAGAAAATGAGGTTTCTTCGTTACTTCCGGGCACGAGATTCATTCAAATTGACGAACTCATCGTACTCGCTATGCCAAAGCACAAGCCGCTGCTGTGCTTCAGGAAGAGAAGGGGTGGGAGGGAAGTGGGGTGAATGATGGAGACGGAGATAATGCTCGGTGCGTATGCACAAGTTTCCTCGTTCGGCTCGCACAGGAGTGTCCCCTACGCATATCCACAGTTCGTTTATTAAACAGCCGTAACTGCACTCACAGTACAAGAACGTTTCTTCTTTCGTCTGCTGGTCGCAGTAACATTATTTATTATTTAACATGCTCGAAGGTGCAACGCTGCCACCTCACGATTGTGCATTCCTTCACTCACAACATTGGAATGAAATACTGAACGAAGGAAACAATGCGCCCAGTGGTTTGATTGCAGTAGATGCTCAATACGACCCAACTCCTACTTCGATACACAATTCACAACGGTGTAGCAGTGACCTTTGGACTCCGTTCACGATGTGTGGTGTGTCACGAACGACCTGGAAAGCTGCCTGAGTTCTTAGTACAAGTTCATCTTCTCTTTCAACGGGGTTCGCGTAGCAGTCAGTTTGTACAGAACAAACTGTGCACTGCCTACTGTGTGAAACGAACCAGAAACTTGTGAATTTGCACCGAGCATTACGTCTGTCTTCCGCTTACCACTTCCCCCCACCTTTCCTTTCCCCCCTCTGATGCACAGCAACAAGCAGCGGCTGGCTGTCTGGCGTAGCAAATACGGCAAGTTCGTAAATTTTCTCCGCCAATGCGATTGCACCATTGTTCTTATCATAACACGAAGAACATCCCTGATTTTTTTTTTTGTCGGTATAGTTCTGGTACACCCTGTAATTTCGGTCAACACTGCCAACACAATTAGGAACATTCCACAAACGTCCATAATTACTAAACATCTTGTAGAATATCTTCAGCAGACGGCAGAGGCCTATGTTTCACATGAAATATCAGCCGAACGGCTTCACATGTTTAGTAAACGATGCTAGTTATCGTGTTATGGACAATCCTGAATGAGAATGCTAGTTATCTGAAGGCTATTCTCGTTTATAGGAACCTGAAACAAAAAAAAAATTCACCTATATCATATTTTAAGAATATAATTTCAGGCACGAATAACTGAAACTAATTATTTTCATTGTGCTTTTTATCACTATATATTTCTTTATTTTCAAAAAGCAGCGTTAAGAAGAAGCGCCATCACTTAAAGGACTTCAATAGCCGGAAAGTTGCGAAGAGCAATGCACCAATAAGTTCTGCGGCGAAGCCTGCGGTTTCGAAATGGAAATAGTTTCAACCTCTCGGTGTCTAGTTGAAAATGTTCCTAGGCCTCAAACGGGCGATATAAGAGACAAGGCGGCTGTTAGACATGTTAGATACTGCAAATGACTCACGTGGAAATAATTCTGAGAAAGTCGATGACAAATCACCCGTGAGATGTACGAGCCAAAACATCATTTTTTCGCCAAAATACGGACCTCGGTAAAATAAAAGATCCCGTACGTGATCTGATGGAACTGGAAAAATTAGGAGTTGTACACTTGCAACTGAGTGTCCAGAAACGAAAGAAAAAGTTGAGGAAAACGATTATTACTTCTTTTTCATGAATTGACTTCCATATTTGCGTGTCATACCACAAGACCACAAATTACGCACCTGTAGTGTACTACGGCAAGTCCTAATTGATGAAGAATTTGCTTATAGTGATATGAGCTACCATACTGTAATGGACTCTATTTACCGTACTTCCATGATAAATACTCTTTGGACATGGTGGCCCCGCCCCCGAAATAAAGTAAAATTGCTCCGAGATAAATGTAAATTTTACAGACTACGCAAGTAAGGAAGAAAGCGTGGGAAGAGGTGAGCCCAAAGTGTGAACACCAGGCTAATAGTAATATTATATATAATAAGGCATACAGCAGAACTCCACGGTCAGACCAACGGACAACATTTCGGAGGCCTGGCGAGAGGCTAGAGGAGCTGCAAATACACATTTGAGGTAAGCGTCAGGTACGTGATGTGTTGAGCAAATGAAATGATAGAGACACAGTCAATTTGGCTAGGCATTGGCTGTGCGAGTGGTGGCCTCGATCGAGGATACAACGGCGTTTTAGAGGACGAATTGATAAGAGAGATGTTAGCATGGGCTAGCTACACCATCATTCGGCAAGATTCTGTGCAGGTAACATCGAGAGAAGTATTATTTACGAGAGTGAGGGTCAGAACTTATGTTTCTTGATCGAATGGGGACTTGAACTTTGGTTTAAGACGCTCAGTCTGCATTTCTGTTTTTCAAGATGTTAAACACTTGAGAATGGCTTTTATTTTTCAATTTCCGGAGGGAAGAATAGTTCCCAGATTAGTCATTCAGTGTTTAGTAGCTTGCCGGTGTAAACAGATTTTACGCGGACATCAAACTCAGTATTTTCCAGTCCAGCATTTAAATGGGAAATATTGGACCTAGTTACGGGATTAGATAAGAGAAGTTGTTCCGCGACTGAATGGGAACTGGTTTCACGGTCAGTGTAAATTACCCCGGCTGTAGTATTCTAGTAACTGGTGGGCAAATACAGTAGAGATAATACGCCACACTGAGCGAGATATCGAGGGACAGCTATTAGAGCTCACTCTAGCGGATAGATGTGAACAGTACTGATTCTCTCATAAGAGCACGTGTATTTTTGTGTGAAGTTTTTGGTGTTATTTATGCGTTTTCAGTGAGTTGACGTAATTAAATAGTAGCGTGTGTCATTCCTTGATATCTCCTCTCAACATGAGGGGAAAGGTATGTGCTGTGTTTGGCTGCAGTCATTACGAAGTAGAGAAAAATGCGCGGTCGTTCTTTAGGGACTTACAGGAACATGTAAGTAATATTGTGTTTGCATATATATTCTTCCAGTGACAGAGATTTTTATAGTACTTCATAATCTTCTGACCTGCTCGACCCGTATTTTAACTGGCATAAAATGTAATACGCATATTTTATTCTATAGTGCAGCAGTTAACCTTCAATACCGATGTGTTGTTGTAGGTGTGATCGGTGGGTTTTGAAATGTCACAGAAGCGATTTGGATAAGGTGTACAGAAGCGATTTGGATAAGGTGTACAAGAAAGAAGGGACGTTACGCTTATATAAGAATTATAAGATCTGTTCAGATAATTTCCAGGCCAGCGACTTCAGAAATCCTCGACAATACAGCCAAGGGTATGTTACATTTTTGCTCTAATTGTACGTAAATATTCCTTAAAGCATCACTATCGACAACATTTTCATACTTTTCTTTCTTTTATCCCTCTTCTCAGATTAAAGCCGGGATTTTATAGATTTTCTTTCTGTTAGTAGGCTTCATATTAAGAGGAAAATTGTCCAGATTTTAATTGTTAATTCATTGCATCATGTGTATAAGGAATGTGCTGATATTTTTATTGACAAGTGTCTTAATGTGATGATAAAATGTTTTTTAATTGAGAAAAAAAGACAAATCCAACCGTAAAAGTTCAGGCAGGAATGCTAAAGCTAAAAAAGTAATGCATAAGTGAAAGATCAAGCCATTTCACAGCAGCCCATTTCATATCTTGTTTATGTGTCTAATTTCAGTCTTTGAATAATAACCTTTTAAATAATTCTTCATTCATTTATCCAGAATTGCTTTAGCAACTTCGAAGTTAATGTCTCAATAACACTTTCTTTCTAGACGTAATTTATTTATCCATTTCCGTATGTACATTTCCATTGATATTTGAATTTAGCGCGATTTGTTCAGGTCAAGTCACTAGGAGGACGAACGAAGAAGAAATACTGAATCGAATAGGCTAAACGAGAACGATTTGGCGAAATTTGACGAGAAGAGACAGAATGATAGGGCACTTCTTAAGACACTCTGGACTTCTTCAGTTAGCTTTGAGGGAACTGTAGGCGGTAAAAACGGCAGGGGTAGACCAAGGAAAGTTGTAACATGTGAGCCGAGGACGGGAGAAGTACAAGCTTCCAAGAAGAAGTCCTATTTACTGCTTCTTCTCACAATCATTATGAGTCCAGTCAGGAAGAAGAGGAGTTCTGTGAGGTACTACTGGTCTAATTGGAAATGGAACATTACAGGGCTCTGGTAATGATTATGATGATGATGATCGTATCCAAGTATCCTCAAATGTTAAAAGCACTGCAGTATGAAGCAGCCTCAATAGCTTTATCAGTGACTGTAATTAAGTCTTCAAGTTGAGGTTCCACAGGGCAATTTGGACAGTGAAATAGATATTCAAGATCTTGAATTGCACCACAGTCACAGTCGAAGTTCTGTATATAACCGCATCTTTTGAGTGTAGCTTTGGTTCCACGCATTCCAGTACTTATCTTGTTCAGGGTATTCCAGGCTGTCCAACATTGAGAAGTATGTGCCGGTGTTTCTTCTGTTGGCCGTTGTGGGCTGTTGCTGCCAATATTCATTCCTACGAACACTTGGCATGGTTGATGTTGTTAATGAAACTCCTCCGTGATCTGAGACGCTGTTTTAATACTGCATGATCATAAAGAGCATGGCAGTTGTCCACCTCTTGTTTGAGTTTCTTAGTTCCAGCTGCTACTTGCCGTCGGGTTGAAGGTGGAGCTATGCTAGAAGTGTGGTACAGCTTTTCATTTGTTGGTTTGAGGCAGACAGGAACTGCACGGCACGTGTCGTTCAAAACAATACCCACTTTGTTGGAATGGACAGAATTGATCCACACAGGACAAGCATACAAGGCAGTAGAGAAAGACGTAGTTCACACAGTTGCTAGATGTAATTCTCAGCGTGACCCCGTTAATACGTGTAGTAAATTATTCCTGGCTCTGACCTTCATACTGACAGAATAACAATGTGCTTTAAAAATAAGAGACCGATCAAGCGGACTCCAACAGGGGTGAACTCAAGATGCCTTCCTTTCCAACTGAGGTTAAGTTTGTGATTAGCAGCACGATTACGTAGATGGAAGAGTATAACTTGTGTTTTCCTAGGATTCGGCTTAAAGTAGTTGAATCCTAGGGTTCTGGTGAAAACATTACAATTCCTGCACCATTTGCTAACACCGTTCAGTCTCAAGATAACTTAGGTAAGGTATAAGGGTTATTCTGCCCGAAGGCAGGTCCGAACCTCCGCAGAGGTGTTCCTGAGCCGGAGTTTACGTGCGGTAGGGTGGTCAGTTCCTTTCCGTTCCTCCATTCCCTTACCCCCTACCCCCCCCACCAACAGCCCGTGGCAACCCATCCAACTCCTGACCACGCCCAATGTTGCTTAACTTCGGAGATCTCACGGGATCCGGTGTTTCAACACGACTACGGCCGTTGGCTAAGATAACTTAAATGACAGTTATTTTCAGGACATTTACAAAACCCGTGGTGATCGATTCACGTGGTTTTGTTAAAGAGCTATTTCCGCTCCAAAATATGAACAGATTGCGGAAATAAATTGGAAAAACATGGCGCGAATTGCAGACGAAGAAAGAATTTGGTCGTCAGCAACGAAGATGCAGTTCATCATCTAGTTAATTTCCTAATTTCTATTTCTGGACCACAGGATGTATGCCGTGACTCTGCAATTCAAATATATCCTTTCCATTAATTAAGATACACGGTATTACTCACAAGGTATTTCACACCTTCTACACAACTTTCACTTTTAGGTTAATTGTTTACTTACTAACGAGCCTGGTACTTTTTTTGACATATAGAAGGACAGCCATATACATTCTTTCACTCCAGCCGCGAATCACATTGCTTTTCTCCACTCATCTGAACCGCCGACATGGCCATCCTGTCGAAGACAGGTGCGATAAAGCAAAACAATTGTAATACCCCTACAGGCCATGATGGCTCTGGGTGGGGTGGAAGGTAAAGGCTTCCACTATCCGTAACCTCGCGAGTTGCTAGCGTAGAGCGGTTAGGTCTCCGCCTGGCTGCCTTTGGCCCCACTTCCCCCCAGGAATTAACCTTGTACTTAATTTTTATGTAAGGTGAGTGAACCTCATTCCCATGTACACCTCCGGAAGTGGAAATCACGTTTCTTAAATGTTATGACTTGCTGACGGTGAATCGAACCCATGTCCTTGCGAGTGAACCGAGCACGCCTTTACCGCCTACGCCAGGCAGCCCCTAGACAGGTACGATAGCTAGTAGGAAATAAATAACAGGTTCGGGTTTTTGACTGGAATCGCAGAAGAACGTATCCTACCTACCTACCTACCTGCCTGTATGGTATGATTATAAAGCGGAAAAACACAAAATATTTACCATTCATGATTCGAAAACGAATTGTAGATAAAAAATAATACTACTAACTACTTTTACGCTTTTCGGAGACGTCGAGGTGCCCATATTTTTTCCCCGCAGAAGTTCTCTTACATGCCAGTAAATCTATCGACAAAAGACTGGCATGTTATTATTATTATTATTATTATTATTATTATTATTATTATTATTATTATTATTATTATTATTATTATTATTATTGTACCGGGCGGTACACCTCCACGCCGCTAATTTAAAATTTGCGCCAGTTGAAACTCCTCTGCTGGAGGAAGTCTGAACTTTATCGACGGTATTAATTTTCAAGTTTCTCAGAAGATGTCACTACGTGGAAAGTTTGAAGTTTTTGAACTGTGCCACTTTTGATGTATTTTTGTTTTACCGGTAGTAATTAGTGTGAACTTTCTCTTCTAGAGGACACTACTGAAAAACTACAATGGTGCACCCTCGTGCGACGTGAAAGAACTGTTTTTTTTTGGAGAAATTTTTATTTCAAAAGTTTGTTTCTTGTTAAATTTCTTTCTGTTATTGTTTAAGTTGGCTGTATACCCCTCTCTTTCCCCTTGTTTTGTATCTAGCCAATCCCGAATTTCTTTAATTAATTTTCCACCAATAATGTGTTTCTTCTTCATATTGTGTAGGGGTTTTCGTTATCCACCAATAAAGTGATTGTGGGCAGGTGTTTTCTTCCCTAAAACGCTTCGAACTTTCCGCGAGAGTATATAAACTGCTGATTTTTGGGTCTCTGCGCCACTTCAGTACCATCGTTCAGTGTGTAAAGTACATAGCAGGGGGCGGGAAGCGCCTCTTTCTTCGGGGAGCAGTTCTACACCAAGGTAATGGCCTTTTAATATCTTCTTTTCTTGCTAGCTCAGCAGTTTAACTCTCGGGGCGGGTCCGAAGCGTTTCTACCATGTAACCTTTTCCTAAAATGTAACTACTCTTAGCATCTATTATCTTTTAAGGCTACATATTGGGATAGAGAGTGCTTAACCCTCTCGAGCTCCCACTCATTTTGTTTTGAGGTGAACTTATTTCTCACAACCGATTCTTCATTAATGTAAGTAAATTGTTCTTTTCTAAAGTCACCTCTGTAGTATGGGATTAACCCTTGCATTAGTGGCCTAGAGCCAGATTCGGTTTTAAAACAAATGCGTTAGGAGTGCAGATCGCCTCCTCTCAAATTGTTATTTTAGAGGTCATGTAATTAACCTTCTTCTCATTTAATAGACCTCAGTAGGTTGGGTATTTTACCCCTGTGTATATGTCCTTAGAGGACAGCTTGAAAGTGGAATTAGGTGTGGCCTTTGACAGGCCTGAATTTTGAGAGCAAGTTGCTCTTTTCTCGAAAATTTTGTTTTCTGCGCGCCTCAAGGAGGCCTTACTGTGTAATTTGGAGCAAGTGCTCCTAGGCATGAATGGGGTTTTCTGCCCCTCTGTTGAAACTTGTGTTTGGGGTAAAACTGGGCTAATTGCTCAAGAATTGTGAGGCTGGGGCTCGAAGCCCAAATCCTGTAAATATTGTAATTGTATTTTTATTGCCTTGCTACTCTGTACCTGCCATGATTGTTATTTCTTTATTTTGAAAAGAAAATATAACCTTGTTAATTTTACATGCACTATAATTTCGTAGCTTGAGACCCGTTCACACCCGCACCTTCTTTCACCTCTACCACAAAAACACGGTAACAAGTGGTAGCAGAGCGTGGTTGAATGGGTCTCAATTTAGCCCCTTTTGACGACTAAACATTGCTTTGATTCAAACTCTAACAATTTTCTCAGTTGCTGGAATTTTCTGATTTTTTCAAAATTGTTCTGTCATCATGCCCGGCCCTCGCGATGTTCTCCATCTTAACTATTTGCGCAAGGAGGAGTTGATCTATGAGTTAACTATCAGAAATGTGCAATCTGGAGGCACGGTTGCGATAGACACCAACAAGCTTAGAGAGTCCCTTGATTTGCCCATTTCCATCCCCAATTTGGGAGAGAAAGAAATTGACGACTCTCTTTCCACGATCACCGAGAATACTACTGGGCTAGCATCGGTAGTTAGTTTTTTTGACGAAAATGATCCTTCTCCTAATCAAATTAAGCGTGTGCAAGCCAGGCTATATCATTTTTCAAATAGAGTTAACGATCTGTTGTCTCTGAAGTTGAATGACGTTCAGAGGAAGGGAGCTAGTACGTTGCTTGAAAGTATTTCTGAATTATCTAGCAAGGTCACTCAATTGTTAACTGGGGAAGTTCCTCCCAAAATTGATCAACCCACCACGATGAATGTAGGTAGCGAGGAAGAGCCTCCTAAGGGAGAAGCCAATAGGATAACCGTTGCTGCTCAAACTATCTCTGCCCCATTGGACAACGAGTTTGAACGCCGTGCATCGTTGAATAATATACGTTCTGAATTAACTTCCTTGCCATTGAAACCTTTACCTACTATGTCACCCGGGTTTAGCAGCTTGCCTCATCCATTGGCAATGTTGCTCAGAGGTATCTCTAAGTTTTCCGTTAATACCACCAGTGACGTAATTTCATTTTTAAGATTTTTAGTTGAATTTCAGGATCATGCCCTTGTGTTTTCTCTGTCCCCATGTCAGATTTTGCAAATCATCTATCCCTATGCAATTGGTATTCTCTCAGACAAAATAGTAAGAGCCATTGCCGAGCAATCATCTATTGAGGATTTCCACGCCCACTTGCTAGCTAACTTCATCCCGGCTAGGGCCAGGTCCTCCCTTATTCAGAAGTACTATTATCGTGTACAGCGTTTGGATGAAAACTTAGCAGACTTCATCCAAGATATTAAATTCTATACTAGGGTGTTTGCCCTTCATTTTCCTGAAGATCAGATTGTACAGGCTATTGTAGAAGGAATTTCACCATCCTATAGGTCATATTTGTGTTTCGCGGCGTGCCCGCAAACCTTCTCTGAACTTGAAGCATTGGCCGTCTCAGCGGAAGGAGTTAGATACGCCGACTCTTTGCGTGTCGCGAAAGAACCCCCTCCCTCTTTTAGTAATCTTCGGCCTCCTCCTCGCCGACCAGTCACACCCCGTAAATGTTATGCTTGCGGGTTGCCCGACCATCTGCGCAATAAGTGTCCACTGATCAAGTCGAGTGGGACAAGGAATGGGGCTGGTTCATCACAAGGCTGTTTTAAATGTGGGGCTTTCTCACATATCGCCAAAAATTGCCCAAATTCAAATAGCACCCCCTCCTGCTCAACTTCTGGTGCAAACTCCACCAATGCCAATAACAATAAATGACTAGTGGCTTCGGCTGAGTCGACTAATCCCTCTTCCCGAGGCTCAGCCCCTGGTAAACAGGTCGAAAATTCAGGGAATGTTCTATCTTCAAATTCATCTTTCGAATGCCCCAAAGAATGTCTTAGGATTGCGGCGGATACCCCCGCACCTGTTCCTTTTCTTAAGATTGAGTTAAATAACGAGCCTATAACAGCTCTATTAGATTCAGGCAGTGTTTGTTCAGTTATTTCGGACCAATGGTATTCAAAATTGAAATCTGTTTGTAAACTACCTGACTATATCTCATCTCCTGTTCAATATGTTTCGGCTAATTCATCCCCATTGGAAATCCTAGGTTCTGTAAATGTCAAAATTCGTATTTTTAAATTTACACGGAAAATCAAATTGTTTGTGGCTAAGCACTTGTCTTGCCCCATTATATTGGGAGCCGACTTCATTTCTTACACTGGTCTTGTGCTCGATCTTCAGAGTAGGTCGTGCACATTCAAATTTGCGTCCAATTGTAAAATTCCCTTGTTAAAGTGTAATTCTGTATCATGTTCATCTATTTCGCCTACCCAGGATGAGATGTTGTTAGACCTTAGACATCTACCTGAGGAGCAGGCTGATAGTATTCGTAAATTATGTCAGTCATTTCCAGAGGTGTTCTCTGATACTCTTGGTGTTACTGACCTTATTGAATACAAAATTGAGGTCACGGATTCGATTCCTGTCCGTTTTCCACCATATAGGCTATCTCCACCTAAAATGAAGGCATTGAAAGAAATCATCGATCAAATGTTGAAGGATGGTATTATTAGGCCCTCTAAGTCGGCGTATTCTTCGCCTATTTTTCTAGTCCCGAAACCCCAAGGAGGCTTCAGGCCTGTCATTGATTATAGGGCTCTCAATCGGAAGGTGGTGTTGCAATCTGTGCCCCTTCCTGACCTTCATTCTTGTTTTTCATGGTTTCGTAAGGCCAAGTTCTTTACTATCTTGGACTTGAATCAGGCCTATAATCAAATTCCCCTTGCCGAAGTGTCTAAACATCTTACAGCGTTTGCCACGGACTGGAACTTATACGAATACAACCGCGTGCCTTTCGGGCTCCCCACGGGAGCAGCTGTACTCACTAGGCTGCTAGATAGGGTCTTTTCCGACATCAAATTTGAGTACTTGTATCACTACTTGGATGATGTCGTCGTATTTTCGGAGACCTTTGAAGAACATCTAGATCATCTGCGAGAAGTTCTCAATCGCCTTCGTAAGGCTGGGTTAACTGTCAAGTTGTCCAAGGTTGCCTTTGCTAAGCCCTCTATGTCATTCCTAGGGCATATTGTGTCACCTGATGGTGTGGCAGTCGATCATTCTAGAACAAAGGCCATCCGTGATTTTAAACCCCCTAAGGATATCAAAGGTATCGCCAGGTTCATTGGTATGGTGAATTTCTTCAGGAAGTTTATTCCTAACTTCGCTAATAGAGCGGCGCCCTTAAACCTTCTTCGTAGGAAAGGCATCAAATTCGAGTGGGGACCTTCTCAACAAGCCGCTTTTCAGGATCTTAAATTAGCTCTCTGTAATGCCCCTGTACTTGCTATGCCTGATTTCTCGAAGAAATTCATCGTCCAAACCGACGCGTCGTCGTCAGCAGTAGCTGCAGTCCTTCTTCAAGAGACTGAACTAGGGAGGCGACCCATCGCCTATGCATCTAGGACTCTATCGGCTCAAGAAGCCAAGTATTCTATCTATGAGCTCGAAGGGTTGGCAGTCTTATTTGCCTTAGAGAAGTTTCGTCTCTATCTGGAACATGTCAAATTCGACCTGGAGACAGATAATCAAGCCTTAAGCTGGGTCTTAGGTAGGCCGCGTCGTACTGGTCGTATAGCCCGTTGGGCCATCCGTATTTCTGCCTTCCAATTCGATGTCCGGCATATCAGAGGTACCGAAAATGTTGTTGCTGATGGACTCAGCCGTATGTTTTCTAACGACGTTGAGAACCATGGACCGGTCGATAGTTCATCTCCTCCCGAGTCCATGCTATCTGATGTTAATGCCATCTTAACAGATGCTCCCATGCTCTTTAGGGATATCGAGAAATACCAACATGAAGATCCGACGCTGGCTCCGATAATGGAAACCCTTTCTTCTGGGGAACATGTTGTCCCTTATGTTCTGAGGAATGGTGTTCTATGTTGCCCTTCGAGGCATGATAAGATGATGAAGGTTGTCGTTCCAGCTGTTCTTGTGCCTATGATCTTCAAATACTATCATGAGACCCCATTAGGGGGGCATCTTGGAATCTTTAAAACTCGTGAAAAGATTCGTGTAAGGTTCATCTGGAAGGGTATGGACGGTGAAATCCGTGAACTAGTAAGAGCTTGTAAATCTTGTTTGCTCAGTAAACCCACCATGTCCACCAAGGTAGGCCTTCTGTCTTCGCATCAAGCGTCGCGCCCCATGGAACGCCTGTATATTGATTATGTAGGACCCTTCCCCCAGTCAAAGGGAAATGCCAACAAGTTCATCTTTGTATGCGTACATGGTTTTACAAGATTTTCCTGCTTATTTCCGACTAAGCTGGCTACCGCTCAGTCCACCATTACTTGCTTAAATTCTATTTTTGCTTCTTTTGGTCCGTGCCAATATATTGTGTCTGATAATGCTAAGGCGTTCACATCAAATCTTTTTCGTAAATTCTGTTTTGACTTGTCCATCTCTCATGTAACTACTTCTGCTTATTACCCTCAACCATCTCTGGCTGAACGGGTTAACCGTAATCTCAGGTCCGCGCTTATTGCCTATCATCATGAAGATCATTCCAGGTGGGACACGTCCCTGCATTGGTTAGCTTTTGCTTTGAATTCGGCGGTTCATGAATCACATAAATTTACTCCAGCCTCTTTGATGTTCAAGTTTGTTCCCAACACGCCGCTCTCTAACCTCTGGTCCCTGAGTGACATTCTACCTGAGACAATAGATCCGGACAACATTAAAGATCTTTGGAAGAAGGCTAAAGCCAATCTTAAAGTGTCTCATGAAAAGGTTAGGGAAAGGTATGATCGTGGACGGAGACCCACCCATTTGAAGGTAGGTGACCAAGTAATGGTCAAGAATTTTATTGCCGCGGGCAAGCTTGCCCCCAGATTCCATGGGCCGTGTGTCATTCTCGATTTCCTTACGCCGGTTACGTTGTTATTAAGCAATCCAGCCACCGAGAGGATATTTAGGGTTCACTTGTCGCAGGTGAAACCTGTATAATTTCTGTGCTAACTTGCCTCATATTATCTTGAAAGAAATCGGAAGGTTATATTTTTTTTCTCTCTTTCTCTGAGAAGTTTCACTTTTAAGGCTTTCTGCCCCTTCTATAATCTTTTGTTTTATATGTCAGCATTTTTGTAAACCTCCCCCGATCAGCTGAACTGCCATCCTGTCCTTGCCACGGCCATTACCACGCTCCCGTCCCCTGCTCCACTACACACAGTGGCTTGCTTATACAAAATGCCATGGATATCTGTACGCCGCTGGCCCCTCAACCTCTCCACAAAGCCTGTGCCCTCAAAAAAGATGATGGTCCAACAAAATTCTGCCACCTAGCTGTAATGTTTCAGTGCCCCCGCAGCCGCACGGCGCTGTACCGCTACTGGAATAGAGGAAGGGCCCCCTCTCTTCCAGCGAGGTCGACCAGTGTACGGCGAGCCGGAGCCCTCCTCCCGGCCAAGGCTGATGTGCGGCGCACGACCTGCTACTTGCCCGCAGCCTGTATATGTTCACCGCGGGCGCGGCGTGCTTCAACACCACTGCTCCCCTCATAGTGCGGGCGAGCGGTATCTCAGGGTACTTGTGGGGTCCGAGCGGCCGCCTTTGGACGCAAGCTGCAACGGCCGGTCTGGCCATCCAACTTAATCAACATCAACTACATGGACATTTACTATCAGCAATTACTACACTTGGGAATTCAACAGCAATATTTGGTGGACCTTGCAAAATTTTTCTTCACTTTCAAGTATTAAAAGTTTATGTTCTGAATTCAACTTCTACAAACATAAAGACTTTACTTCACCAGTTACAACAAAAATTTTGAAACTGAATCAAACCACATTAAGAAATTCTTATAAATACTTCTGTAATTAATCTCCATATCAACATCAAAACTTGGACCTTGTTTCCAAACAAATTGCATGTGTCACCCCTGGAGGAACTTTTTGGGGGGGGGGGGAGGTCTGTACCGGGCGGTACACCTCCACGCCGCTAATTTAAAATTTGCGCCAGTTGAAACTCCTCTGCTGGAGGAAGTTTGAACTTTATCGACGGTATTAATTTTCAAGTTTCTCAGAAGATGTCACTACGTGGAAAGTTTGAAGTTTTTGAACTGTGCCACTTTTGATGTATTTTTGTTTTACCGGTAGTAATTAGTGTGAACTTTCTCTTCTAGAGGACACTACTGAAAAACTACAATGGTGCACCCTCGTGCGACGTGAAAGAACTGTTTTTTTGGAGAAATTTTTATTTCAAAAGTTTGTTTCTTGTTAAATTTCTTTCTGTTATTGTTTAAGTTGGCTGTATACCCCTCTCTTTCCCCTTGTTTTGTATCTAGCCAATCCCGAATTTCTTTAATTAATTTTCCACCAATAATGTGTTTCTTCTTCATATTGTGTAGGGGTTTTCGTTATCCACCAATAAAGTGATTGTGGGCGGGTGTTTTCTTCCCTAAAACGCCTCGAACTTTCCGCGAGAGTATATAAACTGCTGACTTTTGGGTCTCTGCGCCACTTCAGTACCATCGTTCAGTGTGTAAAGTACATAGCAGGGGGCGGGAAGCGCCTCTTTCTTCGGGGAGCAGTTCTACACCAAGGTAATGGCCTTTTAATATCTTCTTTTCTTGCTAGCTCAGCAGTTTAACTCTCGGGGCGGGTCCGAAGCGTTTCTACCATGTAACCTTTTCCTAAAATGTAACTACTCTTAGCATCTATTATCTTTTAAGGCTACATATTGGGATAGAGAGTGCTTAACCCTCTCGAGCTCCCACTCATTTTGTTTTGAGGTGAACTTATTTCTCACAACCGATTCTTCATTAATGTAAAGTAAATTGTTCTTTTCTAAAGTCACCTCTGTAGTATGGGATTAGCCCTTGCATTAGTGGCCTAGAGCCAGATTCGGTTTTAAAACAAATGCGTTAGGAGTGCAGATCGCCTCCTCTCAAATTGTTATTTTAGAGGTCATGTAATTAACCTTCTTCTCATTTAATAGACCTCAGTAGGTTGGGTATTTTACCCCTGTGTATATGTCCTTAGAGGACAGCTTGAAAGTGAAATTAGGTGTGGCCTTTGACAGGCCTGAATTTTGAGAGCAAGTTGCTCTTTTCTCGAAAATTTTGTTTTCTGCGCGCCTCAAGGAGGCCTTACTGTGTAATTTGGAGCAAGTGCTCCTAGGCATGAATGGGGTTTTCTGCCCCTCTGTTGAAACTTGTGTTTGGGGTAAAACTGGGCTAATTGCTCAAGAATTGTGAGGCTGGGGCTCGAAGCCCAAATCCTGTAAATATTGTAATTGTATTTTTATTGCCTTGCTACTCTGTACCTGCCATGATTGTTATTTCTTTATTTTTAAAAGAAAATATAACCTTGTTAATTTTACATGCACTATAATTTCGTAGCTTGAGACCCGTTCACACCCGCACCTTCTTTCACCTCTAACTACCACAAAACACGGTAACAATTATTATTATTATTATTATTATTATTATTATTATTATTATTATTATTATTGTACCGGGCGGTACACCTCCACGCCGCTAATTTAAAAATTGCGCCAGTTGAAACTCCTCTGCTGGAGGAAGTCTGAACTTTATCTACGCTATTAATTCTTTACCTTCTCAGAAGATCTCACCACGTGGAAAATTTTGAGTTTTTGAACTGTGTCATTTTTTATGTGTTTTTGTTTCGCTTGAAGTAAGAAGTGTGAACTTTCTCTTCTAGAGGACACTACTGAAGATCAACAATAGTGCACCCTAGTGCGGAGTCAAAGAACTATTTTGTTGGAGAAATTTTTATTTCAAATGTTTGTTTCTTGTTAAATTTCTTTCTGTTATTGTTTAAGTTGGCTGTATACCCCTCTTTTCCCCCTTGTTTTAGATTTATCCAATCCCGAATTTCTTTTAGTAATTTCCGACCAATCCGATGTATCTTCCCCCAACTTGGATATGTTTCTGTACCCTAGCCAATAAAGTAATTGTGGGCGGGTGTTTTCATTCCCCTAACGCCTAGAACCTTCCGCGAGAGGATATAAACTGCTGATTTTTGGGTCTCTGCGCCACTTCTGTTCCATCTTTCAGTGTGTAAAGTACATAGCAGGGGGCGGGAAGCGCCTCTTTCCTCGGCAGCGGTCAACAACAAGGTAATGGCCGATTAATAACTTCTTTCTTTGCTAGCTCAGCAGTTTAACTCTCGGGGCGGGTTCGAAGCGTTCCACCATGTAACCTTTTCCTAAATGTAACTACTCTTTTCATATATTCTCTTTTTAAGCTACATACTGGGATAGAGAGTGCTAACCCTCTCGAGTTCCCACTCATATTGTTTTGAGGTGAACTTATTTTTCTCAACCTATTCTTCGTTAACGTAAAACAAATTATTCTCTTTTTAAGTCACCTCTTTAGTATGGGATTAGCCCTTGTATTTACGGCCTAGTGCCAAGTAGGTCTTAATCAAAGTGTATTAGGAGTGCAAATTCGCCTCCTCTCAAATTGTTATTTTAGAGGTCATTTAATTAACCTCCTTTTCATTTAATAGACCTCAGTAGATTGGGTATTTTACCCCTGTGTTTACGTCCGTTGAGGACAGCTTGAAGGTGGAGTTTGGTGTGGCCTGGGAGAGGCTTAAATTTGAGAGCGAGTGGCTCTTTTGAAAATTGAGTATTGTATGCCTCGTGGAGGCTTTTCAGTGTAATTTGGAGCAAGGGCTCCTAGGCATGAATGGGGTTTTCTGCCCCTCTGTTGAAACTTGTGTCTGTGGGGTAAAACTGAGCAGATTGCCCTAGCATTGTGCAGTCAGGGCGCGAAGCCCAAATCCTGTAAATATTGTAACTACCCTGTGAACTTGCTACTTTGTACCTGCCATGCTTGTTATTTCTTTGTTTTGAAAAGAAAATATAACTTGTTAAATTTTAAATTAATTTTACTCTTAGTAGCTTGAGACCTGTTCACCACCCCGCACCTTCTTTCACGCATAACTACCACAAAAACTCGGTAACAAGTGGTAGCAGAGCGTGGTTGAATGGGTCTCAATTTAGCCTCTTTTGACGGCTAAACATTGTTTGTTCCGAGCCCTAACCATTTTTTCGGTTGCTGGAATTTTTGAGTTTTTCAAAATTGTCCTGTCATCATGCCCGGCCCTCGCGATGTTCTCCATCTTAACTATTTGCGCAAGGAGGAGTTGATTTACGAATTGACTATTAGAAATGTGCAATCTGGAGGCACGGATGCAGTAGACACAAATAAGCTTAGAGAGTCCCTTGATTTGCCCATTTCCATCCCCACCTTGGGAGAGAAAGAAATTGACGACTCTCTTTCCACGATCACGAAGAATATTACTGGGCTAGCTTCTGTAGTTAGTTTTTTTGATGAAAATGATCCTTCTCCTAATCAAATTCCCCTTGCCGAAGAGTCTAAACATCTTACAGCGTTTGCCACGGACTGGAACTTATACGAATACAACCGCGTGCCTTTCGGGCTCCCCACGGGAGCAGCTGTACTCACTAGGCTACTAGATAGGGTCTTCTCCGACATCAAATTTGAGTACTTATATCACTACTTGGATGATGTCGTCGTATTTTCAGAGACTTTTGAGGAGCATCTAGATCATCTGCGAGAAGTTCTCGATCGCCTTCGTAAGGCTGGGTTAACTGTTAAGTTGTCCAAGGTTGCCTTTGCTAAGCCCTCTATGTCTTTCCTAGGGCACATTGTGTCACCTGATGGTGTAGCCATCGATCATTCTAGAACACAGGCCATCCGTGATTTTAAACCTCCCAAGGACATTAAAGGCATCGCCAGGTTTATTGGTATGGTGAATTTCTTCAGAAAGTTCATTCCTAACTTTGCTAATAGAGCGGCGCCCTTAAACCTTCTTCGTAGGAAAGGCATCAAATTCGAGTGGGGACCTTCTCAACAAGCCGCTTTTTAAGATCTTAAATTGGCTCTCTGTAATGCCCCTGTACTTGCTATGCCTGATTTCTCGAAGAAATTCATCGTCCAAACTGATGCGTCGTCGTCAGCAGTAGCTGCAGTCCTTCTTCAAGAGACTGAACTAGGGAGGCGACCCATCGCCTATGCATCTAGGACATTGTCGGCTCAAGAAGCCAAGTATTCCATATATGAGCTCGAAGGTTTGGCAGTCTTATTCGCCTTAGAGAAGTTCCGTCTCTATCTGGAACATGTTAAATTCGACCTGGAGACAGATAATCAAGCCTTAAAGTGGGTCTTAGGTAGGCCGCGTCGTACTGGTCGTATAGCCCGCTGGGCCATCCGTATTTCTGCCTTCCAATTCGATGTCAGGCATATCAGAGGTACTGAAAATGTTGTTGCTGATGGACTCAGTCGTATGTTTTCTAACGACGTCGAGACCCATGACCCGGTCGACAGTTCATCACCTCCCGAGTCCATACTATCTGGTGTTAATGCCATCTTAACAGATGCTCCCATGCTTTTTAGGGATATCGAGAAATACCAACATGAAGATCCGACGCTGGCTCCGATAATGGAAACCCTTTCTTCTGGGGAACATGTTGTCCCTTATGTTCTGAGGAATGGTGTTGTATGTTGCCCTTCGAGGCATGACAAGATGATGAAGGTTGTCGTTCCAGCTGTTCTTGTGCCTATGATCTTCAAGTACTATCATGAGACCCCATTAGGGGGGCATCTTGGAATCTTTAAAACTCGTGAAAAGATTCGTGAAAGGTTCATTTGGAAAGGTATGGACGGTGAAATCCGTGAACTAGTAAAGGCTTGTAAATCCTGTTTGATTAGTAAACCAACCATGTCCACCAAGGTAGGCCTTTTGTCTTCCCATCAAGCGTCGCGCCCCATGGAACGCCTGTACATTGATTATGTAGGACCCTTCCCCCAGTCAAAGGGTAATGCTAACAAGTTCATCTTTGTATGCGTAGATGGTTTTACCAGATTTTCTTGGTTATTTCCGACTAAGCTGGCTACCGCTCAGTCCACCATTACTTGCCTAAATTCTATTTTTGCCTCTTTTGGTCCGTGCCAATATATTGTGTCTGATAACGCTAAGGCGTTTACATCAAATCTTTTTCGTAAATTCTGTTTTGATTTATCCATCTCTCATGTAACTACTTCCGCTTATTACCCTCAACCATCTCTGGCTGAACGAGTTAATCGTAATCTCAGGTCCGCACTTATTGCCTATCATCATGAAGATCATTCCAGGTGGGACACGTCCCTGCATTGGTTAGCTTTTGCTTTGAATTCGGCGGTTCATGAATCACATAAATTCACTCCAGCCTCTTTAATGTTCAAATTTGTTCCCAACTCGCCGCTCTCTAACCTCTGGTCTCTGAGTGACATTCTACCCGAGACAATAGATCCGGATAATATTAAAGATCTTTGGAAGAAGGCTAAAGCCAATCTTAAGGTATCTCATGAAAAGGTTAGGGAAAGGTATGATCGTGGACGGAGACCCACCCCTTTGAATGTAGGTGACCAGGTGATGGTCAAGAACTTTGTTCCCGCGGGCAAGCTTGCCCCCAGATTTCATGGGCCTTGTATCATTCTCGATTTTCTTACGCCAGTTACGTTGTTAGTAAGCAATCCAGCCACCGAGAGGATATTTAGGGTTCACCTGTCACAGGTGAAACCGGTGTAATTTCTGTGTTAACTTGCTTCATATTATTGTGAAAGAGGATATGAAGGTTATATTTTTTTTGAGTTTTCAATTTCTAGGCATTCTGCCCCTTCTATAATATTTTGTTTTATATGTAAGCATTTGTGTGAAACCTCCCCCGATTTGTTAAACTGCCATCCTGTCCTTGCCTCGGCCATTACCACGCTCCCGTCTCCTGCTCCAATACACACTGTGGCTTGATTAGATTAAATGCCATGGATATTTGCACGCCGCTGGCCCCTCTACCTCTCCAACAAGACTGTGCCCTCAAAAAATGATGATGGTCCAACAATATTCTGCCGCCTAGCTTTAATGTTTCAGTGCCCCCGCAGCCGCGCGGCGCTGTGCCGCGACTGGGTTCGAGGACGGGCCCCCTCGGCCCCAGCGAGGACGACATGTGCACGGCGAGCCGGAGCTCTCCTCCCGGCCAAGGCTGATGTGCGGCGCACGACCTGCTACTTGCCCGCAGCCTGTATTCCTTCACCGCGGGCGCGGCGTGTTTCAACACCACTGCTCCCCTCATAGTGCGGGTGAGCGGTATCTCAGGGTACTTGAGGGGTCCGAGCGGCCTCCTTTGGACGCAAGCTGCAACGGCCGGTCTGGCCATCCAACTTCATCAACATCAACTACATGAACAGTTACTATAAGCATTGACTACACTTGGGAATTCAACAGCAATATTTGGTGGACATTGCAAAATTTTTCATCACTTTTAAGTATTAAAAGTTTATCTTCAGAACTCAACTTCTACAAACATAAAGACTGTACTTCACCTGCAACAACAAAATTTTGAAACTGAATCAAACCAAATTAAGAAAGTCTTATAAATTTTTTTTTGGCAATTAATCTCCATATCTACATCAAACTTGGACCTTGTTTTCAAACAATTTTATGTGTCACCCCTGGAGGAACTTTTGGGGGGGGGGGAGGTCTGTACCGGGCGGTACACCTCCACGCCGCTAATTTAAAAATTGCGCCAGTTGAAACTCCTCTGCTGGAGGAAGTCTGAACTTTATCTACGCTATTAATTCTTTACCTTCTCAGAAGATGTCACCACGTGGAAAATTTTGAGTTTTTGAACTGTGTCATTTTTTATGTGTTTTTGTTTCGCTTGAAGTAAGAAGTGTGAACTTTCTCTTCTAGAGGACACTACTGAAGATCAACAATAGTGCACCCTAGTGCGGAGTCAAAGAACTATTTTGTTGGAGAAATTTTTATTTCAAATGTTTGTTTCTTGTTAAATTTCTTTCTGTTATTGTTTAAGTTGGCTGTATACCCCTCTTTTCCCCCTTGTTTTAGATTTATCCAATCCCGAATTTCTTTTAGTAATTTCCGACCAATCCGATGTATCTTCCCCCAACTTGGATATGTTTCTGTACCCTAGCCAATAAAGTAATTGTGGGCGGGTGTTTTCATTCCCCTAACGCCTAGAACCTTCCGCGAGAGGATATAAACTGCTGATTTTTGGGTCTCTGCGCCACTTCTGTTCCATCTTTCAGTGTGTAAAGTACATAGCAGGGGGCGGGAAGCGCCTCTTTCCTCGGCAGCGGTCAACAACAAGGTAATGGCCGATTAATAACTTCTTTCTTTGCTAGCTCAGCAGTTTAACTCTCGGGGCGGGTTCGAAGCGTTCCACCATGTAACCTTTTCCTAAATGTAACTACTCTTTTCATATATTCTCTTTTTAAGCTACATACTGGGATAGAGAGTGCTAACCCTCTCGAGTTCCCACTCATATTGTTTTGAGGTGAACTTATTTTTCTCAACCTATTCTTCGTTAACGTAAAACAAATTATTCTCTTTTTAAGTCACCTCTTTAGTATGGGATTAGCCCTTGTATTTACGGCCTAGTGCCAAGTAGGTCTTAATCAAAGTGTATTAGGAGTGCAAATTCGCCTCCTCTCAAATTGTTATTTTAGAGGTCATTTAATTAACCTCCTTTTCATTTAATAGACCTCAGTAGATTGGGTATTTTACCCCTGTGTTTACGTCCGTTGAGGACAGCTTGAAGGTGGAGTTTGGTGTGGCCTGGGAGAGGCTTAAATTTGAGAGCAAGTGGCTCTTTTGAAAATTGAGTATTGTATGCCTCGTGGAGGCTTTTCAGTGTAATTTGGAGCAAGGGCTCCTAGGCATGAATGGGGTTTTCTGCCCCTCTGTTGAAACTTGTGTCTGTGGGGTAAAACTGAGCAGATTGCCCTAGCATTGTGCAGTCAGGGCGCGAAGCCCAAATCCTGTAAATATTGTAACTACCCTGTGAACTTGCTACTTTGTACCTGCCATGCTTGTTATTTCTTTGTTTTGAAAAGAAAATATAACCTTGTTAAATTTTAAATTAATTTTACTCTTAGTAGCTTGAGACCTGTTCACCACCCCGCACCTTCTTTCACGCATAACTACCACAAAAACTCGGTAACAATTATTATTATCATTATTATTATTATTACGTCCGACTCGTTGGCTGAATGGTCAGCGTACTGGCCTTCGGTTCAGAGGGTCCCGGGTTCGATTCCCGGCCGGGTCGGGGATTTTAACCTTAATTGGTTAATTCCAATGGCCCGGGGACTGGGTGTTTGTGATGTCCCCAACATCCCTGCATCTCACACACCACACATAACACTATCCTCCACCACACTAACACGCAGTTACCTATACATGGCAGATGCCGCCCACCCTCATCGGAGGGTCTGCCTTACAAGGGCTGCAATCGGCTAGTAATAGCCACACGAAATTATTATATTATTATTATTATTATTATTATTATTATTATTATTATTATTATTATTATTTTATTATTATTATTATTATTATTATTATTATTATTATTATTATTATTATTATTATTATTATTATTATTGAATATCCAAAGCAGTTTGGAACCTTATTTTACATAGTATACTAGGGTTATAGTTAAAATACGTATTCACTTTTACAATGAAAATGAATTCATGTATCTAATCGACGGAAAATGAAGTGGATGAAGTTAATAAAATATTTGTAACAGCGCGGCTTCTTAAACAAAGGATACGGGGGTTTTGATAATGCAATGCGATTTCAAGTCATGCCTTCTTCTTTCAAATGCAGCACATTCAAATAGTAGGTGGTCCACTGTTTGTGAGGATCCGCAAACACACACGTAGCCATCAGGACGACTGATTCCAAATCGATGAAAATAATAACCAAATTTGCCATGACCAGTCAAAAATTGAGTAATTTCAAAGCTTGGCACCAACACGTTACTTTGCAGGTGGTTGCGAACCTCAGGGAAGAATATTTCTCTGGTGACTTGGCCTCTAGTGGAAGAAGTCCAAATGTTGTTCCATTGATGGATTACGTGCTTCTTTATGATTTTTTAGCGTAGCTAGGTGACGTTTTGTCATAAGAAATTTCCAAATTAGATGTAGCCGCTGCTTTTGCCAGAAGATCAGCTTTCTCTTTTCCATATATTCCACAATGACCGTGAATCCAGTCAAAACTTTGTTGAGCTGTGGTTCTAATAGCTACAGCTATTGGATTCAGATTATTTATTATTTATCGCATTCAACTCAGCTTGCAAATCACTTAATAACCGAGATTTCTGATTGTCAGATTTGCACCATTCGATCGCAGATTTGATCGCCCACAGTTCAGCCTGGAAAATAGAGCATGTGGAAGAGAGTTTGTACTGGGATGAGAACACCTCAGAATCGTTTTCATGAGCAACGAAGGCACATCAAACTTTGTCCTGTTCATCTGTGCTTGGTATGCGAGATCCATCTGTGTAAATAAAGCAGTCATGGGTAATTGAACAATTTTCATAAATGAACCTTTTGAAGAGACTTGCGTGATCAGACTGTTGAACACCTTCAAATACCAGTGAACTGAGGCGCGATCGAGCCCATCAGCCTGGGGATCATATGAGCCACTTAGCTTGGCAATATTTTGATGGCATTTTATAATGAGAGTGAAAAGGAATGTGAATTAACACCCACCAGTCATATTAAATTACTCGGTAGAATAAAGTAGTTCTTCAGTGAATGCTAACTGGCTAACTGTGGCAATGGAGTATTGCGGGCTTGTTCCTGGCGCAGGGAATAGCAACTTAATACCATTAAGTAAATATTTCTCTCTCTCGCTCTTATTTAACTCCCATTGTAGTTGTAATCGTTGACTTTAGGAGACCTTTGGAAACTAAAACCCTCTCTTTTGGGGATCGTGTGTAGGAACTCGCAGCAGTATTTAATATTACTAGAGCGCAGGGCCCTATGATTTAAAATAAGGCACTACCTCTCATTTCCCGCAAATAAATGTGGAAGAATAAGAAGAAAATCTTGACGTGATGCGACCTGAAAAATATGTTCAGAGATAAAAAATTCTGGAGACGTATATTTAAGAGTGTTTTTCATTATTTCTCCTTAAACCTTGAAGGTCCTCTACTAGCACAAGCTTTCGACTGGCCAGAACTTCCTCTCGACACCCGTCATCACTCGAAAATGAATCAATGGTGTGTTGTATTATGGTGATAAATGGAATATTATCCATGAGAAATCCCCAAGGTCTACCTGTATTATTCAACTTTGTCCAATATAAATTCTAAACATATCACTGGGGATGACAGTTATGAGCTATGTTCTTGTTCCCCTGGCTTATCCATTGCTAGTTAGTGTGGTAGCCAATCACAACGCTCTCATCGGCTACAGCAATAACATCAATATTATAAAGAGCTGCAGCCCAGTAGCCCTCGTCCTCTCATGAATATCCAGATGTAATCTGGGTGGAGACGCGGCCAGCAGCTCTCCCGGAGGATAATGAAACGTTTTATGGGTCTGTGGTTCCGCACAAAAAGAACATGTTTATTGTAATGCCTGTCCGCACGTAGGGTGCTTAGAGGAACAACCCCTGCTTCACTGTTTGATTGAACTTGCAAGTTGGCCACTTCCTGGAAGATACCAAGTGAACTTCGTCTGAGAAGGGAAATATTGCCTCTCAAAAATATTCCAGTGCAATATTATACCTCCAACATGTTCCAGAATATTAAATTAAACTTATGACAGACACCTACTATAGCGTCACCCAAGTGAAATGCTGCTCGGTATTCGGCGGAGAATTCAGTATCAATGTTTTAGTACATCAGGGACAAGTTGTTAGTCCGGCACTTTCTTATCTCCTCACAAATCACCTGACAGCACACATTCGACGCCCATCTCATTGGAACATCTTATATGCATACGATATTGCTCTCATCAGCAAGGGCATCAACGATTTGCAAGGTACAGTATGTTGGATACTTGGCGAGAAGCTCTGAAGATTAATGGGCTTCGTATTAGCCAAGTAAAATAGAAGTAATGAGATGGGAATTTGGACAAAATCTGGTAGAGCTCCTTCACGAGACAAACCTACAAGAGGTAGATAAAAGTCACATATCTCGGATCGGCACTGTCAGACAATCAGAAATCGATGTAGGTAGATCCGTAGATATGTATATACATATACAGGGTTATTCACCTGAGATGTTACACCGAAATAACGTCTAAACCATTAAAGATATCGGTGTTCTGGTTTCATATTCGTAGATGATACCCAAGGGCTTGTAAAATAATGTGCTACTTATTATCATGGGGTGATTAATAACCGAGATATTGATACTAACTCCATATTTTTAAATGGAATGGAACGAGTAAAAAAGTAATTGTCCGATTTTGAAAATACTTACATGTTTGAACTTGTACACAGTTGAACTTTTAGGTCAGCTGTATGAATTTGTGTCTTTCCATTTAAAAACATGGAGTTAGTACCAATATCTCGGCTATTAATCACCCCATAAGAATACATAAACCAAACCAAACCCCATGGTCTTACAACCCTTGAAGGTCCTTGGTCTACCAAGCGACTGCTGCTTAGCCCGAAGGCCTGCAGATAGTGAGGTGTCGTGTGGTCAGCACGATGAATCCTCTCGGCCGTTATTCTTGGCTTTCTAGACCGATGAGAATACATAGCACATTATTTTACAAACCCCTAGGTATCATTTGCGAATATGAAAACAGAATACAGATATCTTTAATGGTTTACACGTTATTTCCGTGTAACATCTTAGGTGAATAACCCTGTATATAAAATCACGTCAACAGAGGGTGACAAGTTCTTTAAAACTGGTAATGCTAATATAGAGTCACTACCAGTCACGGCGCAAGTTCAGTCAGTGACATATGAAGATGATGTGCTGGAAAAATGCAATAAAAAACCTAAATGTGATGAAGTGTTACATAAGATGACTGCGGAATGTCCTTTACCCAGCGAGCACAATGTCGAATGCAACAATGAAGATAATCCAGGACCATCAATGCTGGTGACAACCTAGAAGTTTTCGGTGTCTTGGCAGAAAAATCGAGAAAGACTGTGAAGTAATGGTGTGTAATGTGTGTGTTAAAACATTCACAACACGTTTGTAAAATAGTAGGAACTTCATCTAATGATTTACCTTCGGCGGAAGACTGTGTAACGAGGGAAAATAAAAAGAAGAATCTGGACGCTGATTATAAACACGAAAATAGCGTGATTCATTCTCACTGTGCGCAGCATGATGAAATGTGTAAGAAACAGGTTTCTAGAAGCGTGTACAGAGAATGCTCGTGAATTGTTAATGAAAAGTCGAAAGGAAGATACAACTGTTAAAGTGTTATGGTCAGTTTATGTAGCAGCGAAAAGAGAGTGGAGTTTCCGTGATCATCCGAAGCTTATAAATCTACAGATCGCAAATGGCTTAGTCATGGGGACACATCTTAATACAGAGAAGACTGCGGCGACAATGACCAATTTCATTGCGAAACAATTACGTTTAATATTAGTGAATTTTATCAAAGTGACTGATTTGTTTTCAATTTCTGTGGACGAGTCTACGGATAGGTTTTCTGAAAAACATTTGATTTTGTACATTACGTACGTAGACGAACAGAATGACGCTTGCTGCTTTTTCTATAAGGTAGTACCTGTTCAAAATGCTGATGCTAAGTCACTAGAAGAGAAAATTGCCCAAGCCTTTTCAGAAGATGATATAGATGTAGAAATGCTCAGAGATAAACTTGTGGGGTTTGGTTCGGGAAATGTTGCAGTGTTTATTGGCTGAAATGAAGATGTTTCTGGTAGAATAAGGAGGAAAGTATCTCAGCACCTGACCAGCGTGCATTGTATGGCTCATAGAATGGACCTTGTTTCAGGACAAGATTTTAGTATTGTGAATGTTCATAATTTTGAATGCATACTGAACGAACTTTATAAAGTTTTCCGTACACCTTCTGCAGCTGCTGAACTGAGATATATTGCGGCAGTCACAGGTGTTTCAGGGTACTTGAAAGTCAAAAAACTCTTCCATGTGCGTTGGACTTAAAGTGATAAGACTGTTTATTGCCAGTTCTCAAAGACTTCCCTGACATCGTGCAGTACCTGATCTGTGAATCTGAAAACAGTGAAGTATAGAGTAAAGATCGTTGTAAATTTGTAGGGCTGTACAGAGAGTTGTCGCAGTGAAATTTTCTATTGTTGGGTTTTATGTTAGATGTATCGTGTGTATTGTCCCTCCCAAGTACAACAGTACAAATGGAATCGGTTTCCTACGGTGAAATCGAAAACAAGCTTAATTCTATAATACAGACCCTTAAGAAATGCGCGTGAAAGACGATGTTTATTTGACTCTTTCCAAGGAAAAGTATTTGACGTATTGCAAATGTGATTCTGAGGAGGATGAAAAGAGAGAGTTTGACAGAGTAAGAGGACAAATAATTCAGGGTTTAGTAAACGAAGTAGAGAGAAGATTTCCTTCAAGTGAAGTACTGAAGTGCTTTTCAGTGTCTGAAAAAGAAACAAGTAGTGATGTGAGTGGTTTGTATGACAATTCTGATGTGTACACTGCAGGTGAGTTGTTTGGTTTGGATGGTGATACTGTGGTATCGCAATGGGGGGAGTATAAGACCTGTGTCGGTGCAACGTAAAGCCACTAGCAAAAACAACCTCTAAACGATTTGGTTCATTTGAAAGTATTAATACCAAAAATTCGTTCAGTGCCTATGTCAACCGCCGCTTGTGAGCGAGATTTCGGCGTTGCTCGTAAGCATCAAAACAACCGAAAGAAATCGCTTGTTGGTAAACACTCTGCTGGCTCTGGTGTCTATTAAACTCAATGGACCCTCTTTGAGATTGTGGGATGTAGTCACCATCTCTGATAAATGGGTCGCCTCTGGACATTCCACAGATCAACGCTACTCAATAGAGAACGGCAGCGAGGAGAAACACAACGACAGAATTTTTTGGAGGTGAGTTTCGTTTTATTTTCTTTCTTGACCTGTAATAATTTCTTTTTCTTTAAAATTAATCTGTATTTTCATTTAAATTTTTTTAAAAATATTTAAGATTTTCCAAGATGCCCCCGTGACGCAGGTGGTAGAAGGTCGTCCTCCCCCATTGCTCCGGTGGTTGAAGCACTGATCACTCCATGTGAGATTAGTGCTGGACAAAGTGGAGCAGGAACAAGCTTATTCCGGTTTCTCCTGTCATCTCTCATTCCGACAGCACTTTCCACAATCTCTTCATTTTCCATTCATTAATCATTGTCCAGAGGAGTGCAACATGCTTCACCAGCTGGCACATTTTCTTTTCTCAGAGTCAGTTACGCGCTTCATTCATTCATTCATTCATTCATTCATTCATTCATTCATTCATTCATTTTTTAATTTTTTCACTTATGATTTTCCAAATTAGTGCACTGTTAGTTAGCAGGATTTCTTTCAGAAGAAATCTTCTGGGGGCACATTTCGTACCTTGGGGATAGGGTACAAAGTTAAGACAAAATTTATGGACTATGCAATATTTAGTACACTCTATGTTTATCAATTTTATCTTTTATTTAGTTTATTAAATTAAAATTTGTTTATAGTTCTATTCCGATCCAGCATCTGTTGCAGACAAATTATTGCTCAACATTGCAACTCGTAAGGTCTGCCACCAGCCGTGCTCAAGAGAGAGAAAGAGAGATGAGTGCCTAGACTTCTGAGATTCACATGGACCTTTTCCATCGAATACTCGTAGGGTTTAGTGAAATTGCGCTTAGTTTGAAGTGCCTACTGGTTACTAGTATTTTTATTGAACTGTGTACTCGGTAACGGGAAAAAAATATAATTGCCTACAAGGAACTGCTTTTCAATAATAATTATCATTCTTGTTATGACAACAGAATTCAAATTAAACATGATTTAAAATTTACATTTTCCTGGGGGAGGGGTTAATTTACTTACAGGAAATAAAATACTCCTCCCCCACCGGGTACTACCTAAAATAAACACTAGTAGTTAAGCCCTATGATCCTTCACCCCACCCCCCCTCCGTTTTGTCCTGATTTCGCACCCTGATTTAGTGACAAGGCGGGATTCCGTTAAGTGAAAGTATAGTAAGCAGTTTGTCCTATACTGACGACTTGGTCATAATGGCAGGTTGTACCGAAAGTCTGCAGTCTAATATCTTGGAACTTGAAAATAGGTGCAATGAGTATGGTATAAGGGGCTGCCTGGCCGAGGCGGTAAACGAGTGCTTGGTTCGCCCGGAAGGACGTGGGTTTGAATCCCCGTCAAGAAGTCGTAAAATTTAAGAAACGAGATTTCCACTTTCGGAGGTGCATATGGCCCTGAGGTTCACTCAGCCTACACCAAAAATGAGTACCAGGTTAATTCCTGGGCGTAGAGCTAACCAGTCTACCCCATCACGTGCCGAGGTTAACAATGGTGGAAGCCTTTACCTTCCACTCCACTCCTCCAAAGGCCTTCATGGCCTGTACGGAGGTGACTTTGCTTATTGAGTATGGTATGAAAATTAGCCCTCACAAGACTAAAATGAAATCAGTAGGTAAGAAATCCAAGAGAACTAAATGTGTGATAGGGAATACAAAGCTTGAAGAGGTAGACAATTTCAAGTATTTAGGACATGTGTTTTCTCAGGATGGTAGTATAGTAAGTGAGACAGACCGGGCGAGTTGGCCGTGCGGTCAGAGGCGCGCGGCTGTGAGCTTGCATTCGGGAGATAGTGAGTTCGAATCCCACTGTCGGCAGCTCTGAAGATGGTTTTCCGTGGTTTCCCATTTTCACACCAGGCAAATGCAGGGGCTGTACCTTAATTAAGGCCACGGCCGCTTCCTTCCAACTCCTAGGCCTTTCCTATCCCATCGTCACCATAAGACCTATCTGTGTCGGTGCGACGTAAAGCCACTAGCAAAAAAATAGTGAGACTGGATCAAGGTACAGTAAAGCTAATGCAGTGAGCTCGCCGTTGCGATCAACAGTATTCTGTAAGAAGGAAGTCAGCTCCCGGTTGGAACTATCTTTACTTCGGTCTGTTTTCTGACCAACTTTGCTTTACGGGAGTGAAAGCTGGATGGACTCGGGATAAATCATTCATAAGTTGTAAGTAACAGACATAAAAGTAGTAAGAATGATTATTGGTACTTACAGGTGGGAACGATGGCAGGAGGGTTCCTTTAGTGAGGAGATAAAATATGTTAGAAATGAACTCGAGGGATAAAGCTATACACATACATCTGCTTCGATGGTGGGATTATGCGAGGCAAATGGAGGAGGATAGGTTATCTAGGAGAATAATGGACTCTGTAAGAGAAGTAGAGGGAGACCGAAGCGACGATGGTTAGACTCACTTCTAACGATTTAAAGATAAGAGGTAAAGAACTAAACGAGGCCACATAACTAGTTGCAAATAGGGAATTATGGTGGCGGTTGGTAAATTCACAGAGGCTTGCGGACTGAACGCTGACAGGCATAGCAGTCTATAATGAAGCTGCATGATACATGTATGTAGATTATAGTATTGAACCAATGAAATTGCTTTCCAAGGTAGGAGTGAATAATTTTGGTAGGCTTAAAGCAATGTTCAGCATATAACCAGTGTTCGTAAATGTTGAGGATGAACGTGATTTGCTTTTAGGTTTGTTCATATATGTATGCGTTCATTGTGGTTCTGTACACAATACAGTCTTGTAGTGTCAGATATGAGAAGTATGAAAGGAGGAAATTGTTTTCACTTGTTGTATGTTGATGTTCGATGAACGACAATATTTTTTTTTTGCTAGGGGCTTTACGTCGCACCGACACAGATAGGTCTTATGGCGACGATGGGATAGGAAAGGCCTAGGAGTTGGAAGGAAGCGGCCGTGGCCTTAATTAAGGTACAGCCCCAGCATTTGCCTGGTGTGAAAATGGGAAACCACGGGAAACCATATTCAGGGCTGCCGATAGTGGGATTCGAACCTACTATCTTCCGGATGCAAGCTCACAGCCGCGCGCCTCTACGCGCACGGCCAACTCGCCCGGTGAACGACAATAAATGAGAGGCAGATTGTTATGTAAATAATTTTGTTTTACATTCTACTTTTTCTCATAGATAAATATAACCAAGCTGATTTTCAGAAGGTACTAATTAAAACTTAATATTTTTGAACTCGTATAGTTTGGAAAGAAATCAAATTTCTGACTGTATTTTGCTCTTCATAGCCTCTGTAATAAACAAAGGAATTACTGTGCTTATGTAACTCATTGAGGGAAATTTGCAGTGCACTGAATTTGTTCTATTGTACCCTGCAATTGTAAATGATGCCAACATAGAGTGTGAACAAATTTTTGATCTACTGTTTATTTCATTACATCATATACATCTTTAACCGCTGCTGATTTTGTTCCCAGACTTACGTTGAACAGAGGCCATGTCTACGTTACATCCACGCACTAGAAAATATCTAGGGAGACTGCTTTTTAAAAGGGTTGTTTATGTACGGTTCTATAGATTCATATAAGTTCCTATCCTCCTGTGATTAACCATACCTGCTACCTTTCACAAGGACGAGCTTATCGCTTTCCGGGAATCATCTAAGATCAGTAATGCATATCGTTACAACAGGGTGTTTCTGAAATTATTAATCTCTGTAATTAATAACAGTTGACGTTATGTTATTATTTTTGTTTTGTTTTTGCTTTACGTCGCACCGACACAGATAGGTCTTATGGCGACAATGGGACAGGGAAGGGCTAGGAGTGGGAAGGAAGCGGCCGTGGCCTTAATTAAGGTACAGCCCCAGCATTTTGCTGGTATGAAAATGGAAAACCACGGAAAACCATCTTCAGGGCTGCCGACAGTGGAGTTCGAACCCACGATCTCCCGAATACTGGATACTGGCCGCAATTAAGCGACTGCAGCTATCGAGCTCGGTGTTGACGTTATGAAGACAGGAAATAGTTTTATTCGGATTTATCGTTCTATCGTTCTTTCTTATATAAAGGTTCGACTCTAGTGTATAAAGGCTATGTAAATAACAAGTAGGCTACGCAGACGATCTCATGGCTATATTTGTTTTCATCTGATCTCATCGATACGATCAGAACATAGTTACAAAGAAAAATGAAGAAATAATACGCTGTGAATGTTTTTCACACGCTTCTTTCAAAACGAATGTTCGTCTCATCTGAAATAATCTGACTGAAATCCTCAAGCCGAAAATACTTGGATACGTATCAGCCTTCATTCTTGTAGGAAGTGCACTCTGTGGACGTTCGACGGATGGAAGTGGCGCTAAGAAAGTGAAGAAGAAAGAATCACTAGTGTGACCTTCCATAAGGTGAGATTTGTGAGGCAGCAACAGACGCTGTGTGTCCAGTAAAACCCGTTCCTAATGTGAAGGAGGCTAAGTAATGAGCGGACGGCTCCGTGCCGTGCTCAGCAGCCATTCCCGTGCGCGCCACGATAGTCTCGCGGGAAATCTCGCTAAGTGCGAGACGTGCCGGGAATAAGGCGCTTCTCGCCAGATTTTCCGCCTCAGCTTCCAGCGTCTCGGCTGACGTCACACTAACAGGAAGAGCACAGATTGAACGCGCCCGTGAACATAGACACGGCAAGCCAACAAGAAGTTGCTGCTTGCTTCTGTTAGTTCTACAAGAGTAACGAAGATTTCACTCCACGGGGGTTTCTTGAACGCCAATATGAGGCTGTAGAAAAGATTGGTAGATTAAATTGCAATCTTAATTCTACTTTCGTCATGGTAAAGATACGGACATCTTTTGTTCCGGTGTTTGCAATACATTTATGTTCAACTGGACATCTGAGGATATTTCTACCTTACAGTTCAATATTCATAAAGGGCATTTCTTTATTCTACTTTTCAATATGATCATAATGCGAACTGAAAACAGAATATCGTATGTTTTTTATGTTGAAAATACCGAGCTCGATAGCTGCAGTCGCTTAAGTGCGGCCAGTATCCAGTAATCGGGAGATAGTGGGTTCGAGCCCCACTGTCGGCAGCCCTGAAGATGGTTTTCCGTGGTTTCCCATTTTCACACCAGGCAATTGCCGGGGCTTACCTTAATTAAGGCCACGGCCGCTTCCTTCCAATTCCTAGCCCTTTCCTGTCCCATCGTCGCCATAAGACCTATCTGTGTCTGTGCGACGTAAAGCAAAATAGCAAAAAAAAACTTGAAAACATTTCTTATCTGACAAAGTACGCCCCCCCCCCCCAAACTACGAAAAACGTAAAATTAAGCAATTTCCTCAATTGTGCCGAAAGTTGAAGGGCTAAAGGGCCCGAAGAGGTTTCAAATTGTGAGTCTTAGATAGTTCTATCAAACTGAAAAAATAAATTTCGGAAATCACTTGTGGACTGAATGCTGTTTCGAAAAAACAGCCTAAAATCACTTGTTTCTTCACTCGTTTTCTTTTTTTATTCAAATCCTTGCCAAATCAACTTATTTACATAGTTCTTTCTGTAATGTGTTCCTTGGTTCAACACCCTCAGGCATTTTTGATTTCTTCAAAGATGTCCACACCGAATGTAGTTGTAATGGCTTAAATGAGACTCTACATTGACTCATATTAGCGCTTGTAGAGTCCGGCTCCGCGGTGTAGGGGGCACGGCCCCGGGTTCGATACACTGGAACCATACTCCAATTGGGGTCTTACCACAGACTTATACGCCCTCTTTTTTACATCTATATATATACAATAAGAGTTTTGTCTGCACATTGCTCAGAATTTATAATGGTATTGCTCTATCGGTCGTGTCCACAGTAACAAGGAAATGCAGATCATTGATTAATCGATCGATTGATTGATTGATTGATTGATTGATTGATTGATTGATTGATTGATTGATTGATTGATTGATTGATTGATTGATTGATTGATTGATTGATTGATTGATTGATTGATTGATTGATTGATTGATTGATTGATTGATTGATTGAACTGGCTTGAATGATCTCTGCACCATTAACTGTTTGAGGAACATAACAAATCAAAAATGTTTTTATAAAAAATCTGAAACTGAATACAAAAATTTAGTCAGACTTCTTTCAATAATAATAATAATAATAATAATAATAATAATAATAATAATAATAATAATAATAATAATAATAATAATAATAATAATAATAAATTTCGTGTGGCTAATTCTTGCCTGGTGCAGCCCTTGTAAGGCAGATCCTTCGACGAGGATGGGCGGCATCTGTCGTGCATAGGATACTGCGTGTTATTGTGGTGGAGGGCAGTGTTATTTATGTTTCAGGGATGTTGGTGGCAATACAAACACCCTGTCCCCGAGCCAAGGTAATGAACCATTTAAAGTTAAAATCTACAACCCGGCTGCGAATCTAACCCGGGACCGACAGAGCCGAATAGCACTGCTCTGACCATTCAGTCAAAGGGCCGGACTTTTAATAATTAACAGGTTGCACTGATGTATTGTCTAGAGGATTCACAGAACCAGAATCACTGCTAGTGGTTTTAACGTCGCACTAACGCATCGAAGGTTTTCGACTACGCAAGGATGGGAAAGGGCTAGGATTGGGGAGGTAGCAGCCATGTCTTTGCCTGGTGTGAAAAGAGGAAACCACGGAGAACCATATTCAGGGCTGCCGACAGTGGGGTTCAAGCCCGTCATCTCTCGAATGCTAGCTCACAGCTGCGCGAGCCTAACCGCACGGCCAACTCGCTTGGTAGAAACTGAATCTTTTCCCGCTCCACATTTAACTCTTCAATATCAAAGAACTGAAAAGAGATGTGTGCCTGTCGTCCAGAGCGATGGATCAGCGTTGGAGTCCGGAGAACGAACACACTTTCAGCTCCTGAGTTACCTCCTTTCTATGCTACAAATATTTCGTTCTTATATAAAGTGGTACGCCATACTATTTGATATTATTTGTTGTTGTATTGGGATTGTGGATGTGGATTTACCCGTTATGTTTTTAAAATCCATAAATTTTCCCGACCAGTCCAGGGATTTTAATTTTAGACTGAGGGATGGAACGGAATTCGTTCAACCTCTGGAGACCAACTGAAGAGCTGTCTGATAAAAGAGGCAGTAGACCCGGCCACGAAAGTTGAGGATATCGTCACGCTGACCACGTGACCTCCAATAACTCTCGTTCATTTGGCTGGGTAGCAGCCGTCTTGAAAAACCACTATCCTTAAAGGGCCATGTAAAGGGGCGGGTACTTGTGATTTTTTACTAACGTTCGCGAACTAAAGAGGTTCTACAGGTTTTACAAGTTGCTTTACGTCGCACAGACACAGATAGGTCTTATGGTGACAATGGGACAGAAGAGGGCTAGGAGTGGGAAGGAAATGGCCGTGGCCTTAATTAAGGTACAGCCCGGTGTGAAAATGGGAAACCATGCAAACCATCTTCAGTGCTTCCGACAGTGGGGTTCGAACCCTCTATCTCCCTAACCGCACGGCCAACTCGCTCGGTAGTAAGGGGTTCTGATTAACGGTATGTGGATAAAATATCCGTGGCATACCGCGAAATGGGGTTTCAAAAGTGAAATATGAATACAATAGCGAATAACTATTATCGTGTCCTTTTATAGCGAATTCCACTTTGAGATTCGTTTTGGCTATTTGCTGTTTTGTTGTTCAATAGTATTTGTTAAATTATACCCAGAAATATTCTTAAGAATGAAGCACCTGCATCTGCCCATTGACAGTGAAAACAACGAGTTATGGTTGTATAGTCTAGTATTCGGCACAAGAAAAGACACTGAAATAATTGCTCTCTGCTGTTCACGTTTCTTTAGCAACGATTTATTTATAGTACATAATAGTTTGACATACTGTGAATTTAGTGTTGTGTTGACTCCTGCAATGATGGTTCTCACAACAGGGGTGAAGGAATATTGTATCCGGCCATACGGAGTGGGGTGTCAGAATAGGCCGCGTTTGCTTCCCAGTGCGAGGAGCAGTTTAATAAGGAGGAACCAAATGACAGAAGAATGTTAGCTGTGACTGATATATCGCCTCCGTGGTGTAGTGGTTAGTGTGATTAGCTGCCACTCCCGGAGGCCCGGGTTCGATTCCCGGCTCTGTTACGAAATTTGAAAAGTGGCACGAGGGCTGGAACGGGATCCACTCAGCCTCGGGAGGTCAACTGAGTAGTGATGGGTTCGATTCCCACCTCAGCCAACCTGGAAGTGGTTTTCTGTGGTTTTCCACTTCTCCTGTCTTAAGGCAACAGCCGCTTCCTTCCCTCTTCCTTGTCTATCCCCTCCAATCTTCCCATCCCCCGCAAGGCCCCTTTTCGGCATAGCAGATGAGACCGCCTGGGCGAGGTACTGGTCATCATCCCCAGTTGTATCCCCCGACCCAGAGTCTGAAGTTCCAGGACACTGCCCTTGAGGTGGTAGAGGCGGGATCCCTCGCTGAGTCCGAGGGAAAAACCGACCCTGGAGGGTAAGCAGAAGAAGAAGAAGAAGAAGAAGACATATATTCTGTCATACGGGATTTTATCAACGAAAGGGGGGCGAGGGTGTCCAAGAACCTTCACCACAAACGAGAATCGTGAACGACTTCTCCAACAGGAGATCAGAACAGATAACGTCCCTGTCCTCGGATGTTTTCCAAAACCAGATTTTCTTTTTTTGCTAGTGGCTTTACGTCGCATCGACACAGATAAATCTTATGGCGACGAAAGGCCTAGGAGTTGGAAGGAAGCGGTCGTGGCCTTAATTAAGGTACAGCCCCAGCATTTGCCTAGTGTGAAAAAGGGAAACCACAGAAAACCATCTTCAGGGCTGCCGACAGTGTGATTCGAACCCACTATCCCCTGGATGCAAGCTCACAGCCGCACGGCCAACTCGCCCGGTAAAGCCTGATTTTTAAGTGTGGGGTGGGGTGCGGGTGTCTGTCCATTATCATTAAAGTCGATGAAACTTCAATTCTACTTTCATACCGTGAGATGTGGTAGTGAAGATGAGACACCCAAGCATCTCAGTTTCTACTAAAACGCGTGCTGAACAACATTCCAAGGAAGGTTTTTATGCGAGTGATAGAATATTTTCCTGTAAGCTCTGTAATATTCGAATTGAATACAAGCCAGTGACACGTGTGACCATCACGTGATTAAAAGGAAGTTCTCAAAAGAAAGAGAGAAAAGCCGATAAACGACATTGAAACGAGGTGGAGGAGGTAGCTTGTCATTGGAGAATCACTTTCCACCGCAAAGGAACCAGCATTTAATGAACCCTTAATGCTAATTATTGATTTATAGTAGTGTAAAATGATATTGAGCTAATACGCCAGTTCCAAAATAATTAAATGTTCCTTAGTTTTCCTAAATCACCACCAAGAGTGTAAAACAATCTCCAACAATCTCCGCTAACATCAATATTTAAAAAACACAAATAAAAAAATTAATCTCATGAATTCCTAGCCCTGGGCCCATGTAGGGCCTAGTATGTGTCAATGGTTTGTTTGTTTTGACGTTGAAAATTATATTTTATCCTGTAATCATCTTCTGGCATATCATTTACTGCTCAAGTGGTCGTCTTATCGTGTTCTACGGTTCTACGGTTGTAGTATAGTACAGGGATTGAGTAAGGCCTTACGAGACACGTAAAATCGAGCTCCTGCCGTAGCAACTGACCTAACATCGTTCAGCAGTGCTGGTTGCCGTATAATTTTCGCTCAAAAAGCCTAATGGTGATGATGAATTAAGCCCTAGATCGTTATATAAGTCAACAAGAACAGAAGCATACATATGACTTGTCTTGGAGAGTGAGAACAATGTAACCTCCGTAAGGATAGAAGTAGCAGGTATTTCTCTGAGAGGCATGTGGTCCGATCTTCCGCCTGAGCAGCACCAATAACCCCTTGCTGTTTCATATTCATGACGTCCCAAGTCAGTCGCCCAATAACAGCGAGCATATTGATACAAGCGCTACTGTTTGGATTGATTCTTCCACCACGATAAAGTTTTCTAAATGGTAATACCGGGATGAACGCATGAACGCTTGGTTGGGCTCCTGACTGGTAGGGGAGTGGCTGAACAGATGTAGTGGAGGCAGCACGCAAGCTTAGGGCGGCTGTGTGGAGCTAGGACCTTGGAAATAATAATAATAATAATAATAATAATAATAATAATAATAATAATAATAATAATAATAATAATAATAATAATAATAATATTAATAATAATATCAAGAGACCGAAAACTGTGAAGTACCTTGGAGAGTGGATTTCAGAAGACCTTAGTGAAATGGTTGCTCTTGAACCAGTGGCGTATACTGAGGGCTACCAAGGCTATCGGTGAAGCCCAAACCTCAATAGAGAATGATGGAAGTCTAAAGCACATTATAATGTAAGCATCTGACACATTTGTTCCATTTTCAAAACTTGAAAGCAGTGAGAAAAAACCTCGTACCTATTTCTGAGAGCTAAGCATCGGAGACTAATGTCGCAGCCGAGATTCTCGTCCCTCTCCCCTCTACTGACCCATAGCGGCTTGCTGCTGTATATCGCATAGGAGCGGCGACCGGCGGGGGGGGGGGGGGGGGGGGGGGGTTGGATAGGTGTGCTAGACTTCGGTCCGTCAGATCGCCACTGCTATCAGTCATGCGTTACTCATAGTATATACTTCCTCATCTCATACTTCATACAGTGCTGGTATTTCACTCCCGTTTCCTTCTACATCCTTGTAGGAAGACACTACAGGGCTGCTATTGGTGAGAGCAATATAGTTTTACTTTTATAGGTGCAACTGCTAAAATGAAATGCAGATTCTCTTTGGTTGGTTGGAATCGAACCCGTGATCATGGGTCAAACACCATCACTGATCTCCCGAGGAAGCTAATAAACCAGTGAACGATGGGTACGACCGCTGTAATATTCAACTTTTGTATTTAATAATAATAGTAATAATAATAATAATAATAATAATAATAATAATAATAATAATAATAATAATAATAATAATAATAATAATAATAATAGTGTATGGAATCTGTGTAGGGTTGGTGGTGTCCTAATGAGGATAAAATGAATAGCAAAAACGTCATAAACATCCAGTCCCCAAGCCAGGGGAATTAGCGGTATGAGGAGGTTGACTCTGAAATTTGATCCGGGGCCATCGGACCAAAGGCAAGCATTATATTCATTTAGCCACAAAGCCGGACTTTAATTTGCTAAACCTTCGGCTACCATATCCACTGATCAGGGATTGAACATTGGCAGCAGCAGAAGCAAGGGCAGTAGCTTGTGAAGCAGATTTCACAACACAAAGGCTTCTCCGTTGGCTATTGGCTGCAGCTCAAAACGCTGAATGCTTGACGCTCACTAAACCAACCATCGAAGAGGGGTAACCTAAGTCTACTGGTAGTCCACATCTTGATCCCAGCATAAGCCACTGATCAATCAATCAATCAATCAATCAATCAATCAATCAATCAATCAATCAATCAATCAATCAATCAATCAATCAATCAATCAATCAATCAATCAATCAATCAATCAATCAATCAATCAATCAATCAATCAATCAATCAATCAATCAATCAATCAATCAATCAATCAATCAATCAATCAATCAATCAATCAATCAATCAATCAATCAATCAATCAATCAATCAATCAATCAATCAATCAATCAATCAATCAATCAATCAATCAATCAATTTCCTAGGTGGGTGCAGTAGAATAACACCCACGATATCTCCTGCCTACCAATCAATCAGTCCCCTAGTCTTTTCTTAAATAATTGCAAATAATTTGGAAATTTATTGAACATATCCCTTGGTAAATTATTCCAATCCCTAACTCCTCCTCCTATAAACGAATATTTGCCCCAATATCCTCTTGAATTCCAACTTTGTCTTCAAACTTCTTTCCTAATTTTAAAAACACCACTCAAGTTTATTCATCTACTTATATCATTCCATGCGAACTCTCCACTGACAGTTCGAAACATACCACATAGTCGAGCATCATCTCGTCCCCTTACTTCCAAGTCTTCCCAGCCCAAAGTTTGTGACGTTTTCGTAATACTACTCTTTTGCCGGAAAACACTCAGAACAAATCGTGCTGCTTTCCTTTGAATCATTTCCAGTTCTCGTATCAAGTAGTCCTGGTGGGAATCCCATACACTGGAACCAGAGACTTAACACGCCCTCTCCTTACATCCTTACTACAGCCCCTAAATACTTTTATAACCATGTGGAGAGATCTGCAACCTTTCTTGACAACCTCCTTAATGTGATTTCCGCAATATACCTTGCCCTGTTCTATTCGTTAGTTTCTAGTCGAACAACCAGTAGTAACAGCGTTAATATTACGGGGAATTACTTCCAGAAGACCGGAGATGAATGCTAGTCGAGATGTGATGCTCGCCATGCCAGTTATTTCTCTTCTACCAGACGTAAAGTTTGTGGGGGATCTTTAATATACTTTAACTTGCCTTGTGAATGGGGGCAGTAGATTAACACCCACGATATCTCCTGCCTGTCGTAAGAGGCGACTAAAAGAGGCTCCAGGGACTCTTAAGTTAGGAGCGTGGGTTGGCGACCACGGGGTCTTTAGCTGAACTCTGGCATTGTCTGTGGCAGGCTCCTAAGTTTCATCTGTCATACCAGATTGTTTCAAGGAACATGTTGCACAAGGTCTAAATGAAAAGGCTGAAGGAAACACTATAGAGGAAGAGTGGAGAGTCATGAAAAATGAAGTCAGTAGGGCTGCTGAAGAAATGTTAGGAAGGAAGAAAAGATCAACTAAAAATCAGTGGATAACTCAGGAGATACTAAACCTGATTGATGAACGACGAAAATACAAGAATGCTAGAAATGAAGAGGGCAGAAAAGAATACAGACGATTAAAAAATCAAGTGGATAGAAAGTGCAAGGTAGCTAAGGAAGAATGGCTGAAGGAGAAGTGCAAGGATGTCGAAGGCTGTATGGTCCTGGGTAAGGTAGATGCTGCATACAGGGAAATCAAGGAAACCTTTGGAGAAAGGAAATCTAGGTGTATGAATATTAAGAGCTCAGATGGAAAGCCACTTCTAGGGAAAGAAGACAAAGCAGAAAGATGGCAGGAGCATATCCAACAGTTGTATCAAGGTAAAGATATAAATAATTTGGTTCTGGAACATGAAGAGACTGTTGATGCTGATGAAATGGGAGACCCAATTTTGAGGTCAGAGTTTGACAGAGCTGTGAGTGACCTCAACAGGAACAAGGCACCTGGAAATGATGACATTCCCTTAGGAGAAACCAGCATGGCAAGGTTATTTCATTTAGTGTGCAAGATGTATGAGACAGGAGAAGTCCCATCCGATTTTCGGAAGAATGTTGTTATACCTATTCCCAAGAAAGCCGGTGCTGACAGGTGTGAAAACTACCGCACCATTAGTTTAGTATCTCATGCCTGCAAAATTTTAACACGTATTATTTACAGAAGAATGGAAAAACAAGTTGAAGCTGAGTTGGGAGAAGATCAATTTGGCTTCAGAAGAAATGTAGGCACACGTGAAGCAATACTGACTTTACGTCTGATCTTAGAGGATCGAATCAAGAAGGACAAGCCCACGTACATGGCATTCGTAGATCTAGAAAAGGCATTCGATAATGTTGATTGGACCAAGCTATTTATGATTCTGAAGATGATAGGGATCAGATACCGAGAACGAAGAATTGTCTACAATCTGTATAAAAATCAGTCTGCAGTGATAAGAATCGAGGGCTTTGAAAAAGAAGCAGCAATCCAGAAAGGAGTGAGGCAAGGCTGGAGTTTGTCCCCTCTCCTTTTCAATGTCTACATAGAACAGGCAGTAAAGGAAATCAAAGAGAAATTTGGAAAGGGAATCACAGTCCAAGGAGAGGAAATCAAAACCTTGAGATTTGCCGATGATATTGTTATTTTATCTGAGACTGCAGAAGATCTCGAGAAGTTGCTGAATGGTATGGATGAAGTCTTGGGTAAGGAGTACAAGATGAAAATAAATAAGTCCAAAACAAAAGTAATGGAGTGCAGTCGAGCGAAGGCAGGTGATGTAGGAAATTTTAGATTGGGAAATGAAGTCTTAAAGGAAGTAGATGAATATTGTTACTTGGGTAGTAAAATAACTAACGATGGCAGAAGTAAGGAGGACATAAAATGTAGACTAGCACAAGCAAGGAAGAGCTTTCTTAAGAAAAGAAATTTGCTCACTTCAAACATTGATATCGGAATTAGAAAGATGTTTTTGAAGTCTTTCGTGTGGAGCGTGGCATTGTATGGAAGTGAAACATGGACGATAACTAGCTCAGAAAGAAAGAGAATAGAAGCTTTTGAAATGTGGTGTTACAGAAGAATGCTGAAGGTGAGATGGATAGATCGAATCACGAATGAAGAGATACTGAATCGAATTGGTGAGAGGAGATCGATTTGGCTAAATTTGACGAAAAGAAGAGATAGAATGATAGGACACATATTAAGACACCCAGGACTTGTTCAGTTGGTTTTTGAAGGAAGTGTAGGTGGTAAGAACGGTAGGGGTAGACCAAGGTATGAATATGACAAGCAGATTAGAGTAGATGTAGGATGCAATAGTTACGTAGAAATTAAAAGGTTAGCACAGGATAGAGTGGCATGGAGAGCTGCATCAAACCAGTCTATGGACTGATGACTCAAACAACAACACCAGATGTCAGTTGATCAACTCTTGTTCATTTCAAACCCCGACGGTATTAGGTCACGAGGCCTAGGGAGTCTTTCATTTTCATGCCCGTAGTGGACTTTGTCTTCCTTTTCCTTGGCTGATACCTTCAGTTTTCTAATTGTCGAATCCCCTATACTCCCCCCCCCTCCCCTATGATTAGTGTTATCGGAGATTACCCAGTTGTACGTGCACTTAAAACAATATTCACCACCACCGCTATGACAACAGTGGTGCGGCACCACATTCTCTATGCGGTCCGTCCTTAATGTTATAAGTGGTGTTGGGAAGAGCTTTCACACTATCCCATCCGCATGGTCGTTTGCAAGACTACTTTTTATTTATTTCTTCTCTCTCGGCCGCGCGTCAAAATTTCTTTTTTGTTTTAATTTCTCCATTTTCTACCTTGAAAGCCTTGCAGGCGGCCATGTGCCGGGGGTGACAGTGGCTCTTGAGCGGCAGTGGTCTAGCTCCAGGGATGTCTTGGTATGACCGCGACAGGGTAACCAGTGCCGAAAGGAGATATGGGATTGCCTGGTGGGTTTAGGGAGGTTTCTCATAACTTCTCCTTTACGGAGGGGTGGAAGTAGCTGGCAGAAGACTAGCTTTTGCACCTCAAGTTATTCTGTACTCTTGTACTAGGCTATGTTCCTGCGTTAGTACTTGCTTGTCGGTCATTTGTCCAAACAGGTAGGTCACCACGGGCTGTGAGGCGGGGCGGAGCCTCACGGCACCCCCCCCCCCCCAAAGGACACATACTTCTTTTTCTCACCCAGAAAAAGGCAAACCTTGTCCAGGTGGACTGAGCGATGACCGTCCGACCAGGCCTCCAGTGATTTCCATCTCTTCGGATCGTTGATGAAGCACAAGGATGAACGTCATGGCGTGGCTTCAGAAACTGGAAGCAGATTTCTGTCCTGCCAACATCGATGACTTGATGTAGAGGAACAAGAGCTTGGATAACAATAGTGAGTATGTTGAATAGCAATGTGTACTACTATGTATTCTTTTATCTGCCTGTAAAATAAAGTTTCTCCGTGCAAGATCTTGTTTCCTTATTTTTTAAAAGGTACATTGTACTTATAACACATCGTGCCCGTCATCCTTGAAGGGTCTGCCTTGCAAAAGCTGCACCACTCTTAGTAATAAGCCATACAAAATACACCCTGGGGTGTACAAAATTCTCTGTACTTGCGGCAAGGTATACATTGGCCAAACATTCCGGTTCCATTGGTACTCGTATCAAAGAACACCAACGTAATATCCGTCTCAATCAGCCAGGCAAATCAGCAATAGCTGAGCACGCCCTATCTATGTCGCGTTCGGAAATGTTCGACTACTACTAACATGTTTTCATTCCTTCCTTGAAGAAGGAGGTGAGCCTCTTAGACGGTTACGCCGTCTCTGAGACCGGGAGATGCTTGGAGAAAGTGAGGGAGTAGGCGTTCGTTTCCTATAATAGGAACTGTCTCAGCATTTACTTTAGTGCAGGAGAATGGAAAACCACGGAAAGCAATTTTCAAGACAGCCGAAGGTGGGAACCAGTCCCTCTCCGTCTCCCGAATACAGGGGCGTAGAGCCACGGTAGAGCCGTGGCCATTCCTCGTCTGCTCGATTGGCAGGTCAGAGTGCAGAGCTGGCTTCCCACGGACCAGCGGTGGCCACGTGTGGGCCCAGCCTCACCCTGCATCCGCCGACCCGATGTTCGAGCTGTTACCTACACTAAACACTACAGGTCTGGGATTATACGGGAAGCTATGGAAATACGTATTTCAACAGGGACACTCTCTGTCACTTACGTAATACGTGGTTGCCACCCATTAAGGATTTACATAGGTGTCCTTTCACTATTATTATTTCTTTCCGATGTTTTCCAAATTCGTATTCTCCTCATCACGAGATGGTTGACACCTTCGAGAAGAGAAATAGTTAGAGAGGGCGCTCCGTATGTTTCTATCGCCCAAGTATGGCACCAACATCAAGCTCTGAGCGATCAGCTGATGTAGGGCAAAAGAAGGCGGTCTTCCGTAAGAGGAGCATTGCGGAGTGTTTTTAAATTCGGATTTAAGCGTGCTGCTTATGATTAATTGATTTAAACTATTGAAGATGGTGATAAATGCAATTCCCTAGGAATATTTCCGTTCCTTTTTTGTATGAAAAATGTTGAGTATCATTTTATAGGTGTGATATTCTGACGTGTTTATGTATCAGTTAAGCGATACGGTGACGTGAATATATCTCACGTTGTTAACCTATTTTAGTTATTTGTATCCTAATTTCACAAGTTTAATTTTTTTTCCGTAATATTCATCTGCAACAGTTATTTTTAAAATATTTTCACAGTGCTGCAAATAATAAATTCAACAAAACATACCAATAACCTGCATTTATAATAATGCCGATTTTATGCTGGTTAAGCCTTATAAATCAAGAAATGTGACCGATGATAACGCAATCGTCTTCACTGCACCTATAATAATTATCGTCAAAGAAACTTTGAAATGACCAATACTTAATGCAGGTGATAAACCTCAAGGTTCTGTCGTTAAAAGAAAAAAGCAGTCACCACCATCATCATACTTATTCACAGACCTTCACATTTGTTTTACAGATGTACATTTAGGCATGATGATAGTTATTGTTTTACAGGGCCTAACATCTAGGTTATCAGCCACTATCAGATATGAATAAACGCACCTACCCCACATTTTTATTCCCCCTCCCCAAACATTTATATCTTACATTAAATAAATTATGTTGTTACTTCATTTGAGTGGCTTGGGACATATTGACCATCACCCCCTTATACTTAAAGTGTTTGTTGAATTTGTCTTAACGTAGTGTGTGTAACTAGTTTTTAAGGTCTGGGATTCAGGTAGGTGAGGGTGGGGGGATTTAAACGACATGGCATCGCGGAATTTTCCTGGAAGGGTTATTGGAAAACCCGGGGAAAATCACTACTCTAAGGATGGCCAGTCAGCACCGGGATTCGAACGTTCTATCTCCGGACATCCGGCTCAGCCGCATAGTCATGGTGCGCGATTTACGGCTATGCGGTGAGGTCCAGAAATCAATTTAGGCTACCAGGAAAAACTAGTATGTCAAAAAAGTTGAAAGTAAGATAAGTCTACGATGTAGTTATATGTCAGAAATAAACTGTATGTACCTAGGCCTAATATTTCATTTGGTCCCAACGATCAATATCTATCTATGGAAGAAGAGTACAAGTCATTTTCTGACTTATACTCGTTTTCCCTGGCAGCCTAGATACTGTATGAAATCACGACTGTCTTTTCAGTTACAGATCTTAATCTTAATCTTAATCTGTGAAAAGATATCTTACTCCCCATTTCAAACCACTGACTGCAATTGTAAGCAGAGCAAGATATGACCATTTTTGCTATATTATTTCAGACTAGTGTACTTCACTTATCACATCAACGAAAATACGTGTTTTTTAATGTTTGAAACATATTAAAATTGCATAGAAAAAGCCTGGTTTGTCGACAATGAATCCTTGAAATCTCCCCGCTTACACCGATGGCCCGCGCAATTTACTATAGGTGCCTAACATCAGCTGATTTATATCTTGGCGCCATGTTCTGCTGGCAGCGGTCTCTCTATCTATTTGTATACTGAGCACACTGTGGCGAACGAGAGTTCAAGTGATTCAAACCTTCATTCACCTTTAGAGAAGTCTTGCTCGTCAACAGTCGAGATTATCTTTTCAAGGCGCAGAGCAAAATTCTCTGTGAAAAAAAAAAAAAAAAAAAGAAAAAAGAAAAAAAGGGCTTATTATCGTGTCTACATACAAACTATTATTATCTATGTAAATGTCATCATCATTCACTGCAAAATTTGAATCACCAGTATACTGTATTTCAAGGAAAGTGTGTGTTTGGTGGTTACTTACACTAATGCGTGTATTTCATGTACATCACTCTTTAACTGGTCAGTTTCATTTGTAAATGGTCTGAAGGAATGTGGTTTATCAAGTTTTTATTGACTCAAGGAAGAGTATAACTGGGCAACCATCATAAGCAAAATATGAAAAGTTCCAACAATGCTTAGAGTGAATGTATTGGCGAAAGAAATATAAGCACCATAAAGGGCTTGAAAATGAAAGAATCCCCAGGCCTCGGAAACCTAATAACGTCGGGACCGTGAAAGAACAACAATTGACGAAGGGAGGTCGGATAAGAAATATTAAAACGAGTGGCCTGACACAAATAACTTGAAGCAATGTCAGGCTCAAATGAAAGCCTCTGGGACCCCTTTTAGTCGCTTTTTACAGCAGGCTAGAGATACCGTGAGTGTATTCTACCGGCCCCACCCACAGGAGGAAAGTAACATTATTATTGCTATTGATATTCCTGTTCTATTACTAAATGCATTAGTCAGCCCGTACCGTAGTTAGGTCTAGTTTTACGGCTGAATATTCCTCCTGACGCAAACGCTGTCTGGTGGGACGTCATCAGAATTACGTGTTTCTGTGGTGGATGGTAGTGTGATGTGTTTTGTGTATATGGAGTGTATGAAGATAATAATAATAATAATAATAATAATAATAATAATAATAATAATAATAATAATAATAATAATAATAATAATAATAATAGTACTAGGGGTTCCCGGCTATTTAAACTGCGCGCCTGGTCTACGGCCATCTATGCCAACGGACTTGAACTTGTAAATTCCCAAAGAATTTCGTTTTCTACAGTTAGATGGCTCTAACATTGATTTGCTAGCTCACTCTCACGCACTAGAAATGAACCTAGAACTTAGGAAATTTCATTTTTGTTATTAGTAAACCTTTTCCTGAACACTGTTTTATTAAAGTACCGAAGTTGTCAACACTTCAGCTGGTTCCTCCTCTATTGTAATCTAACTATCAGATGCTTGTAAATATGATATCTAGCCAATCAAAACAGGGGTTGTGTACAGGAATCCAGCCTATCAGCAATGTGTGGTTCAATTTAATCGGGAAGCTTCCTCTTACGGAACTACATAAGCAGGGCACTTTAGGGCCGTCTTGTATGAATTGCTCTAGTGCCTGGGAGCGTGACTTGATAGAGGCCTAGGTGGCAGGGGCGCAGCCTGCTTACAGAATATCCAGCGATACAAGGTAATGGCAGAATTTTCCTAAACATGTGACAGCGCCTGCGGGTAGTTTGAGGGGAAGGTTTTAGCCGGTTTCTCTGAATGTAATTTTGTAAACTAGTGGTTTAAATGTAGGATTTCCGGCCAAGTCTGAGGACTGTGTTTCTATTCCCTACAGAGAAATATGTAATGTAAGGGAAAGAAGAGTGGTGAACCTCTGCCGTCTCCCATTCAACCTTGCAATTGGGTGACGAAAGTTTTCAAACTCTACATTTTGTAAATCTCATCTTGGCTTTAAAGGTCCCTCCTTTAGTTACCCTCTTGTAGTATGGGATTAACCTCTGTATCTTTGGGTCGTAAGCCCACTTAGGTTTTTAGTAATTTCTATAAGGAGTGTTGGAGTTTCACCTCCTTGCCTTTTGTTGATGGCCGGTTATGTGCAACGTTCTCTCGTTTACTCTTAAGGCCAAGTAGTATGGTTAAATATGCCCCTGTTTATCCTGTATTATCCATAAGGCAACTGTTCTTCGTTGCAGCTCAAAACGCTTAAAAGGCTTGTCATTCACTAAACCAACCATCTCACAGGGGTAACCTAAGTATAGTGGTAGCCCATGTCTTGAACTCAGCATACGCCGCTGTCTTGAACAGAGGAGAATCAAACTAGACAAGTCATACCATGACTGTAGAAAACTGTACACAGTTAATTCACCTGAAAAAATAATACAGTAACATGCTGATCTTCGCTTAGTGGGAGAGTGACGGCCTTCGGATCCTAAGGTAGCAGTTTTAAACCTAAAATTAATATTTGTTCCTGTAACTGCTAAATATACATAACAAAGTTAAAACATTTTTAGGGTCGAATTATGACTAAAAGGCATTTTTTTTGCTTATAAATGCTTACTTTGACTTCTTTATTTCCTATTATCCCTGGCCTTTTCCCAACAACCTGTATGGATTTCGCCCTGTTTTACGGCCGGATGCCTTTCCTAACGACAGCCCCATATAGAAGGATGTATTCAGTATTACGTGTTTTTGTGACGGTGTGTAGCGTGATGTGATGTGTCGTATGTATGCTAAATTAAGAGAGTGTTAAGATGAACACAAACACTCAACCCCGAGTGGGAGGAAATGCAGTTAAATTCTCACCCCTTCGGAAATCAAGCCTGGGCTCTCTGAATCTCGGACTAGTAGACTGACCATTCAGCTAAGGACCCAAAGAAACTGCCTACTTCGACCATTAGCGCCTATTTTTTGATTATTGCCTATTTACGCACCAAAGTGCAATCTTTTTAAATTTATACGTTTTGTTTTGATACATCTCGTCACCGATCTCGATAGCTACAGTCGTTTAAGTGCAGCCAGTATCCAGTAATCGGGAGATAGTGGGTTCGATCCCCACTGTCGGCAGCCCTGAAGATGGTTTTCCGTGGTTTCCCATTTTCACTCCAGGCAAATGCCGGGGCTGTACCTTAATAAAGGCCACGGCCGCTTCCTTCCAATTCCTACGCCTTTCCTATCCCATCGTCGCCGTAAGACATATCTGTGTCGGTGCGACGTAAAGCAATATAGCGATACATCTCGTCATGGAACAACAGACCTCTTACGATCGTCGGAACAGACGATGTAGTACTCTGTGTGTTCTGCTACATCCAATCAGAGCGCAAAGCCACGGTCATATGAACAAACATATCGTCGTTGAGCTTGCGAAAGCCGCCTTTAGCATAAAAGTTTGATCGGTAAGGTTCTGCTGTATCAACTATGGCTCAATATTATGCAAATATGGCAAACAAATGTCGTTCTTCATGATATACGGAACTAAGTATAAATCAGTGATCGACAGCTTCAGAGGCTTCCATTACGAACAGAAACTGAAATGAAATAGCGTATTGCTTTTAGTGCCTGGAGTGTTCAAGGATAAGTTCGGCTCGCCAGATGCAGGTCTTTTGATTTGACTCCCGTAGGCGACCTGCGCATCGTGTTGAGGATGAAATGACGAAAACGACATATGCACCCAGCCCCGGTGCCAGCGAAATTATCCAGTTATGGTTAAAATTCCCGATCCTGCCGGGAATCGAACCCGGGACACATGTGACCAAAGGCCAGCACGCTAACCATTTTGCCACGGAGCCGGACAAATAAACTGAATAGGGGCTGGACGAAGGAAAGAAGCCAGAGAAAGAATGCCAAGATTTGGGGCAACAAAGAAGGCTTCTAGTAAAGTGTGATTGTTGCTTAATGTTGTTTCGAATGGCCGTAAACGAATAGACTATAATAATAATAATAATAATAATAATAATAATAATAATAATAATAATAATAATAATAATAATAATAATAATAATAATAATAATAATAATAATAATGTATGTTTAGTCATCAGCCCGAAGGCTGGTTGGATCCTCAACAGTTCCGCCATGAGCTGTCATAGATGGCCTAGGCATCACTGAAGAGGCATACTAGGGAAATGAGGAGTGAGGTAGTTTCCCGTTGCTTTCCTCACCTAGCCAGAAGTTGCTATTACATATCAGTCTGCCAAGCCCACTGAAATGCATGCACCAACCTATCCTATGAGCAATATTTTCACACCATTCACAGCAGGGACTGGCTGCATAAGGAATGGCATTACTAGCATCGCTCATACCTCAGTCACTTTCATTTTGTCAAAGCCAAGGATAAGACAGAGACAGATCAATGAAAGTAACAAAATTGCTCTAGCCCATACCAGAACACTTAGTGCACTGTAAATACTAGGTCCCGCCAGCAAAGGAATAATAATAATAATAATAATAATAATAATAATAATAATAATAATAATAATAATAATAATAATAATATATACCACGGATAACATCGCCACATAGCATTATACGCAGTCGCAACGACGATATGTCAATATCCCGCGACAAAATGAGAAGCCGTGACGCGGCGCTGTTTCTTTTCTTCTTCAGCGGTGTTTGAAGATGATTGTTTTATACAGACAGGTAATCTATTAATATCATCACTGGAGGCCAGACAACTGCTACCAGTGAAGGCAATGGGGATGTTGTGAAGTATATTATCCGGCTCGAATGATATTGCTTCAGGACCAAATTCTTAAAGATTCTGTGTGAGGATCCCGGATGAGAAGATGGAAAACAAACAAGTTATGTCTTCTGGTCAACTTCTTCAGTCACAATATTACAGCTGTCACCAGTGGAAACAGCTTCGTTTAAGTATTTTCCGATCACATCCTGTGATATAGAACATATAAAGGAGCTAACTTCTAACATTGCTGGCTGTATGTCTTGTACGTGTTTCCTGCTTTTCAGAACATTTACCTTACAGCCAGTCTTAATCTCATTGTGTAATTCTTTCAGATGGACACATGCTAATATTCTGAGAGTCATAGCTGACGCTTACAGCTTAGGAAATATTCGATGTTTCATGGAGAATACTAGGAACATATGCCTGTGTGACTACTTTCCCTGGGGCCGATAACCTACATGTTAGGCCCTTTTTAAAAACAAGCGTCGTCATAAACACTACTTTCTTTTTTTATATAAGAGCAAAATCGGAATCGCAATGAAGGAAACTGTGCCCCCTTCAAATAACATATTTGCAACCAGAAAAGGGAACAGTAATCAAAGGAAATGAATGGCACATTACACCTTCCATAAGTGAGAGCTTGGGGACTTAGCACCACTGCCATACTTCCGGTGGACATCAGGACCTTTCACTCTCTTCGTTGGACCTACCACTGATGATAAATTCTCCTTTAATCTTTGCACCTTTCTAGCAAAAAATCCAAGCTTTTAAAATTTGGCACTTTGCAACTTTCTGGTGATAAATATCAAATTAATGAACGATACGTACTTACTTTATTGAAAGGCATGAAACACAACAATTCAGTACATAGCATAGATCAGAATCTATAAAATACAGTGACCTACGCGTGATAGAGTTAGTGTTTCAAGATGCCGACTAAAAGTTTTTTTACAATACTTTCTACGACGTTCTCTAACGTAGGGTCTCCTTCAGGAGACTCCACGTATATATTGAATTTTCACGACCGCATTGTAATCGAAACCGATTTTCAACCTATTAGGTCGTCTTACGTACATTTAGTACGTGTTGAAGAGATGTTAAGTACAGAACAAAAATGGCCAACCAGACACCAGTGGGATCCGAACCCACTGGTGTCTGGTTGGCCATTTTTGTTCTGTACTTAACATCTCTTCAACACGTACTAAATGTACGTAACACGACCTAATAGGTTGAAAATCGGTTTCGACTCCACGTATAGTTAGTATCAGTGTCTCTGCAACCGAACAACAAGCCTATTTACAGACCACCTGTCAATACGAATGTTGTAGTGCTCACTGAGGACGGTTCGTGGATGCTCTTCTTTTTAGCGTCGACCTCGCTAGTTTGTTTAATATTCATCTCAAAGTGGGTAGTTTGATCTACCACCACGCCTCGATGCGACCGACCATGAATCGCAACGTTGTCTGCTCTTCCAGATCCAGTAGAAGATAGACAGTGAACTTCTTCATGTACTTGCCAATGTGATTCCCGCATTGCAGAGGCCAACGTTCTTCTTACTTTGCGGTGGCGAGAGTTCCTTTGCAATTCTCCTGTATCACATAATCTTATCCTGGTGTTTCAATCTCACTACACTCTGGATGACTGTGGTAATAATATTTTAAATAATTAACATAAACACGTATATTAACTTTTTGATATTGCTCAATTGTAGTGCCAACTTAGGCTACCCAAAACAGGATTGTTAATACGTAATTGGCATGAGCCAATTCATAACACAACCATGGAGCCAGTTTTCCAGCATACGAACAAGTTGATAGTTCGTAAACGTGTCCGTATATTAAACGGTAATATATTTGAATAATTAGGCTTTTTATTTTTCATTGTGATGTGAAGATCCCGAGGATGTTCATTTGGTTGGACCAACCATGCCATTATGTGTTTAACAAAGAATTTTGTTTCGGTCTCTGTAATGTAACTGTTTCTTAACTTTATTGTATAAATTACCGGGCGAGTTGGCCGTGCGGTTAGGGGCGCGCAGCTGTAAGCTTGGATCTGGGAGACAGTGGGTTCGCACCCCCGGTCGGTTGGCAGCTCTGAAGATGGTTTTCCATGCTTTCCCATTTTAACCAGGCAAATACTGGGGCTATACCTTAATTAAGGCCACGGCCACTTCCTTCCCACTCCTAGGCATTCCCTATCCCATCGTCGCCATAAAACCTATCTGTGTCGGTGCGAAGTAAAGCAAATTGAAAAAAAAAAAACCTTTTTAAATTACATTCGACTGTCAGAAAAGTATTCTTCTCACATTTTCACTGTTAAGAAGTTGACTCTGAAAATCTTGAATTTTTATTAATGAAATTGTCGCTTGCCTCGTATTTCTAATTTATTGGCATAGTTTCTTTCCTCAATCTTCTATTCTGTAGAGGTACAGGCCTACTTTCGATATACTGTGGCTGAAGCCGGTAAGACGGCTTATTTTATTAAGTGATTGTTAATATCGTGACCATACATTTATAACATTCAGTTTTACTCGTAAATCTAACCACTAGGGCGTAATCTTTCCATTTTAAAATACCACAATTTTCAGTCAGAATCTCAACCGCAGCCACTTTGGCAAGAAGCCACGATGCCGCTAAGCGCGTGCGTACAGCTTCTACTGAATAAGAAGAAATGCATTTGCGACGAGTCTGTTGGTCGGTTCGATCAACAACCATATGCCCAGAGCAATAATCGGAAATAAATCTGGCTCATTGCCCATTATCCCAACAGTTAAGGTGACTTGTCATAGTGTAGGTGAACATAAATTTATTTATTCAGCATATGGTTGATCGCGACTAAATAATATATACATTCAGACGCACAAACTATTAATATTGAATTTCAACTGATCTGGTCATATGGACTCAAATAAAGGGAACTGGAACAATCGTATTTAATCGATATTATAGTTGTTTTATTCACCTGCAGATCGTTGTACGGAGTTACAAAGAAATTATTAAAGTCTCCCTTCCATTCCATACTGGTTGCAGCAGTTTTTCTGGTTGATTTAGTTTTTTAACGAAAAAAGGATAGTAACAGTGGTCATGAAACAATTTTCTAAAAAGGATTGTGTTCTATCAAGAATACAGCATCTCTACGTGAATGTTTGTTTCCTGTTTGCTGGAATGTCAGCTTTAAAGGGTTTCTTGCACTCTATTGAGAAACGTCATCGTGTTTGAATGCTCGCGCAGTGTGTTGCTGAAGAGGAAAAGGGAGCTGTGGGTGTATCTGACATTGACACGGAGTGGCTACTCCAAGTTTCAGTCAAAGTAAAAATGTCACTAGCTGGGGCAGTGTAAATGAGGAGACGTGATCATCATCGTCCTGCTGTGTGTCTACTGCTGGATCAAATCCCTCCCCCAAACCCGTCCCCGTCCCGCTACGAGCCAAGTCAACAAACAGCAGACCGTGTTTGCTCGGCTGCCGGTAATTACCACACGCAGGGTTCCCAGGGGGCCAGGGTCGCATCTCTCCCGGCAAACATTGACTCTGTCCGCCACTGAGCTTGCTGATGAGGCCGACCGCTAACTTACAATGTCCCTCTTGATCAATAAACCCTCACTTGCTTCCTTAATTCACCACAAATTTATGCAAGTTTTTTGGTCTTAATCTGCGTCAAAACTCAGTAATTTAAATTTATTTTACAAGAAAGTAAGAAGTGATTTTTCACCAGCGTTAAAACAATATCAGCAGATTTGTTTTTCAGTAAAAAGTGATTTTTCACCAGGGTTAAAACAATATCAGCTTGTTTTTCAGATCATAATACATAAAAAGAAGAGAAACAGTGCAAATGTCTGGCTCTTTGACTGAATTATCAACCTGGTGGCCTTCAGTTCAGAGGATTCCGGTTCTATTCCCGACCTGGTCGAGGATTTTATCCACTTCTGCTAATTCCTCTGGCTCGGGAACTTGGTCATTATCTCAATACATACCTCTTCATTTACATGGAACACACCTTAGTACCAACCGTCACAAAACATGCAATAGTGAATGCATCCTTCCATGTTGTGACGCCAGAAACAAGATGAAAGATACCAAGCCAATGAAGAAGACGTTCAAAGATTGTGTAAAAGATAATTTACATTACCATAGCGTGATCTTACAAAATAGAATGTTAATGTTGGGCACCAGGATGATAAACATCCAATTAAGTATAATTTCATAATTGGATCAATTGGAAATCACAAACGACTCCCATTCAATTTCATTTTATGTGAGAAAATGAAAGTTATGATGTAGACTCATCGTTCAATGAAGGTCCGGTATGTAGAATGGATATGAGAATACTGAAAACGTTTGCTTTGTCTTTGAAACTCCTTTCGTCACCAACTTACGGGATTTCTCATCGTAACTACTGTTTACTGCTAGAGTGCGGCACTGTTGTAAAAAAAATTTCTATTTTTTACCATAACATCTGGTGGCCTGGTGGCCTGGTGGCCTACACTTTTCAGGAAGACTGTCGTGTCCATTGTGTTTCTCAGCACAACAGAAATGTGAATCATTGTCAGTAGATGAGTACTCACGACAGCTCCTTATAAAACATGCATTAATTAACACCTCTGCCACAAATAATCTATTTTGCGGAGACCCAGACAGTTCCATGGAAAAATAAATCAGTCATGTCTTGTGTCTCAATATACTGTATAACCATTTCATGTATTGCAGGGACCATTTTGGTAAAGTTAAGGTTAACCAAATGCCTTTGCTGGCGAGATGTAGTGTTTACAGTGCACTATGTCTTCTGGTATGGGCTATATCAAATTTGTTACTTTCATTGACCTGTCACAGTCTCATCCTTGGCTTTGACGATATGAAAGTGACTGAGGTATGAGCGATGCTAGTAATACCATTCCTTATGCAGCCAGTCCCTGTTATGAATGGTGTGACAATATCGCTCATAGGGTCAGTTGGTGCATACATTTCAGTAGGCTTGGCAGACTGATATGTAAGAGCAACTGCTGGGCTCGGTGAGGAAAGCAACGGGAAACTACCTCACTCCTCGTTTCCCTAGTACGCCTCTTCAGTGACGCCTAGGCTGTTTATGACAGCTGTTGGCGAAGCTGCAGAGGATCAAACCAGCCTTCGGGCTGATTACCCAACATACACATACAAGGTTAACCAACATAGTATTATTTATTTATTTCAACTTTCCCCATCTGGAGACTGTCCTGAGGACAAGATATACAGTAAAACAAAAGAACATTTAAAAGTAATTGTGAGGAGTTAATTACGTAATGATTAATTACTTTTTTATGACAGCATAGGCATATATGGTTTTACCGATCACAGTGGCCGTGAACGTTAACGCTCTACGGCTATAGAGCCAAGATCTGCACTCGGGAAACGGTGGTTTCGACCCCCACCGTGGGCTGTCCTGAGAATGCTTTTCTGTGATTTCCCATTTTCACTCTCAGGTAAATGCCGGGACAGTTCGTATTCATTGGCCACGGCCGCTTCCTTCCCTCTTCCTTGTCTATCCCTTCCAATCCTCCCATCCCCCGCCAGGCCTCTGTTCAGCATAGCAGGCGAGGCCGCCTGGGCGAGATACTGGTCATCCTTCCCAGTTGTATCCCCAGACCCAGAGTCCGAAGCTCCAGGACACTGCTCGTGAGGCGGTAGAGGTGGGATCCCTCGCTGAGTCCGAGGGAAAAACTGACCCTGGAGGGTAAACAGATTAAGAAGAAGAAGGAAAACAAGAACATGTAATTGTTAGTTCGTTTATTTAGTCTTACACTGCCTTGAAAGCTTCATAACTGTACTTTTCCTCTCCCTCCTGATCTCTATACCTCTCTTGTCCCTCTTTTTCTGGTTTAAACATATGGTCTTATTTAGGATAGCAGCAACTGCTTTCTGTGATCGAAGGCTGTCGATCTGTCCTGCTGTCTTCTGTGCAAACATGGATTCAAATCTTAGCTGCTTCATAAGCCTGGCTTTGTTTTCATCATGTAGAAGACTGCAGCAGCCTCAAAAGCAGAAATTTTCACCAAACGACTGGGACTCAATAGTGTCTTTGAACATAGTTTCCAAATAAGAAAATTGCCATCCGTGTTTTTAAAATGTTATTTTGTGCAAAAGATTATATCATATTTATATAAGAGCTAGTTAGTATTCAGCAGTGAGATTTAGCTAATAGTTGACATTTCACAATGGTGTAAGATCGTTATGTATATATTATGGTTTGATCCGCAAGACTGTCAAACACTTCACTGAATAATGACAACTTCTTTCGAGAAGCACTGGTAGGAGCTTCTACGGTAACATTCCTAACCTCAACATTGATTTTCGACTTTCCGAATGTTATTTTCAGGCGTATTCTTTACTTTCTTGAACACTTTACCATGCCTAGCTATCATAGAAATACTGATTCTATAATTCATTCGCTAAGAAATAAGAACGTATCATTAAATTAATCATAAATTATTAACAATCTTACGAAAGCAACCTAAATACCATGTACTAACAACAGCCACTGTAGTTTGGTGCACTTGCCTTATAATAATAAATATTTGTATATTAAGCCTGTTTGCCCGAGTTTATTTATAGCTTTTTGTTAACCTTATGGTATTTCAGTTTCGTTAGTTATATGGTCGCCAGTTTTGCTGACTTTACTGTTTTCCTGAGCTGAACACGCCTGAGTTCTGAGTTAGACCTGAACATTAGTACATTTTAGTGACATCGGGTACAGTGTGTATGTATGTGTGTAAGTGCATAATTTATTTTTGTAAGAAACATGGTATAAGCAACGACGACCAAAATCGTGTAAGGAAGCACACTGTTAAAAAAAAGTTCACCTAATTTGTACATAATTATGTTCTAGCAGGGTAAGAGTATCGGTTCCTGTGTTTTGTTTACGTTTTCTTTTGACTTAATCGTCAAGTGAAGTTGGAAGGTTCCACACGTTCTGTGGTGCTGGAGATGAGAGCCTTGTTTGATCTTTAACCTCAGAAGGTCACCCACAGTGAAAATCTCTCCAATATTCATTTAAACAGCCGGCTGCTCCAGTTTTGAACTGAATGCAAGAGAGGACACACTAATTCAGTACTAAGAACTACTTAGTCAGCTTAGTCAGATCAGGGTATGTATGAAGGTAGAGATAGTAGAAAATGTTGAACACTACGACGTTGATTATCCTAAGTCATGATGTGTATATTCATTTGACGTACCATTCTTCTTGATTAGATGCGTTTGGTCCACTGTGAAACAAAAACTTATGGAAAAGGATTTCCTCTCAGCAGTAAAATCACCCATCATACCGTTCCTTTGTAAGAAAACACACAGCCACTCCCCATCTACGAACTAATGATATTCTCGCTTTGGAAGGTTTGGGTATAAAAAATATCTACTAATGGTGGCCACGAAGAGTGGAATTAATTTCCTTCACCCCTCCATGGGCCTACACGACCTGTAACGCGGGAAGTTTTATTTACAAAATGGTGGAGAATACAGGTCAAGAAACATAGAAATTATGTGGGATTGTATTTCCTGAAATACTCTCGTATTTGAGTGAGTACCGGAATGACCCGGATCGAAGTCGGCAACTTGGGCTCAGAAGGCCAGCGCTCTACCGTCTGAGCTAGTTGTACTTCTCTTAAAACAATAATAATCTTTACAACTCTAGCTTCTTAGTCCCTTTCTGCTACACTTCTCTGCACGACTGAAAAAACATTTATGTACTTTCCGTGTACTTACAGTAACTTCAAACTTGAACCTAATCGTCGCCAGCTCTTCCGTAGTTTTCCATTTCTATACCAGGCAAATATCGAGGCTATGCCTTAATCAAGGCCGTTTTTTCCTGTCCCGGCCCTTCCCTTTCCTTCGTCACCGAAAAACTGTAAGTAGCCGTGTTGGATCAAAAAAAACAAAAAAACAAAAACAAAAAAAAAACAAAAAAAACAGCTTATTAATGTGCCCTATCATTGTATACTGCCTGCTGTGATTTCTTGATGGATGCAGTACTTTTGCATCCATCTCTTGGCACAGGCCAGAGTAAAGTGTAGCTTCCACCGAAGTCCCAGTCAACATCCATGGCTGTGACAATATGGAAGTTGCTGGGGTATGGGTAGTGCTGAATAATGACATTCGGAGCATGACTAGTGCATCTGAGTGTTATGAAAGGTGCTGCTCATAGGGTCAGTCGTGCTGCAATAGTACTTTCTGACCCAGTGAGGAAAGCAACGGCAAACTACCTCACTCCTCATCTTGCCTAGTACGCCTCATTTTGGTGCTGTCATTGGTTTTTGGGATTTCCTTATAACCGCATAAACTTTGATGGTGCTATTTGAGGATCCAACCAGCCTCTGGGCTGATGACCTAACAGACAGACAGACAGACAGACAGACAGACAGACAGACAGACAGACAGACAGACAGACAGACAGACAGACAGACAGACAGACAGACAGACAGACAGACAGACATCATTGTATAATAGTTTCGTAAAGTTTTATAGCAGATTTGCGTCATACATAGCGTCAATCTCTTCCATAAAAGGCAAGCCGGGTAAGTGCCGCTCTAGCTACAAACGACCTTGGATGTCCGTAAACAGGTATTCGACCAATCAGATGTCTTTTGACCGAGCTCGATAGCTGCAGTCGCGTAAGTGAGGCCAGTATCCAGTAATCGCGAGATACTGGGTTCGAGCCCCACTGTCGGCAGCCCTGAAGATGGTTTTCCGAGGATTCCCATTTTCACACCAGGCAAATGCCGGGAGTGTACCTTAATTAAGGCCACGGCCGCTTCCTTCCAATTCCTAGGCCTCTCCTATCCCATCGTCGCCGTAAGACATATCTGTGTCAGTGCGACGTAAAGCAACAACAACAAAAAGATGTCTTTTGCTTGTAGAGTCATGCGTCTTCTGCAAATGCCTACAGTCAAAGGCGCTGTTGTGCAGGTTTTACATGTGTATTATTTTGTGAGGGCTTGGAAGCATACTACAAGTGAAGTGCAGGAGGACGTACTTGAAGGCAATATTATAGCTGTTCAAGGATACGGCGGAAAAGACAAGCAACTTGAGGGTAAAAGTGACCACATCGCTGCTGGTGTGGAGCAGCGGGTTGGTGCGTGCATTCTGTTACGGTGTTACTCTTCATACAAAACAAGCCGTTTGTTAATGCTTCCAGTGTTCAGGCTATAACCAATATCCAGCTAAAGAACCCATACACGCTGACTCTCTCTTGTGTGCTATATCAACACAATAAAATGAACGACATGATAAGAACTTCATTGAGATCAAATGTATTAAATAAAATGTAACATGTAAAATATTTATGAATCTTACTGGTTTTGAAGGAGAGTCTATCCTTTCATAATAGGTCATAGTAGAATAATAGGATACGAAAGTGATGGTGCAGATAACCTAAAATATAATAAATAATTCATTAAATAAATATTTTGTCATGAATGCTCTCTCTCTCTAGTTGTTGGCTATCCGTGACTGGGTGAGAAGAGTGTTTATTCATTCATTCATGCACGAACGCAATGGCATAATGAAATTATTCACTCGACAATTCATATAGGCACTCAGTCATTCCTTAAATCATTCAGTTAATTCAAAATGTATGTTTTAATTGTAGGATAACTCTATAAAGACTGACGACACAAAAGTAAGCGCTAATACAACTTATGGAGGGTAATATACATGTGTGTCGTAGACTATATAACTCTGTTAACATCTAGGACAAAATAAATAAATAAATAAATAAATAAATAAATAAATAAATAAATAAATAAATAAATAAATAAATAAATAAATAAATAAATAAATAAATAAATAAATAAATAAATAAATAAATAAATAAACTTTAAAGATAAAACTACAATTTAGAAATGGAGTGAAAGAGTTAATAAATTTAATTGTAATGTTTAATGTAGTAATAAGGAGAAGAATGCATGTATCAAAGCACATTTTGTATTACAATAAATGATTACTCCCTCCCCAATTTCAGGTGATCCGAAACTGGGGGATGGGAGTATTCTATTCTATTCTATTTTATCCTATTCTAAGAAAAAAAATGGCGTATGGCTTTTAGTGCCGGGAGTGTCCGAGGACATGTTCGGCTTGCCAGGTGCAGGTCTTTTGATTTGACTCCCGTAGGCGACCTGCGCGTCGTAATGAGGATGAAATGATGATGAAGACTACACATACACCCAGTCCCCTTGCCAGCGAAATTAACCAATGTTGGTTAAAATTCCCGACCCTGCCGGGAATCGAACCCGGGACACCTGTGACCAAAGGCCAGCACGCTAACCATTTAGCTATGGAGCCGGACTTCTAAGAAATATTCTGTACTTAAAAATATATCTGAAGTATTTATTTGCAAAATATAAGACAAAGTACTACGGTACAGTACTAAACAAACTAAACAAAGTTAAGATAGTCTATCTGCGGTGATTGGTAAACTGAATGATGAAGTTCAGTGGTATCTTTTCACAGTGAAATGTAGTTTGTCCTAGATATTCTTAACTTATTTCAGTTTGACTTTAAAAAAATTGAAGGCACCTTTGGTCCTGAGAATCCCAACGTGTTTGAGCGTCAAAAAATACCTTTGGCCCTCATAATCCCAACCTGTTTCAGCATCACAATCGGCATGCATCACATGCTATAGAATGCCCCCACTTCTCGCAAAGCACTGAAAGCAAGTACGTACTGCTAATGGTTTGGAAGAGAGCCTGACATATCGGAGAGTAATATCAAGGAGAATGGAGAAGTAATCAAGGAAAATTTCATATTTTAATTTTTATTTCAAATCTATTATTTCAAAAATGCAACGAACGAATCTATTCAAACTGTCGTACAGTTTTAACATGGAATTAAAGTATTCCTTCATTACAGGATACGCAGGAAGTTTATTTCCCTGTGCTGACACATCTCCCTTCAACTGCTGGCTATGATAATTCTGCGGATCATTCGGAAGGTGTTTCGTCGCGTTTGTCCCCTGCAAATAAAGATTCATAGTCAGCAGTTCAGCATCAACATGCGGTGCCACAGATTGTGAGAGATTACAACAGTATTCAAATCCAGGTCAAATGTTTCTCCAGTCTGTAAGTTCCTAAAGGAGAAACAGGCTGGGAGACTACACTGCCAGCAAAACGATCTTAGATGCCCACTCTTGTTGGAAAAATAGAATGTGTTAAAACTGTATTTGCATTTCTCCCACTTCTATAAAATGTGTATTTCTGAGTGCAGCTCTGACTGCGTTCCTTCCGTTTCCTTTTCCTCCTGCAGGTACTTCATCCTCATCTGCCTCTGGGCAGAATCTCGCAATTGCATCTTCATCGAGAGGTGGGAGGTCATTTTCTCCTCTCTCTCTTCGATAGTACATTGTGGAGGGCAAAACATGCAGTAAGGCATTATAGCGTGGTAGATCTTTGCCTTCCCAGTCTGAATCGAAGACCCAATGACAAACGTGGGACCCTCCTTTCTAAGGCCCGCTCGATGCAGTTCCGAGTGTTATAAGAGTAGAACTGTGTAACACCTCCGCTTCAGTCCTGGGATTTGCTACGGGTGTCAATAGAAAATTTGAGCATAGTAAAAGATTTCGTTGCCCATTTCTCTATTGACGAACTGAACATGCAGTCTACTCATTAAAAATACAGTGCTGTCATGTGAAGATCCCTGCCAACGGGCTACAGCATTCCAGAACTTCAATGATAGTGCACAGACTACCTGTACGTTTACAGAAAATAAATATTTTCTATTACGGTACAGTTCTGCATCATTTCCACCTGGTGATGTGATGGAATGTGAGTACAATCTGTACAGGTAACCACTCCTGGAAATCCTGACATGAAAAAAAAAAAAAGACTCTCTTTGTATTTCTAGACGTTCTCCGTCAGTAGTGGGGTGTTTGATCACGTTTTTCGGCGAGCATAGCAATCTCTTGCCGGCCCCGCGGTGTAGGGGTAGCATGCGTGCCTCTTACTCGTTGGCCCCGGGTTCCATTCCCGGCCAGGTTAGGGATTCTTACCTGGATCTGAGGGCTGGTTCAAGGTCCACTCAGCCTACGTGATTACAATTGAGGAGCTATCTGACGGTGAGAGGGCGGCCCCGGTCAAGAAAGAATAACGGCCGAGAGGATTCGTCGTGCTGACCATACGGCACCTCATAATCTGCATGCCTTCAGGCTGAGCTGCGGTCGCTTGGTAGGCCGTGGCCTTTCGGGGCTGTTGCGCCACGGGGTTTGGTTTGGGTATAGCAATCTCGTGAGTCACTTGCCTAACCACTCTGCAGATGGTTGATATGTGTGCCCCTACAAAGCCACCCAAAACAACCTGAAAACTCGCGGTAGCATAAAACCGTAGTGTTACTAGAAGCGGTTCATCGGAGATAGAGGATGGTTTCTGTTTGTCTGTCTACAAATCCTTTTCTCAATAATTGACTATAAAAAGACACACGAATCCTTAAATAAATGAAATCCACAGCCTGTTTCCAGTCATTCGACCGGGTCAGGAATGGAATGAATGAAGCTCCCATCTAGCGGTGAGAAGAGGAATTGTGCCGGCTGACGAAGCCTGTCGCACTCCTCTGGGGCAATGATTAATGAATGACAGATGGAATGAAATGATATTGAAGAGTGTTTCTGGAATGAAATATGACAGGGAAACCGAAGTACCCAGAGTACCTGCCCCGCCTCCACTTTGTCCAGCACAAATCTCACATGGAGTGACCGAGATTTGAACCACGGAACCCAGCGGTGAGAGGCGCGCTGCCACCTGAGCCACGGAGGCTACACGAGTCCGTAATTAACCTAAGTCTTGTTACAAACTCACTTTCGTTACACGTAAAAAAATACAGTTCATGTCTATCATGAACAATTCTTCTTAATATAATTTATTCATATTGTTCGAAGATTTATTCATCAAAAGAATACATATTTATAAATTACCGGTAGACACTACTAGAAGTAACTGTAATTATCAATCAGAGTGGCATTGCATGCAATGATCGGAGTACGGTACTAAAATTTAAAAAAAGGTAAACTTGCTACAGGTAGGTTGTAAGTTAGTTTTGTCATGTTGGGTTATTAATTCTAAAGCATGGTTTTACACGAATATTAATATCCCAGGGATTAATATTTATTTTAAGATTTGGAGGGATCTTTCTGATATAAATTAAATCGTTCTATGTTCAAAACCGGTGTAAGATTGAGGTTATAGGTAGAGCCCTCCGCGAATATACAGTACAAACTATTATCCGCATCCTCTCCACATCCACACTTCCTTCATCCACATCCGCGAATGGTTATCCGCGGATATTGTAACTATATTGCACCGAAGATAATGAAACAGATAGATCTGTTAACGTAATACAATAGGCCTGATACCCGGCACCAGACCATCTACAGTCACAGGTTTACGAGGGATTTCCTCTTGCGACAACTACCGATATATTGAGTGGTTCTCTTTTGGTACCTTTGTTCCTCTCTTTCACTGATTGCGAGCAGAAGCCAGTTAGGCTTAGGTCAGATTTACAGCTTTATGGATTTAAGGTTCTTTATGTATCATCATTCTCCCATACCAATGTCAAGGATCGCCTCACCACAAGCAAAAATAAAAGTATAAAAAGCAAAGTAAAGTCATCTCCGTACAGGCCATGAAGGCCCTTGGAGGGGTTGAAGGTAAAGGCTTCCACTATCCGTAACCTCGGCACTTGATGAATCGAGTGGTTAGCTCTTTGCCCCCAGGAATTAATCTGGTACTCATTTTTGGTGTAGGCTGAGTGAACCTCAGGGCCATGTGCACCTCCGGAAGTGGAGATCTCATTTCTTAAATTTTACGACTTCCTGACGGGGATTCGAACCCACGTCCTTCCGGACGAACTGAGCACGCCTTCACCGCCTCGGCCAGGCAGCCCTAAAATTAAAAGTATACCTGAGTAAAAATCAATAAACCTCATTATTCAGAAATTATCAGAAAAAATATCCACACTGCCATACAGTATGCATCCGCCAAGACACTGACTTCGCGGATATTCGCATCCGTGCAGGGCTCTAGCTGTAGGTGAGGCTAATCGCTGCGGAAAACAAAATATTACGTCACTCAAATCGCAACATCTACATGAACTTGAATATATTTATCACTGAAACGCTTAATCAGATGTGTTTAATGAAAGAATAACATCCTTGAGTTTAAAAAACGGAATCACTGATTTTTTGACCAGCATGAATTTTCTGGTCAAATCTGATGGAAGATTGATTGTCGATCAAACACTGATTGCTGTTTCTGCAACTCAAATAGGATGATTGCCGATCAAACCCACACTCATTGCCAATCAAACTTCGGTCAAATATTCATTGGCTTTTCTACAATACCTTCAGCTCCTATCATACAGTCATACAGGGAAACTTGCCAGAAAACCCAGATCCTTAAATCAAGATCTATGTACAAGGATATGGGTTCCAGGGAAGTTCTCAACTCATGAGTCAAATATAACACTAGGAAATAGTATGAATATTAATACCAGACAACATCTTTCAGTGGACCAACCTATACCAGCAGTCAAGATTTCAAGAGAGCATTATGTAAATTCAGACCTTATTGTTTTTTTATATCAATCTTCAATCCATTAGAAATAAGCTAGGTGAACTTGAAATATACTTGAATTAATTTCCAATTGATATTTTATGTATTAATGAACATTGGCTTGTAAAGGATGAGGTTGGTTTTTATAACCCAGCGGGATATGAGATAGTTACATATTTTTGTAGAAGTAGGACTTCAAATGGGGGAGTTGGAATATATGGGAAAATAAACACTAATATGAAATACACTGTTTTAGATTTAGAGGAGTACTATATAGAAAAGCTATTTGAAGTGGCCGGGGTGATATTTACAAGTACTAAATTGATAATTATTTCCCTGTACCGAACACCAGATTCTGATAGTCATGCCTTTCTGAACGTGTGGGATCATTTTGCAGAGTACTTAGCGAGGTATCGGAATTAAACAATCTATTGCATAGGTGATATTAATATTAATATTTTAGTTGAATCATCCATCAGAAAACAATTTTGTGATATTCTCAGGTCTCATGATTCCTATCTAGCCAATGATCAACACACCAGGAAAAATTCTTGTTTGGGCAACATAATCACTAATGTTCAAAACAGTGACTTCACATGTGGTGTTACAGAGCATATATTGTCTGATCATAGTGGTCTCTGGCTAAAATTAAAAACTGAATTGAAAAGCAACATGACAATAGGCAATTTAAACATTTCAGCTAAGACATGAATTAATTTACATCAATTTTGAAAACATTACACTAAATCTATTTAATGCCTCCGAAGCAACTGAAAATTTTATACATTTACTAGGTTATTGTGTGGAACAGTGCTGTCTTAGAACTACAAAGGTAATTAAATGGATCAGGTAAATTCAAAGGGAAGCATAAAGGAAAATGGTATAATCCTGGCCTTGCAACTATCAGGAACTTAATGATGATCTATTACAATAAAGCAAAACAAGAAAAACAAACAGATAAAGGAAATTATTCCCTCATTAAAAAAAATCTACCATAAGGAAATTCAACTGGCAAAACAAAAAGCTAATGATTATTTTATTAATAACTCTAAAAATAAATGTTAGGTGGCCTGGTCCATCATAAATGATGAAATTGGGAGGGCAAAGAGGGAGAATTCTGTGCCAATTGAACCGAATGTACTTAATGAATACTTTATAAACAGTGCCAAACATATGAATATCAGTAACACCTCGGGGGACAATGAGACTGCATACAAAAATCTACTAAAGAATAGTGTAACTCCTGAAAATAACAGATCCCCCTCCTTTATATGGCGAGCTATAAATACTAAAAAAGTCTGCAAAATAGTCTCAGAACTAAATTCTTCAAACTGTGAAGACTTCTATGGCATAAGTAATTTTATTCTAGAACAAATTATTGACATAATAATAATTCCTTTAACTCGCCTCATCAATTGAATACTAGCTGAGGGGACTTTCCCAGACTGTCTAAAAATTACAGTTACAATTCCTGTGTTTAAGAATGGAGATGTTATGGATCCAGGCAGTTATCGACCCATTTCAATTGTTCCAATCATATCTAAGATAATAGAACATTGTATAAAGGAACAGCTATCTGTATATTTTGAAAAGTATAATTTATTAAATGCTGCACAGTTTGAGTTCAGAACAAATAAATCCACCATTAAAGCCTTAGAAGCTGTTGTGTCTGAAGTAATTCGAGGCTTTGAGCCTCACCACATTACAAGTGCTACATTGTTAGACCTCAGCAAAGCTTTTGATTTAGTACCGCACAATAAGCTTAGCTACTATGGCGTGAAAGATTTACAGTTATTATTAATTACATCCTACCTCAATGACAGGTATCAAATTTTACTGGTAGAAAATCAACGTTCTAGGGCTCACGAAGTAAAAACAGGGGTGGTTCAGGGTTCAGTTATAGGAACTTTCCTCTTCCTTGTGTATATAAATGATATTGTTACTAATTTACCCTGCAGGTCAGTGTTCTATGCAGATGATATTACTATCATAACAAGCAATAGAGACTTAAAATATGCTGAGGAGGAAAGGGTAGAAATGCTACACAAATCATCCTCTTGGTTGCAGGAAAATAAAATCCTAAATAATAATAATACATTCAGGTCTGGGTATTATTGGGATTGTATCTGGATTATAAATTAACCTGGAACACACACACGCAAAAGTTATGCACAACATTGGCTAGAGTGATATTTTTGCTTCGCAGACTCAAAGGATCAGTTAGTAGTAGTCAGATGATGAATGCATACTATGCCTTCTTTCACTCACACTTATTACATGGTACCATGTTATGGGGTAACTCAACAGGGGCTCAAGATGTGTTCAAGTGGCAAAAGAAGGCAATAAGATGTATTAAAGGTAAGGCCACAAGGGAGTCATGTAGACCTATGTTCCAAGACCTTGCAATTTTGACTCTTCCCTCATTATATATTTATCGTAATATACTCAATACTAAAGAAAATCTCATCGACCTAAGAACTCGCAGAAATGTACGCTATTATGGCACAAGATACAGGAATGATTTAGATTTACCACATGTTAGGCTGAGGAAAACACAAGAAAACTATAGATATAATGGCATTAAATTATTCAACAAACTACCTGTCCATGTAAAGGATATGCCCCTATGTAACTTCAAAAGAACCCTTAAAAATTGGTTGACTTCCAATAGCTTCTACTCAGTATCTGAATTTGAAGGAAAAATAACACTGTTTCAAGGTGGGTAATAAAGGCCAACTCCATCCTAACACGTTGGTAAATTAGTAGTTTTCTGTCACTCTTTTGGACGAATAGTGCAATGTTTATTTTAACACTTGTGTATATAGTTGTATTTATTTATTGTGCTTAATGAGATACTTGCAATATTGTGTAACTATGTACCTATGACTCTGGCCATTGCAACTGCCAGTTGCCTAACAACAATAAAATTCTATTCTATTCTATTCTATTCTATTCTATTCTATTCTATTCTATTCTATTCTATTCTATTCTATTCTATTTTTCCTACAGAAAGGAACTGTTAAGTATTATGGAAAATACATACAACAAGCCTATAATGGCAATAATTAAGACACGAGTTTTATAATTTCATACGAGTGTCTTTTATCATTATAGGCGTCCGGCTCGATGGATAAATGGTTATCGTGTTGGCCTTTGGTCACAGGGGTTCCGGGTTCGATTCCCGGCAGGGTCGGGAATTTTAACCTTAATTGGTTAATTTCGCTGGCACGAGGGCTGGGTGTATGTATCGTCTTCATCATCATTTCATCCTCATCACGGCGCGCAGGTCACCTACGGGTGTCAAATCAAAAGATCTGCATCTGGCGAGCTGAATATGTCCTCGGACACTCCCGGCACTAAAAGCCATACGCCATTTCATTTCATCATTATAGGCGACACTAATAGCTTCAAAATTGACCATACCACACAATACATTTCGAAGTATTTTCTTCTTCTTTCGAATAACTCATTTGGAGGGTACGATGAAGCAACTTTGGTTACTTTTCATTGTGTTCGATTTCCTTTGCTTCCAAATTTCCTTCATCCTTCGAGAGTCTCGTTCCTTCTCTTCTTGAGGCCACTTTCTTTTAGTTGTTGATTTATTCCGCTCCTGAAACGCTGCCTTTTGAACTGCTTCTCTAAAACGTGTTCTGCTTTTATTGTACCTGTTTTAATTCCAGAATTTTTCATATCTTTCTCAATTTCAATGAACCATGTGGGTTTAGATTTGTAACTATTCAGAAGGTTGAAGATGCGCTTGGTTAATCTGTTGTCATCCATTCTGTTAACGTTTCCAAAAACTTGTAGTCTTCTTTTCCTCATTACGTCAGTTAGTTTTCCAATTTTCAAATATAGCTCTCTGTTTGGTCTTAAAATGTATTCTGCATTATTATTTCGTTTAGCTCCCAGTATTTTTCTTAGAATTCTTCTTTCAACCTTTTCTAGTTTTTCGAGATCTCCAATTCTTGTTAGTTTAAGTGTTTCTGCCGCATATCAATTTTCAGGTCTGACTACTGTTTGGTAGCGTCACAATTTTGTGTTCCAGGATAAGGATTTTTTGTTATATACATTTTTGTCATGTGAAACATCCATTCCATTTTGTGCTCTCTAGTTTCAATAGCTGTTTTTTCTTTTGTATCATTCGTTATCCACTCTCCTAAGTATTTAAAGTAATTTGTTTTACATATTGTGTTGTCATGAATTGTCATATTTTGCGGGGCATCTCTGATATTTGTCATGAACTTTGTTTTTTCAAATGATATTTGTAGTCCTATTTTAGCTGCTTGCTTTTTTTTTTCTCTGATTTGTTCTTGAGCATTATCCAGTGAGTCAGTAATTAACGCCATGTCAACTGCAAAAGCTAGACAATCTACAGTGAATTTATTTCGATTTCTTCCTATTTGAACACCTTTAGTATTTATGGCTTTCCTCCATTCTCGAACTATCTTCTCTAATGCGCAGTTGAAAAGCAGAGGTGACAAACTATCTCCCTGTCTTACACCTGTCCTTATTTCAAAAGGTTTTGAGAGTTCACCCCTAAATTTCACTTTGGATGTTGTGTTTGTTAACGTTGTTTTAATTATTTCAGTTGTTTTATTATCGATTCCTAATTCCTTTATAATGTCAATTAGTGCATTTCTGTCAATTGAATCGTAGGCTTTCTTAAAACCCACAAAAGTAACCACTTATTTCAAGTTCCTGATTTTCCTCATTTCTATTATGTTCTTTAAGTTTAATACAGTATCTGTTCGGCACATGACCTTCCCTTCCTAAATCCTGCTTGATACTCTCCTAGCTGTGGGTCGACTATTTCTTCTACTCTTTTTAAAAGCGTCTTGGACAGGATCTTGTAGGTTACTAGCAGAAGGGAGATTCCCCTGTAGTTGTTATTATCTGTTTTCTTCCCTTTTTTATGTAGTGGATGTATTAGTGCAGATGTCCATTCTGATAGTAAACGGTTTGTTTCGCAAATTTCTTTGATAATTTCTGTTAAACACTAAAGTATTTCCGTAATTCAGCAATGATATTGTCTTCTCCAAATGTTTTGTTATTTTTAAATTCTTTTATGATTTATTTTATTCCTTCTATTTTTGGTAGCTTTGAGTCTGGTGGTACTGGGATTGTGTTATCAAAATTAAAATTCTCTTTTGGTGCAAAATAGTTACAGTATATAGTTCTTCAAAATATTCTGCAAGTATTCTGCAATTCTCAGCGTTATTACATGCCGTTTTCTGAGTTTTTGGGTCTGTGAAAAGTAAACTTGGTGGAGTGTATTTCTTTAAGCTAGTCTTGAAGGTTTTGTAAAAGTCCCTTGTGTTGTTCTGTTTGAAGTTTGACTCCATTGATGTTAGCTGGTCTTTCATATGTTGCATGTTGATCTTTTTGAGGCCTTTTGATGCAAGCTTTCGTTGCATTCCAGATGTTGTCCAGCTCGTTGTCTTTTTAAGATTAATTCATCACACCCATCATTCCGCCAGGCATGTTTCCGTTTTTTCTTAAAGAGTATGGTTTCTTCTGCTGTCTGTACTATATCCTTTTGAAGTTGCTCCCATGTTTCACGTGTTCTTTTTTTCCAGACATGCTTTGAAATCATTTTCCTTGGCAATTTTTGTGTGTCGAACCTTTTGGGTTTATATTGACTCTTTCTACTATATTTGGCCTAATTTCGAATTTAATGATAGATAGATAGAAAGATAGATAGATAGTGGTCTGAATCCAAACCTGCACTCTTTGCAACTTTTACATTAAGCATCTCCGGTGCAGACTATCTGCTTATAGCAACATGGTCAAGTCGTTTCTCTCCACAGATTGGATTTGGAGATACCCATGTAGTTTGTTTCCTAGGAAGGTTTTTGAAGAATGTAGATTTTAGGACTATTTCATGCTCTCTGCATAGACTAATGAGTCTTTCTCCATTTGCGTTAGTTATTTTGTGTGCAGGGAATTTGCCTACTATGGATCGATGATGAAGTTCTTTGCCGATTTGAGCATTAAAATCTCCAAGTAGAATTATTGGATTTTTGGATGGAATTTTATCCAGAGTGTTTGAGAGTTCTTGCCAAAAAAATTCAGTTTGTTCTTTCTGCGTTCTGTATTTCTCATTTGTTGGTGCATGTGTATTTACAATAGTGTAAAATTTGTTTACTGATTTAAAGGTTAGTGTTGAAAGTCTTTCGCTGATGGAATTAAATTCTAGTATTGTGTTTTGGTTTACAACGAACCCTGTTCCAAATTGTGGTACATTCTTCTTTACTCTTTTCCCGGACTTTCTCTTGAATGTTCTGAATCCTTCTGAGTCAAAGTGATGTTCGTCAGTATATCTTGTTCCTTGAAGAGCTGTTATCAAAATATATTTTTCCTTTATAAAATTTATTAAAGTGTTGAGTTTTCCTGTTTTCAAAAGCAAATTTACATTGAAGGTAGCCAGATAATTTATGCTTTTGTGTTCAATTTTGCATCGTTCATGCTTAAGGCAGGTTTCAGGATGCTCCGATTCATCCTCCGCACAATGTTGTAGACTCCCAGTATCCGAATACCTACTTTTCATTTCCTTACAAAGTGCGTATTCATTGTTGATTTATTGTTAGCTTAGGAGAACAAGTCCCCTAAAGATTCTGCTCGAGGTTGTTAGCTCCGAGGAAGGGTTTTCAGCCGCACCTTTGGTGAACAGACGCTGACCACACAACCGCTTGTTCCAAGACAGACGCGGAGTGGATTTTTCTTGAGTTGCCTCTTCCGCTAGTTCTGTCGTACGGAGACCTATTCTCTCCGTCTTCACTCCCGTTGAGGTCTTCACTGTAATCCCAGCAAGGAGCCATTATAAGATGCTATCACCCGGGACAGGTGAACCTTGGTTTTTAACGAGGTTGTTACTCGTGCCCCTCCTCCTTCCTCATCACTTGCATGATGAGGCCCCGGGCTTGGGACAGGTATAGCGGAGTTTTGGAAGTATTTTATTTTATTTTATTTTATTTTATTTTATTTTATTTTATTTTATTTTATTTTATTTTATTTTTTATTTTATTTTATTTTTTATTTTATTTTATTTTATTTTTTATTTTATTTTATTTTATTTACAGTGTGGCTTCTAGTGCCGGGATGTCCAAGGATATGTTCAGCTTACTTGCTGCAGGTCTTCAAATTTGACACCTATGGACAACCTGCGAGTCTGGGTGTGGGATGATGATCATAATCACCAGCTAGGGAGAGGGTGAAGCCAGTCTACTCCTGTTCTTGTCGAATAACACCGAGGGGTCTCCTCAAGGCTTAACGTCTTCATCTGACAAATCATCGTCAACAGCGTCATATGCCCTCATTACGGACAGGTTTATAATTGAATCCGGGCTTTTGGCACGCAATTTAGTGATTAGAAACTGTATACTACCAACTCTCCTGCCTTGCCGGCCAACATTCTGACAGTGAAAATATTTTTTCCACCAATGGGACTCGAACCGGCTAACTTCGATGTGAGATCATACAGCCTTGATATAGTAACGATCATATCCATCAGGCGAGCTTTTAGAAGTGGTACGTAGTGGAACTCACATCAACGTTAAATTAACCAGTAATGCTGACGTTCATAATAATAACACCAGGAACTCTAGTAGAATACACACTCAGCCTAGAAAATACCCAAATGTGGATTAAGCAGTAGCCCACCATCCCTAAACTATACAATGAATCACCTAATCATGTACCTGAAATGAAAAGAAATGATAATCCAAAATAAAAGTTGACATAAGAAAGCATTTTTGTTAAATAATAATAATAATAATAATAATAATAATAATAATAATAATAATAATAATAATAATAATAATAATAATAATAATAATAATAATAATTTCGAGTGGCTATTTCTAGCCGAGTGCAGCCCTTGTAAGGCTGACCCTCCGATGAGGGTGGGCGGCATCTGCCATGTGTAGGTACCTGCGTGTTATTGTGGTGGAGGATAGTGTTATGTGTGGTGTGAGTTGCAGGGATGTTGGGGACAGCACAAACACCCAGCCCCTGGACCACGAGAATCAACCAATGAAGGTTAAAATCCCCGACCCGGCCGGGATTCGAAGGCGGGACACTCTGAACCGTAGACCAGTACGCTGACCACTCAGCCAATGAGCCGGACATTTCTTAAATAAGGAGTTAAGTTAAAGTGAGGCATTTTTCCAGATCTGTACATTTACTTGTTTTGTTTTACTACTGCAACCAGTGACCATTTTCTCATGTATTGTAATTAGGTAAACTGATGTCACTTATGTATCCCATACTGATAGTCCTTCAATGATCACTTGAGTCTATATTTTGAGATAATAAGAAAAAAAGAGTTCCCCCTCTGAAGTGTAGAGATTAGTGTGATTATCCGCCACTCCCCGGAGTCCCGGGTTCGATCTCGCGCTTTGCCAGGAAATCTGAAAAGTGATGCGAGGACTGGAACGGGGTCCACTCAGCCACGGAGGGAGGGGGGGGGGCGTCAGCTATGTAGGGGGATTTGATTCCCACCTCAGCCATCCTCGACGTGATTTTCCGTCGTTTCCCACTTCTTCAGGAAAATGTCGGGATGGCATCTAACTTAAGGCCATGACCGCTTCATTCCCTCTTCTTTGCCTGTCTCTTCCAATATTCCCACAAGGCCTCTGTTCAGCAGGTGAGGTTTTTGGGTGAGGTACTGGTCCTCATCTCTAGTTGTATCCCCTACTCGCACCAGAACACTGATCTTGAAGCGGAAGAGGCTGGATCCCTCGCGGAATCCGAGGGAAAACCCAACCCTGGACAACAAACGAATTAAATAATAATAATTTTAAAAAAGGATAAGAGAAGAATGCACGGACGAGCCAACTTATTCCAAACAAAATTGTCCCACGACATTATGACATTCCTTCGCTGATAATTGTGATAATGGAGATCATTTTACATGAGTTTCTGCGTGAACCTGGATCTGCTTCAACTCGTGAAGATATCCAATGGCGAGAGCCCTCCGCCACATGAAGGATGTTCTGCAGCGCCTCCATTAGACAAACAACGAAGTTACACATAACCCTATTTCTTCAGACAAAGCCTGTCAGATAACATAACAGAAATGTTAGCACATTCCCTTCTTTGGACTATAAATACACAATCAATACCGACCCAGGACTGTAGCACTCTCCCTAATGGGCGCGGTCCCTTCACTGATACAACATTTAATTTTCAATTAATTTATGGATCCCGCTCTGTAGGCCTGGAGATAACTCAATTGGCGCCAAACAGAAGGCTGTGTTAGTCACTTGTCTTAATTCGCTGGCATTGTTGAGCCGCGGGGCCTGCTGGGTAAATGAGGCGAGCTCGCTGAACATCAAGGGGTCGTCGTCATCATGAGGGCAGCTTACTTTTCAAAAGGCACTCACTAGAACGCTCGAAAGTGATACAAAGCGAGGAGGGGAGGGTGGGGGAAGTCGTATTCTCGGACAATTACCGGACATTCGAGTAGCCAAACCCCCTGAAGCGCAAACACGACACAACCTAAGCCGAGTCCTATGACGAGGACGCTAATATGCCATATATCTCCGTCTGCGGAGATAAGCCGTCTCTCTTTATCACTGCTGAAGAGGGGTATGATATTATATTGTATCTCAGAGCCATTTATCATTCGAAATGTGAAGTAAATGGCTCTTATTAAAGGAGAGTTCAGCCATTATTAATTATTATCAAGGTAGCATTTTCATTATATTTATTTAAAGAGACCTAACATGTAGGTCATAGGTCCTGTTAGCATTTTTACGATAATTCTATCCTCATTTCTTCCTCAGATCGACCAAAGGCTGAAATTCAAGTATGTTAGCTGATATCAAACAATTAACTATTAATACCGTCATCTGTATCATTAAAATCCAAACCAATCCAGCCTCGTTTACACGTTACCACTGATCGAATTTCTTGAAGTCCGGGTTCGAATCGAATCCACGTGGCACTTTTGTATGTATCTTATAAAAATCTACATCGGGTGCCAAATACATTGTGATTTGGCAATTTAAAAGCAATTTATCATAACAGAAACATACAGGACTCTTAAGAAAAGAAAAAAAGCAAGCGATCTCCATACAACTATGATGGTCTTTGGAGGAAAAGTAAAGGCTTCCGCTGTCTGCAACCTCGAACTAAGTAGGATAGAGTGGTTATCATGCCCGACCGCTTTCACCCTGAGGAATTAATCATTTTTGGAAAAGATTGAGTAAACCTCTGGAAGAAAATTTTCGAATTTCTATCAGGAAATCGAATCCACGTATTTTCAGGTGAACCGAGTACACCTTTGCACTTCGGCTTGGCTATCTCTTTTGCACGACTCTTCCAATCTATAATAATGTTATGGAGATATATGGTCGATGAAATAATAGTTAAAATGCCAACGTTTCAATCGTGCAGCTAAGATCTTAATCCGGGTAAATTATCATTTGAACATGGCGTATCACACTACGGGCAGAAAGTGCCTCGAGATAAAAAAATACTTAGAAAACACTCATTCACTTTATAGGCTCCAGAGTCAAGGAAGACGATACAGTAACTCAACTAAAGAGGACAGCCATTATCTTATCATCTAGCCGTCATCTTTGTTAAAGCTATTTTGGTATTAAGCAATTTCTATCACCACTCCAATATTTTCTAGGTGTATAATATGATCCTTGCACGTAATAGCTATTTCACCAAACGGCCTCAGTGGCCCAGTCGGTTAGTTGAAGTCAATCTGTTGTAAGATATCGGTTCCGATCTCGGCTAAAGTCGATTGCATTTTGAGGATGTTTAAATGTGATAACTCCGTGTCGTTGTTTTCCAGTACAATAAAGAACGTCTTCAGGGCAGCATTCCAACAGCCTGGATTGATGCTGCTTGATGATGCTTGTTGTTTTAAGGGGCCTAACATCGAAGGTCATCGGATTAGCATGGATTAGCATGAAATCTATATTCACTGAAAGAACGTTAATGAAATAACCTGAACTCCTTCATTATGAAGAATGTTATTATAGTTTTACCTGCATGGGTTCAGTAACAGAGTAGACTCAACTTTGCCAACCAGAGAAGTCTGATGTACTTGAACTTGCGACGACTTGACGTTGTCGTATATAGGCCTAGCAGGTAATAAGAAGATAAACTCCAAAGGACCGGTATAGCCAATCGTTCCAGCGCAGTACCGTGCTGCTACGTGTAGCGAGTGTTACGTGTCACTTCGGCGTAAGTGTGCTTTGTTATAATTCAGTAGTGAACAAAGAAGTTTCATTTGTTATAACTGGATTAGTTTCCTGAAGGGAATTACGGGAGCACTTTCCTCGAGTTGATCCACCTAATGGGCATACCGTTCGTAGACTAGTTAAGCCTATCATCTTCAAAATTACAGGACCTCCGATATTGGACAAGACGATAAATCATATACGCATATCACACTTTAACAGAAGGAAAGCTTAATGAAATCAGGACTCAATTAAATCAATGTCGCAAAAACTCTCGAAATTAAGCTAACGAGTGAGGGTCAACTATACATCAGCACAACACACTAAAAACTACCGATCACGATTCTTGATTCATAAGAATGTTTTTCTTCTATGTTTTGTTAGGCATGCACGAGATAAATGTGGGCTGCTGCTGCACTGTGTAAGGACGTCTCATCTTTACGGTCGAGATCACGATAAAACAGAAGACAACATAGATCCTATTTATAATATGACCATGTTATGCAAACAAACATTTCTAAACAAATATAGTAATAGACACGGTACAGTACTTCTGCCCCAGAAGTCACTTGTTAAGATTCAAGCAGGCTACACTTACAGGTTCTTACTAGTACATTTCAAGCATAGGAAGGTGCCTTGTCAATGACTGAAATCCAGACTTAAGTTTATGTCACGTTTTGGCATTTAGACCCGGTAAGGATGGGTTTTAAAATGTTAAAATTAAATCACATTTGCTAATATTAAGGATATTGAGTGTGGTTACTGTCACCTTATGACAAGACTGAAAATGCCCCTGTTTCTCTGATTAGAGTTGTTCTTGTTTTCGTTAAAGTAGTCTCCAGGCTTTTCACCACCTTCTCAAATAAATCAGACAGCCATTCTCCATCGAGCGACGAGGCGGCTAATTGACTGAACATGCAAATATCGTTAAGTGATTGCACGAGTTTGCGTGATATGCACTGGTTGAATATTTTGTGAAAACTATTCTGTCATCATTGTATTACTGTAAGAATGAAATTTGAGCCTCAGTTGAGTAATTAAGTGTAAGAAAACTGAGGTCCCGCACACCAAGAAATAAGTCTATGGTCATTATTTGCATCTGAAGGAAAAGATGGCACGGTATATTAACGAGAAAGTAGACATTGATCTCAAAGTCATGAAGTGAAGTGAAACGTGCCGTGAAGTGGTCGAAATTTAAAGATCAAGATCATGAACTAACTCCATTCACTGTTACGTTGGGTATTCAGCCCGAAGGCTGGTTTGATCCTCCACAGCTCCGTCAAAAACTGTCATAAAAAGCTTAGGCGTCACTGAAGAGGCGTACTAGGGAAATGAGGAGTGAGGCAGTTTCCCGTTGCTTTCTTCACCGAGCCAGAAGTTGCTATTACATATCAGTCTGCCAAGCCCATTGAAATGCATGCACCAACCGACCCTATGAGCGATATTTTCACACCATTCATAACAGAGACTGGCTGCATAAGGAATGGTATTACTAGCATCGGTCATACCTCAGTCACTTTCATATTGTCAAAGCCATGGAGGAGACTGAGACAGGTAAATTTATCTAGCCCATACTAGAAGACATAGTGCACTGTAAACACCACATCTCGCCAGCAAAGGCCTATCGGTCAGAAAATGAGACGGTAGTTTGGAAGTCTTATTTTAACATAACTACAGTACATGATTCATTGCGTGAACTGTACGTAATGCACTCTCTCATGATTTTGTGAATTACAAACATAGCCTAATTCCTCGTGTATTCTCAGAGAACTACAGCATGTGTTATACAAAATAACTGTCGCCCTGCATGCACTGTTCGGTGCGATGGCATTATTATTATTTTTTTGCTAGGGGCTTTACGTCGCACCGACACAGATAGGTCTTATGGCGACGATGGGATAGGAAAGGCCTAGGAGTTGGAAGGAAGCGGCCGTGGCCTTAATTAAGGTACAGCCCTAGCATTTGCCTGGTGTGAAAATGCGAAACCACGTAAAACCATCTTCAGGGCTGCCGATAGTGGGATTCGAACCTACTATCTCCCGGATGCAAGCTCACAGCCGCGCGCCTCTACGCGCACGACCAACTCGCCCGGTGATGGCATTATTAGGGGCGTTACTTGTCACACCAAGCACTCAAAGTCAGTCTAGGGAGGTCAAGTCACGAATATTACTTATGGAGCCGCCATGTTGAGTCTTTAAGTGAGCGTAACCAAAGGCAAGTGTATCCGAATTTAGAGGATTTAGTACCAAACATTGCAATAAAAACAAACGAACAACTATTTCTCCTGTAGAATTTAATTGGGTAACTGTTGTTCATGTATATTTAACTGTATAACTCGTAAATGACATGAATACATTCAAAGCTATTTTAATAGGAAGATAATTAATAGAACCTAAATTTCATTTTTTGAGAAACAAGAATCAGCAGAAGTGCTCCTGTATACTCTTTCACCTATATTACTCAGTCATACTGTGTGTCTAATCAATATCACCTGTCAAGATACTTAATCTCATTGACAGAATCATAGAAATCTGTACGGCACCACTGTTATATTAAGAATACCGGAAATATTGAACTTAAACTACTTAAAAACAGTTGTTAAGAAAGTATTCACCGGTACTGCGTTTCTAAAAGGTTACTTCAGCATGTTGACAAACATTGAATGCCTCTCGAGTTGAGTGCATTAAATGATGTTCACTCACTGTTGTTATCCATTCATGTGATAAATCCATTGGGTTCTGAGGCATAAATACTCTTCTCATATATAACAAGAGTGATGTTCTTAGCTACTCTAACTAGTTTATTGATAACCCATTCAGCTGAATAGTACAAAGTGGTGGTGGTGATTATTGTTTCAAGAGGAAGTGCAACTTGGCAACCACCCCCTATTAACACAAATCAGAGGGATAAATTGAAGGGATCCACCGTCGGGGTTGGAAAATAACAAGAGTTTATCAAGTGAGGTCGGATACGACACATAAATTGAGGAGCCTGGCACAAGCAAGTGAAAAGAATGCCAGGACTCAGCTAAGGGCCCCGCGATCGCCAACCCACGCTCCCATGTTAAGAGTCTCTGGGGCCCCCTTCAGTCGCCTCTTATGACAGGTAGGGGATACCGTCGATGTATTCTACAGTCCCACAAAATGGTACAAAGGCGACATCTGTATTATATTTATGTCAACATCATTTGAAACATGGTGATAATAATTTGTGGGGATACAGTCTTCAGTTGGCTTTTGAAAAAACATCAAGGTAATACTCATCATCATCATCATCATCAGAAGAAGAAGAAGAAGAAGAAGACCGAGCAAGTAACTGTACGCTTTGGGTCACGTAACTATCAGCTTGCATTCGGGACATAGTGAGTTCGAATCCGACTGTTGGCAGCCCTGAAAATGGTTGTCCGTGGTTTCCCCATTGTTCACACCAGGTAAATGCTGAGGCTGTTCCTTAATTAGGAGGCCACGGTCACTTCATTCCCACTCCTAGCCCTTTCCTATCCCTTCGTCACCATAAGACCTACAGTGTCTGTGTCGGTGCGACGTCAAGCAGACTGAAAAAAAAAAACTTAGGCATATATGAACATTGGGCTACACTTATCATTTGAATCACATGTCCTACTGTTGTGAGAACCCCTGTGGGTGGGGGACGCAGATGAATACACCCGCGGTGTCCCCTGCCTGTCGTAAGACGCTACTGAAAGGGGCCCCAGGGGCTCCCAACTTGTTAGAGTGGGTTGACGACCATGGAGCCCTTAGCTGAGTCCTGACATTGCTTCCACTTACTTGTATCAGGCTCCTCACTTTAGTCTATCCTGTCCGGTCTCCTTTGGTCAACTCTTGTTCTTTTCCTATCCGATGGTATTAGAGCACTCGAGGTCTAGGGAGTCTTTCATTTTCATGCCCTTCGTGGCCCTTGCCTTTCTTCGTCCGTTACTTCATTTTTCACAGTGACGGATCCCTTCTTTTTTCCTTTCTCTCTCTGCTCCCTGTGGGTGGGGGACGCAGATGAAGAATACACCCACGGAATCCCATGCCTGTCGTAAGAGACGACTAAAAGTGGCGACCAAGTGGTGATTGAATTAAAACCATGAAAATACTTGTGATTAGTACCATCACGCGGGGAACACCATGGTTCGCCTTTATTTGCGAATACTACCACTATGTTAGGTATTATAATAATAGTGTGGCTATTTCAAGCCGAGTGCAGCCATTGTATGGCAGACCCTCCGTGTAGGTAACTGCGTGTTATTGTGGTGGAGGATAGTGTTATATGTGGTGTGTGAGTTGCAGGGATATTGGAGACAACACAAACACCCAGTCCCCGGGCCACTGGAATTTACCAATGAAGGTTAAAAATCCCCGGCCCGGCCGGGAATCGAACCCGGGACCCTCTGAACCGAAGGCCAATACGCTGACCATTCAGCCAACGAGTCGGACACTATGTTAGGTGCACAATAGGTTTGTGATTAGAGCAACAGTGTGTGAATCAGGATGGTTTTTACAGTACCCGTGATTTGTACAACGACACCATAGGCTTACGTTGCCTTTAATTAGTACCACTATGTGAGGAATACCACGGCATATTACGACTCCCTGTGATTAGTACACCGCCGAGCTCGATAGCTGCAGTCGCTTAAGTGCGGCCAGTCGGGAGATAGTGGGTTCGAACTCCACTGTCGCAGTCCTGAAGAATGGTTTTCCGTGGTTTCCCATTTTCACACCAGGCAAATGCTGGGGCTGTACCTTAATTAAGGCCACGGCCGCTTCCTTCCCATTCCTAGGCCTGTCCTATTCCATCGTCGCCATAAGACCTATCTGTGTCGGTGCGCGTAAAGCAAGTAGCTAAGATTAGTACACCTATGTGAGGAACACCATAGGTTTGCGTTACACGTGCGTATTACCTTACCTGTGAGTAGTACCACAATGTGTGGAATACCGCGAGACTACGCTACTTCTGATTAGTACCACTGCATGAGAAATACCATGCTTCTACTTTACTAGAGATAAGTTGGCCTACCAGTATGAGGGGCCGATGACCTGGATTTAGGACCCCTCACCATCGATTCAGGACTGTGCTTTAGAAGCAATCTATTGGTCAGTAATACTATTGTTTTACGCTAGTTTCTGGGATTATGGGGCAATGCGGGTCGGATCCACTGATTATTTTAAATTCATATTCATCCATTTATTCTTCGTCATCACGTTTTGAATTCTGGTCAGTGGATGATTTTGGACTTTTAAATTGTGACCTAGATGTTAGGCCCCCTTTAAACAACAAGCATCATCATCATCTACTTTTGTGGGAGTGGTTTAACACTTGCGGTAGATAACTGCGAACATGTTTGTAAAGGCTTTCATAACCTTACCCCCCCCCCCCCGTGGGTGGGGGTGCTAGAATAACACCTAGGCTATCCCCTTGCTTGTCGTAAAAGGTGACTAAAAGAAGACCCATGTTCTCTTAACTTTTAAGCCCGGATTGTCGACTACGGGGCCCTTAACTGAGTCCTGGCTTAGTGTACTTGTGCCAGGATCCTTACTTTTCCTAAACAGCCACACTTGTGTAGTTAACTCGGAAAACAAAACATGAATAATATTATTATACAGTTCTTTCTGTAAAAAACTCTTTGCTTGGAAGCTTTCCTATAAGATTTTAAAGACTTGGGTGGATTACAAACATTTCTGGGATGGAATTCCACTTGAGTGTTTCTGTCCATCTACATTATTCTATTCAAACTGCGATTCATGAAAATGATATCTGAAGAAAATGCATAACCGAACCCACAAGTACAAAAATTCAGTATTCGGGAGATAGTGGGTTCGAACCCCACTGTCAGCAACCCTGAAGATGGTTTTCCGTGGCTTCCCATTTTCACACCAATCAAATGCTGGGGCTGTACTTTAATTAAGGCCACGGACGCTTCCTTCCCACTTCTAGCCCTTTCCTGTCCCGTCGTCGCCATAAGACCTATCTGTGTCGGTGCGACGTAAAGCAACTTGTAAAAAAAAAAAAAAAAAAAAAAAAAAAAATCATTCATATAAACATATGCTTTTTCAGGAGTAATTTCATTGTAATAAATAACCTCGAACAAGACGGAATTATAAGTGAGTTGCCATTTATTACGCCTGTAATTTGTTACCGTATCCACTGAGCTCAACATTGCTTATCGCTGAAAGCGAAACACTCTAATCTCGCCAGTTGACTTATTCTGACAATTTGGTGTACCGCAGTAGCCCATTTCCCTTAAAAATGCAAATATATTTCATATTATTGTAGCACAACAGGCTCGCCCACACCATAACGATGCTTAAGACTCAATAAGGCCGCCACCGCAACGGATTTTGGAGCGTGACCAGACCTTCCTATACTGACCTTGCAAGCAGTATGTCAACTGTCCTAACAAGGCTGCATCTACCAATGCAAATATGCTGGTCAATCTTGATTTTCGGAGACGCCTTAGTGTCGGAATTTTGTCCCATATGACAATATGAGTTATTTTAGTTATTTCACGTTTCGGTAAATCTACAGGCACGAGACTGACTGACGTATCTGAATACTTTCAGATACCACCGGGCTGAATCGGGATCGAACCCACCTGCTTGGGGTCACTTTACCGTTCGAGTTTCACAGTCTAGCTGATAGTGGAAATTTTCGGGATCCAACCAGCCTTCGGGCTAAAGACTCACTATACACGTGTGTACATCTTAGAATATTATCCCATCACTGTGTGTCTGTGTATTGATAAGGCGAGTCCCACGTCCCACTTGGGCCTGCACTACATCACTGCCCGTGTCACAAGAAGGTTGTCGCCAGAGTTCCGTTTCCCAGGAGCGTCTGTTGAGTGTCAACGGCCAGTCTAACGGTCTGTTTCCTCGGCAAAACCCCCCGTTACAGGCTATTCGGTCATATCATTTCCTACGAAAAATGTTTTGAATATGAACAGGGGTAATCCGTGTCTCACTGTGCTTTATTCAGAGGGGCTCATAGAGTAGATCAGTCAGCTTGATGCACAAGGTTGCGGAATCGAATCCCAGTACAGTCAGTACACCTACCCTTCCGACCATGGATAGAGAAGGTTCTGGTGCAAGGTAACATAAGATAAATTTTGGCAGTCACGCTCCATCTATATCCTCCTTTTCTCAATTTTTAAGATATAGAGACGAGATGCTGTTTGAAAGTGGATGGTCCAAATGTCAAAACAGTTTGAGCGGATTTCAGATTGGGCCATTGGGTCTCAAAATACAAGGGACTGAACAACCTTGTGTCTCAAAAGCAGACATTGGATAAATCTCAATTGGACTTGCAACTAAAATAGCTATAAATTAATTATATATAATCTAGGTGAAAAGCCAAGAATCGACAAATCCAACGATATGCATGTCAAATCTGTTGATTAATTCTATCAAAAGCTATTAAGTTGAAAATGTAATTGAAATTTGTACACGCCAGTTTATTGTTTCGGATGTCAGTTTATGGTGAACTGTGGTGCAGATCACATGTTTAAAATGCCTTCCTTGTTTGGATGTCAGTTTATGGTGAACCGTAGTGTAGATCACACGTTTAAAATGCCCTGATTGTTTGGATATCAGTTTATGGTGAACCATAGTGTAGATCACATGTTTAAAAGCCTTCCTTGTTTGGATGTCAGTTTATGGTGAACCGTAGTGTAGATCACACGTTTAAAATGCCCTGATTATTTGGATATCAGTTTATGGTGAACCATAGTGTAGATCACATGTTTAAAATGCCTTCCTTGTTTGGATGTCAGTTTATGGTGAACCGTAGTGTAGATCACACGTTTAAAATGCCCTCATTGTTTGGATATCAGTTTATGGTGAACCGTGGTGCAGATCACACGTTTAAAATGCGTTCCTTATTTGGATATCAGTTTATGGTGAACCGTGGTGCAGATCACACGTTTAAAATGCCTTCTTTGTTTAAATTTCTGTTTATGGTGAACCGTGGTGCAGATCACACGTTTAAAATGCCTTCCTTCTTTCGATATCAGTTTATGGTGAACCGTGGTGCAGATCACACTTTTAAAATGCCCTAATTGTTTGGATGTCAGTTTATGGTGAACCGTGGTGCAGATCACACGTTTAAAATGCCTTCCTTGTTTGGATGTCAGTTTATGGTGAACCGCGGTGCAGATCACACTTTTAAAATGCCCTAATTGTTTGGATGTCAGTTTATGGTGAACCGTGGTGCAGATCACACGTTTAAAATGCCCTCATTGTCTCATGTGTCTGTAATGGGGCAGTACACACGTTTAAAATGCCTTCGTTGTTTCAGAGGTAGTGGTGGTGATTATTGTTTTAAGAGGAAGTACGACTAGGTAACCATCCTCTGTATAACACTAATCAGAGAAAGAAATGGAAGGGATCCGATACTTCAAAAATGAAGATATCGACCAAACTAAGACAAGGGTCACGAAAGGCGTGAAAATGAAACACTCCCTAGGCCTTGAGTGCTGTAATACCTTCGGGGTCGGAAAAGAAGAAGAGTTGACAAAGGTAGGTCGGATAGAATAGATGAAAGTGACGAGCCTGGCACCGTTGTATCGTACACACTTTTAAATTGCCTTCATTATTGCAAATGTCAGTTTATTGTCAACCGTAGTGCAGTACCCACGTTTAAAATGCCTTCGGTGTATATAATGTAGAAGTGCATTGAAGGGCGTAAGAAGAAACAGACGTAAGTTCATGGACGGTTAATTAAAGTCCCTGAAACTGCTATTAAAAAAAATTGAACAAAATAGAACATATTGAAAATCTAGCAAGTAAACATCCTAAATTATATTTTTTTAATTTACAATGAATTTACAATGAATTTACAATTTACAATTTACAATGAATTTACAATGAATTTTCACTTAAACGTGTGCGGCTATGACCTAAGTACATGGTCTCCCATTCTTTTTATTCTGAAAGATAGACAAACTATAAACCTTTCAGTGTTTGGGTTCACCTGTGACAGCCCTGATTATTACTTTTTATTACTAACATAATACATTTCCATTGGGAGATTTCCTGGTGACTGTGCCTGCTTACAATAGCATAGCAACGGATTTAAATGAAAATATAAATTACAAAACAATTACTCGAAAACAAAATATTATAAACAAATAAGAACTAATAAATACATGAAGACAGAAAACAAAAGCAGGCGGGCTATGTCGGAGACCTGGGTGCAATATTTGTGACGTAGAATACGTCCTTCCGATAGGAATGAAGTAGATCGAATTAGATGCATCATCAGTATTTATTGAATATGATTTTAAAACCAACGACAGCTTCGTCTCCACAGGAGCGGTAGAAGTGCCGGGACATCCGAATCCCTTTCTAGCCCTAGAGTACCCTGATAGAGATGCCATGTTTCAACAGGACAATGCGCCAATCACCGCTCTGTTGTGGCACGCAGGCGGTTGGAGGAGCACTCTAGTGAAGTTGCAACCATGGAAAGGCCCTCCAGATCCTCCGATCTTAATCCTATCGAGCATTTATGGGGTTCTGTCAATGCTGGTGTACGCTCCATGAGCCCCGCACTAACTACACTAGACCATTTGTGGGTAGGAGTGCAAGATGCATAGGTCAAGATCCACCTCTATTGCATCAAGGGCAGTGCCCTGGAGCTTCAGACTCTGGGCCGGGATACAACTGCGGAGGATGACCAGTACCTCGCCCAGGCAGCCTCACCTGCTATGCTGAGCAGGGGCCTTGCGGCTGGATGGGAAGATTGGAAGGGATAGACAAGAAAGAGGGAAGGTAGCGGCCGTGGACTGAAAGTTGGTACGGGAAACCACTTCCAGGATGGCTGAGATGGAAATCGAAACCTCCTCTACTCAGTTGACCTCCCGAGGTTCAGTGTACCCCGTTCCAGCCCTCTCACACCTTTCCAATTTCGTGGTAGAACCGGAAATCGAACCCGGGCCTCTGAGGGTGGCTGCTAATCACACTCACAACTAAATCACAGAGGCGATCATGAACCTGTAATGTTGAAATAGACTTCTGTGAAAGATATTTGACTTCCTCATAACTCAACGACTTTGATTCCGCCACTGTTCGAATCCCGAGTTAAGCCTCAATTGTCCATTGATGTGGATTTCATATAGAACTATTAGATCCCGTGGCTTATGAACACAAAATACAGTGGCGATAGACTGCAAGTTGCCAAGATTTGAAAAAGGATTGAAGTTAAAAGCAAGGGCATCTTTACCTTCAGCATCTTGTTATTGTCAGATTGTGCGAATAAAAAAATAGTACTAACGATACCAGTCCGCCTCTGTGGTGTAGTGGTTAGTGTGATTAGCTGCCACTCCCAGAGACCCGGGTTCGATTCCCGGCTCTGCCACGAAATTTGAAAAGTGATACGAGGGCTGGAACGGGATCCACTCAGCCTCGGGAGGTCAACTGAGTAGAGGGGGTTCGATTCCCTCCTCAGCCATCCTCGAAGTGGTTTTCCATGATTTCCCACTTCTCCTCCAGGAAAATGCCTGGATGGTACCTAACTTAAGGCCACGGCCGCTTCCTTCCCTCTTCCTTGTCTATCCCTTCCAAACTTCCCATCCCCCCACCAGGCCCCTGTTCAGCATAGCAGGTGAGGCCGCCTGGGCGAGGTACTGGTCATCCTCCCCAGTTATATCCCCCGACCAAGAGACTGAAGCTCCAGGACACTGCCCTTGAGGCGGTAGAGGTGGGATCCCTCGCTGAGTCCGGGGCGAAAACCCGACCCTGGAGGGTAAACAGATTACGAACTAACTGACGACACCCGGCATTCTACCAGGAACCTTTAAACGTTCAGTCTAACGTTCTGTCTACTGAACTATTTCGCCTTCACTGTTGCTGTATTCTACAAAACAAGCGCAAGTGGACACTTACTTTGACACTGCATCCATAGAACTACTGTATGGGATCTATTGAGTAGTTCTAGTTCCTTTTACTTTCCTTCTTAATCACTTTATCCATCCGGGTTGGTTTTACGCTTGGACTCAGCCATGTATCCCACCTCTACCACCTCAAGGGCAATGTCCTTGAGCCTGAGACTTAGGGTCGGGGACATACAACCGGTGAGGAAGGACCAGTATTTTGCCCAGGTGGCCTCACCTGCTACGCTGAACAAAAGGTTGTGTGGATTGGAAGATTGGACTGGATAGACGAGAGGAGGGAAGGAAGCGGCCGTGGCCTTAAGTTAGGTACCATCCCGGCATTTGCCTGGAGAAGTGGGAAACCGTGGAAAACCATTTCGAGGTTGGCTTGGCTAAGGTTGGTATCGAAGCCCCCTCCACTCAGTTGACCTCCCGAGACTGAGTGGACCCTGTTCCAGCCCTCTTACCGCTTTCAAAATTTCGTGCCGGGAATCAAACCCGGGCGTCCGCCGGGGGGGGGGGGGTTGGGGCTGTTAATCACACTAACAACTAAATCACAGAGGCGATCATGAACCTGTAATGCTGAAATAGACTTCTGTGAAAGAAATTTGACTTCCTCATAACTCAATGACTTTGATTCCGCCACTGTTCGAATCCCGAGTTAAGCCTTAATTGTCCATTGATGTGGATTTCATATAGAACTATTAGATCTCGTGGCTTATGAGCACGAAATCAAAAGCTAGGATAGACTGCTAGTTTCCAAGGTCTTGAAAAATAATTGCAAAGAAAAGCAATGGCTTCCTAACTTCAGAATCCTGTTATTGTCAGATTGTGCAAATAGAAAGTTGCACTGACGAAACCAGGGATTGAACCAGGGATCACTAGATCTTCAGTCTAACCGTCTCCCAAATGAGCTATTTCGGCTTCGACCGTTCGTTCGCACGCTCGCACTCTTGCTGTATTCAACAAAACAAGCGCACACTTATTGTGAGACTGCTTATATAGAACTTGTGTATGGGATCTGTTCAGTAGTTCTAGTTCCTTTTACTGTATTTCGTAATCCGTTTACACTCAGGGTTGGGTTCTCTCTCGGACTGAGTTAGGTATCCCATCTCTATCGCCGCAAGGGCAGTGTCCTTGAGCGTCAGACTTTTGGTCGGGGGCATACAACAGGTGGACGGGTAAAGGCGCCTCACCTGCTACGTTGAACAGGAGCCTTGTGGAGATGGGAAGATTGAAAGGGATAGACCTGGAAGAGAGACGGAAGTGGCCGTGGCTTAAGTTAGGTACCAGCCTGGTATTTGCCTGGAGGAGAATTGGGAAGCCATGTAAAACCACTTCGAGGAAGCTCTGCACAGTTGATCTCCCGAGCCTGAGTGGCCCAAGTTCCAGCCCTTTTACTACATTCAACTTTAGCGGAAGAGCTGGAAATCGAACCTGGGACTCCGGGGTTGCCGCCTGTTCAAACTAAACCCTATATCTCAGACCTGGACATAAACCTGCGGTCTGAAATATATTGCAGAGAAATTTATTTGGGCCGGCTCTGTGGTGTAGTGGTTAGTGTGATTAGCTGCCACCCCTGGAGACCCGGATTCGATTCCCGGCTCTGCCACGAAATTTGAAAACTTTTACGAGATCCACTCAGCCTAGGGAGGTCAACTGAGTAGAGCTGGGTACAATTCCCACCTCAGCCATCCTAGAAGTGGTTTCCCACTTCTCCTCCAGGCAAATGCCGGGATGGTACCTAACTTAAGGCCACGGCCGCTTCCTTCCCTCTTCCTTGTCTATCCCTTCGAATCTTCCCATCCTCCACCAAGGCCCCTGTTCAGCACAGCAGGTGAGGCCGCCTGGGCGAGGTTCTGGTCATCCTCCCCAGTTGTATCCCCGACCCGATGTCTCACGCTCTAGGACACTGCCCTTGAGGGGGTAGAAGTGTGATCCCTCGCTGAGTCCGAGGGAAAAACCAACCCTGGAGGGTAAGCAGATTAAGAAATAAAGAAAGTTATTTGGCTTCCTGATAACTCAATGACTTTATTTCGGCCACTGTTTGAATCCGGATCTATGCCTTAATTTTCGATTAATTCGGTTCTGATATAGAACAGTTAGATCCCGTGGCTTACGAACACAAAATCAACAAGGGACGATAGACTACTAGTTGTCAAGAGTTTGAAAATAAATCGCAAGTTCAGGCTAGGGCTCCTTTACTTCCAGCATCGTGTTATTGTTAGATCGTGCGAATGAAAAATACCACTGCCGAAACCCTGGATTGAACCAGCGACCTTGAAATGTTCAGTCAAACGCTCTCCCAACTGAGTTATTTCGGCCTGGAGCGTTTCTGTTCAGTAGTTCTGGTTCCTCTTACTGACTTTCTTTATCCGTTTACTCTCCAGGGTTAGTTTTTCCGTCGGACTCAACCAGGGATCCATACTTTACCGCCTCAATGGCAGTGTCCTTGACCGTGAGAATTTGGGTCGATGGCAAACAACTTGGGAGCGAGGACCAGTACCTTGCCCATTCCGCCTCACTTGTTACGATGAACGGGAGCCTTGTGGAGGTGTAAAGATTGGAAATAATAGGCGAGGAAGAAGAAAGGAAGCGGCCATGGCCTTAAGTTAGGTACACTTTTGCCATTTGCCTGGAGGAGCCGTGGGAAGCCACGGAAAACCACTTCGAGGATGGCTTGGCTGAGGCGGGAATCGAAGCCTCCTCCAATCAGTTGAGCTCCCGACACTGAGTGGACCCCGTTCCAACCCTCTTACCGCTTTCAAATTTCGTGCCAGAGCCGGAAATTGAACCCAGACCTACGAGGCTGGCAGCTAATCACACTAAACACTATATCACAAATGCGGACATAAACCTGTAATGCTGAAGTATATTGCAGAGAAAGTTGTTTGGCTTCCCGATAACTATATTACCTTCTTTCGGACACTGTTCGAATCCCGATCTATGCCTTAATTTTTGATTGAGTTCGATTTCATATAAAACTATGAGGTCCCATGGCATCTGTTTCTTCTTCGTTATCTGTTTACTCTCGAGGGTCGGTTTTTCTCTCGGACTCAGGGAGGGATCCCACCTCTACCGCATCAAGGGCAGTGTCCTGGAGCTTCAGATTCTGGGTCGGGGGATACAATTGGGGTGGATGAGCAGTACCTCACCTGCTTTGCTGAACAGGGGCCTTGCGGGGGGACGGGAGCATTGGAAGGGATAGACGAGGAAGAGGGAAGGAAGCGACCGTGGTCTTAAGTTAGGTACCATTCCGGAATTTTTCTGGAGAAGTGGGAAACCACGGAAAATCACTTCCAGGATGGCTGAAGTGGGAATCGAAACCACCTCTACTCAGTTGACCTCCCGAGACTGAGTGGACCCCGTTCCAGCCCTCGTAATAGTTTTCAAATTTCGTGGCAGAGCCTGGAATCGAACTCGAGCCTCTGGGGATGGCAGCTAATCACACTAACCACTACACCACGGATGCGGACGGTCCAGTGGCTTATGAACACAAAATATCAGCGACGATAGACTGCTAGTTGCCAATTTTTTGAAAAATGTTTGCAAGTTAAAGCAAGGGCTTGTTTACCTTCAGCATATTGTTATTGTCAGATATGAGAATAAGAATTAGTATTGCCGAAACCCGGGATCGAACCAGGGACCTTTATTTCTTCAGTCTAGCGCTCTCCGAACTAAGCTACTTTATCTTCCAACGTACCTTCCCATGTTCGCACTCTTACTGTATTCTACAAAACAAGCTCATACTTATTTTCAGACTGCTTACATAGAATTATAGCTGTAATAGTGAAAGAAGCATTCTGAGAGATAGGGCTGGAGGGAAGAGCATTGCAAGTGTCATTGCACGGTGTTGCCACATTCGTGTATTCCTTTCTCCCTCCCCTCGGTTCCGGCTCACCTGTTCGTTCACACCGCTATATTCTGTTGTACACAAGTAAGAAGTGAGAGGTTCGACAACTCCGAGCAACTCGAGCCGGGCGGCAGGCTTGTCTCCATGGCAACCGCAGTGGACCCGCCTACGTTTCCATGGCAACCATACCACCTACTCCTTTATTCTCACCTAGGCAAGCAGTAGCGGACCTCCTTCCAAGAAATGTCAGAATGCTCCTTTCAGTATTACGACCTTAGTGTATGGAATCTGTTGAGTAGTTCTGGTTCCTGGTTTACCCTCTAGGGTTGGTCTTTCCCTAGGACACAGCCAGGGATCCCACTTCTACCGCCTCAAAGGCTGTGACTTTGAGCACCAGACTTTGGGTCCTGTGCACACAACGGTGGGCGGAGGACCAGTACCGTGCCCAGGTGGCCTCACCTGCTACGCTGAACAGGTTCTCGTGGTGATGGAAAAAATCGAAGGGATGGACGAGGAAGAAGGAAGGGAGTGGCCGTGGCCTTAAGTTTTGCCTGGACGAGAAGTGGGAAACCATGGAAAACCCCTTCGATGATGACTGGTCTGAGGTGGGAATGGAAGCCCCCTCCAATCATTTGACCTTCCGAGGCTGAGTGGACCTCGTTCCAGCCCTCTAACAAATTTCAAATTTCGTGGCAGAGCCGGAAATCGAACGCGGGCCTCCGCGCATGGCAGCTAATCACACTTAACGCCACATCAGAAAGGCGGACGTATAACTGTAATCTTCTTTCTTTCTCATTCTTAATCTGTTTACCCTCCAAGGGTTGGTTTTTCTCTCGGACTCAGCGAGGGATCCCACTTCTACCGCCTCAAGGGTACTGTCCTGGAGCGTGAGACATTGCGTCGGGGGATATAACTGGGCAGAATGACCAATACCTCGCCCAGGTGGCCTCACCTGCTATGCTGAACAGGGACGTTGCGGGGGGGTTGGGAAGATTGGAAGGGATAGACAAGGAAGCGGTCGTGGCCTTAAGTTAGGTACCATCCCGGCATTTGCCCGGAAGAAAAGTCGGAAACCACTTCGAGGATGGTTGAGGAGGGAATCGAACACCTCTATACTCAGTTGACCTCCCGAGGCTGAGTGGACCCCGTTCCAGCCCTCGTACCACTTTTTAAATTTCGTGGCAGAGCCGGGAATCGAACCCGGGCCTCCGGGGGTGGCAGCTAATCACACTTACCACTACACCGCAGAAGCGGACATAACTGTAATGATGAAATGTATTGCAGAGGAATTTATTTTCTTCCTGATAATCAATGACTTTGTTTCGGCCACTGTTCGAATCCCGATCTATGCCTTAATTTTCGATTACTGTGTTTTCATATAGAACTATTAGATCCGTGGCTAATGAGCATGAAATTAACTGCGAAGATAGATTGCTATTTGCCAAGGTAATCAAAGTAATTGCAAATAAAAGCAAGGGCTACTTTACCTTCAGCATCTAGTTATTGTCAGATTGTGCGAATAAAAACTGCACTGTGCAAAACCGGAGTTGATCCTGGAATTTTTTGATCCACAGTCTAACACTCTCCCACCTAAGCTATTTTAGCTTTCAGCGTATGTTAGCACGCTCGCACTCTTGCTGTAATCAACAGTTCTGTGGCTTATGGACACAAAATCAACAGCAACGATAGATTACTACTTGTCATATGTAATTCTGTCCGACGGCTTAAGTTTCAATATCGGCATGAGGCAGTGTCCTGCAACTCCCGGAACTGGCCCTTCTCTCGGGCAGTGACCTTTAGATCTTCAGTCTAACGATCTCCCAACTGGGCTACATCGGCTTCGGGTGTACGTTCGCACGCTCGCACTCTTGCTGTATTTCTAAAAAACAAGCGCATCTTTATTTTGAGACTGCTTACTTACAACTAATGTATGGGATCTTTTCAGTAGTTCTAGTTCCTTTTACTGTCTTTCCTAATCCGTTTACCCTCCCGGGTTGGTTTTGCCTTCGGACTCAGCGAGGGTTCCCACCTCTACCGCTTCAAGTGCAGTGTCCTTGTGCGTGAGACATTGGATCGGGGAATACAACTGGGGAGGGATGACCAGTACTTTGTTCAGGGGTGCCTCACCTGCTACGCTGAACAGGAGACTTGTGGGGATGGGAAGATTGGAAGGGATGTACTAGGAAGATGGAAAGAAGCGGCCGAGGCCTTAAGTTAGGCACCATCCCGGCATTTGCCTGAAAGAGAAGTCGAAAACCATAGAAAACCACTTCGAGGATAGCTTGGCTGAGGAGGGAATCGATGGCCCTTCTACTCGGTTGACCTCCTGAGGCTGAGTGGACCCCATTCCTGCTCTCTTACTACTTTCAAATTTCATGGCAGAGCCGGGAATCGAACCCGGTCCTCCATGGGTGGCAGCTTATCAGACTAATCATTACATCATAGAGGCAGACATAAACCTGTAATGCTGAAATATTTTGCAGAGAAAGTTATTTCGCTGCCTGATAACTCAATGACTTTGTTTCATACACTGTTCGAATCTCCATTTCCTTTCTTCCTTTCATAAAATGCTTACCCTCCAGGGTTGGCATTTCCCTCGGACTCAGCGAGGGATCCCAGCTCAACCGCCTCAAGGGCAGTTTCCTGGAGCTTGAGTCATTGGGTCTGGGGATACATATGGGGAGAAACACCAGTACCTCGCCCAGGCAGCCACACCTTATATATAGAACAGGGACCTTGTGGGGGGAAGGGAAGATTGGAAAGGATAGGCAAGAAGGAGGGAGGAAACCGGCCGTGACCTTAAATTAGGTACCATACCGGCATTTGCCTGGAGGAGAAGTGGGAAACCACGGAAAACCACTCCCAGGATGGCTGAGTTGGGAATCGAACCCACTTCTACTCATTTGACCTCCCGAGGCTGAGTGGACCCCGTTCCAGCCCTCGTATCACTTTTCAAATTTCGTGGCAGAGCCAGGAATCGTCCCGGGCCTCCGGGTGTGGCAGCTAACCACACTAACCACTACACCACTGAGGATTCCGCGTTTTATGAACACGAGGTCAACAGTGACGATGGATTGCTAGTTGCCAAGGTTTTAAAAATAATCGCAAGTTAAAGCAATGGCTTCTTTAGTTTCATCATATTGTTGTCAGATTGTGCGAATGAAAAATCATACTGCCGAAACCCGGGATTGAACCAGGGACCTTTAGATCTTCAGTCTAATGCTCTCCCAACTGAGCTATTTCGGCTTCTTGCATGTGTTCGCACGCTCGACGTCTTGCTGTATTCTACAAAACGAGCGCGCACTAATTTTGTGACTGCTTACGTAGAACTAATGTATGGGATCTGTTCAGTAGTTTTAGTTCCTTTTACTTCATCATCATCATCATCATCATCATCATCTGTTTACCCTCCAGGTTCGGCTTTTCCCCCGGACTCAGCGAGGGATTCCACCTCTACCGCCTCAAGGGCAGTGTCCGGGAGCTTCAGACTCTTGGTCGGGGGATACAACTGGGGAGAATGACCAGTACCTCGCCCAGGCGGCCTCACATGCTATGCTGAACACGGGCCTTGTGGAGGGATGGGAAGATTGGAAGGGATAGACAAGGAAGAGGGAAGGAAGCGGCCGTGGCCTTAAGTTAGGTACCATCCCGGCATTCGCCTGGAGGAGAAGTGGGAAACCACGGAAAACCACTTCGAGGATGGCTGAGGTGGGAATCGAACCCACCTCTACTCAGTTGACCTCCCGAGGCTGAGTGGACCCCGTTCCAGCCCTCGTACCACTTTTCAAATTTTCGTGGCAGAGCCAGGAATCGAACCCGGACCTCCGGGGGTGGCAGCTAGTCACGCTAACCACTACACCACAGAGGCGGACGTTCCTTTTACTTGCATATGAAATTCTGTCCGACAGCTTAAGTTTCAATATCGGCATGAGGCAGTGTCCTGCAACACCCGGAACTGGACCTTCTCTCGGGCAAACACGAACTCTAAATCATTTTTTTTCAAGTTGCTTTACGTCGCACTGACACAGATTGATCTTATGCCGACGGTGGCACAGGAAGGTGCTAGGAGTGGGAAGCAAGCGGCCGTGGCCGTAATTAAGGTACAGCCCCAGCATTTATGTGGTGTGAAAATGGTAAACCACGAAAAACCATCCTTAGGGCTGTCGACAGTGGGGTTCGAACCCACTCTCTCCCGAATACTGGACCTCTAAACTCAAAGAAATGGAAATAAGAAAAATATATATATTAGGACACGGAAGCTGGCGAATATAGCCATTTGTTATCACAGCATTTGGCCTGAGTTGGAGTGGTGAAACACACGGTAAACCACGCCAGGAATGCTCATTTTTGGTATTTCAACCACTTTTAGTCATTCGTCGTTACGAGGCTGAATGCTTTCCGCTCCGTTATATCCCTGGCAGAGCCCCGTATCGAACCCAGGACATAGGACCTGGAATCTCAATGCATGCCTAGAGGGCATGAAGATGGTCAATTATTATTTTACAAATAATATTTTCGTGTATTTTCATTTCTTATTTCATTTACCACACAACTCTGGAACATCACGCGGTTTGTTCTCCAATATGGTTTCAAAGTAGATTTGAAAGGGAAATCATTCTCGTTGCCCCGTAACGGGCAGAGCTTTTTAGCTGGTGACCAAATCCAGGCGAGTGTGAACTGGATGATTATGTGGAAACAGAATGTGGACAGATAACGCAAGGAAATAGTACAGAATAGGCATTTTTCTTTCATTAATGTCGTTCTTTGTTTCTTGATCCGTTTACACTCCAGGGTTGGTTTTTCCCTCGGACTCTGCGAGGGACCCCAACTCTACCACGTTAAGGGCAGTGTCCTGGAGCGTGAGACATTGGGTTGGAGATACAACTGGGGAGAACGACCAGTACCCCTCCCAGGCGGCCTCATCTGTTATGCTGAACAAGGGCCTTACGGGGGAATGGGAAGGTTGGAAGTGATAGGCAAGAAAGAGGGAAGCAAGCGGCCGTGGCCTCAAATTAGGTACCATACCGGCATTTGCCTGGAGGAGAAGTGGGATACCACGGAAAACCACTCCCAGGATGGCTGAGTTGGGAATCGAGCCCACTTCTACTCATTTGACCTCCCGAGGCTGAGTGGACCCCGTTCCAGCCCTCGCATCACTTTTCAAATTTCGTGGCAGAGCCAGGAATCGTACCCGGGCCTCCGGGTGTGGCAGCTAACCACACTAACCACTACACCACAGAGGATTCCGCGTTTTATGAACACGAGGTCAACAGTGACGATGGATTGCTAGTTGCCAAGGTTTTTAAAAATAATCGCAAGTTAAAGCAATGGCTTCTTTAGTTTCATCATATTGTTGTCAGATTGTGCGAATGAAAAATCACACTGCCGAAACCCGGGATTGAACCAGGGACCTTTAGATCTTCAGTCTAATGCTCTCCCAACTGAGCTATTTCGGCTTCTTTAATGCGTGCGCACGCTCGAGGTCTTGCTGTATTCTACAAAACGAGCGCGCACTTATTTTGTGACTGCTTACGTAGAACTAATGTATGGGGTCTGTTCAGGAGTTTTAGTTCCTTTTACTTGCCATACGTAATTCTGTCCGACGGCTTAAGTTTCAATATGGGCATGAGGCAGTGTCCTGCAACTCCCGGAACTGGCTCTTCTCTCGGGCAACCACGACCTCTAATTCATTTTTTTCAAGTTGCTTTACGTCGCACCGACACAGATTGGTCTTATGCCGACGGTGGCACAGGAAGGTGCTAGGAGTGGGAAGCAAGCAGCCGTGGCCGTAATAAAGGTACAGCCCCAGCATTTATGTGGTGTGAAAATGGTAAACTACGAAAAACCATCTTTAGGGCTGTCGACAGGGGGGTTCGAACCCACTCTCTCCCGAATACTGGACCTCTAAACTCTTAGAAATGGAAATAAGAAAAATATATATATTAGGACACGGAAGGTGGCGAATATAGCCATTAGTTATCACAGCATTTGGCCTGAGTTGGAATGGTGAAACACACGGTAAACCACGTCAGGAATGCTCACTGATTGGGATTTCAACCACTTTAATCATCCGTCGTTACGAGGCTGAATGCTTTCCGCTCCGTTATATTTCTGGCAGAGACCCCGTATCGAACCCAGGACATAGGACCTGGAATCTCAATGCATGCCTCGAGGGCATGAAGATGGTCATTTATTATTTTGCAAAAAATATTTTCGTGTATTTTCATTTCTTATTTCATCTACCACACAACTCTGGAACATCACGTGGATTGTTCTCCAATATGGTTTCAAACTAGATTTGAAAGGGAAATCATTCTCGTTGCCCCTTAACGGGCAGAGCTTTTTAGCTTGTGACCAAATCCAGGCGAGTGTGAACTGGATGATTATGTGGAAGCAGAATGTGGACAGATAACGCAAGGAAATAGGACAGAATAGGCATTTTTCTTTCATTAATGTCGTTCTTTGTTTCTTGATCCGTTTACACTCCAGGGTTGGTTTTTCCCTCGGACTCTGTGAGGGATCCCACCTCTACCACTTTAAGGGCAGTGTCCTGGAGCGTAGGGAATACAACTGGGGAGAACGACCAGTACCTCGCCCAGGCGGCCTCATCTGTCGTGCTGAACATGGGCCTTACGGGGGGATGGGAAGATTGGAAGTGATAGGCAAGAAGGAGGGAGGAAACCGGCCGTAACCTTAAGTTACGTAGGCCTACTATACCGGCATTTGCCTGGAGGAGAAGTGGGAAACAACGGAAAACCACTTCCCGGATGGCTGAGTTGGGAATCGAACCCACGTCTACTCATTTGACCTCCCGAGGCTGAGTGGACCCCGTTCCAGCCCTCGCATCAGTTTTCAAATTTCGTGGCAGAGCCAGGAATCGTACCCGGGCCTCCGGGTGTGGCAGCTAATCACACTAACTACTACACCACGGAGGCGGACCCTTTCATAAATATCTATCTAAATCTGTTTTCCCTCCAGGGTTGGCTTTTCCCTCGGACTCAGCGAGGGATCCCACCTCTACTGCCTCAAGGGCAGTGTCCTGGAGCTTCAGACTTTGGGTCGCTGGATACAACTGGGCAGAATGACCAGTACCTCGCCAGGCGGCCTCACCTGCTGTACTGAGCTGGGGCCTTGTGGGGGGATGGGAAGATTGGAAGGGATAGACAAGGAAGAGGGAAGGAAGCGGCCGTGGTCTTAAGTGAGGTACCATCCCGGCATTCGCCTGGAGGAGAAACGGAAAACCACTTCCAGGATGGCTGAGGTAGGAATCGAACCCACCTCTACTCAGTTGACCTCCCGAGGCTGAGTGGACCCCGTTCCAACCCTCGTACCACTTTTCAAGTTTCGCGGCAGAGCCGGGAATCGAACCCGGACCTCTGGGTGTGGCAGCTAATCACGCTAACCACTACACCACAGAGTCTGACCCCTTTCATAAATATACCGCACATTATATTTATTATTATTATTATTATTATTATTATTATTATTATTATTATTATTATTATTATTATTATTATTATTATTATTGTTATCAATTTAGGAAGGCTCGGCTTGTGCCGGTAACATAATGGGCTGACTCGGCCAAAGCAAGGAGTCACCCTTTTGATTATGAAACTACAGGTACATATATGTACAAATATTTACAACAGAAATAATTACAGCATATACATTTATACAATAAATACAAACAACTTCAGACTTCTTATGTCCCCGTTTTGGGAATCTGTTCTTCAGTATTACTGGAACTGCGGCCTGGAACTTCATGCTGTTTGGCGTGAGTCAGAAGAAAAGTCGTTCCTAGGAACTTTCTCACAATGTGGCAAGTGCTCAGGAGGGTGGCTTTCTGTAATTCTACGTATGTGTGATGATGCAGGTTTAATGCGGCCAGAGAGTTGTGCAAGCATTTAGGAATAACACCGGTACATGATATTACTATTGGAACTGCGGTGACTGACTCTAGTTTCCACAGGCGTTGTATGTCTATTGCCAGTTCTGTGTATTTTGATATCTTTGTGGCTATTGTTGTTTGCAGATTGGAGGTATTTGGACAAACAATTTCCATAAGGGATGCGGATCTTTTCGATTTATCGATTAGAATAATATCTGGCCTATTGTTGCTGAGCGTGACATCGGTTATGACTTCTCGGTCCCATAGTAGTTTATATGAAGAGTTTTCGAGAATGGGTGGAGGTGTATATTTCCAATATGCAGTTGATGACTGAAGAAATCCACATTTTACAGAAAGTTTCAGGTGAATGATTTTTGCTACCTGATCATGTCGGTGCTTATAATCGGTGTTGGCCAAGTGTGGGCAACCAGAGATGACGTGCTGTATGCTCTCTGTAGTTCTGGAACAGCGGCGGTAGTTGTCTGAGACAACTGTTGGATCCTTCATGATAAATCTACGGTAGTTCCGTGTAGCAATTACTTGATCTTGGATGGCCAGAACAAATCCTTCTGTTTCTGGGAAAAGACCGGAGTAGGTCAGCCAAGCGTGCGACGCAGGTTTGTCGATATGAGGCTGATCCAGTTCATGGGGGTATTTCCCGTGAAGAGGTTTTTGCTTCCACATGGCCATATTCATCTCTTTTGTAGGTGGGGTAGAAACAGGCATTTCTGGCGACGACAGATTGAGAGGTGTATAGTTTATATCAGCTCTGCAAACAGCATGATGAAGACACGATGTATCAGCTCTCGAGTGGAAATATTCTCTTAGACTGTATATCTGATTGCTATGTAAATTGACAATGGATAAAAAGCCCCTACCACATTCTGATCTCGGGAGTGTAAGACGTTCGGTTGCAGATTTAGGATGGTGCATATGGTACCGGGTGAGTGAAACTGCTGTTTTCGTTTGTAACTGCTGAAGTTCTGTTTGGGTCCATTTTATGATACCAAAGGAGTATGTGAGCAGTGGTACGGCATACGTATTGACTGCTTTGGTAAGATGTTTAGCTGTCAGTTTTGATGATAGTACCTTGTTGAGACGTGTTATATATTTTTGCGTGACATTTCTCTTGATGTCGGCATGTTTCATACGAGTGCTCTGATGAAAACCGAGGTATTTGTACATTTCTTCTTCCTCCAGCTGTTGTATGGATTCGTTGCTTAAACTCGAAGGTGTCCCTTGTGCTGAGTAGGATCCTCTGATGACAGTTTGGGTTCTGCATTTGTCCAATCCAAACCGCATGCCTATATCTGAAGAAAACGTCTTGGTAATTGAGAAGAGATGTTGGAGATGGGGTTTGGTAGAGGCATACAGCTTAATGTCATCCATATAGAGTAGGTGGCTGATTTTGAATAGCTCTTCTCGCTTATTATTAATGCTAAATCCATACCCACTTGTGTTCAGTAGGTAGGATAGTGGATTTAATGCCATGCAGAACCATAATGGACTCAGTGAGTCCCCTTGGAAGATCCCTCGTCGTATTGGTATGGGTCTTGTTGCAACACTGCAGTTTCTTAGAGAAACGTGAAGTGAGGTGTTTCAGTCTGCCATTACCGTCTTCAGGAAGTGAATGATTGAGGGGTCAACTTTATATAGTTCCAGAACATGTATGAGCCAAGTGTGTGGTACTGAATCAAAGGCCTTTTGGTAGTCAATGAAGCACGTGTATAGGTTCCTGGATTTATGGTGTGCTTGTTCCAGGACCACAGTGTCGATAATCAGTTGCTCCTTGCACCCCTTGGTATTCTTCTTGCAACCCTTTTGCTCCTCGGCAATGATGTAGTTTTCCTCGCAGTGTTTCAGAATTCTGTTGGCTATTATAGATGTAAATATCTTATATAGAGTAGATAGACATGTTATAGGCCGATACTTCGCTGGATTTTGCAGATTTTCATCCTTTGGTTTGAGATGTGTGATGCCAGTGCACAGGAAAGCTGGGAATGTTGCCGGGTTGTCTAAAAATTTCTGGAAATGTTGAGCCAGAAGGAAATGAGTACATGTAAATTTCTTGTAGTAATAATTGTGTATGCGATCAATGCCTGGAGCCTTCCAGTTCTGCAGTTTCTTGATGCTCTGTTGTATTTCTCCGATCTCAACAGCCTTGGTTGCCATATGCTTCACTTCATTAGTTCTATCTTTCAGTTCACTGATCCAATGGGCTTCCGCATTGTGCTCTATTGGGTTCGACCATACTCCCGACCAATAGCTGTGAATTTTTTCTTCGCTGGGCGTATTTCCATCTTGTGCTGCATCTTGTGTTCTCTCGTTCAGATTGTTGTAGAACTGTTTCTCATTTCTTTCGAACATTGCATTCTGTGATTTTCTCTCTGTGGTGTTTTGGTATCTTTTGAGGCGCTTGGATAATGCGGCCAACTTTTGCTTCATGATTTCGAGGGTTTCTTGTAGTACTGTGCTTCCAGGTTCCTCCAGACTCTGCCTTGAACTGATTTTCAGAATTCGAATAATTTTGTTATTTAGGCGTTTCCCTCTTACTCCATTCTTGTATTGCTGCATGCGATTCACGTCCTGGCGGATTTGGATGATGCGTTCTTTCAGGCGTTTTGCCCAAGGTGGTTCTCTCAATCTTTTCTTGACAGACTTATTGTTAGGCAAAAATGGCTTTCCATTGTTCAGTCGTACTGCGGCAAGTGCTGCACAGTATATAGCAGTATGTACTTCAGGGAACGTCTGGTGCTCTTTCAGATATTCTGGCAAGACTTTCGAATTAAGATCTTCAATGATTTTCCCAAACTTTTTGGATGATTGCTGCCTTGGCAGTATGGGTCCTTGTGTAGGATCGGTACCATAATATTCTAGAAGGGCCTTGTAGAATTCAACATGTGTCTTGTCATGGAGGTCAGAGTTATCTGAAAGTATCACTTCGGGAGTACTTGTATGTACGGTTATATCAGTATCAGGTGGACTGTTAACCGTTGAGTCAGACTCGTTACTTTCAAGATGTGGAAAGAGTTCTTGTGTTACTTCTTGTCTGATTCTACTAAGAACAGGACCCGGGATCAAATTGTTCTTGATGATTGATCTTCGTTGATCTGCAATGCGTTGTTCAGTAACTTTCATTGTTGGGTACTGATTTGTAAAGGCTGTGTGTAGTTGTTGCCTATATCCTGCAATTTCAGTTTCAAGACGAGTTATTCGAAGATATGCCCGCATGATAAATTCATTCATATCATTGTTCCATTTAATGCGTTTTTTGGGCTTACTGATACGAGAGGTCATACTTGGCACAAAAGCACTCGCACCAGGTGCGGTATGATAATCAGGTTCTTGTGTTCCGCCATGATCGTCTTGAGCTACTGTAGCTTGTTCGGGTGACCCGATGGGAGGCCAGCAGCTTACACTCCCACCACCACCAGCTCGCATGCTGTCATCTCTAGCGGTGGCTCCAGAGATGAACTGGCGCACCCCAGGCAGCGGCATTTTCCGAGGCACAGTTTTAGAACTCTTCATAGTTGATTTTTGCTTTTTATAACCTACAGCCAGGTGATGTGATGTTCAGCCGCTCCATTGGAGACAGACGCTGACCACTTTGCCGCTTGCTGCAAGTCAGACGCAAAGTGGATTTGGGTCGGTTCTTCCGCCCTCTCTGCCATTGGGATATGTCCTCTTCTGCCGTTGAAGCCGTTGACCATTTTTCCTGACACCTCAGTTGATCCGCGGGTGCTTATTTGGCGAAGCCTTATTCGCACCTGTCCTGCATATCTACAGGAGCTTCCCCTATCAGCCATTGGGACGCGCCGTGTCGGGGTTGAGGGCCCCCACCCCAGTGTCTTACGCAGGGTTATGCCTAGCTCTTACTAAATTCAGAGCTAAACCCCCACGTAAGCTGACCGGGCACGGTTATTATTATTATTATTATTATTATTATTATTATTATTATTATTATTATTATTATTATTATTATTATTATTATTCACGATGAGTAATGTAAGGTGTGCGTTTCGATCCCTTGTGTACATTCAAGCCTGGTGTCTCTTTGTCTACCGATAATCTTAAGAGAGTCGAGCTGATATTATTGATCCATTTTGGAGATTGTAATATGTAATGCTAGTCCTTTGGACAGTGTGCAACAGTCCTAACAACCAACATTATTGTGTTGTATATATCAGGGAGTGTCTGTAAATATTTATTGCTTGCATTAGACTATGACGCATGTAAGCAAAACAAGCTATCTTTTTTTTTTTGCTTCTGCTTTAATGTCGCTCCATCTCGGGTTTTTGGCGACGATAGGATATTATAGGGCTACTAAATCTTCAGCATTTGCCTTGTGTGAAAATGGGAGACCACGGATTCCCATCTTCTGGGGTTCGACCTCACCCTCCTCCGAACAGCTGCACGGCTCGAACAAACTCGCTCGGTAGCGAGCTCATACTTTTTTGTTAGTGGTTTAATGTCGCACTAGCGCATTGAAAGTTTTCGTCACGGAAGGATGGGAAAGGACTACGATTGGGAAGGTAGCGTCCCTGGCCCTAATTAAGGTATAACCCCAGCATTTGTTTAGTGCGACACCAAGGAAAACCATTTTGAGGGTTGCCGACAGTGGGATTCGAACCTGCATTTCCCGAATGCAAACAGCTAGGCTACCCAAGCTGTTTTACGGGACTGTTGATGTGATTATAGTCTCGGGATGAAGCAAAGTACAAACTCCAGGTTAACTTGGGTGAGTTCTGTGGTAAATTTGATAACACTTTTATCTACGGTGCTCAAAATTGAGATCTGGCATCTCAGCACAATCTCTCATTCATCTGTGAGAATTTACTGCCACAGTCTGGCCAAACTTCGGATGCTCCTCGGTCTCGTAAGAAATGAAACAATTATTATTATTATTATTATTATTATTATTATTATTATTATTATTATTATTATTATTATTTTTCTTTCTCTTTCTTAATCTATTACCGGGCGAGTTTGCCGTGCGGTTAGGAGCGCGCAGTAGTGAGCTCGCATCCGGGAGATAGTGTGTTTGAACTCCACTGTCGGCAGCCCTGAAGATGGTTTTCCATGGTTTCCCATTTTCCCACCGGGAAAATGCTGGAGCTGTACCTTAATTAAGGCCATGACCGCTTCCTTCCAATTTCCAGGCCTTTCCTCTCCCATTGTTGCCATACGACCTATCTGTGTCGGTGGGACGTAAAGCAACTAGAAAAAAGGTCTTAATCTATTTGCCCTCCAGGTTTGCTTTTTCCCTCGGATTCAGTGAGGGATCCCACCTCTTCCGCCTCAAGGGCAGTGTCTTGGAGCGTGAGACTTTCGGTCAGGGTATCACTGAGGAGGAAGACCAGTACCTCTCCTAGGTGCCTTTATGGGGGAGTGGGAAACAGGAAAGGAAGGAAGCGGCCGTGGCCTTAAGTTGGGTACCATCCCGGCATTTGCATGGAGGAGAAGTGGGAAAGCACGGAAAACCACTTCCAGGATCGCTGAGGTGGGAATCAATCTCACATCTACTCAGTTGACCTCCAGAGGCTGAGTGGACCCCGTTCCAGCTCTCGTACCATTTCGTGGCAGAACCGGAAATCGAACCCGTGACTCCGGGGGTAGCAACTAATCACGCTAACCATTACACTACAGAGGCGGGTATTATTATTATATTTTATTATTATTATTATTATTATTATTATTATTATTATTATTATTATTATTATTATTTTATTAAGCTACAGTGGCAAGCTTGTCCGTTGACGGGGTACGACGACGAATTTACGAGCCTAAAATCCTATACTAGGAGAGAGAATACAACCTGGAAGAAATCTCAGTCATCGGCCTAATGGTGAAAGCGCGTGGAAACATCCCTCGCCTCTTCGCGGACTTCCGGAGTAGGCCTACTTTTTAAGTAGGCTACAAACTGACATCTTAATGAAGATCACAGTGTTGGCCCTTAAAGGATTTATCTCCATCTTCAGGAATCACTCAAACTAAGGAGCAACCGCTAAAACAATAACAATCGTCGCCGTAAGACCTATCTGCGTCGGTGCGACGCAAAAAAAAAAAAACAAAAAAAAAAAACATAATGAACACCGAATATGTTAACAAACCGAATATTTGTTAAGAATACTTTGATAGAAAGCCCAGGAATCTGGGAAGTATAGGGTGAATAAATCCTAGTTATATAATTCACTTACAAGATTTGCAGGTATGGGAAATGTTGTAACGGAGAGAAAGTTATCTGCATGAACAGTAATCCTTTCAATGTGAAACCTTTTCACTGTTGTAATAATGACACACAACCTTTGAGATATGGGAAGCGTTTTGGCCTCGAGAGGCTTCTCAGAATTGTCCAATCAAGCGGCTGCTATATTGTCGCGTTATCCCACCACCCACTCAGTGTCGACTCAGAATATCTTATATCGACGATGGGATACAAGTCAATGTGATGCGCTCTCCACATTATTTCCCTACGTTAAATATCACTTGTGCCTGACGAAAACAGTTTTACTTCATAAAAACGATCACAATAGAAACAGCTTCCCTTTCGGCAAAATTTCATATTTTGATCTGCAGTATATTTACAATGCTTAAAGTAAAGATTATTTGGCTTTGCAGCCAATTTTCTCTAAGGATCAGTGCGCGCTTCTGCTCTGTGAAAATGACCAACATCTAGAGATCGCTTCTCAGATAGCTGTTCAACATTTTAGAAGGAATATAGGGCCAGTATTAGATGAAAGTTTTACCAAATTTCTTATACAGTTTGGATGCTATCAACATCAATTTATGATGCCACATATAAACTCTCTTCGGCATGCCGTCAAGCACTATTTGCTTATTTTAGTCATTGAAATTTGTTATATTGTATCAGTAGCGTAGCCAGGATTTCAGTTTGGGGGGGGGGGCATTTATCCAGAATTTTATTTTGATAGGTGTCCAAACTTCCATAGTTTAGGTGGTGTAGAATACCGAAAAAGGAAATGAGTGTCCTTGGATCCAAGTAAGAGTGGTGGATTCGTGCGGATTCCGGAAGCTAATAGTAATTTCCTTCTTCTTCTTCCCCACTTTTCCCACATCTGTGGGGTCGCGGGTGCGAAATGTGTCGCACATGTGGATTTGGCCCTGTTTTACGGCCGGATGTCCTTCCCGACGCCAACCCTATATAGAGGGATGTAATCAGTGTTGTGTGTTTATTTGGTGGTTGGTAATGTAGTATGTTGTCTGAATATGAATATGTTGGGACAAACACCCAGTCCCAAGCCAGAAGAATTATTCAGACGCGATTAAAATCCCCGACCCAGCCGGGAATCGAACCCGGAACCGTCTGAACCGAAGGCCTCAACACTGATAATTCAGCCAAGGAGTCGGACTCCGGAAGCTAATATTAATGCACATTATATATAAAATGCTCAATAAAAGAACTTTCGTTAAAACTCCTGGGGTGTCTGGACTCCTTGGACGACAACCCCGTCCCCCGGCTACCTCCGTTACTCCCATCCCAACATAACTGCAGCATTTCATATATTCCGCGTAGAAGTGAAATGAATGCAAGAATAAACACTTTGAGTAAGGATGCAATATTCTGGTTTAGAACAAATACGGTAATGTTATAATAATAATGGTCATGTGGTAAGCAATAAAGAAGTGACATTTTATACAAATAATGCGGCAAAGATACACACACAAACACACACACGCGCGCGCTTGCGCGCGCGTCGAATACAGGTTTCTCGTCCTTCTTGTCCATGGCTAGATGATGAAGGCAAGAGAATGATGGCCCACCGTGACTCGTTATTTCGACATTATAAACAAACCCTAGATGACACAGACTTCGAATCTAATCGCATCTTAAGAAATCGCACAAAGCAGTTAATCAGAAATTTAAAAAATGCATATATTTTCGGATTTCAGCTAACAACTTAAATTCTAATCGCGCATGGGACCAACTTAGAGCTCTGGGAATAGGAAAACATCAACAGAGATAGACAACTCCTGACATTCCACTTGACGAACTGAACGATTACTTTAGTAGAATAAATATTCAACCTACCCAAATTAACTGCACCGACTCACCGCCCTCCCCTCCAGCCAATCCGCCATTCACATTTCACAGTGTCACAGAAAATCAGGTTAAAAGGCTTTGTACTCGATTAAATCAAAGACTACAGGTGTATATGGTATTCCTATTACTTTATACATAACATTATGAGTAACCGTCAACAGCGTGTAACAGTAAACGACAAGGCCTCTAAATGGAAAATGAAACTTAGTGTTGCCCCACAGGGCAGTATTCTACAGCCCCTAAGTTTCTGTATTTATATCAATGACATACCATCTGTGACAGGAAATAACACACATGACCTCTGTGCTGACGATCTTTAAATAGGCTATATCGACACTGCAAGACAAGATATTAACATGGACCTCCGACGACTCAGTGTATATGCACAACGAAGCTCTCTTATACTAAACTGCAAAAAAACTCAGACAATTATAATTGTATCACGAAAATTACTGAGCTTCTCAAACAATGTCGCAATCCCGCCTATCGTACCGAATGGTAACATTATTCCCTACAGTAAAACGGTTAAAAATCCCGGCGTAATGATGAATGTAACAGTTGATTGGTCTGATCAAACGAAAGAAATACGTAAAAAGATTTTTGGAGTACTTCACCCTCTTAAACGACAGAGGAATGCATTTCCATTTGAGCTACAGGCCAAACTAATACAGACACTCATTCTCCCTATTCTTGATTATTGTGACGTTGTTTTAGTTGACATGACGAGAGAAGAAACACTTAAACTTCAACGAGCACTGAATTCCTGCCTGCGATTTATTTACAATATCGAGTACCGTACGATTTTCATATCACCCCATACTATCAGGCTGTCTCATGGCTGATGTCTGATAAACGTCGGCAGCTGCACACTTTAACGATGGTGATCAGAGTGGTAGCTGAAAGTCAGCCAATGTATATTTCTTCTAAATTCGTCTTTTTATCATCATTTCACAACATTAATACACGTTCTAGATCCATTCTTTCTATTCCACTGCACCGCACAAATAAAATTATTAGATCATTTGTGGTGACTGTCACCAGATTATGGAATTCCCTGCCAGTTCAGGTCAGAGAAACTAGCTTTTTAAAATCACGATTTAAGGTCACCTGCCGAGACTACCTGCTGAGGACAGTTGACTGAATGGTTGAAATATGAATGTGTGCGTTCCTGAGGAATAGCCATGTTTAAGGGTTTTTAATATTAATTAGTTCTAATATTAATTTACATACATACATACATTATCATTATAGACTGTTATGCCTTTCGGCGTTCAGTCTGCAAGCCTCCGTGAATTTACTAAACGTCGCCACAATCCTCGATTTGCAACTAGTGTTGTGGCCTCATTTAGTTCTATACCTCTTATCTTTAAATCGTTAGAAACCGAGTCTAACCATCGTCGTCTTGGTCTACCTCTTCTTCTTTTACCCTCCATAGCAGAGTCCATTATTCTCCTAGGTAACCTATCCTCCTCCATTCGGCTCACATGACCCCACCACCGAATATTTAGTAAGTAATTTATTTAAATTGATTTTAAATTCTTATGTAGTTTTAACTATTTTAAGAATCTCAGTATTTTATTTAAGATTTTGATTAGTGTGTGGTTAAGTGTACAAAAGGGCCTGGAGCCCTAACTTCGCCACTGTACTGAAGGCACTAATAAACAGACAAATAAATAAATAAATAAATAAATAAATAAATAAATAAATAAATAAATAAATAAATAAATAAATAAATAAATAAATAAATAAATAAATAAATAAATAAATAAATAAATAAATAAATAAATAAATAAATAAATAAATAATGTAAAGCGTATGGGTATAGATATTTTGTTAGTTGGTAAAGAAAACTACAATTTACAACAAATGCTATGTAGGGTTTACCTTGTCCTGTTTGTTTCCAACGCGGTTAGGGCCACGCAGCTGTGAGCTTGCATCCGGGAGATAGTGGATTCGAACCCCACTGTCGGCAGCCCTGAAAATGTTTTCCCGTGGTTTCCCCATTTTCACACCAAGCAAATGCTGGGGCCGTACCTTAATTAAGGCCACGGCCGCTTCCTTCCCACTCCTAGGCATTTCCTATCCCGACGTCGCCATAAGACCTATCTGTGTCTGTGTGACGTAAAGTAAATTGTTAATTACTTTTCCACGCAAGTCTGGGATACAGAATATAGTAGTATAAAGTTAGAGTTTCGTGACGCTAATATTCGTATCTATAATTTTTATTAACGTGCCAGAAATCAACGACACTGAGCTGTTGCCATTTCAACACCGTTTTAAGGGTTACCGATCCAATCCGGGATTTGAACCTGCGAACTCAGACACAGAAGGACAGCGACTCAACCAACTGAGCCACATGAAAAGGAGGCGTTTGTGATTATTGTTATAAATATATGCAGCTAGTAATTTTACAAAGGTTTTATGAGGAGCATTTATTAAGGCGTACGTTTTTTTACTGTCCTAAACGCACGAGGCCGGACAGAAGAACTAGCTGGAAGCTAAGGAACCTTGCAGGGGTGTCGCTTCCTTCTCTGTTCACTTTTCCAAATTAAACTCCATGACGTAACAGCCTCGAAGCGCCATCGCCTACCAAGCGACGGCTGTTCAGCCCGGAGGCCTGCAGATTACGAGGTGTTGTGTGGTCAGCACGACGAATCCTCTCCGCTGTTATTCCTGGCTTTCTAGACCGGGGCCGCCATCTCACCGTTAGATAGCTCCTCAATTATAAACACGTGGGCTGAGTGTACCTCGAACCAGCCCTCAGATCCAGGTAAAAGTCCCTGACCTGGCTGGGAATAGAACCCGGGGCCTCCGGTAAGAGGCAGGCACGCTACCCGTACACTGTGGGGCCGGCTGGTACTTTTAGGTCTCCTTATTTTCGAATTTGACTTAAGACATCCTGCATTCGATTCCCGGCACTGACAGAGTTAAGAAAGGCATGGGATGGGGAGGATACAGCCTTGTTTTTGGGTGCAGTAGAGTTTTCCTTGAGTCTCTCGTAATCGAAATATATACGGCCTGGAAGGTAGTCACCTTCACGGGGTGTAGTACCAAAGTGGTTCCTTTTTTTTTTTTTTTTTTTTTTTTTTTAAGAAGACAAATTAAATGAAGATTCTACTTCCTCACAAACGAAGAACGATATTATCAATAATGCAGCCGGTTTATGTTAAAAGTACAAAAACTATGATTGTACATGGTAACAATCAAAACCAACAATATCTACTGAAGATCCGTCACCGCACTCGGTAGGACCGGCTTTCTTTTCATATTCACCGGGCGAGTTGGCCGTGCAGTTAGGGGCGCACAGCTGTGTGCTTGCATCCGGGAGATAGTGGGTTCAAACACCTCTGTCGGCAGCCCTAAATATGGTTTTCTGTGGTTTCCCATTTTCACACCAGGCAAATGCTGGGGCTGTGCCTTAATTAAGGCCACGGCCGCTTCTTCCCACTCTCAGCCCTTTCCTTTCCCATCGTCGCCATTGAAGACCTACGGTGCGACGTAAAGCAAATTCTAAATAAAAAATAAAACAACTTTTCACAACCCCTTCCAAGGGAAAGTTGTATTATTTTGTGGGTACGCCACTGCATCCACTCACCATTTAAGGTACAAGGTAAGTCCGAAGAATGGTTGGATACTCAAAATACACCACCATAAATGATGCGGTTCTGACTCAAAAGTATAAGGAAAGGTAAGGGACGGGATCTAGTTTTTAAGTAGAATCCGTATCAATAGAACGTGACTTCCCATTTTAAACGTGTTTCATGTATCGACTGCGATTCAAGCCTGGGCCGTCCTGATGAGAAGATAGAAGCATTGGAACTGAGTTATCATGCCCGCCAATTATAAAGTATTTACCCGCACTTTTGATGGTGCCATTTGAGGTTCCAATCAGTCCCCGGGCATTTGACAAAGTATATAGGCCTACCTATCGAACTTAGGCACGCATCCGCGATTGTCTTGGCACTGTAAGAATTAAAAAAAAAAAATCATAACTTACCGAGGATGCACATAGTGTTGGCTTTTCAGTGACAAAACGGTCCCTTCTTCAAAAAATGTTAATTATATGGCACAAAATGAGGAACTAACGTGCAGATCACAATCCTGTCACAGTCTTCCCAACGCTGCAACTCAAATACAGCACACCTCTCAACCACGGTACAACCCGAGGATCCCTAGGACATTGTTGTTTCCTGGAACCGATCTGCAAAAGCTGACACGATGTTGTAAGCTTGCAGCTGTTTCTGGACGTGGCCCCCGTTATCTCGGTGGTCACGTTCCGGCCCCCTACTGAGTAATCCCTTGCTAACTGGCCCTTTCTTCATGTCTTGACATTTGTTAATACACGGTTTCATTCCCAATACTGAGGCCTCTACAGGAAAATATCCTCGCGCATCACAATCCTAAGTGTCTTCCTTTCATTCAAGTAGTACAAATATGGAGAATTATGTATGTCCCTATTGAGCCCTACTAATAGATTCTTGTCGCTACGTTAATTTAACATTTCGGCGTACGATTTTAAGTTGTTCGTACCGTACGTAAAACAACGGCTAATCCTCGCTCTAGTTTCAGGAAATATTTTGGTGGGGGGGCCCAGGGGGGCCAGTGTATTGTATTGAGTATTCCTGTAAGGGGAATCTTGTGAGAAATTTCTGTTTGAAGAACTTAAAGTTAGCTTAAATGTAGCTCATATACGTCAAAAAAAAAATTGGTGTGAGTTCTTTCTTTCTTCCTTTCTTTCTTTCTTTCTTTCTTTCTTTCTTAATCTGCTTACCCTCCAATGTTTGGCCAATTTTAGTGGTGGTGCCAAACACGGTTTTTATACTGTGTTTGCGGAGGACCTTGGCAATTTGATCTGTGGTGTTGTGGATGTAAGGCAAGTAGGCAGTTACCTTCACTTCTTCCTTCTGTGAGCTTTGCTTGGTCGTGTTTGGCACCGCCACTAAAATTGCTCACAGTCTGGGTAAAACCAAGGAAAAATTGTCCCCACTTTTACATCCTGGGGTATACGAAATTCCCTGTACTTGTGGTGCTTGCCCATCATGCCGGTCCGTTGGTACCCGTATCAAGGAACATGAACGTAATATTCGTCTCAACCAGTCAGACAAATCAGCAATAGCTGAGGACGCCCTATCGTCGGGTCATGTCATGTTCCAAGATGCTCGAGCTCTTATCCACACTAGACACTACAGGTCCAGGATTATACGGGAAGTAGTGGAAATACGTACAAACCCTAACAGTTTCAACAGGGACACTGGCTATCAATTAAGTAATACCTGGTTGTAAGCCATTAAGGATTTACGTAGGTAGTTCCCTTCCCTGTCCCTTCACTATTGTTATTTGTTCTCGGTGTTTTCCAAATTCGTACGTTCCTCATCGCCAGATGTTTCATTCCAGGCTTGTGTCAATGTCATACACATGTCAATGTCATATGTTACGTACACATGTTATGTGACCCTCTTAGACTGATTCTGATGCTTCCGTCAACTTCCGCTTCGAACGCTAGCGCTGTGAAAACGTAAAGAATTTCACCTTATGTTCTGGACACGGCATAAGCTCAAAAGCCTATATCATGTCTATAAGTACGGGCCGTCAAAGCATCAATGGCAAATACCGCCATAATTACAACATAGATAGATAGATAAGAAATGGTTGAGCCCTGTTTTCGCAGAGCTCAACACGTAGGTCTATGAAGACCCTTTGTGTCCCTTAAACAGGTTTGCCTAGTCCAGCCCTAGTGCTCCTATAAAGGATACTAGTGTCCGGATATTGGCATTCCTGATGTCTTCCAGGCTCACAAAATGTGAGCCAAGGTATCGATGTCTGGTGCTTGCAAGAGCTTCGCACTGACATAACACATGCGCGGAGGTCTCCTCCTCCTTACCGCATCTTCTACACATCGGATCCTGGGTGATTTTCATGATGTGTAGGTGTCTCTGTAAGGTATTGTGGCCTGTTAACAGTCCAACTACCATTCTCATTCTGGTCCTATTCAAATTCATTAGGACCTTTTTATAACTTTGGCTAGGCCCTTTGATAAGTTCACGTGCCTGCCTTGCTATAGTTAACCTCTTCCAAATATCTAAGTGAGACTGGTTTGTCCTCTGGGATATTACCAGTCTCACATTTCGGAGTGACACTCCCAGGAAGGGCTCTGGTCCTGTAAAAGAACCCTTTGAGCCTTGTTTTGCTAGTTTGTCAGCTTCTTCATTTCCACTGATACCTGTGTGCCCAGGGACCCATAATAGGGTAACTGAGCTAAATTCACACAGCTGATCTAACATCCTTTGGCATTCCCATACCAGTTTTGATGTTGTTTTAACTGCACATAGTGCTTTTAGTGCTGCCTGGCTATCACTGCAAATAGTGATGCATCTTCTGTGTCCAGGCATATTCCATATATATACAGCACAGGCTAGTATTGCGTATACTTCGGCCGGGGAAACAGTAGCATATTTACCCATAGGAAGGGAGAGCCTTGTCTTAGGCCCCCAGACCCCGGCGCCTGTGCCCGTCTCCGTCCGCGAGCCATCTGTGTACCATGTACAGCCCCCAGACTTAAGACGGGCCCCAGCATCCGCGGCCCACTCCTCCCTTGTGGGTATCACCACTGTAAATTTATAATTCAAATTAAAGCTAGGCTTCATCAGATCTCCGATCATCATTGTCATAGGGCAAGTCTGGTGGAGCCTTGTAAGAATAGAGGCATGACCTCTATTCGGGTTTTTGAAGGACCATCCTCCGAGTGACCAGAGGCGATAGGCACTCATTCCCGCTATTACCTTAACATATAAATGTAAGGGGGGAAAACCTAGGATGGCCTCCATTACACATAATGGTGTAGTATCCAGTGCCCCTGTCATTCCTAGACACGCAAGTCTTTGGACACTGTTTAACTTGGTGGTCACAGTCTAACTCTCTGAGCCTGGCCACCAGACTAAAGATGCATAGGTGATCGTGGGCCGTACAATAGAGATATAGAGCCACTGGACCACCTTAGGTCTTAGGCCCCAAGTCTTCCCGACGGCCCTACGACAGGCCCACATAATCTTGCGAGCCTCATCCACCTTATGATCTATATGTTTCTTCCAACTCAGTCTTGCCTCAAGGATTACCCCTAGGTACTTAACTGAGGTTGTCTTAGCTAATTTTTTCCCAAATAGGAAAGGCTCTGACAGTCCGTCTAGCCTCCTCCTCCTGGTAAATACCACGAGCTCCGTCTTATCGGGATTAACCGTCAAGTCTGTCTCATGGCACCATCTTTCCACCCTACGTAAAGAGCTCTGTACGAGCTCGGAAACCGTGCTGGGGAAATTTCCTACCGCCATCAGGCTTATGTCATCTGCATAGCCTCGGGCGTATATTCCTCCAACATTTAACCTGGTAAGTAGTTCATCCACTACCAGACACCATAATGTTGGTGATAATACTCCTCCCTGTGGACACCCCCTGTCTATATTAGCTCTCAACATTACAGCGTTGAGGGTAAACAGAACTTGACGGCCCTGCAGTGAGGCCATAATCCATTTTATGAGCATACTGCTCACTCCTCTTCTCTCTAGACTATGTTCTATGGAGCCCAAAGATGTATAGTTAAAGGCCCCTTCTATATCTAGGAATACAACCATAGCAAGTTGTTGTTGATCCAAGGCACTCTCCAGCCTAGAAACTAGCTGATGTAGTGCCGTCTCAACCGACTTCCCTGGTTGATATGCATGTTGATGAGAATGCAGGGGAAAGTCCCTTAATACTTTCTCCCTGATATGTCTATCCACCAGTCTTTCCAAGGTCTTAAGTAGAAAAGACGTTAGACTAATGGGTCTATAATCCTTAGGTCTAGTATATGAAGACCTTCCGGATTTAGGTATATACACCACCTTCGCCTGACGCCACAAGGAGTACACGTACCCCATAGTGAGACAGGCTCTAAAGATTCTGACCAGGTATGGTATAAGGACCCCCCCCCCCCGCTTCCTGAAGGAGTGCCGGGAAGATCCCATCCACCCCTGGGCTTTTGTAAGGGGCAAAGGATTCTAATGCCCACTTAACCCTTCTTGGGGTAACAATCTCTGCGGCTTCCTTCCAGCCACTTTTATCGGGTCTGAAGGATCCGCTCGATTCTACCTCACTATTCGTGACTACCGAACCTGGAAAGTGGGCATCAAGCAGTAAGTTCAGGATCTCCCTCTCTGTGGATGTGTATCCATCCGAAGGCGACTCCAGTGAACCCAGCCTTGCCCTTTTATCCAAGGTTAAAATTGTATGAAGCCTTGCCGCTTCATGTTGACTTTCAATGGATTCACAAAACTGTCTCCAAGATTTCCTAGAAGCCTTTTTGACTTCTGACTTGTACCTTCTTTGTAAGAATCTAGGCTTTCTTGATCCTGAAGTTCCCTGTATTTATTCCAGAGCCTTCGTGTATTTCTCCTCAGGTGTTCAAGGTAACTATTCCACTTGAAGCTTCCTGTTACTCTTTTTGCCTTAACAATAGGGCAGTTTAATTCATAAGAGATAACCAGTGTCCGTGTGAGAAAACACGCACTGAGCTCCAGCTCCTCTTTGTTTTTAATTATATTTGAGGGTCCTCCCTACAGTCCCCTCCTCACGTCCTCCCTAAAAGACGTCCAATCGGTTCGTCTAGGGTTTCTGTAAGACGGGATCTCGAGGGAGCCCTCTATATAAAACACAATGTGTCTATGATCTGACAAGGAAGGCTCCAAAGAAACCTTCCACTCTTTAAATTTCTGTATGATTCCCATGGAACCCAGGGTAAGATCTATGATCCCCTCACTCCTATTATTAATGAAGGTAGGGGTATCACCAATGTTCATGATCTCAAGATCAGTTGTACATAGAAATTCTATGAGGTGCTCTCCCCTTCGGTTTGTATATTTACTTCCCCAAATGCTGTGATGAGCATTGGCGTCACATCCTACTATGAGGTTTAATCCTTGTTTCCTACAGTATATCACCAGTCTCTTGAACTCCTCCGGCGGGGGTGGAGTTTCAGAGTCTCCTGGGAAATATGCAGAGCAGAAAACCAAGTCTTTTGGCTGTCCGCCCTCTTCATATCTCACTAGGACTGCTACCAGGTCTCTAGTAATGAAGCCTGGTATAGCCCAGGCGTTGTGATCTTTAACTAGTATACATGCTCTAGGCTTCTCCTCTGCTATTCCACTGAATACAGTGAAACCTGCACATTTTAGTCCCATGATATGCCCCTGTCTAAGCCAGGGTTCTTGTATCAGGGCGACCGAAAACCTGCCCTTCTGGATACTTCTAATAAGTACCCTAGAGGCCGCTATACAATGTTGTATATTTGCTTGTATGAAAGTAATCATTCTTACCTTCATGCAATACTTTACCTTATGCGGTCTCCGGAACGTGCTGCTCCGTCTCCCGCGATGAGTCTTGAGGCTTGGCTGGCCCAGGTTCCTGTCCGGGCTCCTGCTCTTCGCCCCTGTTCGTCTCGGTATTTTCTGTGGTGGGGTTGGTCCTCTGCTTGTCACGCTTGCCCTCCACCAAGGTGAAGGTAGCCACATGCACCCCGCAGAAGATCTTCTTCCCCACCACTTTCTCCACGTCTCTGGAGTCCATGCTAACCACAAGTCGGACACCTCTCTTCTCCTCCTTGCGGTCGTAGACCCTCCAGCTGGTGGGATTTAAGCCATGGTTCTGGCGTGCCATTCTTCCCAAAAGGACGTTATTGTCCTTTGGTTGTCCTGGTATCCAGACCATGACTCTCTTGTAGGAAAGAAGTTTATCCATGCCCACAATTGTGAGCCTGGCTCCTTCCCACGGTTGTATACCTGTAACAAGACTGGAAAGCCATGCTACAGTCTCGTCGTTCTCGGCTATGATGACGGCCGCACCTCTCGATAGATAGCAATCCAGGAACTGAGGCTTAATGGGCCCCTGCTCCGGAAGCTCGTCTATCAGATTGGTGATAGCCTCTTCCACAGCTTCCACCTGTTTCTCGGTTAGCTGCTGGTCAGGATATCCTACAGGTACTATGGCCATCCTGATCCCAGCTTTAGCTATCCTGGCATATTCCACCTTGGGTTTTTTGCGGGTCTGCAGATCTTCTTCTGGGGTTGCCCCCTACAGAAGTCGTTTCCCGGCTGGCATCTTAGTGGGTGGGGTCCTTTGTGCCCTAGAAGCAAAGCCCTTTTCAGGGTCCCGCCTCTTGTGCCCATTGGATCCCCCTACAGTTGTTACTGTCGTGATATTAGAAGGTCCCTCAGCTCCCGGAGTTAAGCCCTCTTTGGCCTGCTCCCGGGCCTTTAAGGCCTTCTTATATCTCCTCTTCTCAGCGCCAGAGCGCTGTTTCTTCTTCTTCTTCTGGACCTGTAGATTGCCCACCTCTTGAGTGAGCCCTCTAACTGTCGAAGATGAACTATCCGAGGGTATCTCCGAAGAGTCCCCTTCGGTTGTTGTTGTAGTGTTTCTCTCGGAGGCCCCAGAAGAGCTCTCCGGTTTATGGATGGCTACCGTATTCATTCAAGTCCCACAAGTAGCTAGGGAAATATATGTCCGCCCAGGCAGAGCCCCGCATACCTGGGTAAGGCTACTTACTTCGGCACGGGTCGCATTACACCTTAGGGTTGGGCGGTGCATTAGCTTCCTCCTCCTTGTATACCGAACGGTTACCCAATGGGGCTCCATTCTGCATCGCAAAAAAGGAGCTACTAGTCCCCCTCACCGCGAATAGGATCTTCACTTGAAGAGGGTAACCATGGTTAGCCCCCTACAATTGTAGAAGCACACACGAGGGGGATAATTACAACATGCAGACGCACTGAGAATACGGGTAATATTTAGTTGATTGAAGATTGTGTCCACTGATAGGAACCTGAGTTAAATTGATACCCAATTATTTTATGCTTTAAAATTATACTTTGGATAATAATAATAATAATAATAATAATAATAATAATAATAATAATAATAATAATAATAATAATAATAATAATAATAATAATAATAATAATAATCAAATTATAAATATCTGACACGGTGGAATTTTGCTACGAAGGTTAAATAATAATACTTACGTCCATGACTTTTGCTTGACCTTATATTCCTAATTTTATCTAGGAAGAACAATTATAGAATATTTTACGAGGATCTTACAGCCAGATGTATTTTCGTGAAGTAGGTTACATGCTTTTTATTTTGATCTGACTCTTTTGATGTTAAAGTTAAGCGAGATTTCAGACTTGTTTAAATTGTTAAAGTGACCATGATATGAGATAACTGGACTTGGTCACACACCGTCCACAGTGAGACATTACCATAGCCGCTGTGACGAGTGGAACCATCTAAACATTTATTAATATTCAGTCATTTGAATGGCTGGTGTGGTCAGCATCTTAGAAGAATATAACAGTCAGATTGGTACGTGATTATATTGCTCTGTGTAAATACAGTAGTATAGGTTAGATATGATAGGGTGTCTTCTCTTTCAGGTGTGTACTTAGATCGTAGAATTAGGATAACAGAGGCTTAGCTGATTCTTTCTCGTGTCATTTAGTTTGTTTTATGGTCAACGTGGGAGGGTTCACCCACACTGTAACGTAACTATGAGGTCAGTAACCTTAGGGAAGGAAGGCTGCTTGGTTACTTCTCTTTAAACAACATTTCTCTTACAGTATACAAGCAAATTGGAACTGAATAATTAAATAACTAAACAAACCTCCGTAAATTGTAAATAAGTAAGACTGCAAATGTAAAACCTTAGACTTTAAGGCATTTCCTTAGTAACTGGGGTAAAATATCTGCGAAGCATAGAGACCCGATCGGGTTAAAAATATGAGTGTGTAAAATGCAAATGTGTAAATGTTAGGCAGATCTGTTCAGCTGATCTAAAGAATAATTAATAATAAATTGACCTACAGAATCCATGTATACAACACAGTGACCGTAAGTGCTCATAAGTGTTTACATCGTGCTCATATACAAATCATACAGGCCATAGTTAGCTCGTATTCAGTTCATATACAACTCAGGTCGATTATGTAATGTAATAAGTTGATGTAATTGTGTTTGAGTATCCATCCGATACCAGGTAGTGAAAGGCCAGTTCAGACCATATGTATTTTTATGCTAATTTAGATGATGGTAATTTAACAGGGAGCAGTTAACTCCCAAACTGAGGTGTGTTCTCAGGAAACTTCTGTCATTTGTTAGAGCAGTTTTAATTCATATATTTCAATGTAACTTTTTATTATTTTACTTTTGATTAATTTCAATTTAATTAAAGATAACTTTAACACTGCTCGGAGTTACCTTATGTAAAGATTACTTTATTTAACATTTAAAAATAAAATATAACTTACGTTATGTTAATCATTTAATCTGTATTGCACATCTATGGTGTCATCAATTAATGACAAATTAGTTAAGCGTTTTAATTGATGGTGTAGTAGTAAGAGTATTTAGTAAAGTGATTTACGGAGAAGTGTTGGTTATAACGTGACCTAACTATTGGTTGTTGTTCTACAATTTGAGTAAGTTTAATGATTTTGTTGTCCACTTAAACTTTTTGGAATCTAATTGATTTCACGATTATAATAAATTAGTTAAAAATCTAATCTTACCCACTCTCGTTTAGTAGCGATAGTATCCGAGCAGTATTTAGTTCTCTTATGTACCAATTTAGAAGAATCTCGAACTTATCGCGTCCTGAGCAGATGGGAGTCTCCGAGCGGTAAATATATTTTATTACAGAGCGCCGTGGCAGATCCCTAGACCAGATTACCGCGGCTTCAACGTTTCCAAGGGTACAATACATACATACATACATACATACATACATACATACATACATACATACATACATACATACATACATACATACATACATTCATACATACATACATACATACATACATACATACAATACATACATACATACATACATACATACATACATACATACATACATACATACATACATACATACATACATACATACATACATACATACATACATACATTCGATTGTGGGAGAGCGAGTGGGTAAACACTACATACAAACAAAATCATACTCTCATAATGTATGGAGTAGACTGAAAATTAAACTAAATCTAAGTCATAATATGACAGCTATGACAACAGGCCATGGAAAATTTGTGAATACTTCTTTAGGTTCAAAATAACAAATGTGTGTGCACTGAAACAAATCATCAAACAGTTGATCATATCCTTTGGGAGTGTAAATTACTCAACTTCGAGAGAGATGATCTTTGTAGAAGTGTTATAAAGTCTGGGGGCCATTGGCCGGTGGAGAAGTACGAACTCGTGGACAAACACCTAAAGGATTCTTATAAATTTGTAAACAAAATAAATTTTGACGTCGTACAACGAGATAGCAGTTAAGTTTAATATTGACAAAAGTCATATGTAAATAATTGTATACAGGACCCTGTCATTATGTATGTATAAGCATGTTGTAATGGAACATTCTGTTAATAAATGATTTAAGAAAAAATGTTCATACATGCATACATACATACGTAAATACATACATATAAACACTCAGTGACCGAAAGTCACGGGAAGGGGTGTCCCATTAGAAAATGTGCCATTTATGACCCCTGAGCGTTGTGGCTAGCTGTGGCGTAGCTGAGCAGTCTGTCGCAAACACCAGTGTCGTGAAGATTGCAACACATTGCAAGTTAAGCGACTTTGTTACGTGGGATGATAATCGGCGTACGGCGTATGGGTCATAGCATTGCGGAGATTACAAGCGAATTCGGGTTTCCGAGGTCAATAGTGTCAAGGGTGGATTTTCAATATCACGGAGAGAATGTTACCACCCGCGTAAACCTCCGCACCGGAAGACCACAGATGTTCAACGAACGGACATCACGTCGCCTCCACAGAATCATACTGGGCGCTCGAGGGGTTACTGTGAGTCAGATCACCGCCCAGTTGAATGCTGGGAGTCAGGAACACATTTCTATCAGAACTGTAAGGAGGCAACTGCACCGCATAGGCTTCACCAGCCGACGACCAACTCGTGTCCCTCGCTGACACTCGACACAGAGATCATCGACGTTCATGGGCCCGCGAAAATCGGCAATGGACCATGGAACAGTGGCAGCGTGTGGTATGGTCCTGGTTCGAGATGTGAGAGTGTGGCGTATGGCCCATGAAGCTATTGATCCTGCGTGACAACAAGGTTGTGTCCAGGCGGGAGGTGACTCAGTTCTGGTCTGGGCGGCCTTCTCATGGTCGCAATTAGGCCCCATTGCCTCGTTGCAGGGAGCGCTGACTGGTGCACGTTATGAGGATATCTGAATCCCTTTCTTGCCCTAGAGTATCCCGATAGAGATGCCATGTTTCAACAGGACAATTCGCCATGTCACCGCTCTGTGGTGGCACGCAGGTGGTTCGAGGAGCACTCCAGTGAAGTTGTAACCATGGGTTGGCCCTCCAGATCCTACGACCTTAATCCAATCGAGCATTTATTGGGTTCTGTCAATGCTTGTGTATGCTTCATGAACGCCGCACCAACTACACTAGACCAATTGTGGGTAGCAGTGCAAGATGCGTAGGTCCAGATACCTTTAGAACGATTCCAACACCTTGTAGAGTCGATGCCTCGCCGTATAACTGTCGTTTTGAGGGCTCGCGGAGGAGCAACTCGTTATTAACATCACATTAGCTGCCTCTGTGGATCAGCGGTAGAGTGTCGGCCTCCGGATCCTAAGATAGCGGGTTCAAACCCGGCAGAGGTAGTCGGATTTTTGAAGGGCGGAAAAAAGTCCATTCGACACTCCATGTCGTACGATGTCGGCATGTAAAAGATCTCTGGTGACACATTTGGTGTTTACCCGACAAAATTCATTAAAAATCTCAGCCATAGACACCCAAGAGAGTTTCGGTTTACTCGGTCTGCCATCTAGTGGTGGCCTAGAGTAAAACGGAACGTCGAAATTGACGAGCAGACAGCCAGATGGCGTCAAATTGAAATGTCTGCACATGGTAGCTGAGGCCATACGATTATTATTATTATTATTAACATCACATTCAGTGTCTTTCCATGACTTTTGGTCACTCAGTGTATATGCAGACAGATATGAAGGAAAATTAAAAGTTGCATTTCCTTGTTATGGTACGAACGATACATACTGTAAATACATGTTTTTAAATTCTGAGAAATGTAGAGACACACTCTTATTTTATACGTGTAGATGTATAGATATCAAATCGATAACAGCCTAATGGACGTTTTAAGCACATAGAGTTATTATTTTCTAAAAATCACTTTAAAACGTTTGCTGCAACGTAATTTACTGTACTAAAATTCAGCGCAGTTTAAAATTTAAAATAAACTGAATCAATGCAACTTTGTGAAGTTACTCATCGAGATAAAACACATTTTGATAAGAAATGAAGGGGTTTTTGTACCCAGGAAAATATAACAAACCTATAAAGCAAAATAAGCGTGTGCTAAGTCTTGTTTTTTTTTTTTTTTTGCTAGTTGTTTTACGTCGCACCGACACAGATAGGTCTTACGGCAGTGATGGGACAGGAAAGGGCTAGGAGTGGGAAGGAAGCGGCCGTGGCCTTAATTAAGGTACAGCCGCAGCATTTGCCTGGTGTGAAAATGGGAAACCACTGAAAACCATTTTGAGCGCTGCCGACAGTGGGGTTCTAACCTACTATCTCCCGAATACTGGATACTGGCCTCACTTAAGCGACTGCAGCTATCGAGCTCGGTGTGCTACGTCTATTAAGGGAGGAGAGGTTAAATTAATATCATATAGATGAAGGACTGAACACATTTAATGAATAAAATTGTTTTCATGAATAGCTTTTAAACAAATACATTGTGTAACCAGAACTCCTCTTAAGGAGTCAGATGTAACAAGATTCTCCAACATTCCAAGAAACTGATGAAAACAAAGCAGATAAATTTCATCTCTGCAAAGAAAAGCTTTCACTAGCTGTATCCTCGGCACCAAGTGGGATAGAGTAGTTAAATCCAGGGGCGAATGCTGGTCATGAAAGTCAGGCTTGCTCTTCCATTCGTGAAAGTTGGTAGGGTGGGACATGCATAGTTCTGAATGAATAAAATTTATAAACCCAATAATCACTAAATCACATGAACATGCATTCAAACTGGTTAGGTCACACCTTCAAGAATGGCCAAAAGAATAACAAACAGACACATTTTATAATCATTAACAAATCATGACAAGCCAGTGATTATATAATTTAAACAAGTAAACGTCAAACTATATACACAGAAAAATTGCAACTATTTATTAGATCTTCCTACTTGAAAACAAACTCTACTCTGCGGCTTCTCTTTACAAAACCATCAATAACTTAATCATAGAAAGAGGACTGTAATATAATTTTTTCAAGCAATCCTTTTTCAATCGACAACATAGCTAATGATGATAGCCTCTCCTGACCTTGAGTCGATCTGCAATATGTATTAATGCATCTCAGTGTTGAAAAAGAACGTTCTGCAGAGGATGTAGTAGCAGGAATTGTTGCTACAAGTTTGATGAGCTTGAAAATTTTTGGCATACCCATGTACAATTTATTAATATGCATAAACTGCATTAAGTCTGAAACACTTTTCTCTTTAAAATCAGAAAATGAATACATCACACTTAATTCGGTTTTTAAGCGAACAATGTCGAAAAATGACCCATAGGTCTTTTCTAGGGCAGTAAAACTATTTCTGTGCTTCTCAAACAAATCACAATCCAACAGCGCGAAGAACACAAATTTCTTTATGCATTTAAAACGCTCTCCTATTTGGACAAGTACATTGTCAATAATTTCAATGAATAGACGTTTTTATTTTGATTTTTCTGGTTCATCACTAATTCTTCGATTTTTAGAGCACGGCTGTCCTCCATAAACGTCAATTTCAGTATCCACATGTCCATACAAACTATCAAAATCTTCATCTCTCATAGACTGGATATTTAAAAAGAGCTCCTCAACCTTCTTGCCACAGTACTGAATATCCAGACTTTTTGTTTTAAAATATTGAACACAGTATCGGAGAATGAAAACATCTTGGAGAACACTGCCAGCAGAAATCTAGTGTTGAACTTAAGTAAGAAGAAGAAAAATCCTTGTGCTTTAAATGTAGTGTCTGTATCCCAGTCGTCTGAAGTATCCTGTACATGTTGAAAGAATTTCACCAGCGTATCATAATATTCCTTCACAGTATTAATAAGACGTGAAGCAAAATTCCATCTCGTTGGTGCTACTGCTGGCAACTTCTTCTGAATAAAATCTCGAAGAGCAGCTGTTCTCTTTGTAGACTTTGAGAAAAAAGCAGCAAGTCCTGACATTGTTTGGAAGAAAATTGTACATTCTTTGATTTTTGAAGCAGACTGCTGTAGTGTTAAATTCAATAGGTGGCTATAACAATGCACAAATGTCGCATATGGATACTGGTCTTGAAGTAGTTTATTAAGCCCATTCACATGACCGGCTAAGATAGCAGCACAGTCATATGTTTGAGCCACAATCTTTTCCTCACAACTGAACTCTTTTAAAATAGCACGAACATGATTTAAGAGGGCTCCAGCAGTGCGATCTTTACTAACGTCAGCAAAACCAAGAAACCTCTTTTGAATTTCACCACTTTCATCTACAAAACGGAGTAAAGTAGAGAGTTGTGACTTACTAATAATATCGGACGTTTCCTCCAACATCATTGCCACAAAAGTTGCTTGTTTAAGCTCAATTACTGAACTTATTTCTGCTATTAAATTATTTTGGATTGCAGACGACGTCCCTCTAAGAATGGTGGAGTCTTTCAAATGAGCTGCCAGAAGAGGATCGTATTCACTTATAATTTGTGGAAGTTCGATGTAATTTCCTCTGTTTACGGAAGTTGCAGACTCGTCATGTCCGCGAAATGGTAGCTCCTGTTTTGCTAAAAAACACACTGCATCGATCAGTCGTTTAAGTATGTCACGATTTTTCTTTACCTTTTCATTATGAAGTTGGTCACTGATGCGTTTCTGTTCATCCAGCTCGTGGTCGATCCTTGAACGCCCAAAGCTATTTAACTGCAGGAAACACTTCATATGGTTTGCAGATTTCTCATGTCTTGTAATGGACAGTGTCGAGGTTTTCAAATGTTCAAAGCCACTTTTACACCATACACCGTTATCAGCAGAAAATAGTGAACACGGCCAGCATAACAGTCTATTCAGTTTCTTGGACCCTGTCAACCAGTGCGTATTATTATATTGAGATACAGAGAACTAACGTACATATTCTCTATTTTCCTCCCTGTGCTGTGTCTTTAAATCTAGCAGCGCCGGACAGGGCCTGCCATTCTTGATAATGTCTGTTTTCTCTTGGATAGTTCTCCGAGAAAATGGATTTGATAACAAGCTGTCAATAATGCACGGTTCGGAACCCATTGCAGCACGTCAAATCATTCTGAATAGATGATCAGGAACTTACAGTACACTACTCACCGACACAACACACGAGATCTGTAGCTCTCAGACCAGAGCTTCCAACTACACATTACAAACGTGACAGCTTGCAACCGGCCTTGGAGAGAAGAAACCTGCGCGCGCATACATTTCTCGCTGTGTCGACAGCTCCGCTAAAGCTCCTCAGACACGAGCAAGCCTCGCTGGACTCGCCAAGATATACGCAACATGCGATTTGTATAATGCAGATCTATTACATATACGGTACATATTGTAATTTTTTTAACTCGCCTGCTTTAGAAATATATTGCGCTTGCGCAGCAAGCGTAGCATGCTCGGAGAAATCGCCCCTGGTTAAATCTATGCTAGGCCGCATTTACAATTTTGCTTTATGTCGCTTTATGTTAAGGCGACAATGGGATAAGGAATGGCTGGCAATGGGAATTAGGCGACCGTGGTCTTAACTAAGACAGCCCCAGTATTTGCCTGGTGTAGTGATGGGAAACCTCGGAAAACAATCTTCAGGGCTGCTGACAGTGGGGTTCGAACTAGGCAGTATTTACCCGAGCATTTAACCTTATACCCTTTTCAACAGTAGACTGAATGAAACCCACGGTCATATGCCTCTCTAAATGTTTCGGCTTCTTGATGGAGGAATGAACCCACGTCCTTCTCGGTGAACCAATCACACCTTACCTCCTCAAATATGTACGCACTGACCGGCTCGAAAGCCCAAATTATTATTTAACTCTAGCTGAAAATTGTGGTTAAAATGCTGCCCCAATTTTATGAAGTTTCCGAGGAACATCTGCATCCTTTCTCGATATCTTACAGTATCTAGTGACTGTTGGTAAATAATTTGCGGCACAGCTGTCATTGGTCAATGAGCGGAACGAGACGCATTCGACAGACCACTAATTACTGTCGCACTGAAGGGGAAAATGTCGAGGAAGCTTCAGAATAGCGGGTGTGCAATTTTGGCCCGCATGAGGGAGGTAGAGGGACTGGAACTGGGTTTCTTTAACTAACCTGTCAATGGTAGCGCAGAATACGATCTAAACATTGCTCTGATTTCGTAAATACATGATAGCAAACCTATATAGATAAGGATGTCGTCACGATGACCACATCTGCTCCGATATCTGCAATCCATTTGGTGGAACAGCAGTCATCTTGATAGGCCACGTATCTTAATAGGCTGTATGTGCAACGAGATTTTATTTTATCAGTACAAAAGGACTCCCAGTTAGGTTATGCGTAGAAGAAAAAAAAAAACCGCTCTTCACCTTCGAGCAAACGTTTTGGAAAGTAAAAAAGGTGGCGCTGGGCTGAACGGCTCACACGGTAGAGCGCTAGCTTTCTGACCCCAGGTTGGCAGGTTCGATCTTCGCCCAGTCCAGTGGCATTTGAACGTGATCAAACATTCCAGTCCCATGTCAGTAGATTGAGACTGGCATGTAAAATAACTTCTGGTCTGTGAGGCAACATTCTATCTCATTGGCCTCTCCGAAACCCGTAATAATCGTTACTGGGGCGTAAATTTGAAAACATTATCATTGAAAGCAAGCACACTAAGAAAGAAATCTGTAATCTTCTCCACATATAAAATAAGAGTTTTGTCTGTACATTGCTCAGAATTTGAAAAGAATGGTATTTCTGTATCGGTCATATCCACAGTAACAGGGAAATGCAATTTTTACTTTTCCGTAATTTCTGTCTGTCTGTCTGTCTATCTGTATGTATGTATGTACACGTATCACTAGAAAACGGCTGAAGAGAATTTAATAAAAATCGGTATCAAAAGTCGGAGAATAAGTCACTATAATCTAAGCTATAAATAATTTTATTCACGCTGATTGAAATGGTAGTTTAGGGGAAGGCCAAAAATGTAATTCTCAAATATTTATGTTATTAGTGGTGATATCTTAATGAAAAATGGTATGCAAAGTCGAGGAATAAGTCACTACAATCTAGGCTATAAATAATTTTATTCACGATGAGTGAAATGGTAGTTTAGGTGAAGGCTAAAAAGTTTATTCTTAAATATTCACGTTATTAGTGGTCCTATCTCATTGAAAATTCATATGCAAAGTCAGAGAACGAGCCATTAAAATCTAGGCTATACATCATTTTATTCACGCTGAGTGAAGTGGTACTTTGGGGAAGGCCTAAAATGTAATTCTCAAATATTTATATTATTAGTGGTCGTATCGATAAATACTACAAAACGAAATATAGAATTAAATTTCCGACCATTTATGTCTTATGCATTTTTACCATACCGGCTATGATAACACAGATATTCATGAATTTGTATTTTTGTTGCTAAGTCCATATCAACGCCGAGCCACGAGAAAATGGGTTAACAGAATTTAATGAAAATCGGTATATTGAGACGGCGAATGAAAAACTACAGTCTAAGCTATAAACAATTTTATTCAAACTGGATTTAATTGTATTTTAGGGGAAGGCGCCTAAAATTTAAGTTTTAAATACCTATGTTATTGGCCCTATCGAAATGTACTACATAACAAATGTTACAGAGAATACAATTTCCGACCATGTATATTTTATTCAGTTTTACCGTGCCGACTATGATAGGAGCGGTATTTCAGAGTCGGAAGAAAACTAAATGTGAAGGCCTACAATATCGAAAGCGCATAACATTGATCAGCAATAACATCACATTGACCATTGTTAGTGGCGATGTTCTTTATCTCTTACGCTGCCTCTCAACTCCGATAGATGGGATTACTGCTGCGTACTGAGTATAATAGCCTGACTGATTACTGGCGGAAAATAGCGGGGGAGTTAGAAAACTTTCTTCTTCGGCATGCCATTCCTCTGGTTCATACATTTTCTGATAGAGCTGGTACGTAACACACCGGTTCATCATAGTATTCCAGCTGTTCGATCCACACTCTGACGCGCTGTTTTGAATGAGCAGTGTGCATACTTAAGGCAGAGGCTCACTTAGTAATAGTAGTAGTTGTAGGCCTATGGCCTGGTCTAGAATAACAATTTAGGCCTATTCCAAATTATAGCACCACAATTCACTAAATGACTCAAAATTCAACCCTGAAAAGAGCCGTTTCTTAAGCTCCTTCCTCCTCACTTTTATTAAATTCTACATTCATTTTATTCCAAATTAGCAGTGAAGAGGGGGTTTCTCCTCTGGCTTGGAGGAGAAATTTGCCTTCTAGTCAGATAGATTTTTCCACCGCCAGTGTAGTGAATTGATATTTACCGACTCATCGTGTACTCCTAGGAAATAGATTAGTAAAATGGCATGATTTTTGCCCTAGGAGTCTTCACTATTCGACCTCCTCCCCGCCGAAAAAAAAAAAACGGAGAGTGTTCACGGATCACGGCTGTCTGCGGCTTGGACATCCCAGCTCTGAAACTTTGGACTGTAATATCGGGAGCTTAGACCTGTTCGTTAAAAGTGAGAAAATGGGTGATTTGTGATTTGATCGAGTATTTCATATGAAAGCATTGCTTTTAATTGCGCCATTCCTACTGACGTCACTGTATGTTTGTTCATGTCAGTTGGGAAAACCAGTAAAACAGTCTTTATGAGGATGTAAAAAGGCAGGCGGAGAGTGAGTGTCTGCCATCAAAATGAAAGCTTCCCAACCTTATTTTGACTGATTACAGTGAAAAATCCCTAACTCAGTCTTCATATGAGAAAAGACGTTTGGGGTCATCGCCGTAGCGTTTCTAGGGTAACGTTAAGAGCTTTGAAATTTAATACAATCTTGCTCACAACGTGTACACTACCTAACCTAGAATTCTGTATACAGTGTAGAATTCCGTAGCGAAGCACGGGTACATCAGCTAGTTTTCAATATACCGAAGTCCGATTAGCATCATCCAGTACTGGGGGACACCATCATGGTCTTTATACAGAAGGTGATTAAGTGGGCGTATTTTAGCTCTGATTTTCTAAGATCTCCGCAATAGAAAAGACTGACCTCACTTCTGAAATCTTCACAATACAATTCAATTACTTTGGTACAAACACTGCTTCCGATTTTCACTTACTACTTTGGCTTAAGGAAATGAAATGAAATGTCGTATGGCTTTTAGTGCCGGGATATCCCAGAACGGGTTTGGCTCACCAGGTGCAGGTCTTTCTATTTGACGCCTTTAGGCGACCTGCGCGTCGTGATGGGGATGAAATGATGATGAAGACAACGCATACACCCAGCCCCCGGGCCTTCAATATTAACCAATTAAGGTTAAAATCCCCGACCCGGCCGGGAATCGAACTCGGGACCCTCTGAACCGAAGGCCAGTACTCTGACCGTTCCGCCAACGAGTCGGACTGAAGTAAGGAAATAACAAGGGATTGTTTTAAAAATAATAATAAACTCTCTATCGTGTGAAGGATTGATTTTTGACCTTAGTTATAATCCTCATATGTAAGTGTCCGCTGTAACCCGTCATTATCGGTACATTTTGTTTCATCCCTATTTAACGTCGAGAGTTACGTGATTTGAAAGATTAAAATTGTTTCTTTTATTATTTGCATTCATTAGCTAGAGAGAGAGAGGGCATGGAATTAAATCCCAGTGGACTTACAGAACAGTTGAATTCAGATTTAACGTTAATCATCCTCGAAATATACCCCGTACATGACAATCTTTTGGGTTCTTGCCGTGCCAAATAAATAAATAAATAAATAAATAAATAAATAAATAAATAAATAAATAAATAAATAAATAAATAAATAAATAAATAAATAAATAAATAAATAAATAAATAAATAAATAAATAAATAAATAAATAAATAGTTTCCAATATTGTTTTGATTACAATTATTGGCAAATGCTGAGGTGGCAACTTTCTCATGTAGTGCGTTCGTATCAAATACAACTAACTTCCTTGATCTGAGGTTGTACTTTGGCAATCATCTGATTGTGCTTGATTTTTACAAGGACTTCAGGGCTGGTTCGAGGTTAAGAACAATTGAGGTATTATCTGATGATGGGATAGCGACTCCGGTCTAGAAAGCCAGGAATAAGGTCCAAGTGTATTCGTAGCGCTGATCACGCACCACTTCGTAATCTGCAGGTCTTTGGGATGAGTAGCAATTCGCTTGGTAGGGTTTGTTATGGAGTTTGTTTGATGATGTATTTCATTTTCTACTGACTGTGAGTTCTAGTACTTCTCTTTTAATAGTCTACAAATATACTGCTGGCAATCGAAAGATGAGATTTCCTAGTTTGTCCTGCCGTAGCTTAATTTCAACTAAAGGAAACCAGTTCATATTTCAGGTGATTCCATAGCATTAACATTCGAGCTCTGTTATCGTTGTCATGGTCGCCATGATAACAATCAATATGCCCTCTCCTTAACCCTTTACGGCAATGTCAACACATCATTTTTCACCTATGTAAGTGGATACAGATTATGGACAGAGGTAGTTTTACGGTACACCTTCAGCTGTACAGTCAGTCAAGCACATATCCCAGTGAGGACTTGTTTTCTTAAATTTTATTTAACAGACGACAAAACAGCCATCAAAGGTACTCCTTCCACCCTATCAACTTCCACGCGTACCAGCCAACGTTTATTTTCCGTGGGCCCTCGCCATCACAATACCACAAGCTTCAGGGGTACCTCTGACTCAATCTCAAAGATATTATCGATCTACGGTCGTGCAATTATACTTGCGCCTTGCAATACATATCCATGGCGGTCAGCAGGCAGTAATGATTGGTCTTTGAACGTCAAAAGTTTAGCGTAAAATCGTAGAAAATCGGATAAATACCCTATTGTAGCAAACCACATCACATACGAGTGTTAAGGTATTAGCCCCAGTTAAAAATTGTTGGAAAATCGAAGGCACTGAACGCTAGTTCAAGTATATCCTACTGTTGAAAATCGAAAGAGGAGATTTCCTTTTTATCCTTTCATAGCTTAATTTTAAAAAAGGAAACCACTTCATATCTCAGTTGATTCTATCCCGAAAATTGTGGAAATATGCGCTATATATGGAAAATAAAATTGTTTATTTTCGGACAGGTTATCGCAAAATATTTACAGTAATAATTACTTCATGTTGTCCACCTCTGTGGTGTAGTGGTTAGTGTGATTAGCTGTCACCCCCGGAGGTCCGGGTTCGATTCCCGGCTTTGCCACGAAATTTGAAAAGTGGTACGAGGGCTGACACGGGGTCCACTCAGCCTCGGGAGGTCAACTGAGTAGAGGTGTGTTCGATTCCCACCTCAGCCATCCTGGAAGTGGTTTTCCGTGGTTTCCCACTTCCCCTCCAGGAAAATGCCGGGATGGTATCTAAATTAAGGCCACGGCCGCTTCCTTCCCTCTTCCTTGTCTGTGTATGTGTATGTTGGGTATTCAGCCCGAAGGCTGGTTTGATCCTCTGCAGCTCCGCCAACAGCTGTCATAAATAGCCTAGGCGTCACTGAAGAGGCGTACTAGGGAAATGAGGAGTGAGGTAGTTTCCCGTTGCTTTCCTCACCGAGCCAGCCGTTGCTATTACATATCAATCTGCCAAGCCCACTGAAATGTATGCACCAATCGACCCTATGAGCGATATTTTCACACCATTCATAACAGGGACTGGCTGCATAAGGAATGGTATTACTAGCATCACTCATATCTCAGTCACTTTCATATTGTCAAAGCCAAGGATGAGACTGAGACAAGTCAATGAAAGTAACAAATTTAATATAGCCCATGCCAGAAGACATAGCGCACTGTAAACACTACATCTCGCCAGCAAAGGCATCTTCCTTGTTTATCCCTTCCAATCTTCCCATCCCTCCGCAAGGCCCCTGTTCAGCATAGCAGGTGAGGCCGCCTGGACGAGGTACTGGTCATCCTCCCCAGTTGTATCCCCCGACCCAGAGTCTGAAGCTCAAGGACACTGCCCTTGAGGCGGTAGAGGTGGGATCCCTCGCTGAGTCCGAGGGAAAAGCCAACCCTAAAGGGTAAGCAGATTATGAAAGAAAGAAATTACTTCAAGTATTAAATTCGAGGCGATATTGAAGATATGATATGCTTTTAACATTCGAGCCATGTTATCGTTGTCAGGGTCGCCATGATAACAATCAATATGCTCTCTCCTTAAATACTTCAGTCAACATCAGACCAATATTATCTGCGGCATCTTCAGTCTGTTGTGTTTATCGACTGTCTTGGGATGTGTTCTCAGCTGGAACCTCTCGTGGCTCCCACGGTACGCAGAGGGGAGGATGCAGGGTGCTAAGTGGCAGCAGAGCCCGGCTAATCTCGCGCCGCCTTCTCGAATTCATTGCGCGGCTTTGGCGACACCACCCCTCCTCGTATGAGGCTCTCGTCTCCAGACCACACTCGCTGTTTCTTTACGACTTCTGGACGTATTCTTGGACTGAGAAATAAAAAAATACAGAACGCATACACTTTTTACTAACTCTTTTCTTCGGTCTCATCTTCACCGACAGCAGAAACAGGACCTCGATCACACATCACTTGGCTTTTCCCGCTCTTTTTTAAAAAAACGTGCAATACTCAGTATAAGCCTTAGAGGTTAGTACTGTAGATTTCAGTCCAGTTGACATAGATAACCGAGCGAGTTGGCCGTGTGGTTAGGAGCACGGAGCTGTGAGCTTGCATTCAGGAGATTAGGTTCGAACCCCACTGTCGGCAGCCCTGAAGATGGTTTTCCATGGTTTACCCATTTTCACACCAGGCAACTTCTGGGGCTGTACCTTAATTAAGGCCACGGTCGCTTCCTTCCTACTCCTAGCCCTGCCCTATCCTATCGTCGCCATAAGACCTATCTGTGTCGGTGCAACGTGAAGCAAATTATTTTTATAAAAAGTACCTCTTACCGGCAGGCCACGTTTTCTGTTTCCGACCAGGTCAGGGATTTCTTATCTGGATCCGAGGGCTGGTTAGAGGTCTACTCAGCCTACGTAAGAACAAATGAGAAGTTTGGAGTTACCTGACGGTGAGATAGCGGTCCCGGTCTAGAATGACGACAGGATTCGTCACGTTGACGACGTTACACCTCATAATTTGCAGACCTTCGGGTTAAGCAGTGCTCGCTTGGTAAATCAAAGCCCTTCCGGACTGTAGTGCCAAAGTGAGGGACTAAAATCGAAAAATTTAGAAACGAGACTTCCACTTGTGGAGTTTCCACAGGTTCATGCAGCCTACGACAGAAATGAGTGCCAATTCCGTGGAGGCACAGAAGATCGGGCATAGAACAATCCACCTAGTGACTAAGTTACAAAGTGTGTAAGCATTTACTTTCCACTCCTCCAAGAATCTTCATGGCCTGTAAAGAGATGACGGGTTTTTTTTTTTTTTTTTTTGAGGGACTAGAGCGTGGTGTATTTAGCTTCACATGACAGACCGAACTGGGAAATTCCTTACTCGGTCTTCGAAAATTCTTCATGGTTTCTTCCTTACCATCAGTTTAATGCAGGAATGGTTGTTGAAAACATGTCACACACACGTTAGTGCGGACATTCCATCAATTTCAATGAGTGCACTGACTTGATGACTAAGATGTCTCAAACCTTCTTATAATGCAGCAGCAGCAATAATAATAATAATAATAATAATAATAATAATAATAATAATAATAATAATAATAATAATAATAATAATAAGAATAAGAAGAAGAAGAAGAAGAAGAAGAAGCATTACATGTATGGAAAAATTACAAAAGGGATTCAAAAAATAAAGTAACAAGACCACTCATTCCGCAGCCGCTAAATAACATGTACATAGCTTAGTATGTTTTGGTATTTGTACACATTATCTTTATTCTACCTACCTCAGCGGATCAGTGGTAGAGTGTCCGAATCATGATTCCAAGTTTGCGGGTTCGATCCCAGCCGACATAGCCGATTTTCCAAGATCTTGGCACTCCCATGTCATTATTCGTATGTGAAATATTCCTGGTGGCGCTCTCGGTGTCACGTGACAAAATTAATTTAACTTAGCTATACGGACCGTCTAGTTGCTGGATACCAACACCATCGGAAAGTCAAAACTGGTAAACAAACCGCCTTCAGGTGATCCGCAACGCAGCTCAATAACTGAAGCCATACGATTATTATTATTATTATTATTATTATTATTATTATTATTATTATTATTATTATTATTATTATTATTATTATTATTATTATTATATCTTCGTTATGCCCATTCAAGGAGCGCATTTGAACTTGTTCGTTGGCCTGGTGGTTTTCGCCTTCTTATCCTCCCAAAATCTCTGCATGAATGTACCGTGTTGCACCTTGCTTTCAATGGACCACTTCCTACCAGTTTTCTTTTTAGATTTCTCCACGAATTTGTGCTTGGCTACTATTGTGCTAGAAGATCCACGATCTTCTATGATGTCTCCCGTGATGTTTACTTCTTGGAGGTCAGCCTTAGTTTCTTCTAGCCAATTATTATTATTATTATTATTATTATTATTATTATTATTATTATTATTATTATTATTATTATTATTATTATTATTATTATTATTATTGTGATACGTGATCTTAATGCCTGCCTTAGCGTATGTTTTGCTGACATTCTCCGTCGAATCCGAATCTTGTTCCATTGAGTTTTTGCGCAACGATGGGATAGAAAGAGGGTAGGAATGAGGAATGGGAATGAAGAGACCGTGGCCTTAATTAAGGCGCAGCATTTACCTGATATGAAAACAGGAAACTATAGAAAACCATATTCAGGTCTGCTGATGGTGGGACTCGAATTCACCATCTCCCGAATGTAAATTAACAGCCACATGACCCGTGCCACACAGGTAAAAATCTCATATACAGTATACTGTACATAAATACATACATACATACATACATACATACATACATACATACATACATACATACATACATACATACATACATACATACATACATACATACATACATACATACATACATACATACATATATCCTCATTATAGACTATTATGCCTTTCAGTGTTCAGTCTACAAGCGTCTGTGTATTAACTAAGCACCTCCACAATCCTCTATGATCGGCTAACTCTGTGGTCTCGCTTAGTTCTCCACCTCTTACCATTAAATTATTAAAAACTGAGTCTAACGTTCATTGTCTTGGTCTCCCTCTACTTCTCTTACCCTCTATGGCAGAGTCCGTTACTCTCCTACACAACCTATCCTCTTCCATTCAGCTCACAGCCGATTTATGCGTACGGTTTGATCCACACAAGTTCTAACTTAGCCTAGGCTACACATCTTCATTCCGAGTACTCTCCTGCCATTTTCCCCACCTATTCGTACCACCCATCATTGTTCCTTCATATCTGTTACTTCCAATGTATGAACACAACCAGATTTCACTCCCGTACAGTAAGGTCGGTCTGAAAACATGCAGATGTAGAGATGGTTCCATCCAACAGCTGATTTATTTCTTATGAAGTACTGTTGATCGTAACTCCGAACGCATTGCCTTAGTTTTGCTGAACCTTGATTCAATTTCACTTAGTGTAGTACCATCCTTGGAGTTTTTATTATTTATATTTTAGAATTTGATTTACATCGCACCGATACAGGTAGGTTTATGTCGACGATGGGATAAGAAAGAGCTAGGAGTGGGAAGCAAGCGACCGTGGCCTTAATTAAGGTACAGCACTAGCATTTTTGCATGGTGTGAAAATGGGAAACCGCTTTCGAGAATTCCCATCAACTCCTGTGGCTGGGGGCGGTATAATACAGCCAAGTATCCCCTACCTGTCGTAAGAGGTGAGCAAAAGGAGTAATCTCTGGGAGCTACGAACTTCGGGGCGTGGGTTGGTGACCACATGTCCCCTATCTGATCCTGGCATTGCTTCCACTTACTTGTCCTAGGGTCCTCACTTTTACTTACCTATCCGACCTTTCACTTTGTCTGGTTATTCTATTTTCAAAGCGAGAATTCGTCATATTATACCCGGTAGAGTATGCGTGCCGGTTTGACTAGTTCAGCTGGTAAAGCGTTGGCCTGCTGAGCTCGTTGGCGGGTTCGATCCCAGATCAGTCCGGTGGCATTTAAACGTGCTTAAATACACAAGCGGCGAGCAGGTAGATTTAATGGTACCTAAATGAACTCATCTGGGACAAAATTGTGGCACCTCAGCGCCTCCAAAAAAAGTAAAATTAGTCAGTGGGATGTAAAACCAATAACACTGCTGCCTATTATGAAAATTCGCATATCTCTCGGTTGAATACCACCAAGGAACGAGTCGGCGTCATGTAGCTATAATCTTGCATTCGGGAAATGGCTTGGTTAGAACCCAATCATGACCGGTCCAGAATTGAATCCAGGACACTCCGAACAGAAGGGCACTACACTGATCATTTAGCCAAGGAACTGGGCTCTGTATGGTGTGTGTTTGATTTCTGATCAACTGAGCCTACGATTTGGAAGACTGAGACAAGCTACGAGTCGCAATACTGCGAGCTTACATTAGGGAGATGGTGGGTTGGAATCCCATAGTCAGTAGCTCCCGAAGATAATTTCCCGTGGTTCCAAATTTTCACACCAGACAAACGTTGCGGCTGTAGCTTAATTAAAGCCATAGTCGCTACCCTTCCTAGTCCCAGTCGTTGCGTCGCCGAAAACATTCCCTATATTAGTGCGGCGTTAAGCCACTAGCCAAATAATAATAATAATAATAATAATAATAATAATAATAATAATAATAATAATAATAATAATAATAATAATAATAATAATGTAAACTCGTGTCCTCATCCCGAGGCGGTGCTGCTCTTTTCAAGCACATTCCCAATGGAGGTGAGCTGCATGTACCATTTTAACCACATACCAGCTCTCTTGCCATTCTTAAATTCCTGGCAGTACCGGGAATCGAACCCGGGCCCCGTGGACGGCAGCTAATAACACTAACCGTTACGCTACGGAGGCGTAAATAATAATAATAATAATAATAATAATAATAATAATAATAATAATAATAATAATAATAATAATAATATTATTATTATAGCGTCAGGGTAGTTCAATTTACATTCACGATATTCCGATTACATGACCGTACCTTCAGTCTGCAAACACAATTTACTAGGAATTAGTTGAAGGATTATACGTGGTTAAAAAGGTAGCAAAATATCGTCTATCTTTTTATTCTGTTACGGGTACTGTACGACGTACCTACAATTCATTTAGCGAACAGAACTAGCATATGTATTGTACTGTGCGCTTTAATTCTATTACTTCCATATTCATGCATGGAGATGACTAAATTAAGTTATAACTGTAAGGAATAAATTAAAGGCCGTGCCAGTTTCGATATTGTGCCTGTCTAAGTCAAGAAATGTATGTAAACATATTTATTAGAGAACAGGCCTTCTGCCTGATGTACATAATTTACATCTCTTTATGAAAGGACTCGCCATGATTTTTTAATCATTGAGTCAGCAGAAGATGGTTCGGATTACTGACGTGGACATGGTAACAACTGAGGGGTTAGGGGGGCCTTGCATTACGTCATTATCGAGTTGTGTTGTTTTATTTGGCTAGGGTGCTCCTTACAACTCCAAGGCCGCCCCTTCCCGCCCCCCTGTACACACACAAATCTGCACGGAATTAAATGTTGTACTTGGAGCCGAAACCCCGCCATATGCGTGAGTAGTGAGAGGTGATTAAATGCAGATTTAATCGAGTCCCCTCGGCAAGGAGCTGGTCGCCATTGTGTCGCCAAATGTTGTGTCAACTGCTCCTTTAGAGGGCAGTGGACCGCGGATGGAGCAGGCAGATGCAAAGGGGGCAAGTCAGGTGGCTTTCGTTCTACTCTAGATTAGGCATCTCCATTCACCATGTGTGTGCAATGATGTGGCTGAATTAGACCAATTTATTTCGATAGCTTTCAATTTAATTCCGGAGTCACTGAAAACAATCTTTTTTATTCACAAGCCAGTCATGTGCCGTATTCTCCACTGTAGGTTTGGCTATTCCGTAAACTATCGATTATTTGTGTGCGGACGATCAAGTTTGCAGGTTACTCCTGAAACCTTGAAAAATAGGTAATATCCCTTTGCTGAAAATTGTTAGGCATTTCAGCGTTCCGCCTGCAAGCATCTGTGAATTTTCTAAGCGTCCCCACAGTCCTACATTTGTAACTAGCTCTGTGGCCTAGTTTCGCTCCGCGCCTCGTATCATTGACATACTGAGCCTAACCGTCGTCACTTTGGCCTCCCTCTACTTCTCTTGCCCTCCATGGTCAAGACAATTATTCTCCTCCATTCTCCTCACATGATCCCACCCCTTTTACCGTTGTTCCCACCCGTTTGTAACAACAATCAGGTGGGAACAATGTTTTAAAACATTTTTTTTCTAAAATAAATGGTTTTCCTAAAAAAACAATGTGTTAGTTCATAAAAATAAAACAAATAAACAAACATCATAAATAAATAAATAAATAAATAAATTAAATAAATAAATAGATTGCAATGTACATCATTTTTCCTGAATTATTAAGAAATGTAACTTTTAACATGCATAAATCTTTATTGTATACACTGTTATGCACTTCAGTGTTCAGTCTGCAAGCGTCTGTGAGTGTACTAAGCGCATCCACAATCCTCTATTTGTACCTAGCTATGTGTTCTAATAATCGTCGTCTTGGTCTCCATTTACTTCTCTTAACCCCCATGACTCAGTCCATTATTCTCCCAGTTAACCTATCCTCCTCCATTCGCTCACATGACCCCACCAAGGAAGCCGGTGTATGCATAGCACTTCATCAATCGAATTCATTCCTAACAGCCTTTCTCTCCTCATTCGGAGTACACTCCTGCCATTGTTTCCACCTGTTTTATAGTAACGATCATTCACGCTACTTTCATTTCTGTTACTTCTAACTTGCCAATAAGATACCCTGATTCCGCCCAGCTTTCACTCCCTTACTGCAAAGTTGGTCTGAAAACAAAGAGATGTAAATATAGTTTCGTCCGGGAACTGACTTCCTTCTTACAAAATACTGCCGATCGTAACTGCGAGCTCATTGAATAGATTTGCTGCACCTTGATTCATTCTGACTTATTTTACTACCATCCCGGGAGAATACACATCCCAAATACTTGAAATAATTTATCACTTGCACTTTTGTATTCCCAAACTCAAATTAAATTTTCTTAGGTTTTTCCCTACTGAAATCACTTTAGTCTTGGAAAGGTTAATTTTCCCATTAAACTCAGTGATCTATTTTCAGGTTACCGAGCTCGATAGCTGCAGTAGCTTAAGTGCGGCCAGTATCCAGTATTCGGGAGATAGTAGGCTCGAACCCCACTGTCGGCAGCCCTGAAAATGTTTTTCCGTGGTTTCCCATTTTCACACCAGGCAAATGCTGGGGCTGCACCTTAATTAAGACCACGGCCGCTTCCTTCCCACTCATAGCCCTTCCCTGTCCCATCGTCGCCATAAGACCTATCTGTGTCGGTGCGACGTAAAGCAACTAGCAAAAACAAATTTTTTCATGTTCCAAGATATTGGACGGCAGGCTTTAGCATAGTCTGCCATTAAGACCAAGTCGTCGGTATTGGCCAAATTGCTTACTGCATTTCTGCCTAAACTGAATCCCTCCCTGCCACTTAATACCTTTCAGTAGATAGTCAATGAAAACTATGAACAACAAAGGTGATAGACTGAGCCGATGACCTTAAATTTACGCCTCTTTAAACAACAATCAACAAGATTACATCCTTGTCTAACCCCTGTAAATAGCTTGAACCAAGAACTCATTGTACCACTGTAGCACAATTGTTACCATAAATGCCATCCCTTCTTGCCCGGTACACTGATTAAGGCAACAAGAAATGCCATGCCGCGTGACAGTACAGTATCATAGACTACTCATTGTTGTCGGTCCGGTGTCTCTGTGAAAACTGAATTCTTTTTGAATATTGAATTTTCACGACCGCATTGTAATCGAAACAGACTTTCAACGTATTAGGTCGTGTTACGTACATGTAGTAAGTGTTGGAGAGATGTTAAGTACAGAACAAAAATGGCCAGCCGGACACCAGTGGGATCCGAACCCACAACCTCCCGATTTCGCGTCGGTTGCTCTACCAATTGAGCTATGGTAGCCTAGGCCATCTTTGTTCTGTTTGAAAGGATCTGAGCTACAGGTCTGGCACTGCTGCTAGCACACTGTAGAGTGCGTTTAAGTCGCCCGTTGTGGGGCATGTCAATGAATATTGAATTTTCACGACCGCATTGTAATCGAAACAGACTTTCAACGTATTAGGTCGTGTTACGTACATGTAGTACGTGTTGAAGAGATGTTAAGTACAGAACAAAAATGGCCAGCCGGACACCAGTGGGATCCGAACCCACAACCTCAGTTTTATCTCGGCACGGTAGAAAGATCTAAAAAAAGTGTTTTAGCAAAAAGAAAAAATAGGAAATTATAGAAAAAAGGATAATTTAAGAAGGTACAGGCATCTGCTTGACAAGTTATGGAACAAAAGCACGAAGTATCGTACGATAGAAATTTCATATTCATCCGTATTGACAGATGTATACTTAATAGAGTGAAATGGGTCCACCTATTTAATACAAGGCTAATGTGACTATATTTTCACAATAGTTAGTTATATTATTATTCCAAAATTAACATTACGTATGGTGCCTTTGCTGGCGGGACCTAATGTTTACAGTGCACTATGTCTTCTGGTATGGGCTAGAGCAATTTTCTTACTTTCATTGATCTGTCTCAGCCTTATCCTTGGCTTTGACAAAATGAAAGTGACTGAGGTATGAGTGATGCTAGTAATGCTATTCCTTCTGCAGCCAGTCCCTGCTATGAATGGTGTGAAACTGTTGCTCATAGGATCAGTTGGTGCATGAATTTCAGTGGGCTTGGCAGACTGACATAGCAACTTCTGGCTCGGTGAGGAAAGCAACGGGAACTACATCACTCCTCATTTCCCTAGTACGCCTCTTCAGTGATGCCTAGGCCATCTATGACAGCTGATGGTGGAACTGTTGAGGATCCAACCAGCCTTCGGGCTGAGGACTAAACATACATACACAAGAACGTATGAACTTCGTGCCATCAAGCCTTTTATTACAGACTCATCTTAATGTGTTTTCTTCATTTTTAGATGTTTTTGTGCATGTTAGTGTGTACTGTGCCTATTTTTATTGCGTATAGCTGATTATGGCCCAAGCAGCTGAAACTGGTACTACTAAGTAATGTTAATATTGGAATGATAATGTAACTGACTATTGTGATAATAAAATCACATTAGCATTAGCCTTGTATTGAAAAGATGGACCCATTTCACTCTATTAAGAGCACAAAGTGTTCGAATTTTTAATAATAATGTTATTTGCATTACGTCCCACTAACTGCTTTTACGGTTCTCGGAGACGCCGAGGTGCCGGAATTTATTCCCGCAGGAGTTCTTTCGCGTGCCAGTAAATATGCTGACACGAGGTTGACGTATTTGAGCATCTTAGATCGAACCTGCCAAGTTGGGGTTAGAAGGCCAGCGCCTCAACCGTCTGAGCCATTCGCAATTTTAAGAAAAGAAAAAGCTGGGGATCCTTTACGGAACAGTGGTGCTGGTAGACTTTCAAAATGTAGAAGTTTCATTAAGTCTAGTAAACAGGGCGTTGTCGGGGTCACGGCTGCACGTTTTCTCGTGAAATATGCACCGCGTTATAGCTGTTGCGCATAGCAGGTGAGGCCGCCTGGGCGAGGTACTGGTCCTCCTTCACAGTTTTATACCCCGACCCAATGTCTCACGTTCCAGGATACTGCCCTGAGTCCGAGTCCGAGGGAAAAACCAACCCTGGAGGTTGACCTCCCGAGGCTGAGTGGACCCCGTTCCAGCCCTCGTACCACTTTTCAAATTTCGTGGCAGAGCCGGGAATCGAACCCGGGCCTCCGGGGGTGGCAGCTAATCACGCGAACCACTACACCATAGAGGCGGCTGTGCAATGAGTCCAGAACAAGTGAAATTTTAAAATTCATTTACCAAGCAGAACATTAATATACGAAAAAGGACAACGGTATTTCAAAATGCATTGAACAAAATTATTCGTGTAGTAATTGTCAAGAGACAAAAGTAAAGAAATGAAAAAAAACCCCACAATGTATCGAGATTTGAACAAGCAACGCAGACGTATGAAATCGCGGCGAAAGTCACTGAGCCTCCGCGTCGGTTCGCTTTGCTAGCCACTAATATTGTTATTTATCTAACTTTAATATTGACGAACTTAAGACTCATGTTCCTCTCTTACACTTAGGCGCGAAAATCACGTCGGAAACTTCGAGCGTCATTTTCTCGGAAAGATCGAGTTTTTACGGATAAGCCGAAACATGTGTTCACTTGTTTTCACCACTCTTTCACCGAGGGAAGTTTCTGGTAAATCGGCTTTTTACACTTGGCGGCTTCCCCTCGTGAGTGTGTTAGCGTATCCACCTCGCTGCGGAGACAGTTGTGGCACGCACTATGCAGTGTTTGTTGTGGGTATTCGCAGAGTTCAGATCTACATGAGCGATCCATTATGTTTTGATAATAATTAAAAGTAAGTCGGATAAAATAGTACCATATTACCATGCGCTCAATCCTCATTTTCCTCTTTAGCAATTATAACAATAAAGACAAGTGGTGGGTTAGATCAGAAAGGGCCGGGCTGAGTGGCTCAGACGGTTGAGGCGCTGGCGTTCTAACCCCAATTTGGCAGGTTCGATCCTGGCCCAGTCCGGTGGTATTTGAAGGTGCTGAAATACGTCAGTCTCGTGGCAGCAGATATACTGGCACGTAAAAGAACTCCTGCGAAACTCAATTCCGGCACCTAGGCGTCTCCAAAAACCGTAAAAGTAGGTAGTGGGACGGAAAGCAAATAACATTATATCAGGAAGGGATGCAAATTTCGGCATGACATATGATGATGATGATGAGAGTGTATGATGAAGGTAAAATATGGCCTGTAGAGAAAGAGAAGATTAGGAATGACGCTTGTGAAGATTTGTGGGGCTGTGAAGGAGTGAAACGCTTGGCACAGAACCATTGCAAATGAAGGAGAGACTCATTCTAGGGACAAACTAGTCAAAAGACTGAATTACGACAATACTAAGGAGATCCATATTGAAATATTATATCATTTTAACCACAACAGTTTGCGTGATGGCTTGCTTAAATAATATTATTCAGCCCTGTCATTGATGCGGCTAGCATATAGGATGAATAGCATATCCTTTTAACGACCATAAGTTTGCTGAATGCCATACTTAAACGTCATAAACAGCCTTGTCATCGATGCGGCTAATAAATATGATAATTTTGTTGGTTGTGTGTCGTACCGTATGGACTCGCTGAGCACCATCTTCCATTTGTCTGATGTACAATAAAATTGCTTCTAGCTCCAATGAATATGTATGTGGATATATTCTGTTGATGCATGTATATTAATGTAAAGTCTGATGTATTGTGTACATATTTGAGCTTAAATGTTCGTGATACAGGGGGAATACGAGGAACTGGGGTAAGGAAAACTAATTGTGTATGATGAGGGATGGTGATCGCGGAGATGTCTTCTCAGTAGCCCTACCAACGTCTCGTTGTGGAATATATTATATACAATACAGATAGATCTTATGGTGACGATGAGATAGGAAAGGGCTAACTGAGCTTGATAGCTGCAGTAGGCCACTCTCCATCATTCGGGAGATAGTGGGTTCGAACCCCACTGTCGGCATCCCAGCAGATGGTTTTCCGTGGTTTCCTATTTTCACAACAGGAAATGCTGGGGCTGTATCTTAATTAAGGCCATGGCTGCTTTCTTCCCACTCCTAGCCCTTTCCTGTCCCATCGTCGCCATAAGACCTATCTGTGTCTGTGCGACGTAAAGTAACTTGAAGAAAGAAAGGAAAGGCTAGGAGCCGGAAGAACGCGACCGTCGTCATAATGAAGGTACAGCCCCATTATTTGCCTGGTGCGAAAATGGTAAGCTACGGAAAACCATCTTTAGGGCTGCAACAGTGGGGTTCGAATCCACTATCTCCCGAATGCAAGCAGACAGCTTGATGAAAACCTCGCAGCCACTTGTTCGCCTGCTTCTGGTAGTTACGAATAGGGTTTCCAGATCTCCCATATTTCCCGGGTTCTTTTGTATTTCACTTATATTTTATTGGGTCTCCCTGTTACAATTTAAGAATATTTTACCTGAATTTTAGCTCTCATTGCCTTTAATGGATAGAAATATTTTTGAGAGATGGAAGTACACACTGTTCAATTTCTTTTTCAACTGTTGACGGTGTGTGTGTCAGAAAGCACAAAGTCGGAAAGTGATTGATTGGTTCATTGTTCACACCTTCCATTTAGTTCTTTTCTCTTCCTATTACTTTTCAGGGATATGAATTGTGGCCATGTTTTAAGTTTATAAAAATATTTGTTTTTGATTTTGTGGATATCAATAAATAGTTTTTATATTATGGGTGGCGAAAGTGACGACGAATGATAGAACAAAACACCACCAGAGGAAACTCATTTCTGGTAATATTTAATTTCGTGCGGCTATTTCGAGCCGAATCCAGCCCTTGTAAGGCAGACCCTCCGATGAGGATGGGCGTCATCTGCCATGTGTAGGTAACTGCGTGTAATTGTGGTGGAGGATAGCGTTATGTGTGGTGTGTGTAAGTTGCAGGGGTGTTGGGGACAACACAAACACCCAGCCCTCGAGCGAAGGGAATTAATCATTTTAAAAATCTCAGACCCGGCCGGGAATCGAACCCTGAGCCCCATGAACCGAAGAACACTGCGCTGACCATTCAGCCAAGGAGCCGGACATTTCTGGTTAGAGCCGGTGAAACAAGCACACTATACTTAATACAGAAAAGAGTTCAGTATTCTCCAGGGAAGGAACGATTGATTAAACCTGAAATGCAAAATGTTACAAATTTAAACATGACTCGTAAGGAATTCCTCAAGTTTTCATCAACTGAAGTAACGTTTCTGAATGAACGCAAATCGAACTATTTTTATTTATTTTTACTTCCTACAATGATTATACTCCAAAAAAATGTTTGAATATCGTTCTAGAGAGCGCTTTTTGTGCCGGTACGCTATAGTTCACAGTACCACCACCTTTTTCCCGAAAGTTAATATTTTTCGGAATATTTCTAATAATAAAGTCATTTGCTTTACATCCCACTAACTACTTTTTTTTTACAGTTTTTAGAAACGCCGATGTGCCGGAATTTATTCCCGCATGAGTTATTTTTATCGACACGAGGCTCTCGTATTTGAGCACCTTCAAATAGCACCGAACTGAGCCAGGACCGAACTTGCCAAGTTGGGGTCAGAAGGCCAGCGCCTCGACAGCTTGAGCCTCTCAGCCGGGCCTGGAATATTCCTATCACATTTCCTATGAAATGTTGTCTTACGGCTTAAAATCAAGCTTGTTTGTCCACCTTTGTTATGTTCCTATAAATACTGTGTAATGCGTACGACTGAAGTTTCTGTAAACTGCCGTTCTAAACTTATCATTCCCGTCCTATTAACCATTTCGTGCCATCAGTTTGAAGTTAAATAAAAATAAAGAGGTAATCTTTGTCTTGCTCTTCCTTATCATTCCACAATTTTGGCTATGAAATGAAATGGCGTATGGCTTTTAGTGCCGGGAGTGTCTCAGGGGATGTTCGGCTCGCCAGGTGCAGGTCTTTTGATTTGACGCCCGTAGGTGCCCTGGGAGTCGTAACGAGGATGAATTGATGATTAAGACGACACATACAGCCAGCCCCCGTGCCAGCGAAATTAACCAATGATGCTTAAAATATCCTATCCTTCCGGGAATCGAACCCAGGACTCCTGTGACCAAAGGCCAGCACGCTAAGCATTTGGCCACGGAGCCGGACATTTGCACTATTGACGGTGCTTTTGTCACTCTTCTGCAAACGAACTGTTCTTGCCAAGGAAAAGCTCATGCTACCCGTAATGCACCAAGTGCCGTTAATACCAACATAGCAGCAAACAACTAGTAAATAGCTAACCGTCATAGGTAATCTGGGGTTAATGTATGTTTAAATTTATCAGCTTTCGTTGTTATTTTAAATTTGAAAAGCATAAACATTAGTTTTAAAGAAAGCATGGCGAAGGCGATTTTTTGAAGTATCTCCTGAACCTCTAAACAGTAAATCAAGTGAATGTGAAGAAAACATCGAAAATACCGATGGATTTATTGCAGTTCGAGAGGAAAACAGTTCTGACCATGATGGGCCCGATTGATTGACATTAATTCAGAAAAATTACTTACTCCAGATAAAATAGTAGCTTCATGCGAAAAATAAAAAGCTAGGTTATAAGGTGTGCCAAGAGCCCGCCTGGTGGCCATGAAGTTTAAGGTGTTGAAGTCTAAATGGTCTGACACTGTGATTAGCCGGTTCGAGTCCCGTTCGTCGAAAAAATGTTAACCATCAGAATGTTGGCCAGCAGGGTAGGAGAGGTGGTGGTATACAATTTCTAATCATTAGATTTCGTGCCAATAGCCTGGATTCAATTCCAAACCTCTTCAAAGTCTTCATATGTAGTGAGGACCATGACGTTGCTCATTGTGATTCGGCAGTCGGCTAGTGACGTTAAGGTTTGAGTAGAGCCCTCGGTGCTATTCAGAAGGAGTAGTGTATGTGCCGGCACCGGGTTTTACCCTCTCCCTTCCTACTATCATGTATCACGTCATTAATTTCATCTCATTAACTCCTGTAATGAGATTGACGTCAGGAAGGGTATCCGGTCATAAAAACCCGCCATGACAGATTCATCCTAGCACTAGTTCTAGATAAGTAGTTATATAAATTAACATTATTCTGTCAATAATGCCCTGCTGAGAGTGTTTTGTAAAATCTTGATGTTGATAATGTCACTGTTTAACGTCCCACTCACTACTCTTACGGTTTTCTGAGACACCAAGGTGCCAAATATTTGTTCCCGCAGGAGTGCTTTGACCCATGAAGTGCAAAATTTCTTTCTTGGAATTAAAACTACCTTCTGGGTTTCTTCTTCTTCTTCTTCTTCTTCTTCTTTATCTGCTTACCCTCCAGGGTTGGTTTTACCCTCGGACTCAGCGAGGGATCCCACCTCTACCGCCTCAAGGGCAGTGTCCTGGAGCTTCAGACTGTGGGTGGGTGGATACAACTGGGGAGGATGACCAGAATCTCGCCTAGGCGGCCTCACCTACTATGCTGAACAGGGGCCTTGCGGGGGATGAGAAGATTGGAAGGGGCAGGCAAGGAAGAGGGAAGTAAGCGGCCGTGGCCTTAAGTTAGGTACCATCCCGGCATTTGCCTGGAGGAGAAGTGGGAAACCACGGAAAACCACTTCTAGGATAGCTGAGGTGTGAATCGAACCCACCTCTGCTCAGTTGACCTCCCGAGGCTGAGTGGACCCTGTTCCAGCCCTCGTACCACTTTTCAAATTTCGTGGTAGAGCCGGGAATCGAACCCGGGCCTCCGGGGGTGGCAGCTAATCACACTAACCACTACACCACAGAGGTGGACCTGGGTCTCTTAAAGCATCTAGTAACCGGAAATAACAACACCGAGAGCGCATTTTGAGAAACTATCATGAGCCACAAATGGATATCGATCTTAAAGTAACCTGCCCCATAGCATCCCAGTGTGGGTGGGTGGGGGGGTAGGGGCGGTAGAATAACACCCATGATATCCCTTGCCTGTCGTAAGGGGTGACTAAAAGGGGCCTCAGGTGCTCTTAACTTGGGAGCGTGGGTTGGCGACCACGGGGCCCTTAGCTGAGTCCTGGCATTGCTTCCACTTGTACCGGGCTTCTCACTTTATTCTATCCAATCCGATCTCCCTTGGTCAACTTTTGCTCTTTTCCGATCTCGACGGTATTAGAGCATGTAGGGACTAGGGTGTCTTTCATTTTCATGCTCTTCGTGGCCCTTGCCTTTCTTTGGCCGATATCTTCGTATTTCCAAGTGTCGGACCCCTTCCATATTATTCATCTGATTAGTATTAACAGAGGATGGTTGCCTATTTGTACTTCCTCTGAAAACAATTATCACCACCACCACTATACCCCATAGCAACGGAAAATCAACAGTGAAAACAAAAAACTATTAGATATAATAATATTAGATAAAATAATAACCTGGAATCACAGAATATATAATGTAATATGACTTAAAGCTTGTTTTAGAGCATTGAGATGAGTACATGTTGGAAAGACTATGTTCTCTTAATAAGTAATGAGCCATGAATGATGGCTTCATGCTATGAATATGACTCCTGCTGTTATCAAGAGGCCGAGGCCTATGTAATATTTCTCCTTGATAAATATTGTTGTTGATTACTTATTGGAAAATGGACCCGATACGCTTTGGCTCGGCGTTTTTGACTTATAAACGCGTTTTTAAACGCTTTAAAAGATGCTGTTATTACCTCTCGCACTTTTCTTGTCTTTGGGACTTTCAAGGTAACGGTATTTGATTTGCTTTCCGCTTCCAATTCCCTTGTATGTTTTCGTTACTTTTATTATTTTTGCTTACCACATTTTTCTTCTGGGTGTTCTCTATTTATCTTTATATTTCTTGATCTCTTGATAGCGAAATGTATCACCTTCGAGACGAATGATTTGTTGGTAAAACTTCATCTAACCCTCACCAGTATAAATAACATAATATTCATGGCTGGCGGTGGCGCGAATGGACTTTACCATTGGTTGAAAATTAGCCTAATGAAACGTCGCTCCCGTAATTCAAGACAACGTGTTTTTATGACAAACTTAGGCGGTATAAAAAACCTAAAGCGAAGAGGCAATGTTACCGACACACTAATTATCGTGGCAGTCGGGAAGAAGAATGGAAAGAATGAGCATATGCAATTAATAACAATAATAACATCTCACCGTCTTGAATTATGGGAGTGACGTTTGTTTGGACAAATCTTCATCCAATGGCAGAGTCCATTCGTGCCACCGCCAGCCATGGTTAATAAGATGAATAGCAAGGAGAAAAAAATAACATTTTTGAATGTTACAGGGTTAGCCATACAGTAATTTCGAATCTCGTCACTATAAAGCATAGATTGCGCTGATGATTCCTGGGACAAAAATTGTAGAAATAGAATTTTATACAGGAAGAGTAATAACCTTTGTAACTGGTCCAGGGCGAACCATTACGTTTAGTCCGGAGAAAACGAAGCGTGTTTCTTAATTCTAAAATTGGACACAATGAGGTGTATATTGCGCTGATGTCAAGAGGCCTAAAGCCACTTCGCGGCCCTAATCTTGGGGCGTACGCCCGAGACTTCCATTGCTTGATCAAAGTCCAATGGTTTTATCACTAGCCGGACCTAACCTATCCAGACCAATGCTTTTGTCACTAGTCGGACATAGCCTATCCAGTCGAATGATTTTGTCACTAGCCGGGCGAAAGTGATGCACTAACTGAACTTTTGCCGGAATAATAATAATAATAATAATAATAATAATAATAATAATAATAATAATAATAAATGGTCCAGGGCTAGCCATAACGTTTCGTTCAGGGGAAAGGAAGCGTGATGATTATTGTCAAATTTTACCACTGTAAAGTGTAGATTGGAGCCTCCGTGGCTCAGCCGGCCTCTCACCGCTGGGTTCCGTGGTTCAAATCCCGGCCACTCCATATGAGATTTGTGCTGGTCAAAGCGGAGGCAGGACAGGTTTTTCTCCGGGTACTCCGGGTTTCCCTGTCATCTTTCATTCCAGCAACACTCTCCAATATCATTTTATTTCATCTGTCCGTCGTTAATCATTGCCCCAGAGGAGTGCGACAGCCTTCGGCTGCCGACACGATTCCTATCCTCGCCGCTAGAAGGAGGCTTCATTCATTCCATTCCTGACCCGATCGAAAGACTGGAAACAGGCTGTGGATTTTCAAAGTATATATTGCGCTGATGCCAGTCTTAAAATCGATACGAGGGAAATTATGAAAATAATAATATTTTTTTTTTTACGGGAGGAATGAAAACATCTGTGATTTTCCATGGCCAGCCATATTTTTCTGAAAAGTAAAACTAATGGTCCAGGGTAGACGAATGCTAGAACATTATTTCATACACACACATAATCATCATCATCATCATCTGGTTACCCTCCAGGTTCGGCTTTTCCCTCGGACTCAGCGAGGGATCCCACCTCTACCGCCTCAAGGGCAGTGTCCTGGAGCTTCAGACTCTTGGTCGGGGGATACAACTGGGGAGTATGACCAGTACCTCGCCCAGGCGGCCTCACCTGCGATGGTGAACAGGGGCATTGTAGGGGGATGGGAAGATTGGAAGGGAGAGGCAAGGATGAGGGAAGGAAGCGGCCGTGGCCTTAAGTTTGGTACCATCCCGGTATTCGCCTGGAGGTGAAGTGGGAAACCACGGAAAACCACGTCGAGGATGGCTGAGGTGGGAATCGAACCCACCTCTACTCAGTTGACCTCCCGAGGCTGAGTGGACCCCGTTCCAGCCCTCGTACCACTTTTCAAATTTCGTGGCAGAGCCGGGAATCGAACCCGGACCTCCGGGGGTGGCAGCTAATCACGCTAACCACTACACCACAGAGGCGGCCTTACACACACATAAACAAAGTATAATGTACCGTACATAGGAAGAAGTCTTATATCAACATTTAGTATTCCTTACTGGAGAGCATCTAAAGAATAATTCGTTCCTTCGCCGAACACTGAGTTTGGTTCTATGTCCACATTTCTCACAATTCCTTTACCTAGTTATCAGGCCGTGGTTAACATAAAACGACAAGAAAACTTCAAACTTACTCTTGAAACGTCCGCCACCGTAGAGTAACGGTTAGTGTTATTAGCTGCCATCCTCGGGGGCTCGGGTTCGATTCCCGGTACTGCCATACATTTAAGAATGGCAGGAGGGCTGGTATGTGGTTAAAATGGTACATGCAGCTCACCTTCATTGGGGGTGTACCTGAAAAGAGCTGCACCACCTCGGGATGAGGACACGAGTTTACTTTATTTTTACTGTTGAAATCATTAAAATCAGTAATTTTGAAATACCAACCTCCGAATAGAACAACATCCACGTTTGACAGTAACTTGTTGATTACCATAGCAACGAAGAATTTGTTTATGACCGTAGCAACTAACCACGAATAAATTAAACAGCGCGAACAAAGTTGACACTAGGAGCTAGGAACTATGTTAGGTCGGTACCAGGAACTAATTACGTCACATCAGTTGGTACCAGTCGCCAAGAACCTACTTACGACCCAGTAACAAAAGAACATTAAACAGCTGTTCCTGCGCTGGTGGACGTTTCGGGAAGATTTACCTATTTGTTTTCGCGTTATTGGATTGTGTTTAATATGCGCCTTGTTATTCTACGTATGTATTGGTACATGTCCTCTCGGTTATATCTAATCGATGTTTTATGCTACAGCTGAATGATCCGTACATTTACTGTTCATGTGTGTACCTTGTGTTATTTTCCTTCTCTGTCATTCATAATCCATGTTAGTGCTGGGTTTTACTAGCCTTGTATGGGATAGACACGGCTGAAGTTTGAAGGTTTTTATGTAATTGCTACTTCTATTTCGGAAGGAATGCCGATATTGATATATATCGTACGTCTTTTAAACCTATTCATTTGAGCATTTGACTTGTAAATTGTTCTTGTTTCGAGGCCGTATGTGAATGTGCGTGAACACCAGTTTTCCTTCGGTTGTGGCTTTTTTGGCATATGTGCAAGTGCGTGAGTGTGTGTAAACGAGCAGTTTAATGGGGCGTATATAAACTACGGGATTTCCCTAGATTTTTAATTTATTTCCTGCTTATTGTTGGCGTGTTTCGGCCCCTTTTTCCCTAACCTCCTCCCATCATGTTTTTGGTATTTAAAGTAAAAGATGCGGAGCTTGTTTGTCTTAATTCTAGCTCCCTTTTATTTTCGTGCGCTCTGCGCATGCTTAATACTTGGCCCACTAATTACCTGTCCGTGATTAGCTTTGATGAATTTTTCTACCTATTTCTTGATTTAAAAAAAAAAATCATTGTGTGTGGAAGGTAACATTTGCGTTGCGTTTAAAACAGTGTGATTCAGCAACCCCTTCCAGTATCATTTGCTGCAGCCCAACTAACGTGCATATGGTTATAGGGGTGCTATTTTGTTTTACGTCGCACCGACACAGATATGTCTTATGGCGACGATGGGAGAGGAAAGGCCTAGGAAGTGGAAGGAAGCGGCCGTGGCCTTAATTGAGGTACAGCACCGGCATTTGCCTGGTGTGAAAATGGGAAACCACGGAAAACCATCTTCAGGGCTGCCGACAGTGGGGCTCGAACCCACTATCTCCCGATTACTGGATACTGGCCGCATTTAAGCGACTGCAGCTATCGAGCTCGATTATAGGGGTGCTATATGGTACTAATGTTCAGTGAGCACATTTTGCACACTATTCTGAACCCTAGCGAAATGTTATATCATCCGTTCGCAAAACAAGACACCTTGAAACCATATAGCAAAGTCCTTTTATCACGTAACTATGTTAATGTGTCGTGCCTCGTGACCGGGTGTAACGAAGAGGGGAATCAATGCATAAAACTAGGTAACAGTGCAGTAATTAATGTCTTAAACACCGAACCGGATGGCGTATGTACTCTGTTCTCGTCGTACTACCAGCATGTTTCCTGGAGTGTAGCGTAGCGGATGTGGTTAGGCGTTCGCCTAGCAATCGACGGAATGTGTCAGCGGCTGCTCGAATCCTACATCGTTGAAATATTTTTGCATCAGTATGATGTTTGAATACGTAAACACAGGCCCACGTTTGCCACATTCAAACAGTAGACTGAAGCTGTTATTCATCTTGTGCCCTGCGCATACTGTGGTGGTGAGGGCCTGAATGTACTGTGCTGTCATTCGGCATGTTTTCCACAGACGAATACGTTGACATGCTCCTAATTTATGGGGAAGCAAGACAAAACGCGTGCGAGGCACTACGTCTGTACCAGGAACGGTATCCCGAGAAGCTACACCCGGCTGCTACGACATTCCGCCGTGTTAAAAAACTCCAAACGACAACAGGCGTGATTTCCAACCAGTCACCAGTCCGTGATAGGCCCGTTACATCGGATGAAAAAGAGGAGGTCGTTCTGGAGGCAGCTCGTAATAATCCACACATCAGTACAAGGGTGATTGCACGACAGGTGAACACCAGCCAGCCGTCCGTCTGGCGAATACTGTATGAATATAAATTTCACCCATACCGTCTTGAGCTACACCAAGAGCTCCATGAGCGGGATTTCGAAGCTCGAATAGAGTTCTGTCGGTGGCTATTAGGCAAGCTGGACAATGATGCAGCATTCGTATCGCATATCTTGTTCTCGGGCGAATCGCGCTTCCACAATAATGGGAACGTCAATCGCCACAACATGCACTATGGGAGTCCGTGCAATCCTCACCGGTTGCGACAGGCGGCCCATCGAGTGCGATATTTGGTGTGGAATCATGGGAGATCGTTTGATTGGACCTTACTTCTTTGAGGGCCATTCGACGGGAACACGCTACTCGCACTTTCTGCTTCAGGAACTCCCACTGCTGCTGGAAGATGTGCCCTTGCACGATCGCTTGACGGTGTGGTATCAACGGGATGGAGCTTCACCTCATACGACTTTGCCCGTTCGTAACCATGTGAACGAGGAACTGCTAGGAAAATGGATAGGACGAGGAGGCTTTGCTTCTTGGCCCGCCAGATCACAGGATTTAACCCGGTTAGTCTTCTTGTGGGGACTTTTGAAGAAGGTCGTTTACGCTCAAGCGCCGGAAAACCCCGACCAGCTCTGGCAACTCATCACGGACGCTTCCGAGCAATTACACCTGGAATGCCTCAGCGTGAAAGACGATCTATTGGACACCGGGCCCGAATGTGCATTAACCAAAACGGTCATCACATTGAGCATTTGCTGCGATAAAAAATTGTCAGGGCAGTTGTGTTCCTATTATTTCCGGTCTGTATGTGTTCAGCCTGCTAACTAATCGGCCGTTATTAGGGCCACAAAGACATTCATTCACACACAATTGCGAGCGGTAATTATTAAACAAATATTTCAAAAATTTGTAATCTTCACCTCGTACTCGAAACTCCCACCTGACATGCAACCCCGTTTCGCCACTCCTTTACCAACTACACTTCGGTTCCGTACGGCAGTCTGGGCAGCTTATGGCAAGTATTAGATTTAGTGCGGTCGCAATATCAATTTAGTGTTTCGCCGGCGTGTCAGGTTCATATGATCTAATAGGCACACGCATGTTTTCCAGTGTTTAATACGAGTTTATCATTACGGCGTCCTATCATGGTGAGGAGGTAAATACCAAGATATCCGGTTGTGATGTCTGAGCATACCGACAGGGCAGAATGTTTCCAGGACGGAATGAATATTGTGGATTGCATAAAACTACATTGGAAGGGGCGGCTGAATGACGCTGTATATGTGATGAATATCTGTTGGAAAGATGTACTCCCTTTTCGGGATTTATATCTAAGTTGTGGGTTAGCGTTGTATTGAGATGAAAGTAATACACAACTACTTGTTTTATGAGTAGGCCCTCACCATATGAACATGGTCTTGGTATAGGTGATATGAAAAGAAAGTCTGTTGTGAATAAGGGTTCAATATATGCACATTTACATGTACATGTTTGCCTTTCCTATTCAGAGTCATTATCCTTTTCTCCTGATTTTTAAAATAAACTTTCCTTTTAAATATTTCTTGGTTTGTATTGTATGTAGACTAGTGTCTTATGCTTATTTCCTATGGCCTAGGAGGCCCATCTCCAGTTCATGATCTGTTCGCTGATTATTTCCAGTGACGGTCCAAACCCAACCTTTTGGTATCATGATTATTGTTATGGCACTCAATTTCCACTGCTCACTCTAATCTTCATAATCATGTTTCTCCTGGATCGGGTGTATCATTATATATTCATGGGGATTTATCGTAGTAGATATTCATATCACTAGAATATGGGTGGTTCAATAATACTATAGTACTAATATAACTGAAACAATTCAACACACAATTCATACGAGTTCTGGACAACAAATCAACACTGCCGGCCAAGTACTGCTTAAAACTATACAATAAAAGCAAAGCAAAGTCATCTCCGTACAGACCATGAAGGCACTTGGATTGGTGGAAGGTAAAGGTTTGCACTATCCGTAACCTCTGCACTTGATGGGGTAGTGGTTAGCCCTACGCCCAGTAGAAATATATAATGCAGCAAAGAAATCCGGGGATCATTGCAGTTAGTGGGTTATTGTACTGGTAAATCCATCGAAGCTAGGCTGGGGGGACTTGAACACCCTCTGAACCGGGAACCCACCAACCTGGGCTCGGAATACTGAAGTCCGATTGTAACAATTTAATGTAGAATACAGTTTCCGAAAGAATTTATCGTTGACATCTTTTGGCATATTCGCTTCCGTAAGCTTCAAAGCTCTCTGCTGACCAATCTACTCAGACTGGCCACAACTTACTAGACAGACATCACACTTAGTAAGTATTCGAGGATGAAGTCCTTGATACCCGCAGCCAATTATGATCCAGCAACAGCAACAAAAGCAACACCAACAAATATTCAATATAAGGTCGCAACATTGAAAGGGAAGATCCATTTAAGAACTAATTCCTGTTCAACATGATAAATTACTTGCCAGGCACAAATTACGAAGTAGGGTGAAGAATTTTGTTTCCTGGCAGAAAATATACTGTACTGTATCATCCAAAACAAACGAAGCTACTTCCGAATAGGCCATGAAGGTCCTTGGAGGAGTGGAAGCTAAAGGCTTCAAGTATCTGTCCGCAACCAGCCACCTTTTGCCCCCAGGAGTTAACTTGGTACATGTTTTTGGTGTAGGCTGAGTGAACCCTGGACCACAGCCTCTCCAGAATAGGAAGTCACATGTCTAATGCTTTTGATTCTTCCTGCTGTGATTCAAGCACGCCTATGCTAGACAGCTTCTTACTCTCATCCTTATTCTCCGACCTTCCTTCACCACTCTTATTCTCTCCTGCCCCCGCAGATATTAGTGTTGCGCCTTTCGCGACCCTTCTCATTTCTTTGGCGATATATTTATCTTTCGAAGGACTGGATCCGCTTTTCTTTTGTAGTCAGAGTTAAAATGTGATGGTTATCTATTTGTACTACCGAGCGAGTTGGCCGTGCGGTTAGGGTCGTGCAGCTGTGAGGTTGCAACCGGGAGATAGTGCGTTCGGACCCCACTGTCGGCAGCCTGAAGATAGTTTTCCGTGGTTTCCCATTTTCATGCCAGGCAAATGCTGGAGCTGTACCTTAATTAAGGCCACGGCCGCTTCCTTTCCACTCGTAGCCCTTTCCTATCTCATCGTCGCCATAAGACCTATCAGTGTCTGTGTGACGTAAAGTAACTTGAAAGTGAAAGAAAAAATCTACTTGCACTCCCATTAAAACAATAATCACCACCACCATACCATGAAAATCATAGCATGCCACATGCTAATGTGGGTAGAGGCGATAGAAAGCACTCACGGTATCCCCTGTCGTAAAAGGCGACTAACAGGGGATCCAGGGGTTTTGGGAGGATGAGTTGGCGACAATGGATCCTCTAGCTGAGCCTGACATTGCTTCCACTTATGTCAGGCTCCTCGCCTTTATCTTTCCTATTCGACCTCTCTTTCTCAACTCTTGTCCTCTTCCGACCAAAACGGTATTGCGAAGCCTTTCGTTTTCACGTCCTTTGTGGCCTTTTTTCTTACTATTAATGGCACCTTCATTCTTCGAAGTGTCGGTTTTCTTCCATTTTCCCTTTTATTAGTTTTAATAGAGGAGTTACCTAGTTGTGCCAACGGCCGTAGCCGTGTTGAAACACCGGATCCCGTGAGATCCCCGAAGTTAAGCAACATTGGGCGTGGTCAGGAGTTGGGTGGGTTCCCACGCACTCTTGGTGGGGGTAAGGGAATCGAGGAGCGGAAAGAAACTGGCCACCCTACCGCACGTAAACTCCGGCTCAGGAACACCTCTGAGGAGGTTCGGACCTGCCTTCGGGCAGAATAACCCTTACCTACCTTACCTAGTTGTACTTCCTCTTACTCTAATAATCACCACCACTGTAATAATGAGACTAATTTCAATAGCTTTACTGAAACACTGCTTCCTTCGAGGAAACATTCTTAATTATGAGTATAGAGAACATTATGAAGTGTATACCACGTGGAGAGGGTAAAACTGTCACCTCATTGTTACTGAAGTAGGGGGGAAAAGAACATCATGCGGAAGCGTCAGATGAGCCAGTGATGTGTTTGCATGAACACTCTAGATCGTGGGTAGGACATTCTACGGTAGTATTTGATCGTAAATGTGATAACTAGCCTGACATAGTGTAACAGTCAGTAAAATAACCAGACCAGTGCTTACTGACAACGTATTAACCTCCCTGAAAAGGTCTTCTGTCGGGCTCAGTGGGTCGGGTGGTAGAGAGCTGGCTTTGTGACCCCAAGTAGGAGAATTCGATTCGGCCCGGGATCAGTCTGGTGATATTTGAAGGTGTTCAGATACATCAGTTCAGTGTGCTAGATTGATGCAGGGTGAACCGGAAGAAATGAGGTTTCGAAGTGGACAGTACCTTGTGTGTATGCGGAGAAGAGCAGACCACAGCCCATTTGCTGCAATGTAGTTCATGCCCATTCAGTTGCACAACAGTAAACAATGCACTTGATATCGCAAGGTTTTGGGCTCACATAGTTTAATGTGGCTCTTCGTCACTGAAGAATTTATATACCGGGCGAGTTGGCCGTGCGTGTAGAGGCGCGCGGCTGTGAGCTTGCATCCGGGAGATAGTAGGTTCGAATCCCACTATCGGCAGCCCTGAAGATGGTTTTCCGTGGTTTCCCATTTTCACACCAGGCAAATGCTGGGGCTGTACCTTAATTAAGGCCACGGCCGCTTCCTTCCAACTCCTAGGCCTTTCCTATCCCATCGTCGCCATAAGACCTATCTGTGTCGGCGCGACGTAAAGCCCCTAGCAAAAAAAAGAATAATTTATATTATGTTTTATGTTTGTATTCTTTCCTCATATTTAATTTAAAACTTATGTATGCTTCTGACACGATATAAATAAGTGTGGTAAAATTTCCGGCACATAAAAGGACTGCGGGGCAAAATTTCCGGTACCTCAGCGTCTCTGGAAATCGTAAAAACTGTCACTGAAACGTAAAACAAATGTATGTCCACCCATTAGTCCTCTATCCTGATACAGGGTCGAGGATGAGGTGAGGTGAAAAATATATGACATGTTTTTACGGCCAGATCTTCTTCATCTTCGACTTGACCTATGAAAAGGAACTGTCCCGATAATTGCCTGGAAGACAAACAGAAAATCATTCTCAGAACAGCCAAAGGTGGGATTTGAACCCACTGTCTCCCAGGTGCTGAGGTTGGGTCCATAGCCGCAACACGCGATAATACTCGCGGCCACTCCGCTTGGTCGTAAAACCATTATTATTATTATTATTATTATTATTATTATTATTATTATTATTATTATTATTATTATTATTATTATTATTATTTAGAAGATCTATAATTAATAACCACACTGAACCCTGTAGCACATACAGCTGCCAAGGCAACTGCTGCTCAGCCAGATGGCTTGCAGATTTTGGCGTGCCACGCGGTCTACTTAACGTTACCCGCAACCTTATTACATGATTTTCTTGACCGGGTACATTGTCTCCCATATCAAACAACTCCCCAATTGATTTCACGAAGCTGAGCGAAAACCATTCCATGCCTCACTCCGGGATTAAAAGCCTGGAATCGTACCCCGGGCCTCTATACAATACTCCTATATTACGGTGCTAGAATAACGAGGGCAAGTGATTACCATAGTAGCTTAGCTGCTGGCTTTCCACTTCGACAGCCGAGGTTTCAACCCCTGTCAAACTTGGGATGAAGTTTTAACTGAAAATCCATGTGGTATCAGGAAGGACATTCAGCTTTAAAGCCCTGATCGAAAACCCGAAATGAATTAATGAGGGGGAGGGAGCGGTCTAGCGACACCAGAAATAACTGAGATGAGCTGAAGAAATGAAGTTTTAATAATAATAATAATAATAATAATAATAACGGTATTGTATATTATGGAGTGTGTAACAACAAGGTACGGCTAAACTTTAAGGACATAATTTTCACACGTAGAAGAAAAGAATATGTTTTATGGACATGGGTCCTAAAACGTTTTATTCCATGTCATAACTCATTTTCTATAACTGTACACAGTACATTAATCATGAGAAGCACACGGGAACAGAACGTACCAGCATACCATATGTAACTGTTTCTTACATGAAGTGTTCAAATGCTATCCGTTTTTAAAAATATATTTTTTCTGTTTTTTATCATACATTTTCCCTGATATTTTCTTATTTTTCTCATTGCGTTTTCCTTTTATTTTATTTTCATTTTAAGGACGGCACACACACCCAGTCCCCGATCCAATGGAAATAACCAATTGAGGCTATAATCCCCCACCCGGCCGGGAATCGAACCCGGGGTCCGTTACCATTGATACAAGCAATCAACTCGCCGTCGCAGGGATACATCTTTGCAACCCGTTTAGCCGTATCTTATTGTTACACTCTGTGTAAAAGTTATGGTATATTTTAGCAGGTGAACCTTTCTGTGTATTTGACTTGTGAAATTTCTTTAAAACATGGAAAACCGGGCGAGTTGGCCGTGCGGTTAGGGCCGCACAGCTGTGTGCTTGCATCCTGAAGATAGTGGGTTCAAATCCCACTGTCGGCAGCGCTGAAGATGGTTTTCAGTGGTTTCCCATTTTCACACCAGGCAAATGCTGGTTCTGTACCCTAATTAAGGCCACGGCTACTTCCTTCTCACTCCTAGGCCTTTCCTATCTCATCGTCGCTATAACACCTATCTGTTTCTGTGCGACGTAAAGCCAAATAGCAAAAAAACATGGAAAGAATTTTCATTCCTTCATGCTCTGCAACCTCGCTGCCGAAGCTGTTCCATAAGTTTCATCCAGTGGGTTCATTTTTAACTTATTGTTAGTCTTACTTTCTCAGTTACGAATATCGTCCTGCCAATGTTACAATCTATTTGTGCCGTGGATCATTCTCACTATTATGCATTAGCTATACCGAGTTCATTCATGGCAATATTCATTCATTACAATATTGTAGGTTTATCTTTGCACAATCATCTTCATACGGTTATTCGGATTAAAATCATGTTCATGATAACCATTTTGTATAAAATTAAAGTGATGAAAGGGGAAACTATCTCCGAATCACTCACATTTTCAGGTTAAACACCAATCTCAGTGATGAAAACCAGACATCTTCGAGATTCCGAACTCATTTACATTAGCACATTTGAGTATTACACTCATAGCAATGAAAGATCTGTATTTATCGAATTCGGATTCTCATTTGACGCAATATCGTTTGTACGCTTGTGGATATATTCATCACCACTGCTGACTGTAGTGACGCAGTCATTTAGTCGTTCGTGTTATGGTCCCAAGGTGGCGGTGTTCCATATCGTGTGTTTAGATACAACTCAGTGTCGTTGGCTTTCCGCACGTTGCAGAGCTCTTGCCAGACAAAATTCCAGTATCAGACATCTCTTTAAACCTAATATTATTAATAGTCTATTATTAATAATCGTACAATAATAGTTTTACGTACCGTTAAATACTTTGAAGGTTTTCTGAATCGTCAAGGTGCCGGATATTTGTTCCGCGGGAGTTCTTTAACTTTTGCAATTGGCTTAACGTCGCACCGACACACATAGGTCTTATGACTGCGATGGTATAGGAAAGGGCTAATAGTGGAAAAGAAGCGACTATGGTCTTAATTATGGTACAGCCCTAGCATTTGCCTGGCATGAATATGGGAAACCACGGATAACCATCTTCAGGGTTGCTGACAGTGGGGTTGAAACCCACTATCTCCCGAATGTAAGCTCACAGCTGCGCGCCCCTAACCGCACGGCTAATTCAGTCGATGTTCGTTAACGTGCCAGTAAATCTAGCGACACGAGACTGACGTATTTGAGCACCTTCAAATACCACTGGAGTGAGTCGGGATGGAATCGAACTCACCAACTTGAGCACTGTAGTCTTGAGTTACCCAGCCCGGTATTATTATTAGTCTATTATTATTATTATTATTATTATTATTATTAATATTATTATTATTATTATTATTCCAAATCCCATGGTGCTACAGCCCCGAGAGGCCATGGCCTACCAAGCGGCCGCTGCTCAGCCCGAAGGCCTGGAGGTTATGAGGTGTCGTGTGGTCAGCACGACGAATCATCTCAGCCGTTATTCTTGGCTTGCTCGACCGGGGCCGCTATCTCACTGACAGATAGCTCCTCAGTTGTAATCACGTAGTTGAGTGGACCTCGAACCTACCCTCAGATCCACTGACCCGGCCGAGAATCGAACCCGAGTAAGAGACATTCACGCTACCCCTACATCGCGTGGCCGGCATTATTATTATTATTATTATTATTATTATTATTATTATTATTATTATTTAATTTTCATTTCGGCAGTCTATGAACCATGTTTGACACTCCTTGCAGTATTTTTAGCCTTCTCTGCCTTAACTCTCTGCCGGTAGGCTATATATTCATCCCTTCTCCTACTTTCTTTTTCTGTGTAGTAAAGCTAACCCCATGACACTACAGCCGCGAAGGGCCTTGGCCTACCAAGCGACCGCTGCTCAGCCCGGATGCCTGCATATTATGAGGTGTCGTGTGGTCAGCACGACGAATCCTCTCGGCCGTTATTCTTGGCTTTCTAGACCGGGGCCGCTAACTCACCGTCAGATAGATCCTCAATTCTAATCACGTAGGCTTAGCGGACCTCGAACCAGCCCACAGATCCAGGTAAAAATCCCTGACCTGGTCGGGAATCGAACCTGGGGCCTCCGAGTAAGAGTCAGGCACGCTAATCCTACACCACAGTCGTTTTCCTTTAATCCTTGAATAATCCGGGCCATTTCTACTTCGTCAGGTGGTACTGAGTTAGATGTTGTCTTTGGTAGTTCCATTTCCAAACTTTCCAGCGGATCATCACTGTTTAGTGGGTTTTTGAACTATCTGGCGAGAGTTTCACAATTTTCCATGTTGTTCATCCCAAATTTACCTTCTTCATCTCTGAAACAGGGTCCTGGCGCCCGATACCCCTTTAATTGTGATAGGAAGGTCTGGTAGAAGTTCTTCTGGAAGTCATCTTGTGTTTTCTTCAACTAATCTCTTTCGTATTGTCTCTCGATCCTTCGGAATACTCGGGCTGTTAGTTTCGTGTGGGTTCTGAAGGATAATGGATCCTCTTCTTTTTTGGCTGAACTCGATCTCTTCCACGCCTCTGTCTTATGTGTAAGTGCCTCATCGCACTCTTCATTTCACCACTCCCGTCTTTTTTGGTTTGCCTGGAGGAGTGTCCTCTCAGCCGCACCACTGATCTTGTCTCGGAATTTGTCCCATTTACATGATTCGAGATTCTTCAGTTCTTCTTGGTATTTTTTTTTGCAACCTCGCTGGAATTTAATTTATCTATGTCATATCTTGGGAATTATTGTCTTCTCAACCTTTTTTTTTTTTTTTTGGGAGAAACTTAGTTTTAATTTTAGTCAGGCAGCGGTCTTGAGTCGACTTCTGCTTCCCTTGGTACTTTCACATTCATGATTTATTTCTAGAAATTTCTCTGTGATCAAACTGAAACTCTCTCAAGATTAGATTCGGAGATCTCCCAGTCTTCTGTTTCCTTGTTAAATGTTTGAAATTTGTTGACACCTGTCGAAGATCAAAGGCACAGCACATTTCAGTGAGTCTCTCACCATTCTTATTTGTCTGTTTGTGAGTTGTATATACTCCTGCTATATTTCTCTACTTCCTCTCTTTGCCAATCTGTGTGTTGAAATCGCCCATCAGCACCTTGATCGTTTCAACTTTCCCTGGATACTAGCGATCATCTTCATTTATCGGGTCATGGGCATTTATTAGAATGTATAACTTGTCTCCATATCCTATGTGCAGAAGTAAGAGTCTCTCCGATGAACTTTCAAAGACTATTACAAAGTTTATTAAACTTTTGTCTACTATAAAAGTCGTCCCAAAAATTGAGAGTGAATTTGTAATAGCCACTCCGATCTTGTATATCCTATACTTTCTACTCTCGAACTGATCCTGGTCTCTGTACCTTGATTCTCGGATGGCCAACATCTTTATATGCCGTTCTTCCATTGTGTTTGTTAGCTCTTTGAGTTTTACAACCTTAAGAAGCGAGTTCACGTTCAGGGTTTCTAACCAGTATCGTCGTTTCGTCTTGAGTTTGTGGTTTCCAGGGGACTCCGACTTCCCCTCGCGTTGTGGTGCAGGCTTCTCCAGAATCCCTAGGCCTGCTTGCCCCACTGGTTGTGGCGGTGTATTCCTCATTTGAGCTACTACCTGGAGTAGTTTCATTCTCGTATTGGCTTTCCATAATGCATCAACTGTATTATTATTATTATTATTATTATTATTATTATTATTATTATTATTATTATTATTATTGCAGATCATATCCGGACCAACATAAGTGCGCTTTTTTTCGGACATCACTACGTCTATTAAGGTAAAGTGAAACAAATAGCATGAGCATTTTTAGTACTGTTGAAAGCAGAGTCCTTTCAAGGTCCATTATACGGGAAGTATCTATGAAATACACAGAACAGCGGGTTCTGTAAGAACTGCCTTTATTAATAAAAGAAAGTGGATTTACTCCACCAAAGGACGATTTAGGAATAAACTTTTCCTATTCAGTTTATGATTTTGGGGTCTCTTAATGCTGGACGATGATCTAGATGTTAATCGCCTTTAGACAATAAGCATCATCATCACCATTTCTTGATGCTGATCACACGAGTTCAGAATTTGCTGGTCACTGCAGACTGGGGAGACACGCCAATGCGTTACTCTAAATAACATTAGATATATTTCAAGAAAACATGAAAATGAATTATATCAATTTGGTTACCGACGCTAGTGGCTGGATGTTTAATGAGACAGCTCAGTGTGTCCAGGTAAGATCGGCAGAATTTTGTTTGAAGTCGGGAACGAGTCTACATGCCATTTTGCACAGCTCAACATAGTATCTAGGCAGTCTAGTGCCGCCGTGAATAATGTCACTACCGAGCGAGTTGGCCATGCGGTTAAGGTCGTGAAGCTCTGAGCTTACAGTCGGGAGGTAGTGAGTTCGAATCCCACCGTCGGCAGCCCTGAGGATGATTTTTTTTGGTTTCCCATTTCACATCAGGCAAATGCTGGAGCTGTAACTTAACGAAGACCATGGCTGATACCTTTCCAGTCCCAGCCCCTTCCCATATTTCCGTCGCCTAAAATCGTCGATGTATTAGTGCGACATTAAACAAGCAGGAAAAAAACAACAGAATATCACTGAACGATGATTGATTAACGCGCGGTGCAGGTAGCATATTTAAAAAAACGGTACGACTTGCATGTAATTGAGTCACAAATATTAGCAATTCCGTAATTGTATATAGACCTGCAATATTATGAAAAAGTTCCCGGTAGGTGTGTGTCTGTGCTAATGCGGACTAAACTCGGGAACTCAAACAGATTTTTTTTTGCTATTTGCTTTACATCGCACCGACACAGATAGGTCTTATGGCGACTATGGGAGAGGAAAGTGCTAGGACTGGGAAGGAAGTAGCCGTGGCCTTAATTAAGGTACAGCCCCAGCATTTGCCTGGTGTGAAAATGGGAAACCACGGAAAACCATCTTCAGGGCTGCCGACAGTGGGGTTCGAACCTACTATCTCCCGAATACTGGATACTGGCCGCACTTAAGCGACTGCAGTTATCGAGCTCGGTCGAACAGGTTTTAATGGCATTCTCGCCGTTGTATAGTCCACTTAGTGAGGAAGGTTTAGGTGTGCCAAATATTAATCTACGACGAAAGGGAACCGAGTAATGGCCAGTTTAGTGAAGGAAGCCAAAGATAATACAACCATCTGAAAGCTTTCTTGGTTTAAGCCGACTAAACCGTCAACGATAGACCCTCAAATATGTGTGGGATAATTGTTGAGCATAAATATTTCTACCGAATGGTTCCCGACAGTATCCTATATATTTCTTCTTTCCCTAATGAAAATGGAATTCCACAGCCTGTTTCCAGTCATTCGACCGGGTCAGGAATGGAAAGAATGAAGTCCCTATCTAGCGGCGAGGATAGGAACTGTGCCAGCTGCCGAAGCCTGTCACACTCCTCTGGTTCTTCTTTCCGTACATTTTCCCAATTATTTGAGCTCTGCATTAATGTGACCCACGAGAGTTGAAGTCTGACGTTTAGCGCCACCGGCGAGAAAAAATTGACTAACGCTGCTCGAGAGAGGTCTGTTGCTATGGCAACGATAGCAGTGATGCCACATTTAAGGAAGCTATCGCCACATGGGTAAACTTGCTCTCAGTCATATTTGTATTATTATTGGGAGTGGTACTGTGTTAGCTGTTGCTGCGTTATGCATTTACATGTTTGCTTTCTGAATATTATTTTCGTTGTTAGTTTAATTTTTTGTAAGTTAATCAGTGGCTTGATGTACAGTTCTATTCTGTATTGAACATGTGCATTTGTTGAGGTTATTGTCAGAAACTGATGATTTTGTTGGTGATCGTGAAATCTCATATTATCGGAAATGGCATGTTTTCTCTTAACCCTCAAACACACGCGTATGGGGTGGAATCCACCCCAGGTCATTTTATTTCCTAGTGAAATGTACAAATAACTCTCCTGTGCTCTCCCCGCTCTTATATCTTTCTGGCTGGATCCCCGCAGAAAGAGTCATTCTTATATAATATATCTTAAAATCTCCAAATAATACAGTAATTCACATTTTACAATACAATGATATGCGGGGTGGAAAGCACCCCCACGCGTGTGTCTGCGTCCTAAAATTTGGCGCGTGTGCTTGAGGGTTAAATGCTGGAATTATTAGCACGAGCTTAGGGATGGGTCAAAGTTTATTGAATTGCTTTGGGCCTACACGCTTTATTAAACACTCAGCCTGTATGACCGCATATTCTTCTTCTTATTTTTATTATTATTTGTAAGACGTCTAACGAAGTGGCTACCTATTGCAGAAGAACAAGACTTCTTGGCAGCAAAAAATGCACTATTTAAAGGCTATTATTAAAGTTGTCTTTTCGTCCGACTCTCTGGCTGAATGGTCAACGAAGTAGCATTGGGTTCAGAGGATCCCGGATTCGATTCTCAGTAAGACTGTAGATTTTAATCGTGTATGGATAATCCCTCTAACTCGATGGCTGAATATTTGTGCTCGTCCTAATATATGCCTCCATTTCCATCAATACACTACACTGTCAAATAGAAACACTCAGTTGATGCATAAATCCTTCCACGTTGTATTGGTGTCAGGAAGGCATATGGTCTTAAAACTGGACCAAGTCTACATGTGCTACACAGATCGCACCCACTCTTCCATAGGGATATGGTAAAAAGTGACAAGAAGAAGAATAAGAAGAAGAAGAGGAAGAAGAATAAGAAGAATAAGAAGAAGGTTAATGAAATGAAATGTCGTATGTCTTTTAGTGCCGCGATATCCCAGGACGGGTTCGGCTCGCCAAGTGCAGGTCTTTCTATTTGACACCAGTAGGCGACCTGCGCGTCGTGATAAGGATGAAATGATGATGAAGACAGCACATACACCCAGCCCCCGTGCCGTTGAAATTAACCAATTAAGGTTAAAATCCTCGACCCGGCGGGGAATCGAACCCGGGACCCTCTGAACCGAAGGCCAGTACGCTGACAGTTCAGCTAACGAGTAAGAAGGTTAATGAAGTCACTTAATTTTAAGTCTTCTGCTATCAGCTCCGTATGGTGTGAGCTATGTTCTATGTCGGCTCTGTGGCTGTGTGAATGAATATTTCTCCTTAAAATGCGAATAGGTGCCTTGAAAGCACTATTTTAATATTTATAAACCGTGATTGTGGACTTCAGGAGAAGGGGTGGTAGGCCTACCACAATCAGAATAACTTGTCATCCTTGGAAGGTTTTTCCTTTTGCTATGCATTTTTTTTATAGTTGCTTTGTGTCGCACCGACACAGATGGTCTTATGGCGACGATGGGATAGGAAAGGCCTAGGAGTTGGAAGGAAGCGGCCGTGGCCTTAATTAAGGTATGGCCCCAGCATTTGCCTGGTGTGAAAATGGGAAACCACAGAAAACCATCTTCAGGGCTGCCGACAGTGGGATTCGAACCCACTATCTCCCGGATGCAAGCTCACAGCCGCGCGCACCTAACCGCACGGCCAACTCGCCCAGGGCTATGCGTTTAACCTAGCACTAACACATTCATGTTTTTGATGATAACAGAATAAGAAAATACTAGAACTGGGCAGGAGCAGCTGTGGGCTTAATTTCTTCTTTTTCTTCTGTCTGAATTCTGAGTAACTCAGGAGAGAAAAAGAGAAAGGGAGAGAGAGAGAGAGAGAGAGTCCAGCCATTGTCCTGTTTCTGTACGGAGTCGGGTATGGAATGAGAAGAATCTTCGTAGGGAGTTTGTACGACCGAAAGCCTTTCCTAACCTCATCAGAGGAGTTTATGAGATGAAATGAATGACGTGGTAGGCTGTATGATAGTAGGAAGTGAGGGGATGAAACCTGGAGCCGACACATTGCCTACTCCTGTCGAATCGCATCAAGGAGTCTGCTCAGGGATTGACGTCTCCATCTGACGGAAGGATTCCCCTACTCCATGAACACTGCGGAGAGGTTTGGAATTGAATCCAGGCTTTTGGCACTCAGTCTGTATTCTGATGGTGAAATGTTTTCCCAACGAGATTCGAACCGGTAAAACACTGTGTCAGACCATATAGACTTCACGCCTTAATGATCATCGCCACCCATGAACATGTTTCCCGTCTGTCTTGCTTACCATGATCATTTGTATCAGACTGGTGCAAAAACGGGAAAACACAGAAAGTCAGATTCAAGGCTGTCAACAGTGGCTGCTTTGAAGTGATAATCTCCCGAATACTTTACAACTACACCACCCGTACACAAATATTTTGGATCCAGCTGATGGTATGCCTCTAGTCGTGAAAAATTTTACAAAATGAAGTTTGATTTTGATCCGTGCCAAGTTTTCCCTTTTGCACATTTTAAGCTGGTATTTATTGAGATGTCCGCCTCTGTGGTGTAGTGGTTAGCGTGATTAACTGCCACCCCCGGAGGCCCGGGTTCGATTCCCGGCTCTGCCACGAAATTTGAAAAGTGGTACGAGGGCTGGAACGGGGTCCACTCAGCCTCGGGAGGTCAACTGAGTAGAGGTGGGTTCGATTCCCACCTCAGCCATCCTGGAAGTGGTTTTCCGTGGTTTCCCACTTCTCCTCCAGGCGAATGCCGGGATGGTACCTAACTTAAGGCTACGGCCGCTTCCTTCCCTCTTCCTTGCCTATCCCTTCCAATCTTCCCATCCCTCTACAAGGCCCCTGTTCAGCATAGCAGGTGAGGCCGCCTGGGAGAGGTACTGGTCATTCTCCCCAGTTGTATCCCCCGACCAAGAGTCTGAAGCTCCAGGACACTGCCCTTGAGGCAGTAGAGGTGGGATCCCTCGCTGAGTCCGAGGGAAAAACCGAACCTGGAGGGTAAACAGATGATGATGATGATGATGATGATTTGTTGATATTATCACAGAATAAAGAGATTTTTGGGAGAAGTGATCATTCAGTGGTGTAAGCATTCAGCGAACAGGACAGCATGACAGTATCTGTGGGCCTACCGGTGATGGAGCTGGTGGTATTCATTAGAGACAATCCGGTAAATCATTTATTAAAGAACGTCGCTCGGAAGTGGATCAAGACTGCGGCGCTTACGATTCTCTTCCGCTCTTCGCTTTCTTGTCAGTCTGCTCGTGGGCTTCCGCTTCCAGAGTACTCGACTTCCTGCCTGACCTCCTTGATCTTGGGGTGCACGACTATTTGTTACTACCACGAGTGGGTGGTTGTCTTTGGCAAGGATATCAGTGCTCTCTGGATGGCTGTTCCTATCTTCTATTCTTCCATGTGGCCACAATAATAATAATAATAATAATAATAATAATAATAATAATAATAATAATAATAATAATAATAATAATAATAATAATTGTTCGGGGTATTTACATAGTCCTGAGAGGGAAAGAAGCATGAGGAATGAATGGCAGGACAAGGCATAAACCAAACTTTAATTATTGTGAACAAAATTATGAGTGAATACATGAAACCGGGGGAAACCATCTTCAGGGCCACCGATTTGGGATTTGAACTCGTCATTTCCTGACAGTCAACTCGCTTAATAATAATAATAACAATAATAATAATAATAATAATAATAATAATAATAATAATAATAATAATAATAATAATAATAATAATAATAATAATAATAATAATTGTCATTATCTGTGTCGATGACAGTGATTAGCTGCCGAGCTAGAGAGATGTGTCACGTGTGTCACGTGATCAATGTGAGATATCATCACCCGTATTGGTTAGTTTTCTGGATTTCTGGGCTGAGTGAAAGTGCTCGCTTTGCGATAGTTTCTGCGTCAGCTCTGGCCACGTGACCATACCATCTCAGTCAGGCGGAGTACCAATTAATACCAAAATCTAGTGTTTTATTGTGTGTGGCTAATTTTGATCCAATATATCAGTGGAGTTCCCCCTCCCCCTTCGCCTTCAGTGACACGTGGGCTTTCTATGGCACCTGAGGATCTAACCAGCCTTGGGGCTGACTACTCAACTTATATATATACAGCCTATCGAATAGCTTTGGCCCGCACTTGCCACTAAAACAATCACATAATTCCCTTGCGAGTCAAGATTTTGCTGATAGGAAGAAGATGAAGAAATATTACATTGAATTAGCTCAGGTTTTTCTCAAATCAGATTACCAAGGTGCAAGTTTGTGTGCGAGATGTTCCATTTTATGCTGATTATGTCATGCTGCCAGAGTCTTGTTGCTTCCTAGAGAAAATAGCACATTGAAGCCAACACATAATTATTTAAATCCGAAATGGGATATTTTATCTTTAAGTGAAAAATGTGTTCAATATATGTAATTGAACTGACTACTGATATTTTTGACATACACAGTGACTACTTATGGAGACGAGGAAACTACTGAATGGCTTATTTAATGTATCAACTCTACAAAAACAGTATGATTTAGCTTTGCGGTTCGGTACGTATAGTTATGAGCTCGCATTCGGGAGAATGTGGGTTTGAACTCCACTATCAGCAGCCCTGAACTTGGTTTTCCATTATTTCCAATGATCACACCAGGAAAATGCTGGGACTGTTTCTTAAGGTCATTGTCACTTCCTTCCCAGCCTAGCTTTTTTCTATTCCATCGTCACCAAAAAATGTCTGATTTGGTGCTACGTTAAAGAGCAAGGGAAAAATGTAGCTACACAAGAAAATGTTATTGTCAGTACTCATATTAAGGCAATAATAAATCATGTTATTTGCGTTACGTCCCACTAACTACTGTTACGGTTTTCGGAGACGCCGAGGTGCCGGAATTTAGTCCCGCAGGAGTTATTCTACGTGCCAGTAAATGTATGGACACGAGGCTAACGTATTTGAGTACCTTCAGATACCACCGGACTGAGCCCAGATCGAACCTGCCAAGTTGGGGTCAGAAGGCCAGCGCCTCAACCGTCTGAACCACTCAGCCCGACATATTAAAACAAGTGATATTGGTTATAGTAAGACATAACATTAAAGTACCCTGCACAAACGATAAAATGCTGGAATGATAGCTAAGTGACACTATCACTGGCTTTACACCAACGTGACTGTTGTTCAGCTCCAGAAAAATGCATATGGGTATTTTTTAAATGAACAGTTAAATTTCTGTGGTTCAGATTCTACATAAAACTACAATATTTCCTTTTATTGACGAAATTAATCTTCTTCTCCTTCTTCGCCTTTTCCCAATTAATTGTGGTCTGGTCCTGATGTGGATAAAGCCCGGGTTAAGACCGGTTGCCTTTCCTAACGCCAACTCTATGTAGACCTACAAGGATATATATTGACAATTGCATGTTTCTGTAATGGTTGATGTGTTGAATGTAAGTGAGGATGTGTATTAACACGAACAAAAAACCTCAGTACCTCAGCTAGATATATTAACTAGGCACGGTTAAAACCTTGGCCTGGCCGGGATTCGAATCCATGCCCTCAGAAATCAAAGCTACTACACCGACCATTCAGCTAAGGAGTCAAACTGATGAGCTTAATCATATCTTTAAAAAATCTTTGCAACGTATAGCTTTTTAAGGTTTGATAGCAATTTTTTCATCTTAATCCTGACGAAATTATTCAAAATTAATTTAAATTAAATTAAACATGAATGGGAGATTTTAGTCAATATTCAGCTGTATTTTCAATATACAAATCTCTAATATCTCTCTGATGCTTGAATCTCTTATTCGAAATGAGTTGAGGAAATTTTATACATTTTATCGTACGATACACGGAGTAATTTCGTCCCTATCCTTGAGTGACACAGTCATCACCGACGCTTTCTATTCATAGGGTCACGGGTTCGATCCTCGTCCGACTCGAGGACTTAACCGCGTCCAGTTCATTTCTCTGGCTCGGAGACAATGTGCTTCTGTCCGTCTTAATACACAAATCGCTATTCAAACGCAACACAACACAACACAACACAACACAACACAACACAACACAACACAACACAACACAACACAACACAACACAACACAACACAACACAACACAACACAACACAACACAACACAACACAACACAACACAACACAACACAACACAACACAACACAACACAACACAACATGAACCACCACAGAAACACGCATTAAATGAATAGATTATATATATATCTCTCTCTCCATAGGTTTGGCGTCAGGATGGGCATCATGCCGTAAAATTGTGTCAGTTCGCACTCGCGACTCTACGAGGGTATTTGGAAAAGTGGCGTAAAGGTAAAGAATGGGGGCATGATTTCCTCAAACATTTCTTATATTAGAAACTAGCAGTTACCCGCGGCTTCGCTCGCGTAGATTTTGTAATTTGATAAAAGTTATCGTTCCTTGGTACTGTTCTAAGACATTATCTGGAAATCCTCAAAGTACAAAAACTCACCGAAAAATGAGTTTCATTTACTCCAGAAAATCTTTGAAAACCACGTTCGTGGTAATGCCTTTTGGGGCTAAGAGACCATGCGACATAGAACTGCACGTGTGAGAAATAGTCTTCACTCAAGTAAGGGGGAGGAGGAGTTTATTTTTAAAAGGAGATTCCAAATACCTGTTTCCACGTCTGTAACATCTTCAGTTTTTGAGATATGAGTATCCTCGTAAACAGAATTCAACCCATTTATGAGTACTTTTCCCAGTCCCGCCCCCACCTGAGTGGATTTTCCGAAAACAAAAAATGCATGTTTCTTTATTTTTAAAGGAGACTCCAAATACCAATTGTCACGTCTGTAACTTCTTCGGTTTTGAGATATAAAGAACCTCACACAAAATAAATTAACTCTTTTTTCACCCCTGTTAACTCTTTTTTCACCCCCGCTAAGTGCCTGTTCCGTCCGGCTCCATGGTTAAATGGTTAGCGTGCTGGCCTTTGGTCACTGGGGCCCCGGATTCGATTCCCGGCAGAGTCGGGAATTTTAACCATCATTGGTTAATTTCGCTGGCACCGGGGCTGGATGTATGTGTCACCTTCATCATCATTTCATCCTCATCACGACGCGCAGGTCGCCTGCGGGTGTCAAATTAAAAGACCTGCACCTGGCGAGCCAAACATGTCCTCGCACACTCCCGGCACTAAAAGCCATATGCCATTTCATTTCAGTGCCTTTTCTGAAAACAAAAAATGTGCATGTTCCTGTATTTTTAAGGGAATTCCCAAATACCAAGTTCCTTATCGGTAACATGGTAAGTTTTTGACATATACTGTAGACATACCGGAACTCATTTTAAAAATTCACCCGCTTTTTCAATTCTTTTCAGCCCCTTAAGTGGACTTCCGAAAACAAAAACTACGTGTTTCTTTATTTTTAAAAGATATTCCAAACACCAGTTTTCACGTCTGTAACATCTTCAGTTTTTGAGATATAAGTATCCTCATTCTGCCTGCTGTCATTTTTGATGGATACAGTACTTTTGCATCCATCTCTTGGCACAGGCCAGAGTAAAGTGTAGCTTCCACCAAAGTCCCAGTCAACATCCATGGCTGTGACAATATGGAAGTTGCTGGGGTATGGGTAGTGCTGAGTAATGACTATGGAGCGGATTTTTATGTGCTAAAAATGTGAAAAATATTTATTTTTATGTGCTGAAAAACTTTAAAATATGTGATAAAAAATTGAAATTATTTTCCTTTAAATATCACATAACTACTCGCGGTCAAGAAGTAAATAAGTATAATGTTTTGTATTAGAATATGGTGCTACCAAACGTGCTCCTTAAGGCAAAATGGTGTCTGTGTATGGAAACGTGCTGTATGGTATATTAATTTTTGATATGCCAGAGTAGATATTATGAATGGTTATTTTTTTAAAGGTAATGTTTTATTTAAATATGGCAAAAGCAACCTATCATCTTTGAAAAATAGTACCAGTTCGTACTCACCCATCACACGCTGGAATATTAGTTGCTAGAAGTGGTCTCCGAATTGCAGTGAATAACAAAGGTCATCTCCAAATTGTCCATCACAAATGCATGCCGATTATCTCTAAAGAACGCCTTATACTGCGAAAACGATCGCTCCACATCACAGGAAGTCAGACGAGCATAGTTAAAGAGAGGAATGTCACCAACAATAACGCCATCAATTTCGCCAACATGAGCACCCTCTAATACATTAGAAATTTGGTACATTGTTTGAAATCCTCTGTTTTTCCTGAACAAATTTTGATATTTGACCTTTAACAGTCCCTGTACCTGCGAAGCCGGGAGTGAATCTAATTTATTTTCAACAGCGCGCATTTCCTTCACTGTTTCGGACAATAGGTTAGTGGATTTTTCAAGTATGTCTATAGTTTTACACAAGAAGCTTAGATTGGCAGATATAAACGCCAAATCATTTTTCAAAGAGCTGTCTTTTAGTATTTCTTGAAGAATCTCAATTGACGACGCGTCGTTTTTATCTAGCACGTTCACAACGGATGCAAAACTGTCGAAATTGTCTGCGTAGTATACCACACCGCTAAGCCAGGTACCCCACCGCGTAACAATAGGCAGAGGAGGAAGCGCAAGATCCGGGTTTTTCTCTTTAAAGATCGATTCTTGAGGGTGCTTTTACGAAGACGTTTTGCCATTAGACACTAATTTATCCACTTGAGGATACTGAGCCCGCACAGTTTCACATAACCTGTGTAGAGCATGAACAACGCAAGTTACGTGTATCATTTTCGGAAAGCTCACAGAAAGGCTGCCTTTTTCATGTAAGCTGCACTGTCAGTAAGGAAAAGCAATACATGGTCGTATTTTATACCTTTTGGCCAAAGTAAGTGCATGGCTTCATTGAATAACCTAGCTACAGTTACATGGTTTGCAGTAAGCATTTCTTTACACGCTAGCAAATAAGAATGTTCGCAAGCAGTTTTGTCATTCTTCAACACACCAACTACAACGTTTCCTACTTTTCTGCCACTTGAATCAGTGGTTTCGTCAATGCTCACCCACAGTTTTTCACTATCACATACTGCCCGAATTCTCTGTAAAGTTTCTTCGTAACATTTTGGGATATAGTTTTTCCTTAATGTGGATTCGTCTGGAGGCTCAAAATTAATGTACTTTGTTAGGAAATTTCTCAGTCCCGGATTATTTATTTTACCAAGAGGAATGTCGGCGCAAACAAATGCTCTGCACACATCTAAATAATACTGGGAATATTTAGATGGGCCTGCATTTGAAATAGCTGGTTCAGCTGTTAGTAATTGTCGCGAACGCACCCGCGAAGCAGCCGCAGTATGCTTATTTCCAGACAAATGCTGGGTTACTTGAGAACGTTGATCTGCACGTACTGTTTTACCACACGGTTGGCAAAATAATACTTTTCCATCAGTAGTGAAAATGCTTTTAAATTCCACTACATATTGTTGGAGACGCGACCTTGTACTCGACTTCCCTTTTGGCATTATTTTGCAGGTTACGACACACGCATTTACGGTGAATCACTGTTTCAATAAGAAGAATAGCAGCGGACACTGAAGGAAATATTTCTTATAAATCCATACAAAATCACACGACCACGGGAATGATATATGGACCCGAAGAGCTAACCTTACTCTTAGGAGTGATGAAATTCCACTACCTAATGGTGGGGCAATATTCTTCCGAGTCTCCCATGTCATAACGGAATTACGTCACCTTATCTCTCCGTGATTGCCTTTCGCTTATATTCTATAAACAAAACCCGAGAGGGCTGACTCATAAAGAGTTGGAATGGCATCATGCAAGGAAACATCTTGTGCAGCAAATCAAATCGCTGTCTAAATGTAACGACGTAGCCAGTGACCAGCAAGTTTTAGAACTTATGGAGGGAAGTCCATAAATAGGCGAAACATTCAGACACATTATGTTAAATACACTGTTAAAAACAATACCGTAATCGTAAAATGAAAATATGAGCATTATTTTATAACACAGAAGCATTTTAAATTTTATTGATCAACAAATATTGCCGATTTATGTGCTTATTATAGATTTTCTTAAAATATGTATTTACATTTAAAAAATGTGAAAATATGTGTTTTTATGTGAAATAAGATTCAGTTCTTACACTTGGGGAAGCACAATAGGAATAATGAACTTCGTAACTTGCGTTAAAACTTACGCAAAAAAAAAAAAATGTAATTACATAAAAATCCGCTCCCTAGTAATGACATTCGGAGCATGACTAGTGCATCTGAGTGTTATGAAAGGTGCTGCTCATAGGGTCAGTCGTGCTGCAATAGTACTTTCTGACCCAGTGAGGAAAGCAATGGCAAACTACCTCACTCCTCATCTTGCCTAGTACGCCTCATTTTGGTTCTGCCATTGGTTTTTGGGGTTTCCTAACAGACAAGTTTCCTCATACAAATAATTCAACCCTCCCCCCAGCCGCGGTTAAGTCGATTCCCCCCCCCCCAATGCGTGTTCCTTTGTTTTTAAAGGAGATTCCAAATACCAATTTTCAAGATTCCGTTTTTGAGATATAAGTATCCCTATAAAAAGCATTCATTTCTTTTCACTTCCTTTCACCCTCTCCCTTAAGTGAATTATCCTCAAACAAAAAATACGTGTTTCTTTATAAAGGAACTTCCAGAAACCAATTATCATAACTGTAACATCTTAAGTTTTTGAGATATATGTATCCCCATGAAAATAATTCAACTCCTTTTTCACCCCCTCCCCCAAGTTCATTTTCCCCCAAAATGAGTTTCTTTATTTTGAAAGGAAATTCCAAATACCATTTTCACGACTGTAACATCTTTAGTTTTTTAGTTATAAGTATTCTCAAACAAATAACTCAACTATTTTCAAGTGGATTTTACAAAAGAGAATGCACGTTTATTTATTTTTAAAGGAGATTTCACATACCAATTTTCACATCTGCAACATATTTTGTTTTTGAGATATAAGTATCCTCATACAAAGAATTTAACGAATTTGTCAATTCTTTCACCCCCCTCAAGAGAATTTTCCGAAAACAAAAAATATGTGTTTCTTTATTTTCAAAGGGGACTCCAAATACCAATATCACATCTGTAACATATTCAGTTTTTGGGATATCAGTATCCTAACGAAAAAAATTCAACCCCCTTTTCAACCCTTTTTAACCCCCGCCCCCACTCCCGCACTTGAGTACTTTTTCGAAATAAAAATACGTGCTTCTTTATTTTTAAATGATTAAAAATATCAAATGTTAAGTTTTTGAGATATACTGTAGATATGCCTTTTTAAAATTAACCTCATTTTTCAGTTCCCCTTAAGTGGATTTTCCGAAAACTAATTATCTGTGTTCTTTTACTTTCTTTCCTTCTTTCTTAATCTGTTTACCATCCAGGGTTGGCTTTTCCCTCGGACATAGCGAGGGATCCCACCTCTATCGCCTCAAGGGCAGTGTCCTGGAGCGTCACACTTGGGTTCACGGATGAAATTGGGGAGAATGACCAGTACCTCTCCCGGAGGCCTGTGTTCGATTCCCGGCTCTGCCAAGAAATTTGAAAAGTGTTACGAGGGCTGGAACGGGGTCCACTCAGCCTCGGGGTGTCAAATGAGTAAAGGTGGATTCGATTCCCCCCTCAGCCATCCTGGAAGTTGTTTTCCGTGGTTTCCCACTTCTCCTCCAGGCAAATGTCAGGATGGTACCTGACTTAAGGCCACGGCCGCTTCCTTCTCTCTTTCTTGTCTATCCCTTCCAATCTTGCCATCCCCCACCAAGGCCTCTGTTCAGCATAGCAGGTGAGGCCGCCTGGACGCGGTACTGGTCGTCCTCCGCAGTCGTATCCCCGACCCAGAGTCTGAAGCTCATGAGGCGGTAGAGGTGGGCCCTCACTGAGTCCGAGGGAAAAACCGACCCTGGAGGGTAAAAAAGAAGAAGAAGAAGAATTTCCACTGTGTGGCCTAAGGCCTAAATGTATGTAGAAAATGGTTCAAATCGGTGGGGACACGATGGCAAAGCCTCCTTGTCAGAGCAATACACACTGGTTGGAAGACGGCCTTAACATGAGTTGACATCTGGAGATCGTACAGAACGTAAGTAGTTTGCAGCCAGCCCGCCACTCATCTAAGCCATATTAACTCGAACGAGGGCATCTAGGAGAGTGTCACAGTGAGAACCAATTGCCTGAATATGTTGGTCTACTTTGTTGAGGTTTGTTTATTTATTTAAATTATTGTGAACATTTAGGTTCCCCCGGTTAGTCTACAATGCTCATCTGTTTTAATGTTGAAAATACAATAATACGATGAAATGAAATGTCGTATGGCTTTTAGTGCCGGGATATCCCAGGACGGGTTCGGCTCGCCAGGTGCAGGTCTTTCTATTTGACGCCCGTAGGCGACCTTAACCAATTAAGGTTAAAATCCCCGACCCAGCCGGAAATCGAACCCGGGACCCTCTGAACCGAAGGCCAGTACGCTGACCGTTCAGCCAACAAGTCGGACAATAATACGATGAACAATACGAAGTCATAACTCGAGAACCACTGGACAGATTTCTGTGCGGTTTTCACTGGTATCTACAGGATTTACAGAGGAAGGTTTCCATGTATAACATATTGAACTGCGATGAAAGAAAACTGAACAGTACCATTTCTGCTATGCAACTCATAGAAAATGCCGCCAGGCGGCAACTTTATTAGCATACGCTGCCTTAACCGTGAGCATTGTAGACTGAATGGGGGAACCTATAATATTCACAACAATGTTCAAGTAAACAAACAAACAAACATTGAAGGCATCATATTCACAAAGTATATCCGTATGAATTGCAGAGGATAGAAAGTACTAAAAAAGTCGACGAGAACTCATACCTATATATAGTCTAAAAGCTTGACCACACTCAGTTTTAATGTTTCTTTTCAATAGCAGAAATCCTGTGCTAAAAAGTGGGCTGAGTGGCTCAGAAAGTTGAGGCACTGGCCGTCTGACTTTCGAGCCTGGCTCAGACCGGTGGTGTTTGAAGGTGCTCAAATACGTCAGCCTCATGTCGGTATATTTACCGGCACGTAAAAGAACTGCTGCAGGACAACATTCCGGCACCTTGGCGTCTCCGAAAACGTCAAAAGTAATTAGTGGGACGTAAAACCAATAGCATCATCATCCTGGGCTACAGTAGGTACGTCGGACTGAGTGGCTCAGACTGTTGAAGCGCAGGCCTTCTGACCCAACTTAGCAGGTTCGATCCAGGCTGGATCAGTCCGGGGCTATTAGAAGGTGCTCTAATACATCAGCCTCGTGTCGGCAGATTTACTGGCAAGTAAAAGAAATCCCGCAGGACAAAATTTTGGCACGCCGACATCTCCGAAAATCTTCAGAAGTAGTTAGTGAGTCGTAAAATTAATATCTATTATTATTATTACTATTATTATTATTATTATTATTATTATTATTATTATTATTATTATTATTATTATTATTATTATTATTATTATTATTATTATTATTATTATTATTATTAACCAATGCCAGGTCTATATGTCTAGTAGTTCAGCGGATGATGAGGAAATCGAAATAATATATGAAGAGATAGAAGATTTAATACAATATGTAAAAGGTGACGAGAATCTAATTATGATGGGAGACTGAAATGCAGTGGTAGGCCAAGGAAGAGAAGGTAATACAGTAGGAGAATTCGGATTGGGACAAAGGAACGAAAGAGGAAGTCGGCTGGTTGAATTCTGCACTGATCATAATTTAGTCCTTGCTAATACTTGGTTCAAACACCACGAACGACGGCTGTATACGTGGACGACACCTGGAGACACTGGACGGTATCAAATAGACTTCATTATGATTAGGCAGAGATTCAGAAACCAGGTGTTGGATTGCAAACCTTTCCCAGGAGCAGACGTGGGCTCTGACCACAACTTGTTGGTCATGAAATGCCATCTGTTGAAGAAATTGAAGAAAGGAAAGAATGCAAAAAGATGGTATCTAGACAAGTTGAAAGAAAAGAGTGTGAGGGATTGTTTCAAGGAACATGTTGCACAAGGGCTAAATGAAAAGGCTTAAGGAAGCACAATAGAGGAAGAGTGGATAGTCATGAAAAATGAAGTCAGTAGGACTGCTGAAGAAATGTTAGGAAGGAAGAAAAGATCAACTAAGAATCAGTGGATAACTCAGGTACTATACCTGATTCATGAACGACGAAAATGCAAGAATGCTAGAAATGAAGAGGGCAGAAAAGAATACAGGCGATTAAAGAATCAAGTAGACAGAAAATGAAAGGTAGCTAAGGAAGAATGGCTGAAGGAGAAGTGCAAGTATGTCGAAGATTGTATGGTCCTGGGAAAGGTAGATGCTGCATACAGGAAAGTCAAGGAAACCTTGGGAGAAAAGAAATCTAGGTGTATGAATATTAAGCGCTCAGATGGAAAGCCAATTCTAGGGAAAGAAGACAAAGCAGGAAGATGGCAGGAACATATCCAACAGTTGTATCAAGGTAAAGATGTAGATAATTTGGTTCTGGAACAAGAAGAGGCTGTTGATGCTGATGAAATGGGAAACCCAATTTTGAGGTCAGAGTTTGACAGAGCATGTGAGCGACCTAAATAGGAGCAAGGCACCTGGAAATGATTACATTCCCTCTGAATTACTGAATTACCAGCATGGCAAGGTTATTCCATTTTGTGTGTAAGATGAATGAGACAGGAGAAGTCCCATCCGATTTTCGGCAGAATGTTGTTATACTTATTCCCATGAAAGCCGGTGCTGGCAAGTGTGAAATTTACCGCACCATTAGTTCAGTATCTCATGTCTGCAACATTTTAACACGTATTATTTACAGAAGAATTGAAAAAAAAAGTCGAAGCTGAGTTGGGAGAAGATCAATTTGGCTTCAGAAGAAATGTAGGAACACTTGAATCAATCCTGACTTTACATCTGATCATAGAGGATCGAATCGAGGAGTACAAGCCCACGTACATGGCATTCGTAGATCTAGGAAAGGCATTCGATAATGTTGATTGGATCAAGCTATTTAAGATTCTGAAGGTGATTGGGGTCAGATACCGATAACGAAGAATTATCTACAATCTGTATAAAAATCAGTCTGCAGTGATAAGAATCGAGGACTTTGAAAAAGAAGCAGCAATCCAGAAAGGAGTGAGGCAAGGCTGCAGTTTGTCCCCCCTCCTTTTCAATGTTTACGTAGAACAGGCAGTAAAGAAAATTAAAGAGGAATTTGGAAAGGGAATCACAATCCAAAGAGAGGAAATCAAAACCTTGAGATTTGCCGATGATATTGTTATTTTATCTGAGACTGCAGAAGATCTCGAGAAGCTGTTGAATGGTATGGACGAAGTCTTGGGTAAGGAGTACAAGATGAAAATAAATAAGTCCAAAACAAAAGTAACGGAGTGCAGTCGAACGAAGGCAGGTGATGCAGTAAATATTAAATTAGGAAATGAAGCCTTAAAGGAAGGATATGAATATTGTTACTTGGATAGTAAAATAGCTAACGATGGCAGAAGTAAGGAGGGCATAAATTGCAGGCTAGCACAAGCAAGGAAGAGCTTTCTTAAGAAAAGAAATTTGCTCACATCAAATATTGATATAGGAATTAGAAATATTGTTTGAAGACTTTTGTGTGGAGCGTGACATTGTACGGAAGTGAAACATGGACGATAACTAGCTCAGAAAAAAAGAGAATAGAAGCTTTTGAAATGTGGTGTTACAGAAGATTGATGAAGGCGAGATGGATAGATCGAATCACGAATGAAGAGGTACTGAATCTAATTGGCGAGAGTTGATCGATTTGGCTACATTTGACGAGAAGAAGAGATAGAATGATAGGACACATCTTAAGACACCCAGGACTTGTTCAGTTGGTTTTTGAAGGAAATGTAGGTGGTAAGAACGGTAGGGGTAGACCAAGGTAATTGATATGACAAACAGATTAGAGCAGCTGTAGGATGCAATAGTTACGTAAAGATGAAAAGGTTAGCACAGGATAGGGTGGCATCAAACCAGTCTATGGACTGATGACTCAAACAACACACATTATTACTATTTATTATTATTATTATTATTATTATTATTATTATTATTATTATTATTATTATTATTATTATTATTATTACAGTAGATACGGGAATAGCATTCCACAACTCGATAACCGCTGAGCAGATTTTTATGCAGTGTTTGCTGTTGAGTAGGAGATCCCGCAGAAGGTTTCTATGTATTTACGTAGTTACTTGTGATGAAAGGAAACCGAGCAGTACCGGTTTCTGCGAAGTGACCGAAAGAAAATTACACCACACGGTACAATTTATCGTCTTACGCTGCTTAAATCGTGAAGAATATTCAAAACTATTTGCATAAGAATTAAATCACCTGCCTATTCTTAAAATGGTCGCCAGAATCAACAGCTTGTATGATTTTAATCAGAAGAAACCAAGTGTTAGGTACTAAGCGAGCATTTGTGTGGCTCGGCCTAACACTGTCTAAACTAACATAACTCTAGAACCGCTGGATAGATTTTCATACGGTTAAGACTGTTGCCTAATAGATCTCTCAACGAAGGATTTATGCACTGAACATTGAACTGTGATAGAAGGAAGCCGAGCAGTAACGGTTTATGCGTAGTAATTTGAAGAAAGGAACAGTACACGATAAACTTTTCGGGTTATGGTTCTAACAGTTAAAAAATATGCACAAATTACATGTGTAAGGATTACAGGGCATACAGTGGAACCTTGGATTGCGAGTATAATTCGTTCCGGCAACATGCTTGTAACCCAAAGCGCTCGTATATCAAAGCAAGGTTTCCCGTAAGAAACAATTGAAACATGGATGATTCATCCATAACACAAAAATATTTATTCGCATACCATTTCTGAAACAAATTATATCTTAAGATAAATTAAACTGCACTTTGCCTTACAACAGAATCAATGTTGGTGCGAGGGAGACGAGAGATGGCATGAGAAGAGTTACTGTGTAGCACAAATTCCACTAACGGAATCACTGCTTCCTGTTGGCTCACTGGAATTGTTTCCTTTTCGTGCAACTTTAACGAGGAACCTGTCCAATGACTATTGCTTTTGCCTCTTTTTGAGGATTTCATGAAAATGTGACTTTGCATTGTCATTGAACTGAATCATCGCTCGTACTGCTACAGCCTTATTCGGGTGGTGTTTTTCTACAAAATTTTGCACCGTTTCCCACACTTTTCACTTCTCCCGAATCTCAGTTGAAGTGAGATATTCCATTGACTTTTCCTCCTGCTCTTCCCCGCGCGAGACCTCCTCCTGTTGTTCGCGATGCAGGTCCATCTGTTCGTTGGTGGACAGTTCCTGGCAATGTTCTTCCACCAGTTCTCGAATGTCCACGTCATTCTCCTCCAACCCCATAGTCTTCCCTAAGGACACAATTTCATCGACAATCGGCGGTTCATTTTCACCAACAATCCCCTCAAAGTCACGTCCAAGAACACAGTCAGGCCTCAGCTTTCCACAAGCGGAAGTGAGAGTTCTCTTGGTGACTCCATCCCAGGCTTTACTGATGATATTAAGGCAGTTTACGATGGAGAAATGATTTCTCCCATACTCTCGGAGGATAAGGTTTGTTCCTTCAGTCACTTGGAAACATCGCTGAAATAGTGCTTTGGTGTATAGCTTCTTGAAGTTCGAAATGACTTGCTGATCCATAGGCTGGAGTAGTGTTGGGAAGAAGATCTTAACTTTAACGAACTTGAATTCCTCCAGTAAGTCGTCCTCAAGGCCTCAAGACCTGGAGGATGAGCAGGAGCATTGTCCATAACCAACAATACTTTGAGCGGCAGATTATTTTCTGAAAGGTATTTCTTCACTACAGGACCAAAGACCTCGTTCATCCATTCAACAAAGGCACAGGGGAGGGGAAAGAATTAGGCACATGTGACGCTGGTATTGCGGAACCTCACTCGCTTGTCAAGTTTACAATTTATTTAAAATGTTTGCTCGTCTTGCAAAACACTCGTAGACCAAGTTACTCGCATTCCGAGGTTTCACTGTACATTGTTCTACAATGAAGTATGAAGGGCTGCATACCTATCTTTAAAATGTCCCTCACAATAACATTTATATTATGTTGTTAAGAGTATAAAGCTTGCGCTAGGAACGTGAAGAGCGCTCCTCAAACTCGACTTAACGCTGCTTAAACCGTTAAAGATACCTCAAACAATGTGTGTAAGAATTATCAAGAGTAAAGTTTTCTATGAAAAAATGTCAGAGGTCACGTGCGCAGCCTATAAGGAAGCCTTCAGTGAAATGTTTCCATGTCTCCGCCAATGTGAACTAAATTAGTGTGCAAATTTCTGTTTCTGTTTTGAGGTGTCTTATGCTGACAAGCTATTCAGAGGTTTGGCTTTTAGAGACTGATTTAAGGCAAGACACATACATTCTCTTTGAACAATGCAGAGCTAGTTGTAAAACTATGCCCTGTAATAATTTCTGTAGGTTTAGGAGACTATAATACATTGAGTTGTATCAAAGACACTTTTTAAAAACTCCAACTATTCAAATGGAAATAAATTACCTATCGCACATCTTTAAATATGCATTTGAATCTTACATAAAAACTTAGTCTAAATACATTCAAGTAAAAAAGGATATTAAATGTTGCTTTTAGTCAAATAATAAACAATATTATTTAAACCACTGTAAAAGAAATACATTAATGCATTATTACTCATACAAAATATATAACATAAATTTTCGTAAGCAGAAAAAATGAGGTATTTAAATTCCGGTCAGTTAGTAGTATAGTAATAGCACCTGCTAATACAGGTAAGGAGAGAAGGGGGAGAAGAGCGGTAATAGCTACGGCTCATACGAATTTTCAGGGTAAGAAAGTCCAAATTCCTCTCCTGTTGATCGTAGCTAAAGGATTCCTCTCAACTGTACGGACAGTGATATCTTGTTCAGGGTTTGTTCTTTCACCCTTAATTTGCCTTTCGATGGTGTAATTCGGCTTGCTCACCACATGCTTGCCACATTTCTATCCTTCTCCTGACGGTCTTTAGTTTGTATAGTATTACATGTTCATTGTTCCGATCACCAGGAGATATGGCCGGACGGTTAAGGGCGCGAAGCTGTGAGCTTGCATCCGGGAGATAACGGGTTCGAACCCCACTGTCGGCAGCCCTGGGAATGGTTTTCCGTGGTTTCCCATTTTAACACCAGGCAAATGCTGGAGTTTTACCTTAATTAAAGCTACGACCGCTTTCTTCCCAGTCCTAGGCCTTTCCCATCCCATCGTCGCCATAAGACATATCTGTGTCGGTGAGACGTAAAGCAAACTGTAAAAAAGAGCAAACAAAAACATTGTTCCGGAGACAAATGTGCCTCCTATAAATCTATAACGACCCCTGTTGACTGGCGAAAGCATTGGAGGTAGGATAGTTAACAATTTCAATGATCGAGGAAGAAAATACGCTGTTCTTTCGCTCGCGACCCGACCTAGTATTTGTTTATATCGACCTACCATTGCTGACGATCACTGTATATATATATAGCAGGTGTGGCGTTTCTCTTCTTGTATTCACACTTATTTAACTTCGAATATCTGGATTTGTTGACTTTAGGTTTGAATTAAGACCACTAAAGGCCAACAGAAACTTAACTTCAGGTATGGGTTTAGAGGGTAGTTTCTTGTAAAGAGGTCATTTTCCTAAGGGGAAAGAAATGAAATTGTTGCCGTTCTTGAATGCCCTGCTCTCCAAACGGGTGCAGTTACAGTAGGACAGTCGATGGACGAGGGTATCACAGTCAAATGTTTGGCGTTAAATTGACTGTCTTTAGAGATGTATACCAGGGCCTGCTATGCTCTCTTTAAGTTGTGAGGTCAGTTCAACATGCCTGAGCAAGTCCCTTGTGCCCAAGATGCGAGATTTTAGTCTGGCCTTTGCTAGCATGTTCTTTTAAGACTGCAAAATCTATAGCTACCACATAACACATGCTGCTATGTAAAGGAAATACGATGTTCGCTCTGAGTGTCCACCTGGCAATTCGATGAACTTCGTTGAACTCTGTAAGTACCTCTATGAGGAGCACTACTACAAAGCTGACAATTGCAGTGTAATCTGATAGAGAGATATCCCCTGGTCAGCGAGAGGGCGACACCCTCTAGGTGGCCCGCCCCACTCCTTCAGGGTGGGGAATGAAAGCGGTGTCGTCCTGATTGCGAACAGTCCAGATTGCGAACATTCCACATTGCAAACAAGTGGGTACCTGAAGGGGATGATTTGGGTTTGACACACATTAATGAGTCCAGATTGCCAACAAGTGGGTACCTGAAGGGGATGATTTGGGTTTGACATACATTAATGGGTCGAGATTGCGGCCAGGCATAAAGTAAAGGCGCTTGGAAAACCGCACCCAAGAGTTAGGGAGCTTATCAAGAATTTAAAGTCTGAAGCGGAGCACTCCAACCTAAAAATAATGAGAATGGAACTCCACATGGAAGGGGTTAAAAGGAAGAAGAAGTCCGTTACGCCAGATGAAAGAATAGCGAAAATAATAATAATAATAATAATAATAATAATAATAATAATAATAATAATAATCAGCATTCTAAAGGCTAATGCCTTGTCGATGCAACCACTCACTTCTTTCATTGGCATAATAATAATAATAATAATAATAATAATAATAATAATAATAATAATAATAATAATAATAATAATAATCTATTAAAATACAACTCTTACTAATCAACTATAAACAACTACACCTCTAGTTATGTTGTACAATAAAAAAGATAATATTCTAAATGGTAAGATTATCTCTCACTGAATTATTAAACATTTTCAATAAGAAAAAATATTTTTTTAAAAATATGGTTAGGTTATCTAAAACATCCCAATGTACCAGTTAATGTTAATACTACTAGAACAAAAGTTACATATGAGACTGTTTTGAAAATTGTATCTGTTTTATGTATATCACGTCAACACTAATCTCTTGTTCGCAATCTGGACAGGGTATATGTAGTTGTTCGGGATCTGGACGGTTTTTGCCTTGCTCGCAATCTGGACTGTTCGCAATCAAGACACAACCATGAAAGCGTCCGAGCGAGCGATAGGGAGACCCACAGTGTCTAGTATGACGTTCAAGTCTCTCAGGTGGCGTTAATCAAGAACATTTCATTATATATTCCGGGCCACATATTCCTTTCTTCTTCTTCTTCTTCTCCTTCCCTAATTTTACAATCAATCAATCAATCAATCAATCAATCAATCAATCAATCAATCAATCAATCAATCAATCAATCACTACTGATCTGCATTTAGGGCAGTCGCCCAGGTGGCAGATTCCCTATCTGTTGTTTTCCTAGTCTTTTCTTAAATGATCGCAAAGAAATTGGAAAATTATTGAACATCTCCCTTGGTAAGTTATTCCAATCCCTAACTCCCCTTCCTATAAACGAATATTTGCTCCAATTTGTCCTCTTGAATTCCAACTTTATCTTCATATTGTGATCTTTCCTACTTTTAAAGACACCACTCAAACATTCGTCTACTGATGTCCTCCCACGCCATCTCTCCACTGACAACTCGGAACATACCACTTAGTCGAGCCGCTCGTCTCCTTTCTCCCAAGTCTTCCCAGCCCAAACTTTGCAACATTTTTGTAACGCTACTCTTTTGTCGGAAATCACCCAGAACAAATGGACCTGCTTTTCTTTGGATTTTTTCCAGTTCTTGAATCAAGTAATCCTCGTGAGGGTCCCATACACTGGAACCATACTCTAGTTGGGGTCTTACCAGATACTTATATGCCCTCTCCTTTACATCCTTACTACAACCCCTAAATACCCTCATAATCATGCGCAGAGATCTGTAACCTTTATTAACAGTCATATTTATGTGATTACCCCAATGAAGGTCTACAATTTACGTTACGTCACACCGATACGGATACTGTAGGTCTAACGGCGACGATGGGATAGGAAAGGACTAGGAATTGGAAGGAAGCGACCTTGGCCTTAATTATGGCAACACCCTAGCCTGGTGTGAAAATGGGAAACCACTGAAAACCAACTTCAGGGCTGCCGACAGTGGGGCTCGAACCCACTATCTCCCGAATGCTAGCTGATAGCTACAGTATGTGACCCAGACCACGCAGAAACTTGCTCGGCGTGTTATTATTTATTTATTTATTTATTTATTTATTTATTTATTTATTTGTTTATTTATTTATTTATGTATTATACATTCCTATTGCTTGTGAACGATAAGTCTGTGTTAATGGTGGAGGTTGTGATGGTGATGAGTATTGTTTAAAATGGAAGTACGACTAGGTAACCATCCCCTCTCAACTCTAATCAGAAGGAGAAAAGAAAGAGGTCTGATCCTTTGACGATTGAAGGTATCGGCAAAAGAAAGAAGAGATACTGTATGGGAATTCCTCGTAAACCCAATATTGTCCGGATCAGAAAAGAACAAGAATTGACCAAAAGAGGTCTGATAGGAGGGTTGTCACAAGTAACTGGAAAGCATTCCTGACTCAGCCAGGGGGCAGGGGTTGCCAACCCACGCTCGCGATTTGAGAGCCCCTGAGGTTCCTTTTAGTCGCCTCTTACGACAAACAGGAGATGGAGTAGAGGTATTCTACCGCCGCTAATTATTGGAATAAAAACTATAAGCCTCACGATCTTTGTAACTTACTTCGAGATAAGTTGCTTTTATGTCGGCTTGACACTGTTTTTTATTCTCCATGGTCATACTTTGTAAAATCGCAGTGATGCTCAACCTAATAATTTTGCAAGCTCATAGCCCACATATTTCACATCAGTAGCGTTGGTTACCCTACTCTCATTGACTGACTTATTAAGCCTACTTAGAAAGAACGACCAAAGTCAATCATATGGAACGGCCATCGAAGGAGAGGATGAAAGCTGTTCGCAGACAGTTTTAGTGGCATCTTCTCAATGGCTGAATGGTTTTTCCTCTCAGCAATCTCTTGAGCTTCTTAATGGGAGAACAGAGGATGATCACTGCTGAAGTCCTTTGAGATGAGACATCTGGCTCAAAAGGGTGTGAGTTCGAGTCCGACTGCTGGCGTCTGTGTGCCCATCCCTGCCCCTTGCAGCCCCGCGCCGGATAGAATTACCGCCCGCCTCCCCTGCCCCCCTGCGCCCTGCACTAGATGAAAATAATACGGGACTAAAAGCATATCTGTGTAGCGCGTAAGTGAATTTGTGTATCAAACAGTAGCGAAGGGGAGGGCTGCCCTAGAGGGCGCCGTTCCCTAGGGTGTTGTGTTTTGCCTGTACGGGGCAGACAAGGGGGCCGAGGAGTGTGGGGAACTATTGGCAACACATATGAATTTTAGTTAACTTCGACATTTCTTACGTGCGATGAATTGGGGGAGATGATCCTGCATTACCTACTTAAGGCATCCGATTTCACGTCGGGATCGACTACAACGTTATTATCACCTCTCACTTGACTGTTTCTTTAATGTCTATTTACATATTAATTAATTATATTAATTATTTATTTATTTATTTATTTATTTATTTATTTATTTATTTACATTTTTATTTATTTATTTATTTATTTATTTATTTATTTATTTATTTATTTATTTATTTATTTATTTATTTATTTATTTATTTATTTATTTATTTATTTATTTATTTATTTATTTATTTATTTATTCACCCCACTACTTAGGTAAATGGTGGCTTCGGTTCAGAGGACCACGGTTTCGATTTCCACCCGGATCGGGGATTGTAGCCAAGTCTGGTAATTCCTATGACTTGGGAACTGGGTTTCTATATTCATCTTTATATGTACGCCTTCATTTACACCAACCACTGAACTATTGAAGTGCACAACATTGAATACATCCCACCACATCCCACGGTAGGCGTCATAAAGCATCCGACCGAAAACTAGTCTTAATAGGCAGTTCTGACCCCAAGTTATTAAGAAAAAAGTCAAGAAAGAAGAGGATTTAGTAATACTGTAGAGTATATATTTAATTTAATGTTTATAATGTTATAGCAAATGATTGGACATCAGTATCTTCGTTATTCTTTTTTCCCTAATTGTTTAGCGTCACATTAATACACACACAGGCGATGTTGAGATTGTTATGTATCGTATGGCTTTTGGTGCCGGGGGTATCCGAGGACATATTCGGCTCGCCTGATGTAGATCTTTCAGTCTGAGGCTCATGGAAGACCTGCGCCTCTGGATATGCGATGATGATTATTATTTATATTAGTAGTAGTATTATTATTACCCCTTGTAGTTGAGGGACGGAGATGAAGAATACACCCACGGTATCCCCTGCCTGTCGTAGGAGGCGACCAAGAGGAGCCCCAGGGGCTTTCATGTTGGGAGCGTAGGTTGGCGACCAGGGGGCCCTTAGATGAGTCCTGACATTGCTTCCACTTACTTGTGCCAGGCTCCTCACTTACGTCTATCCTGTCCGACCTCCCTTGGTCAGCTCTTGTTCTCTTCCGACCCCGATAGTATTAGAGCATTCCAGGCCTAGGGAGTCTTTCATTTTCACACCCTACGTAGCCCTTGCCTTTCTTCGTCCGTTACTTCATTTTTCGAAGTGACGGACCCCTTTTTTCTTTTTTTTTTCTCTCTCAACTCCTTGTGGGTGGGGGACGCAGATGAAGAAGACACCCATGGTATCCCCTGTCTGTCGTAAAAAGGCGACTGAAAGGAGCGACTAAGGGATGATTGAATTTGAACCATGAAACTACTTGTGATTAGTACCATCACGCGGGGAAAACCATGGGTCGCGTTTAGTTGCGAGTAGTACCACTATGTTAGGTACACAATAGGTTTGTGATGAGTAACAGTAGAGAGCGGTTCACTGTGGGTTTCTAGCACCTGTGATTATTACCCCTATACGAACGACACTGTCGGTCTGCGTAGCCTATGATTAGTACTCACTATGTGAGGAACACCACGAGTCCCTGTGATTAGTACACCTATGTGAGATACGCCATGGGTTTGCACTGCCTACGAATGGCGCCATTATGTGAGAAACACCATAAGTCTGCGTTACCTGTGCGACGTACAATACTTGAGAGTAGTACCATAATGTTTGGAACACCGCGAGTCTATACTACTTTTGATTAGTATCACAACTTGAGAAATGCCATAGTTCTACTTTACTAGCGATAAGTACCATTATGAGGGGCCATTTACCTGGATTTTGGACCCCTTTAGACAACAAGCATCATCGATTCAGGACTGTGCTTTGGAAGCACCCCTTGGTCAGTAGCCTATACACCATTGTTTTAAGATAGTTTCTGGGAAGTTCAGGCATCGCGGGTCGGATCCACTGATTGTTTTAAGTTCATAATCATTGTTCATCGTCATATTTTTGAATTTTAGCCAGTGGATCGATTTTGGAATTATTTTTAAGTTTTAGTGCTCCGCTGATTATTTTAAATTCATATTTATCCTTTCATTCTTCATCATCACGTTTTGAATTCTTTCAAAATTGTCATTATATTTCGTCTCATTTCATACCATTAGGAGCCGATGACCTAGATGTTAGGTCCATTTAAACAGCAAGTATCATCATAGTCATCATCTTATCATGATTATTATTAAGATAATGAGGTAGGGAGAGGGTGAAGCCCGATGTCGGCACATAGCCTACTGCTGAATAACATCAAGGCGTCTGTTCAAGGCTGAGATGGCAACAGACTAGGAAAAGAAAGATAACAACTGGGGTCTCAATTAACACAGAGATTTGCCATTTACTTTGCGTGAATTAGGGAACCATGGAAAGTTATATTCAAACTCCCACTTCATGAATTCTAGATTACATATATCCGAGCTGTACTGTGCAGCCAACGAACTTGGTGACAATGATTTACTACAACTCCTCCTCCTCCTCCTCCTCCTACTACTACTACTACTGGAGTAAAAATTGACCGGACGAGTTCGCCGTTCGGTTAGGGGTGCGCAGCTGTGAGCTTGCACCCGGAAGATAGTAGGTTCGAATCCCACTGTCGGCAGCCCTCAAGATGGTTTTCCGTAGTTTCCCATTTTCATACCTTAATTAAGGTACAGCCCCAGCATATGTCTGGTGTGAAAATGGGAAACCACGGAAAACCATCTTCAGGGCTGCCGATAGTGGGGTTCGAACCTACTATCTCCCGAATACTGGCCGCACTTAAGCGCCTACAGCTATCGACCTCGGTCACACCTTAATTATGGCCACGGCTGCTTCCTTCCCACTTCCAGCCCTTTCCTGTCCATCGTCGCCATAAGACCTATCTGTGTCGGTGCGACGTAAAGCCAATTATGAAAAAGAAAAATACAGTAACAATTACGCTCTGACCGATGGACCGCGCTACTCAATCAATGACCTGCATTTAGGACTGCCTCCCAGATAGCAAATTCCCTATCAATTGTTTACCTAGCATTCTCTTAAACATTTTCAAATAACTTGGAAATTAATCGAATTTATCATTTATTGAACATTTCAGGTCACTTTGGAGTGACATTGCTTTCGGGAGATGTTGGGTTCGAATTCTACTATCCACAACTCTAAAGAGGGTTTTCCGTTGCTTTCCACACTAGATAATTCGTGTTTAAACTTTGCTGTAAGTAAAGCATCCTGAATCCAATGCTGGAGCTGTACTTTTTCCATTTTTATGTCGCCGAAAACTTTCGATTTATTACTGTGACGTTAAACCACTAGAGAAAAAATTAAAATACGCCCTGGTTAAAGATTATATTATTAAATGTGACGGTACACCTACTGACACTAGATCTCTTGTGTTTAAGTATTGTTATAAATAAGATATCGTGAGTCCACTCAGCTAAAGGACAAGTTCGTCTGGGATCGCACTACTTCTTCCAAACACTGCTGACTTCACTGCATAAACTTTGCTTCAGCTTGGTTCGTTTTCTACTACACTACCATCCTGGTAGAACAAGCACTGTACTTGCAATGATCTGCCTACTCCAATTTTGAATGTACTCCCTCCTCAGTGTTAAATCTTCTAGGGAATTTGCACAATCAATATCACTTTAGTTTTGGAGACGATTTTTATATCTTACTGTACAGTATTTCTAACAAAATATCAAGATCTTGTACTGCAAAATTTCTACACAGTCGGCCATTGCGTTTGATAATCACGCTGTTTCGTCCCTTAAGACAAGAATCACCACCACTATCTGCCATTAATAACAGATCATCGGCACAAGCCAAACTGTTTACTGTATTTTTACCCGACTGAAAATAAACCAACCATGTTAAGCCTTTATTACAAATCGAGAAAGCGCTTCCTGCTCTACCAGCTTATTTCCAAGTCCTCTCATTGGATGTAATTTTTCAGTGTAATAATGTTCCCATCTAAGAAATATATTCAAAGATATTTTTACACATCATTTTAAATTTACAAACTGCCTGACTACATCATTCCACTAAAAAGTATGTAGACCGAGGAAAAAAAAAGGTGAAAATTAGAGCTTTGCTTGGTTTCTGTAACTTCTTCGAACAAAGAAATCGTTCTAATTGACAATATGAAGACTTGGTCTTGACAATAATTCCTTTCTGAAACAACATTTATTATTATTATCCAAATTATCCTCCAGAAATGATACCATCCTCTTTTCCAGAATGCCTGCGGATAGTTGACCTGGTATACTAATAAAATAAGTACCGGTACTTCTATTTCTGTTATGCCTATGCTAATGGATTGCTGAATTTTTCAAAATTGCAATACATCTTGCCTAAACCCCTTGCTAAACTTGTTGCTACATGAAGCCAATTTACCTCCACCTTGCTATTTCACCATTTTTGTACGAATGTTATCCTCTCATGCTGCGTTAATTCACTACAATTTAGCATTACTCCCTCTATATCAAATGCGTTTTGTCTTCCCAGTAAATCCTTCGATTGCCGGCTGAGTGGCTCGCACAATCGAGGAGCTGGCCTTCTGAACCCAACTTGGCAGGTTCGATCCTGGCTCAGTCCGGTGGTATTTGAAGGTGCTCAAATACGTCAGCCTCCTGTCTGTAGATTTACTGGCACGTGAAATAACTCTTGCGGGATTAAATACCGGCACCTCGGCATCTCCGGAAACCGTAAAAGTAGTTAGTGGGACGTAAAGCAAATAACATTATTTATTTTAATTATCATTTAATTTTAATTTTAGTGCATATATCACATCCCGCGCATTGCTTTTATTACAGGATATTATTTGTATTACTAGGATTATTCTTTTATTTGTTTATTGGCTGCAGTTCCAGGCTCTGCTCGGGCACTTTCTTTGAATGTTTAATTAATTTAGTATTTGTACTAACTGTTTAAATTTTTTGTTTTTTGTAGATTTCTTTGTTGCGACGTTCACTGATATTTTGCGAACTCATTTGTAAATTTAGAATTATTTCTGTGTATTTAATTTTAACTTTTAGTTTGAGATTATAATTTCGCTTTAAACTATTTCCTTGCGGCAATCCAGATTGTCAGGGAAGTAGCTGATCCTCTCAAACAAATGATAAAAGTAAGTGATAACTGTATGTATTTATGCCTCGCCCAATGGATATGATGTACTGAACCCGAGTGACTTAGGCCCATTGTCAGTCATGATTTGATCGATAAAATAATATATGGTATTTATTGAAATACAGAAGTGTAGTTGAAAATATTTCATCTGTGTCGAAATAGGAGCGAAGGAAGGACGACAGACTGTAGCCTGACGGATTAGCTCGACACACCAACATTTAGCTACTTCACAGCAGGGGATCTCATTAGTTGGCGAACAAGGAAATACAGAGTCCACAAATAAGTCTTGGTCAGAAAGAGAAAGGGATAGTTTGACAAAGGAAGCTCGCTACATGAGTAATATGTTGGGATATTTTTGGCAGGACGGAGATTCCCGTGCCGTCATGGAAAGCTACAGCGGCTGCCAGTACATTCGCTAGCCTAGGTTCGGGCAGGTGGAGATTTAAATCACGTGACCGCTTGCCGGCCAATCGTAAAAATTTGATGTAAGACTCAGGGATACCATCTTAAGGAATGATGGATGAGATATTCTCGTAACTTCAAAATTAATCAGTAATAAATTATTGTGAGTACACGGATCGATGTAATGAATTTATTAGATGTCACACATGGAAAAATAATAAATAATTATTGGCAAATTAAATAAATTGAAGGCTGGATTTCTTGGAAACCAGACAGCTTGAATCTCATTGGCTGGACAAAGACCACGTTGTAAGGGACGCTTCCGAAGGCGCGAAATGTGAGGAGCTAAATCCACCCGTATCTCCTAAATCTGTGATCGCTAGGAGTTCATATTTAATCCAGCAGATATGCTAGCGGAGTGGATTAATTTGATGTAAATTTTAACGTCCAATTCGGAGTGCAAGTACCGATATTAAAATTCCACCCCCTCCCTCAGGGGTATGACGTCAATGAATCCGCGGGAGAAAGCTTCATCCATATATACGGGACAAGGGATCCTCGCAGACACACTTGAAATGAATCTCTGGAGGTGAACCGTCGGTCGCAGCTAACTTCGAATTTTACGGGCATACAGTAACTCAACATTTAACCCTAGAAGTGCCGAGTGTTTTTCCCTAAATGCCAGGCCATTTTCGCATGGATTACACATTTATGTTTTTAACTAATTTAAGCACGCTTAGATAGAGAAAAATAGACATGTAGCATACCATATTACTCAGAAAGCTTCATTTAACGTGCTTATATAAGTAATAGATAATTTACTTCCTTATCTGGTGCGTATCAGGCGATCAAAATTTTGGAAAACTAATTTTTTTTGTTTTCATACATTCAAGTTCACCGTTAGTAATAAAAAAGCACTCATTTTAAAAATCACTATACACAAAACACGCGGAATTTATTCTAGTTTTTAAAAATATTTCGTTCTCAAAAGTAAACACAGAAATAAAATCACAAAGGAATTAAGAAGTTCCGAGCTGCATACAGTTCCGTCAGCCGCGGAGCACTCCTAGGAGTCATTCTCGGAGAGTTTTCTTTCCCTGTCAGGCTTCATAGGCGTCCAGAAATGCTACAATTTATTAAAACATTCACGGTGCTTCCCATATTTATTAGAATGGAAATGTAATTTTTCATTTCGGAGACAGTTAAACCAAACCCAGATTGATTGATTGATTGATTGAAAACAGGATCGCATACGAGAAAAGGCCTTCATTTCTTCAAAATCTCTTTTCCTTTTCATTTTTTCGCCAAATATTTCACCAAGAACTTCCAAATAAAATCCGTAAAGAACAAGTAGAAGTACATAATGGGTGTACTGTTTCGGGGCGTACCGTTCCTAATGCCAGGATTCCTTACGCGGAACTTCTCGGAAATATCGAACTCCTGTTCGGGTGGATAAAACCTGCACCATTTTCGTGTTACAGAAACAGTATTATCTAATTAAACGTCGGCAGGCCTGCTCTCTTCATCGGAATCACTTTCAACTTTAGATTATGGAATATAATCTTCTCCGCTGTCAGAAGAATCATCAGCTAAAGAAAATATGTCACTGGAAGAGGAATCATCCCAGCCATCTCAAAGAAATTCGCGAATATCACTTTAATCATGTAGCTCATCTGCCATGATGACAGCTTACACTTCAAAAGAAAGAGTTTAAAAATAAACTCAATAATGTGTTGAAAGACAACGAAAGATATTCACAGAAACTAACAGGAACAGCGAGCGAGAGCGAAGTTACATAGCAAATGAGACGACAGGGGATGAGGCAAGAGTAGCTGATTTTATACCTACCCTGACCTTGACTGAGTAATTTCCGGCTAGTGAGGAATGTGTGATGAAAGACTTGAAGCTTCCTCTTCAATGTCTTACTTGTTAAAATAGCGTAAGTGAACGATAAATGATGTTATAAGTGATTAAGCGAATGTATGTACTATGCGTCGCGCGTGCGACGTTGGCAATCTAGTGACACTCTATTGAGTCGCAAGCGCGACGTTTGGCAGTTCTAGGGTTAATGGCGCGAGCATCCGCCAGTGTTTGTAAAATGTGATCGCGCTCAAGCAACATGAACTGGAAATAGTTAACGTAGGACAGTGTTTGTCAGTTATAAATATCAGTGAAGTAAATTAATTGCACTACAAGAGAGTAATATAAATTGTTCCACAATAAGTACGTACATAACAGACTGTGTGACGAACAGTACTTTAAGGGAATAGTAGCCTGTACTTTGCAATATCGAACTGCTATCATGAACACTTCAAGAGTGCCGTATGAAACGGGCGTATCGCGTCGGACGACATAAATCGCGACGGGCGTAAAATTTGACACCTCGTCGTACGTGTCCAGGTCCATTGTGCGGTAATTGGACGAAGATTAAAATAGTGTAAATATTAAATTTTTGGGTCTAGGATATTAATTTGTTGTATAAAAGTTAAAGTATTCAGTGTTAACGTTGTCAATGGTGAAAGTTTTGTGATAATTAAGGTATTAGTGTAAAACGGTAATGTGCCAGGAAATCTTTTGTGGAACTACGCCATCAAGAATGGAGGAGTAAAATGCAGAGAGGGGCCGAAAGGAGCCTCTCATCTGCAAAGCTGTAATGGAATACCGATAACTAAGATGAGTACTAAACTGTAAATAATATTTGGGAAATGTTATCGTGATTGGGAAAAATGGGAATAATTTGATTATACTTGGTTACCTTCTGTAACAAGATGAGTCGCTTAACGACCCCATCCTAAATTTGTAGCACGGACAGTAGTAAATATAACAATGTAAATAATCGGGTCTTTTATATATTCAGTTTGTTGTAGATGTAAATTTGTATATATAGGGTAGTACGTTAAGTCATGCATGCATTCATATTTCTTTGTAGAATAATTTTCTTTATATTTGATTTTGGTTATGATAGTTAAATAAGACCCGATATGTGTTTTTCTGTTTTGTCATTTTAACGAGCTATGTAATGATACTGAAGGAAAATCCAGCTTCGCCATACCAGTTGTGTTTTGTTGTGATTAGTATGTTCATATTTTCAAAGTGAAGTTGTTCAAATTTGTGAGAAGCGATTATAATAATAATATTCCAAGTAAATCGTATCTGGTGTTGGTTAGTGCCAGAATGAATCGAAATTGTTAAAGGGGTTATGCGTTAAACATATTAAGAGTGGACTATCGTGTAACAGGCGAAAATTAATTTTTTTTATTTTATAATAATAATAATAAATAAAAATAAAACTACTTTAAAAAATTTTAAATATAATTTGGAAATAATAATAATTCATGAGATATTGGAATTTGTAGTGATCAATGCGTAATAATAAATTTTTAGTGATCAGGTGTTGAGTTTGTCGGAAATCATTTAATGACGGGAGGTCGTTTTTAATTCGGAATTAAAGTGTGTGGTAATTTAACTTGATAAATTAATAATATTGAAATGTAGATCGGTGCTAATAATCCGTACATGTTAATGAACGTGTGGTTTAAATTACGGTCCAATATATTTTTACGTATAAATGTCGTGTCTTAAAGTTGCAATTCATTAGCCGGAACACGTAGGACTAATATTACGAAACCATGATTGTCAAATTTTGGTAAATATAATTTCAAAATTGTTACGATTATTTGTGGAGAATGAACTAAGGCGTAGATCAAAATGAGATAGAAATGTTAAAGAATCTGCAGTCAGATAATAAAAGGTCGTACGATGTCAGAAGTGAATAAATAAGTCAGTTGATAATTCTGTGAGAAATAAATGAATCAAGGAATATTGAGATAGAAAGGGATATAAATTCCGTACGAGAGACACTTAGGATATTGAAATGAGTGTAAAATGTACGGGCAGTGTCACAGAGAAATACTGAGTTACGTAGCGGGTAGAATTCGAACCCGTGACCGCATGTACGAAATAAATAGACTGCACAGCTATTCGTCGAGATACTACGGATCTGAGGATAATGAGAGTTCAGAGTCCACATAAATGATCGTATAGTGTAATCATTGTAATGACGAGCGATGACAATCATGATGTCGTGATAATAATAATAATAATAATAATAATAATAATAATAATAATAATAATAATAATAATAATAATAATAATAATAATAATAATAATGCAGATAAATGATTGGACCGCTTTAATTAATTGAGCGTTGATAAAGATGTTAAACGGGAATCTAAATGATAATATGCAACCGATAATAATAATAATAATAATGTAAGGACGATGTTAAATCATCGCGGTCAGATTAATAATAATTGTCATAATAATACTAGTAATGATGCCGTTGGTTGATCAGTGAAATAATTATAATTGCGACCGATATCTTAATATATTTGGCGGAAGTGACCGGTTCATAAATAATAATAACCTTTTGAGTGACGTGAATAATAATAATAAAATCTGGAGTCACCTATTTAATAATAAGAATAATAACCACAAGAGGGATATAATAATAATAATAACATTAATAACCATTTGTGTTTGCATCCCGCATAATAATGACGATATTAATCAAACGTGGCAGTGCCAGGAACCGTTGAATAACAATAATAATAATAATAATAATAATAATAATAATAATTTCGAGGATGATAATTTCATGGATAAATGAATATTTTCTGACGATAGTTAATTAATTACTTGGTGACAACATCCCTCGATTCGTATGTTTAAATAATAAGAGTGATAATATTATAGTCATTTGTGACCTCGTTATCGTACGGTTTCCGCACGGTATTTCCCATCGCTTCTCGTTATCTCATCTGTGGCAGTAGTCTACTGAGGCTACTTTGTAACATTTCAGATCATGTGTAAATAAAATATAAATGCTAATTCTGTGGTATGGCATCAGCTGGACATCGTAAGATAGGAACTGTCCGTGTAATCCATTTTTCGTAATTCACGAGAAACATTACCCAGTCCGAGTACCGGTCTCGGAAAAATGTATATAGCCGGAGTACATCATCTTAGTTAAATCGGGAAGCCGACCGTAACATGGGTTATGCTCGGGCTCCCGATAGAAGGAAGCTATATCCTTGAACAACAGTTCGATTCAAATGGAATCGATCCGTAAATTATACCTCAAAATGTCATTTTATTTCAGAAGCAACCCAGCACGATATTGATACCACTTGCGGTATAGCAAGTGATTTGTTTATGTAACATGTGTGGAAAATTTAAATATCGTTGCCAAATGTATCAAAGTTTCGTACGTCGGGTGGCGTAATAAACTGCTTTTTCTGGCAAATTATTTCAAAGGAAACCATTCTCATAATCTTTTTATTGTAGTTAGTTGATGCCCTTTTTAAAGTTAACAGTCACTTCCTAGTCCTATCATGGAGTCCTTAAATTCAAGTTTACAATCGAGCCTTCCCCATTTTAATTTTTAAATTGCTCCGTTCATTCCCGTGTTCATTTATGCCGCTATATTTATATTTGATGACTTAAATAATGAACCGACACCCCTGAGATAAATGCTAGTCTGGGACTCGGGAGGTGGACGGGTGCAGTACACGATTCCAACTGTTATTGAGATTGTCAGCAATCAGGCTAGGTACCCTCAAAACCGTGGACTGAACACAAATATCGGTCATTTTGGACATATTCTAGTTTACCCCTTTTCAACCCCATGCCGATAAAAACTGAACTTGTACTTGAACGGTATCCAGAGTATCGCAATTTCATCTCAGCGACCACTAAAACCATGGATTCAGCACTGATATCGGTTTGTTTTCGCTTATTTTTACAGATCAACCCCTCCCCTATGAGTACTAGTGGTGTCTTACCCTCACAGTAATTTTTCCAGAAAGTAAGGCATGTAAGTTTGGTTGAGAGCTGTGCTGGAACACACACACACATTTATCCGTAATTTCGGTCATTTTACACATTTTATTTTTAACTCGTTCTAACCCCCATTCCAACTGGGGCTGAACTTTGACCTACACGCCATACAGAGTGTCACATTTCATCTCAGCAACTATGAATTCGAGGCTAATATCGGCCGTTTTTTAAAATTATTTTTACATTTCACCCCCTCCCTTAGGGGTGATAGGGGTGTCTTGCTCCCACAATACTTTTTTTTCCAGATAGTAAGTCATATTTGTACCAAGTTTGGTTAAGAGCTTTGCTGGAAAATACGCACACACATCCATAATATCGGTAATTTTTGGACATTTTCTTCTCACCCCCTATGCCGGCGTCCGGAGTGTCACCGTTCATCTCAGCAACCCTGCAAACTATGGTTTTGACACTATTTTCGATTATTTTGTATGCCTCCCCCATCCTATTCCCACCCCTAGGGGTGATAGGAGTGGCTTACTCTAACATTTTTTGTTTCAAGATAGTAAGTCTTAAGTGTACCAAGTTTGGGTGAAATTGCTCCGGTGGTTTGGGAGGAGATGTGGGAAGGTACTTCACAAAAGATGGTGGCGTGTTCCCATCCTCCTATAGGCCTATACAAGATTTCTTACCGGCTATCATGATACAGAGTAAGTCGCTTTCACCTAGCGACAACCTGTCCTTCATAGTCGATCCAAATCTTGGCGCGGCTTTGTGATTAAATTGATTACATAAAATTACTCAACATAAAACCATCTATCGGATTTCATTCAAACCACTTCCTAAAACCTCTCAGGAAATAATAACAAATTGTGAAATTTTTAGCGAAACGGTCCAGTAGTTTTTGAGTCCATTCGAGACGAAGATTAACGTAGTAATATCTGAAGTTGGAAGGTCTTAGTATTAGATCCTAGTAGTTTATTGTGTGGAGGTAATTGGAAGTGTATCACGGGAAACGTTTGATGAATAATCGAGGAGAATCCAAGTCTTGGGTGAGGAAGTCCATGGGACGACCCCATGGCAAGGTATTTTAGGAATAAAGTCATGGAAGCCCCGATATTCAGAATGTGATCGCTGGACGGCCATATTGAAATTTAAGCGCAACAAATCTTTCGCAGATGAAAATTGTGTTAAATGGATTGTTATCAGGCAGGTATTTACTATTGAATTAGATATGATTCTTATTGAAACACGTTTTGTTTCCAAACAATTTTAACTTATAAACACGTTTTGTTTTCGAACATTTTCTTGATTTTTTCAGTGTAATAATGTTCCCATCTACGAACAATATTCAGGTATTTTTACACAGCATTTTAACTTTGCGAATTTACAGTGAACAGTTTGGCTTGTGCCGATGATCTCTTATTAATGGCAGATAGTGGTGGTGATGGCGATTGGTTTATTTTACCTGTTTAACGGGTTAAATAATAACTTGACATATAATGGTCGGGCGAGTTCGCCGGCCGAGTTGCCCGCGCGTTTAGGGGCGCGCAGCTATGAGGTTGCTTTCGGGAGATAGTGGGTTCGAACCCCATTGTTGGCAGCCCCGAAGGTAGTTTTCCGTGGTTTCCTATTTTCACATCTGGTAAATGCTGGGGCTGTACCTTAATTAAGGGAACGGCCGCGTCTTTCTAACTTCTAGCCCTTTCCTATCCCATCGTCGCCATAAGACCTATCTGTGTCGGTGCGACGAAAACCAAATTCTAAAAAAATAAAAATGAAAAGAAATATCGCTTGTAAGATTAGGCCTATGTATAAACTCAAATTAATTATTTGCACTTCAGGGTCCGTTCCCATATTTTTCTTGTGAAAGTGAAAAGTAAATTCTATATGGTGTAATAAGGATAGAATGAGCTGCCGAATACCGCAGATGACTTTTATATAAATTACGTAATTTTGTCTGTCGGTACGTCACATTGTAAAAATTAACTTATGCCCGTAGTAAGTGTAATTATTCTTTCTATCCATTATTTGTTATTTTATAGGGTCATCCTGAGTCATATTGATGACACGAAAACTGTGCGATACTGTACTATGAAACATCAGAAAATTAGATTAACATTTCTAATGAAGAGCAAAATCTATATATATAAAATAGCTTGTCCTGACTGACTGACTGATTCATCATCGCCGAGCCAAAACTACTGCACATAAAGAAATGAAATTTTGGGCATAGATTCCTATTAAGATGTAGGTGCTCGCTAAGAAAGGATTTTTGGATATTCCTTCGCTAAGGGGGTGAAAAGGGGGTTGGAATTTTAAAATGAGTGTATCTATATCTCAAAACTTTGAAAGTTTACAGATGTAAAAATTGGTATTTAGAATCTCCTTTAAAAATAAGGAAATACGTATTTTTTTGTTTTCAGAAAATCCCAATAGGAGGGGTGAAAAACGGTAAAAAAGGGGGTTGGATGCCTTTAATCAGAATACCGGTACTTATATCTCAGAAACTGAAGATATTACAGACCTGAAAATTGGTACTTTTGATCTCTATTAAAAATAAAGAAACACGTATTTTTTTGTTTTAAAAAATCCAATTAATGGGAGGGTGAAAAGGGGGGTGAATTTTTAAAAACAGTGCATCTATATTTCAAAACTTTTAAAGTTTACAGATGTAAAAATAGGTATTTAGAATCTTCATTAAAAATAAAGAAACACGTATTTTTTGTTTTCGGAAAATCCCAATAGGAGGGGTGAAAAGGGGTGAAAATGGATTGAATGCCTTTAATGAGGATATTTATATCTCAGAAACTGAAGATATTACAGACCTGAAAATTGGTACCTTTGATCTCTTTTAAAAATAAAGAAACACGTATTTTTTGTTTTTGGAAAATCCAAATAATGGGGGTGAAAAGGGGGGTGAATTTTTAAAATGAGTGTATCTATATCTCAAAACTTTTAAAGTTTGTAGATGTAAAATATGGTATTTAGAATCTCCTTTAAAAATAAAGAAACACGTTTTTTTTTGTTTTCGGAAAATCCCGATAGGAAGTGTGGAAAAGGGTGAAAAAGAAGTTGAATGCCTTTAACGAGGCTACTTATATTTCAGAACCTGAAGATATAACAGACCTGAAAATTGTATTGGGGATCCACTTTAAAAATTAGGAAAAACGTATATTTTCGTTTTTGAAAAATCCGGATAATGGGGGTGAAAAGGGGGGTGAATTTTTAAAATGATTGTGTCTATATCTCAAAACTTTAAAAGTTTACAGATGTAAAAATTGGTATTTAGAATCTCCTTTAAAAGTAAAGGAATAAGTATTTTTTCGTTTTCTGTAAATCCCAATAGGAGGGATGTAAAAGGGTGAATAGTGGGTTGAATGCCTTTAATGAGGATACATATATCTCAGAAACTGAATATATTACAGAACTAAAAATTTGTATATGGGATCTCTTTTAAAAATAAAGAAACGCGTATTCTCGGAAAATCCAATGAAAGGGGGGGGGGGGAAGAATTCTAAAATTAATTGACTTAATTGTATGAGAATACATACATCTAATAAAAACTAAAGTTGTTACGGATGTGAAAATTGGTATTTTGATCTCCTTTAAAAACAAAGAAATACGCGTTTTGTGGGGGAAACCATCTTGGGGGGCGGGAGTGGAAAGGAGTTGAATTCCTTTCATGAGGACACATAAATCAAAAACTGAAGAAGTTAGAGTCGTGATAATTGCTATTTAGAAGATCCTTTACTATTAAAGAAACAAGTATTGTTTGCCGGAAATTTCACTTAAGTGGGGGGGGGGGGGGGAGAAGTGTGAAAAGAAGTAAAAAAAAGCGACTTATTTTTATGGGGATACTTATATCTCAAAACTCAAGGTAATAGACGTGAACATTGGGGTTTGGAACACTCCTTCTTTTAATTTTTTTTTTTGGGGGGGGGGGGGTAAATAAACTTAACGGCGGTGGGGTGTAAAAGGAGGTGAGACCAATTGAATTTGCTGTTCATAATGTACTTATAAGGAGCCTCCGTTGCTCAGGCGGCAGCGCGCCGGCCTCTCACAGCTGGGTTCCGTGGTTCAAATCCCGGTCACTCCATGTGACATTCGTGCTGGACAAAACGGAGGCGGGACATGTTTTTCTCCGGATACTTCGCTTTTCCCTGTCATCATTCATTCCAGCAACACTGTCCAATATTTCATTTCATTTGCCATTCATCGATCATTGCCCCAGAGGAGTGCTTCGGCAGCCGGCACAATTCCTACTGTCGCCGCTAGATGGGGCTTTATTCATTCCATTCCTGACCCTGTCGAATGACTGGAAACAGGCTGTATATTTTCGATCTACTTATTCTGATCATAAACCGATCTTTTTAATCTTTCCTGGGTTCGTTTTCAACAGCCAACTTTTCCTTCGGAGAACGTTCTTATATTACAGTAGATTCTCCTGGCATATGAATAAAAATTTAAACACATTTGAAATAAACGATAGGAATGAGATTGACCGTCCAATTGTTCACCTCTATAATAAGGTCAATAATGCACGGAAGTATGTCATTCGTATCGCCAGAAATCCCGCACACTTGCCTAAGCGCGACATTGGTGCTGGTCACATTCTCAACAATAACAATGGCAGCAGATGTAATTTACCGCCAAGTAGCGGTCTTGCATATTGCTGTGGGGTCCAGAACATCTATAATAATAATAATAATAATAATAATAATAATAATAATAATAATAATAATAATAATAATAATAATAATAATAATAATAATAATAATAATAATAATAATAATAATAATAATAATGTTCTGGACCGTCGTCAAATGTGCGGACCGCGGTGGAAACGGGTCCTGAACGGGTAATGACTAAGAATGCAGTCTGTGCCGCGGGTTCAGTACCGCCAAGGCACCCAAGACGACACCACGCCGGATCTCCTGAAGGATTTGTTCCATATTTAAAATGCTTATAAGAAAAGATGGCAAAGATTTAGGGACCCAACTGACAGGGTGGAATACCTGGACCTAGCCTGGAAAGTACGAAATCGATTGCTGGAAATAAAGATTGAAAAATGGGAGGAAACTTGCCATAATCTATTAGAAAACGAGTCAGATCGCGAATTTTGGCGGATTCTCGCAGAAAACGATTCAGATCGCGAATTTCGGCTGATTATATATCTAAAACAGCATTCAATTATAAATTTCAGTATAATACCGTAGCGAAGCACGGGTATATTGCTAGTCTATATATATAAAGTAGCTTGTCCTGACTGACTGACTGACTGACTGATTCATCATCGCCGAGCCAAAACTACTGGACATAAAGAAATGAAATTTTGGGGATATATTCATATTAAGATGTAGGTGCTCGCTAAGAAAGGATTTTTGGATATTCCGTCGCTAAGGGGGTGAAAAGGGGGGTGAAATTTTAAAATGAGTGTGTCTATATCTCAAAACTTTAAAAGTTTACAGATGTGAAAATTGGTATTTAGAATCTTCTTTAAAAATAAGGAAATACGTATTTTTTTGTTTTCAGACAATACCAATAGGAGGGGTGAAAAAGGGTGAAAAAGGGGTTGAATACCTTTAATCCGGATACGCTACTTATAACTCAGAAACTGAAGATATTACAGACCTCAAAATTGTTACTTTTGATCGCTGTGAAAAATAAAGAAACAAATATTTTTTGTTTTTGGAAAATCCAATTAATGCGAGGGTGAAAGGGGGGGGGGTGAATTTTTAAAATGAGTGCATCTATATCTCAAAAGTTTTAAAGTTTAGAGATGTAAAAATTATTATTTAGAATCTTCATTAAAAATAAAGGAACACGTATTCTTTTGTTTTCGGAAAATCCCAATAGGAGGGGTGAAAAGGGGTAAAAAATGTGTTGAATGCCTTTAAAGAGAATACATATATCTCAGAAACTGAAGATATTACAGACCTCAAAATTGGTAATTTTGATCGCTTTCAAAAATAAAGAAACACATATTTTTTTGTTTTTGGAAAATCCAATTAATGCGAGGGTGAAAAGGGGGGTGAATTTTTAAAATAAGTGCATCTATATCTCAAAAGTTTTAAAGTTTAGAGATGTAAAAACTGGTATTTAGAATCTTCATTAAAAATAAAGGAACACGTATTTGTTTGTTTTCGGAAAATCCCAATAGAAGGGGTGAAAAGAGGTGAAAAATGGGTTGAATGCCTTTAAAGAGAATACTTATATCTTAGAAACTGAATATATTACAGACCTGAAAATTGGTATTTGGGATCTACTTTAAAAATAAAGAAACAGGTATTTTTTCGTTTTGGGAAAATCCAAATAATGGGGGGTGAAAAGGGGGATGAAATGTTTAAAATGAGTGTATCTATATCTCAAAACTTTTATAGATGTAAAATTTGGTATTTAGAAATCTCCTTTAAAAATAAAGAAACACGTACTTTTTTGTTTTCGGAAAATCCTAATAGGAAGGGTGAAAAAGGGTGAAAAATAGGTTGAATGCCTTTAATGAGGCTACTTATATTTCAGAACCTGAAGATATTACAGACCTGAAAATTGGTATTTGGGATCTACTTTAAAAATAAAGAAACACGTATTTTTTCGTTTTCGGAAAATCCCAATAGAAGGGGTGAAAAGGGGTGAAAAATGGGTTGAATGCCTTTAAAGAGAATACTTATATCTTAGAAACTGAATATATTACAGACCTGAAAATTGGTATTTGGGATCTACTTTAAAAATAAAGAAACAGGTATTTTTTCGTTTTGGGAAAATCCAAATAATGGGGGGTGAAAAGGGGGATGAAATTTTTAAAATGGGTGTATCTATATCTATTTTTATAGATGTAAAATTTGGTATTTTGAAATCTCCTTTAAAAATAAAGAAACACGTACTTTTTTGTTTTCGGAAAATCCTAATAGGAAGGGTGAAAAAGGGTGAAAAATAGGTTGAATGCCTTTAATGAGGCTACTTATATTTCAGAACCTGAAGATATTACAGACCTGAAAATTGGTATTTGGAATCTACTTTAAAAATAAAGAAACAGGTATTTTTTCGTTTTTGGAAAATCCAAATAATGGGGGGTGAAAAGGGGGTGAATTTTTAAAATGAGTGTGTCTACATCTTAAAACTTTAAACGTTTACAGATGTAAAAATTGGTGTTTAGAATCTCCCTTAAAAATAAAGGAACACGTATTTCTTTGTTTTCTCTAAATCCCAACAGGAGGGGTGTAAAAGGGTGAATAATGGGTTGAATGCCTTTAATGAGGATACATATATCCCAGAAACTGAAGATATTACAGAACTGAAAATTTGTAAATGGGATCTCCTTTAAAAATATAGAAACACGTATATTTTTGCTTTTGGAAAATTCAATTAATGGCGGTTAAACAGGAGTGGCAAATTGGGGTGAATTTTTTGAAAGACTATATCTACAGAATATCTGAGAAGCGTAAAATGTTACAGACGTAAATAGTGGGTATTAGGAATCTCCTGTAAGTTTAAAGAAACATAGGTGATTTGTCTTTGGAAACTCCACTTAAGGGGAACTAAAATGGGGTGAAGTTTTAAAATGAGAATTTCTACAGTATATCTCAAAAAACTTAACATGTACAGAAGTGAAAAATGGTCATTTTTTATCCTATTAAAAATAAAGAAAAGTGTATTTTTAGTTTTCGGAAATACAACTTGGGTAGTGGGGGGTGGGGGGGTAAAAGTGACTGAAAATGGTGTTGAATTCTTTTAATTAGGCTACTGATATCTCAAAAATGAAGATGTTACACACGTGAAATTTTATTTTTGGAATCTGCTTTAAAAGTAAACAAACACGTATTCTCGGAAAATCCAATGAAGGGGATTTGGAGTGTTAAAGGATAGAAAAAATTAATTGACTTAATTGTATGAGAATACATACATCTAATAAAAACTGAAGTTGTTACAGACGTGAAAATTCGTATTTTGATCTCCTTTAAAAACAAAGAAAAGCGCGTTTTGGGGGGAAACAATCTTGGGGGGGGGGGGAGTGGAAAGGAGTTGAATTCCTTTCATGAGGACACATAAATCAAAAACTGAAGAGGTTAGAGTGGTGATAATTGGTATTTAGAAGATCCTTTACTATTAAAGGAACAACGTGAATTATTTTTAAGGGGATACATATATCTCAAAACTGAAGGTAATAAACGTGAACATTGGTATTTGGAATCTCCTTTAAACATAAAGAAACACGCCTTCTTTTAATTTTTTGGAGGGTGGGGATAAATAAACTTAACGGCGGTGGGGTGTAAAAGGAGGTGAGACCAATTGATTTTACTGTTCGTAATGTACTTATAAGGAGCCTCCGTTGCTCAGTCGGCAGCGCGCCGGCCTCTCACAGCTGGGTTCCGTGTTTCAAATCCCGGTCACTCCATGTGACATTTGTGCTGGACAAAATGGAGGCGGGACAGGTTTTTCTCCGGATACTCCGGCTTTCCCTGTCATCGTTCGTTCCAGCAACACTGTCCAATATTTCATTTCATTTGTCACTCATCGATCATTGCCCCAGAGGGGAGCTTCGGCAGCCGGCACAATTCCTATTGTCGCCGCTAGATGGGGCTTTATTCATTCCATCACTGATCCTATCGAATGATAGGAAACAGGCTGTAGACTTGCGATGTACTTATTCTGATCATAAACCGATCATTTTTAATCTTTCCTGGGTTCTTTTTCAACAGCCATATTTTCCTTCGGAGAACGTTCTTAGATTAGAGTAGATTCTCCTGGCATATGAATAAAAATTTAAACACATTTGAAATAAACGATAGGAATGAGATTGGCCGTCAAATTGTTCACCTCTATAATAAGGTCAATAATACACGGAGGTATGTCATTCGTATCGCCAGAAATTCCGCACACTTGCCTACGCGCAACAATGGTGCTGGTCACATTGTTAGCAATGACAATGGCAGCAGATGTATTTTACCGCCAAGTAGCGGTCTTGCATATTGCTGTGGGGTCCAGAACATCAATAATAATAATAATAATAATAATAATAATAATAATAATAATAATAATAATAATAATATCCTGGACCGTCGTCAACATGTGCGGACCGTGCTGGAAACGGGTCCTGGACGGGTAATGACTACGACTGCAGTCCGGCCGCCGGTTTAGTACCGCCAAGGCACCTAAGAGGACACCACGCCGGATCTCCTCAAGGATTTGATCCACATTAAAAATGCTTATAGGAAAGCATGGCTAAGATTTAGGAACTCAACTGACCGGGTGGAATACCTGGACCTAGCCCGGGAAATACGAAATCGATTGCTGGAAAGAAAGATTGAAAAATGGGAGGAACGTTGCCGTAATCTCTCAGTAAACGAGTCAGATCACGAATATCGGCGGGTTGTATATAAAACGATAAGCATTCAATTATAAATTTCAGTATATTACCGTAGCGAAGCACGGGTATCTTGCTAGTAAATTATAATTTCAAACACAACATTTCCTAGTTAAAATAGCAGATGAATTACAGATGTCTAGACAGAGCATCTCTTCTTAAAAAGACAATAATTGTAGTTGTCTTCACAGTACACTGTAGATATCTTGGCTGTATCCCTTCACGCAGGTCCGCCATCAAATACATTCACAGAGTTAAGTGAACGAAGGAGAACTCAAATGACTCAAACATTTAACGTATAGACAGATCCGAAAGAAGTAACCCATGCCCCCCAGATGAAGTTGCGAGCATATAGTAAAAGGAGATGCTGCCAACGTGATAAAATGGTCTTACAAAATATCCACGACGAGCAACCAAATATAGAACATAGAAAAAGAGGAAAAGAGAATACAGATGCACCGATACAGGCTTTGTCAATATTTGTCGAAGCTGATTTTTCAAGAAGACAGTACGATATAAGTAGAACCACAGACAAAATACTGTACACTAGCTCTAGCAATTTGTAAACGGGCATTTAAAAGGTCATTATGATCGGTGGAAAATGGTAAAAACATTGAAGAAGCTATGGGGTGTGTTTAAAGCAGTTATTGAGGAGTATATAAACTGGTATGTACCTTTAAAGATGGTAAGGAATGTAAAGAATAGCAAAGATCACTATTTAATGAAGGAAATATGAAGAGTTAAGAAGTACGTGCAGGTTAGAGAGAAATAGAGTTGTGGAAGTAAGGAGAGATTGAAGAAAATTATTAGGAAATTGAATTTAATGAAGAATATAGCAAGCATAGACTAATTGGCAGACATATGAATATTAATGAAAAATGGAAGGGTAAGTATAGGCAGAAAAAGGTTCCGAGAAAGACATTACAGGAATCATAAATAACGAAGGCGAGTGTATATTCGAGGATTTACAGAAGGCAGATAATTATACGTATTTAGTTAGTAGTATGTAAGGGTAGGTGGACATAATAATAATGTCCATGTAGAGGAGGTGACTAATACTAGACTAGTGACTAGACTGTTACCTATGGTAATAAAAATGGAAAAAGATACAAAAGTTAAAAGCTAGAGAAACAGGTGGAATTGATATGATTTGTAGGGATATACTAGAGGTAATGGGTTGGAATATAGAACCATATCTCAAGTACTTATTTTATTATTTTTTCCATGAAAGAAAATGCATGGGGAGATGCTATAGTACCTCCAGTGTACAAAAGAAAGAGTGATGAACACAATGCGGATAACTACAGACCAATCAGCTTGAAGTACCGAGCGAGTTGGCCATGCCGTCAAGATGGTGGATTCGAATCTCACCGGAGGCAGCCCTTCACAATCCTCGCTCTTTCCCATCCTTCCGTCAACAAAAACCTTCGATCAGTTTGACGTGTGTTGTTTGCAAGTTTTGAGAATGCATTCTTTCTGATTACATTAGATACATTTGCGAAATTACTAACTGGTTTGATAGAAAGCAGTTCGAGTTTACGAAACGTTATTCCAGTGAAGCTCAACTTGTAGGATTCCAGCAATATATAGTCTAGCAGATATTTTAGATTCAGAAAATCAAATGGACTGTATCGCTATTGACCTCTCCAAGAATTTTGATAGCGTAGGTCGTGGGAGAATACTGATGAAAATCAGGGCTATTAGACTAGACAAAAGAGTGATGTGGTTAAATTTCTAAAAAAAGTGGAACTTAAGGAATTTTAGTTCGGTGAGCGTTATCTGATCCTGTGGTTATTAACAGGTTTTCCACAAGGATGTATTATCAGACGTTTTCTTTTTTTTTGCTAGGGGCTTTACGTCGCACCGACACAGATAGGTCTTATGGCGACGATGGGATAGGAAAGGCCTAGGAGTTGGAAGGAAGCGGTCGTGGCCTTAATTAAGGTACAGCCCCAGCATTTGCCTGGTGTGAAAATGGGAAACCACGGAAAACCATTTTCAGGGCTACCGATAGTGGGATTCGAACCTACTATCTCCCGGATGCAAGCTCACAGCCGCGCACCTCTACGCGCACGGCCAACTCACCCGGTATATTAGACGTTTATGTTGTCTTATTGATAGAGGAACCTTATTGTGGTGAAACGTTTTGCCCGATTACGTCATTTTTAAAAGTTATTTCGGTATATATTTCGCTATTTTGATTTTTATTTGTTAATTTCCTTCGTTCGTTCGTTCGTTCGTTCGTTCATAATAGGTTTACCCTCCCGGGTCGGTTTTTTCCTCGGACTCAGCGAGGGATCCCATCCCTACTGCCTCAAGGGCAGTGTCCTGGAGCTTCAGACTCTGGGTCAGGGGATACAATTGGGGAGGATGACCAGTTCCTCGCCCAGGCTCCCTCGCCTGCTATGCTGAACAGGGGCCTGTTGGGGGGATGAGAAGTTTAGAAGGGATAGACAAGGAAGAGGGCAGGAAGCGGCCGTGGCCTTAAGTTAGGTACCATCCCAGAATTTGCCTGGAGGAGAAGTAGGAAACCACGGAAAACCACTTCCAGGATGGCTGAGGTGAGAATCATACTCCCCTCTACTCAGTTGACCTCCCGAGACTGAGTGGACCCCGTTCCAGCCCTCGTACCACTTTTCAAATTTCGTGGCAGAGCCGGGAATCGAACCCGGGCCTCTGGGGGTGGCAGCTAATCACACTAACCACTACAGCACAGAGGCGGACCTAAGGCACTCAAGTTTCGAATTCATTCAAACTTATCTTCGCCAACGAATACAACAGGAATAACATGCTAAGTTTTGTTACTGTAGTACAGACTGTTTATTCTTCTTACAAGCTAAGGTGCATTTACATACCTGAAACTCGTCAAGGTACAGTACAGACAAATGAGAATCGGGCAGCGGAAATAAGTTAACGGATGGCATGTACAATTTATTAATCACAGACTGTTCATGGAGGTATATAATATAATTTCGTGTGGCTATTTCTAGCCGAGTGCAGCCCTTGTAAGGCAGACCCTCCGATGAGGGTGGGCGCCATCTGCCATGTGTAGGTAACTGCGTGTTATTGTGGTGGAGAACAGTGTTATGTGTGGTGTGTGAGTTGCAGGGATGTTGGGAACAGCACAAGCACCCAGCCCCCAGGCCACTGGAATTAACCAATGAAGGTTAAAATCCCCGACCCGGCCGGGAATCGAACCCGGGACCCTCTGAACCGAAGGCCAGTACGCTGACCATTCAGCCAACGAGTCGGACGTTCATGGAGGTGAATTTGTTCCTTTATACTTGTCTGTCGGTTGTTTTTGACACACTTTGGTACAGTAGAATTCCATTAGTCCGGCATCCAACAGTTCGGAACGCCCGATGGTCCGGCAACATTCCAGGATTCTTTAAAATGTTATTATCTCTTAATAATGATCTCTCGTGAGCAGTTTGATGCATTATTCGTCGGAACCAATCGAAGTGTATTTCTTTTAATTTCATATATATCTGATACAATCCATTTGTTATGCATTGACTTACTTAAATACTTCTACAGTATCTCTGGAAATATTCAGCATAGAAGGCTGTGTGCTATACTGAGTACTGGAAAGCCAACCACATGATAAAAACACTGATTTCAAAAATTGAATGTATGGGCCACGTTCAAAAACGGGTGGGAACATGCTTTCAAAAACTGAAGCGGACAGAAGCAAAAGAGAAGTTGTATATGGAAGGACTCTAAATGTTAGGGGAAGACTTACGGATAAAAACATCGATGAACTCCGGCATTATTATGGAATGGCAATAAGAAACAACACGTTTGAAAAGAGGAGTGTGTTATTTAAACTAATGATTCTGCTGATCAACATTTTACTGCAAAATGCCGTGTTACAGCTCTTTTCACTGTACGCCTTAACCTATATCGTAGTAAGAGGTAGCGCCCGATAGTCCGGCATTTTCGGTAATCCGGCACCGGGCCGGTCCCGAACGTGCCGGACTATCGGACTTCTACTGTATTTCTATTATTTCTAAGGAATTTAATATGGATTCTTTGGTTTCAATGTGAACGTTGTCCGGCTCCATGGCTAAATGATTAGCATGCTGGCCTTTGGTCACGGTGGTCCCGGGTTCGATCTCCGGCAGGGTCGGGAATTTTAACCATCATTGGTTAATTTCGCTGGCACGGGGGCTGAGTGCATGTGTTGTATTCATCATGATTTAATCCCCAACATGACGTGCAGGTCGCCTATGGGTATCAATTCGAGCCGGACATGTCCTCGGACACACCCCACACTAAAAGCCATACGCTATTTCATTCTTTTGAAACGTTGATCGGCTTTGAAGAAATTATTGTTTGTTATAAGGTGTTTGAAGAACTGCGACTGTGTGAGTTTATATGATCTAATATATTTTTTCTTCCTGATTTTAAAGTTTCGTCCTGTCTGCCTACGTAAACGGAGTTGCAGTCACCTTACTGTCATTTGTATACACCACTTTTATTTTCCTTACTGATGATACCCTTTGTTTTCGATAATTTTGTGAAATAAGACCTACAGTTAAACTCAACAGAATGACCCTGAAATCACATTTAATTTGTTATGTTTTCGTATTAATAATGTATCAATGATATTCATTTTGTAGCCGTTATTCACAGTAATTTTATTAATAATCTTAAGTTCCTTATCGAAATCTGACTGATTTTGGTGTACAGATGAAAGTCTATGAATCATGCTATGAGAAGTAGCTAACTTGTGTTGGAAGAGGTAGCATGAATTATACGGAATTATTAAATCCGTAGAAGTGAGTTTCCTCTAGATGCTAATGGTGTGGATATTCTGAGAATGGTCAATAGTTAAGCAAAGAAAATTTAATTTGAAATTGATTTTAGTTTCAAGAGAAAACTTCAAGAAAGAGTGAAAGGAATTGAGCAACCGAAGTAGTTTTTCAAGTTGACAGTTATAAGCATCGTTATCATCAACAAAACGAAACCAATAAACAATGATTTTAATGAGAGGGTCTGTTCGAAAGAAGATTTACCTCAAAATTGTCCAAAAATACCTCAGCAAGAAGAGGTGTCAGGGTGTTTCTCATAGAAAGACAGTCAAGTTGTTGGTAGTATTGGATTCGAACCCCACTGTCAGCAGTCCTGAAGATGGTTTTCCGTGGTTTCCCATTTTCACACCAGGCAAATGCTGGGGCTGTACCTTAATTAAGGTCACGGCCGCTTCCTTCCCACTTCTAGCTCTTTCCTATCCCATCGTCACCACAAGACCAATCTGTGTCGGTGCGAGGTAAAGTCAACTGTAAAAAAAAAGGGTCGCAAAACTTTTTTTCTTCATGTAAGGCATCTGAGAGGTATAAATAATGTTTTCAGCAAGAGAGAGGGTTTCTAAGAGTGGAATATTCATGTAAAGGTTCTTGACATCAAAAGATACTAGTTTATAGGACGATGGGGCAGAGATATTCTGTATTTCAGAGATGAGTTCTAAGGTGTTTTTGATCCTCTGTTTTGGTCTGAATTGAATTCTCTCTCTGAAGATAGTATTCACTCCGTGGGTTGATTTTGCCCATATGATACGACTGGTCTGACAGGAATTTCAAGCTTGTGTAGCTTCGGCTGAGCGTATAATCTTGGACGGTTAGAATTCATCGGAACTATGATTTTCTTTTCTCGGTCGCTTAGGAAGTAATTTACGTTACAAATTCTAGATTTTATATCTTGGTGACACTGAGATAATAGGTTAATGTTAGGTAGCATGAAGTTGTTAGATGAAATGAACCCTTCAACGTTTTCCACATAGCCGTTTGTCTCCATAATGATACAGGAAATACCATTATCCGCCTTGACAAGTATGAGATTTGTATCTCTGATTTTGTTCTTAATTTGCTATATTCAGTGCCAGTACTATTGTGATTTTTTATATTTACTCGTATATGCACCTTGTAAGACTAACGTATAGAATCTGTACTTATGTAAAAGAACTTAGCATACTATTACTGTTGTATTTGTAGGCTAAAACTGACTTTGAATAAAGTCGAAACTTGAGTACCTGAAGTGGAGTAATTCGTGGTAAAAACTATCAAATCAAATCAAATCAAATCAAATCAAATCGAATCGAATCGAATCGAATCGAATCGAATCGAATCAAATCAAATCAAATCAAATCAAATCAAATCAAATCAAATCAAATCAAATCAAATCAAATCAAATCAAATCAAATCAAATCAAATCAAATCAAATACTTCTGATCTGCATTTAGAGCTATTGCCCAGGTGGCAGATTTCCTATCAATAGTCATTTCAATTCCTAGTGACCTAGTGATTTCAAAGAAACTGGAAATTTATCGAACGTCTCCCTTGGTACATTATTCTGTTCCGATATCTAATTCCTCTTCCTGTGAAAAGATATTTGTCCAATTTGTCCTCTTGATTTCAAACTTTATTTTCAAATTATTTTTCCTACTTTTAAAAACTCCATGTTCGTCTATTAATGTCATTCCACGCCATCACTGCACTGACAGCTCCGAACATACCGCTTAGTAGAAGAGCTCGTCCCCTTACTCACAAGTCTTCCCAGCCCAAAGTTCGCAAAAGTTTCGTCGTATTACTCACACTTCTCAAATCAAGTAATTCTGGCGAATATCCCATACACTGAAACCATATTCTAATTACTGTCTTATCAATGACTTGTATGCCCTCTCCTATTACCTTCGTAACTATATGAAGAGATCTACAACCTTTGATTACAACCTCGTAATGCTATTACCCCACTTGAATATCTCCTTTTTTTAAAACCTTGGTACATCTAAATTCCATCAGTGTACAGATATTTCTCATGTGCTTATAAGGTTATGTGTTACAAGTGTTCCATTGAAACTGGTCAGTGGGTTTCCATAGTTTGTCCTGGAAGTTCCATGAAAACCATTCTACCTCAGCATATCGACTGTGGTGTTCAACTCAAAAATCATCCATCAAGCGAACCATAATATTATAACCTGTGTGCAGCATATCATATTACACAGGGACTTTACTGAACTTGTGGAAATTATGATATACAAATTCCTCTTCTGATGAATAGATAACGGAAATAGTAATTGAAATCCGTGATATAATCCGTTAAACCAACAAAGCTCGGAGCGCGAGAGCTGTTTAAATCATCTATATTATTACACGGTGGGATTAACGTTAGTTCGATATTTATTTATGTTATGCCGTAACAAATTGAATCAACGCGTGTTTTCCCCAAAGTACGCGAAGCTGTCACTAATCCGGCATTATGATAACGACTGATTTTCGTGTCATTTCAACAAATCAGCGCTGTTTGATTTGTAAATATTATTGTGTTTTGTCCTGTTTGTTTTAGGGCGATACGGGAGTGTTTTGTGTTTACCAGTGTCTCTACAGCAACATCATAAAACACAATAGTATTTAACAACTACAACAGCAAATATTACTGCTACCAAATTTCTCATAACTTGACAAAAGAATACAATGCATTATACTGTGATTGAGAATATTTATGATTGTTCCCGTTCAAAGATACTGTATGTTTAGAATTCGTGACTTTCACTCCTACCTAGTAAAATGGTAACATGATTTATTATCCATGAAAAAGCCTTACTTTGTCTAGCATATTAGGGCTTAGGTTGTAACTTGTTACCTTAAATAGTACATAAAACCAAACCAAACCCCATGGCACTACAGCCCTTGAAGGGCCTTGGCCTACCAAGCTACCGCTGCTCAGCCCGAAGGCCTGCAGATTACGAGGTGTCGTGTGGTCAGCACGACGAATCCTCTCGGTCGTTATTCTTGGTTTTCTAGACCGGGGCCGCTATCTCACCGTCAGATAGCTCCTCAATTCTAATCACGTAGGCTGAGTGGACCTCGAACCAGCCCTCAGGTCCAGGTAAAAATCCCTGACCTGGCCGGGAATCGAACCCGGGGCCTCCGGGTAAGAGGCAGGCATGCTACCCCCACACCACGGGGCCGGCTAAATAGTACATACATAAGGTAAATTTTTTTTGAAGTGAGTGCACACCACACACACACACACACACACACACACACACACACACACACACACACACACAAATTAACTAAACTGGGAGAAAAGGGAAGAAATTATTCTTAATTTTTTTCTAAAATAAACTGCATAAACTTAAAAAATTCTTTCAAACAACAGATCTTGTGATATATCCTAAAAATAGGCTTGAGTAACATTACTGTACAACATGATATTCCAGTCAGTCAACACATGAGAAATATGTAAATTAATTTGGGTGGCATGTGCCTTTGCTTGGCGGGACCTAGTGTTTACTGTGCACTATGTCTTGTGGTATAGGCTAGAGCAATTTTGTTACTTTCATTGATCTCTCTCAGCTTTATCCTTGGCTTTGACAAAATGAAAGTGACTGAGGTATGAGTAATGCTAGTAATGCCATTCCTTATGCAGACAGTCCCTGCTATGAATGGTGTGAAAATATTGCTCATAGGGTCGGTTGGTGCATGCATTTCAGTGGGCTTGGCAGACTGATGTGTAATAGCAACTTCTGGGTCGGTCAGGAAAGCAACGGGAAACTATCTCACTCCGCATTTCCCTAGTACGCCTCTCCAGTGATGCCTAGGCCATCTATGACAGCTGATGGCGAAACTGTTGAGGATCCAACCAGCCTTCGGGTTGAGGACTAAACATACATACATCAGTTTAACCCAGTGGTATTCAAACTGTTCGGTTAGCATACCCCAAAAATCCTATTGTTTTACCTTCGTGTCCCCGAAGTACGAGTATATTGGGATTATACCAGATATAACAAATATACAAAATAATATTATTAACTATAATCATCATCATCCGCAGCTTATCCCGCTTGCTCAGGGTCCATGCACGCACCGAGGCATGAAAAAACTGTGGCTGGAGATTTAAAATCGCATGCCCTTCCTGGCACCACGGGATTTTCAGTTGAAAATCCCACCCTAGCAATACCAGGAAACAAACTGCGGCCGTCGGGATGACAGGCAAGCAGCTAAGCCGCTACACAACCCTGTTCCCCAATAATAACAATAATGCTATTGTATATAATCGTTGCTGGTCAAGGGAAACCTCGTAACTCCTTCGGAGTAAAGTTTACAGAAGAAGTCCAAAACTGAGCGGTCAGTGGGTGAACTTTTCTTTGTATTTTCATTGTTTAATGATAGCCCAATAATTCGACCACTGCAGTCTACTATTCCCTTCTCAGGCACAAGCCTTCACAAGACTCTCGTGAGTGGAATTACAATACGAGGTTTACATTACCTAGCAACGATGCATATACCAGTATTATGAATGCAACAATTACCTAGCAACGATACATATACCAGTATTATTAATGCAACAATTACCGCTGTACTATATACACTACTAGTGAAAAAACTGGTGAATGAGTGGATTTCGAAACAAAAATTAAAACAATAGTAATGCAGCATAAGCAAGCATATTTACGTACCACTGTGTCGGTGCGACGTAAAACCCTTAGCAAAAAAAAAAAAAAAAAAAAAAATTACGTACCAAGTCAACTGGAAGCACAACATGAAACATATTTTAGAACTAGCTGATGTACCCGTGCTTCGCTACGGGATCCTCAGAAAGACTGACTTTGTGGTTTTCCTAACTGAAATCAACATAGGTCATTACAAAAACGTAAGTATGAATGTGGCGATTAAAAGCAATGCTATCATATAAAATACTCGATCAAATGGAAAGCCGCACGTTTTATCACTTTTAACGAACAGTGCTGCGGTTAGATTGCGGTGCCAATCTAATAGTCCAAAGTTCCAGAGCTGGGATGACCAGGCCGCAGATTGCCATGAACACTTATCTGTCATTATTCCGCTAAATATGCACACTGTTCATTCCAATCAGTACCTCAGAGTAGGGATTGAATAGCCCGAATGCTATGATGATCCAGTGTGTTACGTACCAGTAGTATCAGAAAATTTATAAACCAGGGGAATGGCGTGCTAAAGAAGAAAGTTATCTAATTCCCCAGCTACTTCCCATCAATATTCAGGCAGGCTGTTACACTCTGTCCGACTGGGCGAGTTGATCGTGTGGTTAGCGGTGCACAGCTGTGAGCTTGCATCCGAGAGATAGTGGATTCGAACCCCATTGTCGGCAGCGCTGAAGATGGTATTCCGTGGTTTCCCATTTTCACACCAGTCAAATGTTGGGCCTGTACCTTAATTAAGGGCTAAGTCACTCCTAGCCCTTTCCTATCCCATCGTCGCCATAAAACCTATCCATGTCGGTGCGACGGAAATCAAATAAAAATTCTCTGTACGCAGCAGTAATCCTGTCTACCGGAGATGAGGGGCAACAGAAGACACAAAGCACATCACGACAAACAATGGTCAATGTAATGTTATTGTTGATCAGTGTTATGAGCTTACTATATTGTAGGCCTACACATTTAGTTTTCTCTCGGCTCTGTGAATTGTAAAATATTTTATACCGTAAACTGTAGTTTCTTATTCTCCGACTTTACATACCGATTTTCTTTAAATACTGTTTACCCATTTTCTCGTTACTCGGCGCTGATGTGGACTTAGTAACAAAAATTCAAATTCATGAATATCTTGGTGATCTTAGCCAGTACGGTAACAATGTATAAGACATAAATAATAGGAAATTTAATACTATATAACCTTAGTTATCTAACATTCATCGACTACACTTCTAATAAGAAATATTTGAGAATTACATTTTAGGCCTTCCCCTAAACTACCATTTCACTCAGCGTGAATAAAATAATTTACAGCCTAGACTATAGTGACTTATTTCCTGACTTTGCATACCGATTTTCATCAAGATAGGACTACTAATAACAATATTTGGGAATTAAATTTTAGGCCTTCCCTTAAACTACCATTTTTCTCAGCGTGAATACAATTATTGACAGCCTAGATTGTAGCAATTTATTTCCCAACTTTGCATCCCCATTTTCTTTAAAATACGACCACTAATAACATAAATAGTTGAGAATTCAATTTTAGGCCTTCCCTTAAACTACCATTTTACTCAGAGTGAGTAAAATGATTTATAGCCTAGATTATAGCGGCTCATCCCCCGACTTCACATACCGATTTTCATTAAATTCTCTTTAACCGTTTTCTCGTGATGCGTGTACATACATACATACATACATACATACATACATACATACATACATACATACATACATACATACAGACAGACAGACAGACAGACAGACAGACAGAAAATACGGAAAAGTAAAAAGTGCATTTTCTTGTTACTATGGACATGACCGATACAGAAATACCATTATTTTCAAATTCTGAGCAATGTACAGACAAAACTCTTATTTTATATATATAGATGAATAGTTCGGAAAGGGGAGTCCGACTCGTTGTCTGAATGGTCAGCGTACTGGCCTTCGGTTCAGAGGGTACCGATTCCCGGTCGGGTCGGCGATTTTAATCGGTTCTGATTAATTCTTCTGGCTCGGGGACGGGGTGTATGTGTCCGTCGCAACACTCTCCTCATCATATTCAGGCAACATATCACACTACCAACCACCACAAAAACACGCATTAGTGATTACATCCCTCCATATAGGGTTGGCATCAGGAAGGGAATCCGGCCGTAAAACAGGGCCAAATCCACACGTGCGCCGCAGTTCGCACCCGCGACCCCACAGGTGTGGGGAAAAGCGGTAGGAAAAGAAGAAGTATTTGGGAAAGGAGACTCTGTGTACTTGTAGAAAGAAACATTCAAAACAAGATTGTATTGAAAATGAGCTGTTTCGACTCTTTTTTGAACTGCTCGCTGAAAACACATGCTGCGGCAAATTTGCGTACCCCTCTCTTGCACGCATATTAATTTCCAAGCGAAATTTATAATCATTGATAGCTTACAAAATACAATCACACTTTCTGAAAAATAATACAGGTCAATTTTCTTTGGAAAATATAACGGCCTTACATGAGGCCTCTACATTTCCTTAGAAAATACAGTAATAGTAATATACAGTAAGCATAAAAACAAAATAGTGACATCATTGGCCATGATGCACATTTCAGATATAGACAAATTTATACACACGCCTTTTACAGATTATTTGATCTTTTACCCTGAATTTACGTCACACCAGTTACCAGACAGGACTTCGGACGACGATGGGTTGGATAGGTCTAGGACTGGGAAGGAAGCGATGTTGTGAACATGGAAACGTAGATCTTTTAAAAATCGAGTCCAGAAGTAGGCCTATAGGTTTGAGATATGCTATTCTTGTATTTAATAGGCCTACCTGTTTAGTGAAACATGAAATATACATTCCGTATCAGAAACTAGACAAAACAAAATTCATTATTTGCCTTGATACGTATACAACGAAGAAAAATAGGAAACTAAATTATTGTCTTAAACTGCAGACAAAAATGCCAAAAATAATATAAAATAATAAATTTCCATTGATTGTATCTCCAGTAACACAACATAATTCTTTGCTTACCTACCCCTCACTGTGCAATGCGGTGGAAAAGCTGTCTCTCCTCACATGCGCAAAAATCGCTGCACAACCATTGTCGCCGTGCACAAAACAAACTACTGACCACTTCACTATGCCTGGTCTAAAAGCAGATATGCAACACACTAATGATTCTTCATGAAGTCCTTCATCGACAGTACTGAGATTAGTATGAAAAACAGAACACCGTGTGGCAGAAGTGGAATAGGCATGAAGAAGAAGAAGAAATTATTATTATTATTATTATTATTATTATTATTATTTCTTTCTTTCTTTCTTTCTTTCTTTCTTTCTTTCTTTCTTTTTCTTTCTTTCTTTCTTTCTTTCTTTCTTTCTTAATACGTTTACCGTCCAGAGTTGGTTTCTCCCTGGATCTCAGTGAGGAATCGAGCCTCTGCCGCCTCAAGGGCAGTATCCTCGAGCGTGAGACTTTGGGTGGGAAATTCAACTGGGGAAGAGGATCAGTACCTCGCCCAGGCGGGGGGATGGGAAGATTGGAAGGAATAGAAAAGGAAGAGGGAAGGAATTGGCCGTGGCCTTAAGTTAGGTACCATCCTAGGATTTTCCTGGAGAAGAAGTGGGAAAGCACGGAAAAACACTTCAAGGATGGCTGAGGCGGGAATCGAACCCCCTTCCACTCAGTTGACCTCCCGAAGCTGAGTGGACCCCGTTTCAGTCCTCGTACCACCTTTCAAAATTCGTGGCAGAGCCGGGAATCGAACCTGCTCCTCCGGGGGTGGCAGCTAATTATTATTATTATTATTATTATTATTATTATTATTATTATTATTATTATTATTATTATTATTCAGAAAATTCATCCGTTAGGTGGATCTTTCTTAATTACAGCAAAACCTTGATTAAGAACATATTTGAAGACCCTTTGTTTAAATGACAGGTATTTTGATTTAAGATGTCCTGAATGAAAGGACATTCTTCTTCTTTTTCTTATAGACTCTTTTCCATATTTACTGGGGTCGACACTTAATGTGCATTTGGCCCAATTTTACGCTTTCTGACGTCTAGCACAGGTCTATGAAGAAGGATGTATTCACTATTGCGTGCTTCCGAGGTGTTTGATAGTGTGATATGTTGCATGTGGGTTAAAATAAGTGGATTAAGATGAACACAATCACCCACTTCCTGATCCAGAGGAATTGTACTTACGCAATTAAAATCCCCGGCCAGGTCGAAAATCGAACGCGTAACTAGTACATTGGTCGTTCAGGCAAGGAGCCGGACGAAGGAAATTATTACTAATATTTCGTGAAGTATTTTTAAAATTCTTCTTCTTCTTATGCCGTCGTCTCCAAACGGAGGTAGACGATCCACACGGCCAGCTCCGATCTTGACGTTGCAACCGTGCCATGTGGATTTATTGGAATATCTCTCAGGATCTTTAATGCAGTGGTTTCCCGTTGCCTTCTGCATCCTAATGCCGTTGACCAAACTGGTTCCTCCGCCTTTGGGAACAATTTCTTGTCCCTAGGACAATAGAGTGCCCTTACCCATACCCGCTCATCCACTCTCAAAGAGACTGTTGGCACTTGGTATAGGGGATCTCCTTATACCGGGAGATAATCGGTCCCTTCATTCGTTAGCCGCCTGCATATACAATATTATTTTTATATGCAGTCGTTGCCCCCTTTCTACCGCGGGGAGGTGAATGTCAGGATTTCACCGTCATTGAAACAAGGACCAAATGGCATTTCCTTGTTTCTCTGGTTCTTTAATTTTATAATATTTCTTATGTGGATAAACATGTTGATGACGCGCTCGCTACCAAGTCGCAAACATATCCTGGGTTTAAAACTCAAGTGATGTTTTAAAATTCATTGTGTATATCTTGGACTAACGACAGCTTTGATTAACAGAAAACGGGAATACACTTCAGAAAGTTAACAATGACGATATTTAGATGACATTCCCCGCTAGCTAATTGAATGACTAAGGACAAATGCTACACGTACTTCAAAAGTTTCCAGTTTTCCTGGAAATCCATGTTGATTATCCAGTGCAGTTCGGTTCAATTATAGTGGAGGTATCTGCATTGCTGTTAGTGAGTAATAGTGCACCTACACTCCACTGTTCTTTCGGGCAGTTTGTTTATAAGGAAGGTGATGCAAACTGAGTGCTGTTCACGAGAGAGTGAACTAGTTTTTCTGTTAAAATTGCCGTTGCGAGGGTAGTTTCTCTTAAAACGATCGTTATGTGATGAGAAAGAATTGAAAATGTTCTCGCGTTCCGGGCACAAAATCGAATTTCTCCCCTCTCCAAATGCTAGCGTTAATAAATTCCTCCTGAACGGTCCAAGTCTAAACACATTACTTTTGATCACAATACTATACGTTAAGTGTTCCCTGACGGCACTGGACTTGTGATTTCTAATTTATAAAGGAAAACATTACTTTTTTTTAAATTACAGTTTGCTTTACGTCGCACCGACATAGATAGGTCTCATGGCGACGATGGGATAGGGAAGGGCTAGGAGTGGGAAGGAAGTGGTCGTGGCCTTAAGTAAGATACAGCCCCAGCATTTGCCTGGTGAGAAAATGGGAAACCACGGAAAACCGTCTTCAGGGCTGCCGACAGTGGGGTTCGAACCCACTACCTCCCGAATACTGGATTATGGCCGCACTTAAGCGACTGCAGCTATCGATCTCGGTAAACATCATTTTAGGCTTGATATTCCTTTAGTTACAACAGATATTAAGATACACCGGGATGGTGGAATATGATCTCGAAAAGTCTTCTTTAATCCAGTCCCTCGCATTTAAGAACTTATAGATGACTAGCAAGGTACCCGTGCTTCGCTACGGTATTATACTGAAATTTATAATTGAATGCTTATTGTTTTAGATATATAATCCGCCGAAATTCGCGATCTGACACGTTTTCAGCGAGAATCCACCAAAATTCCCGATCTGACTCGTTTTCTATTAGATTACGGCACGTTTCCTCCCATTTTTCAATATTCCTTTCCAGCAATCAATTTCGTACTTCCCGGGCTAGGCTCAGGTATTCTTCCCGGTCAGTTGGGTCCGTAAATCTTTGCCATACCGTATTTTCCTATAATCATTTTTAATCTGGATAAAATCCTTCAGGAGATCCGGCGTGGTGTCATATTGGGTGCCTTGGCGGCACTGAACCCGCGGCCGGACTGCATTCCTAGTCATTACCCGTCCAGGAGCCGTTTCCAGCGCGGTCCGCATATTTGACGACGGTCCGGAACATTATTATTATTATTATTATTATTATTATTATTATTATTATTATTATTAATAATGTTATTCTTATTCTTCTTATTATTATTACTATTATGTGTTGCTGGGATGAATGATGACAGGGAAAACCGGAGTATCCGGATAAAAACCTGTCCCGCCTCCGTTTTGTCCAGCACGAATGTCACATGGAGTGACCGGGATTTGAACCACGGAACCCAGCTGTGAGAGGCCGGCGCGCTGCCGCCTGAGCAACGGAGGATCCTTATAAGTACATTAAGAACAGTAAAATCAATTGGTCTCACCTCCTTTTACACCCCACCGCCGTTAGTTTTTACTGCCAACCCCCCCCCTCCCCCTCCCCGCAAAAAAATTAAAAGAAGGCGTGTTTCTTTATGTTTAAGGGAGATTCCAAACACCAATGTTCACGTCTATTACCTTCAGTTTTGAGATATAAGTATCCCCATAAATATAATTTACTTTTGTCACTTCATTTCAAACTACTCCCCCCCTCCCCCCTAAGTGAATTTTCCCGCAAAAAATACTTGTTTCTTTAATAGTGAAGGATCTTCTAAATACCAATTATCACGACTCTAACTTCTTCACTTTTAGATTTATGTGTCCTCATGAAAGGAATTCAACTCCTTTACACTCCCGCCCCCCAAGATGGTTTCCCCACCAAAACGCGTTTTTCTTTGTTTTTAAAGGAGATCCAAATACGAATTTTCACGTCTGTAACAACTTTAGTTTTTATTAGATGTATATATACTCATACAATTAAAGTCAATTAATTTTTCAATTCTTTCACCCCCCTCACCCCGCTTCATTGGATTTTCCGAGAATACGTGTTTCTTTACTTTTAAAGCAGATTACAAATATCAAATTTCACGTCTGTAACATCTTCATTTTTAAGATATCAGTAGCCTAATTAAAATAATTCAACACCATTTTCAGTCACTTTCACCCACCCTCCACCCAAGTGGTATTTCCGAAAATTAAAAATACACGTTTCTTTATGTTTAATAGAGATAAAAATACCATTTTTCACTTCTGTAACATGTTAAGTTTTTTTAGATATACTGTAAAAATTCTCATTTGAAAATTTCACCCCTTTTGGGTTCCCCTTAAGTGGAGTTTCCAAAAACGAAAAAATACGTGTTTCTTTACATTTAAAGTAGATCCCAAATAGCAATTTTCAGGTCTGTAATATCTTCAGGTTCTGAAATATAAGTAGCCTCATTAAAGGCATTCAACCCATTATTCACCCTTTTACACCCTTCCTATTGGGATTTTCCGATAACAAAACAATACGTGTTTCTTTATTTTTAAAGGAGATTCTAAATACCAATTTTTACATCTATAAACTGTAACAGTTTTGAGATATAGATACACTCATTTTAAAAAATCACCCCCTTTTCACCCCCCCCCCCATTAATTGGATTTTCCAAAAACAAAAAAATACGTATTTCTTTATTTTTAAAGGAGATCCCAAACACCAATTTTCAGGTCTGTAATATCTTCAGTTTCTGAAATATATGTAGCCTCATCAAAGGCATTGAACCCCTTTTTCACCCCTTTTCACCACTCCTATTGCGATCTTCCGAAAACAAAAAAATACGTGTTTCTTTATGTTTAATGAAGATTATAAATACCAATTTTTACATCTGCAAACTTTAAAAGTTTGGAGATATAGATTCACTCATTTTAAACATTCACCCCCTTTTCACCCTCCCATTAATTGGATTTTCCAAAAACGAAAAAAATACGTGTTTCTTTATTTTTAAAAGAGATCAAAAGTACCAATTTTCAGGTCTGTAATATCTTCAGTTTCTGATATATAAGTACTGGTATACTGATTAAGGGCATTCAACCCATTTTCCCCATTTTCACCCCTTTTCACCCCTCCTATTGGGATTTTCTGAAAACAAAAAAATACGTTGTGCCCTACTGCACTTTAAAGTTCCGTCCAGGCGAAAGCCGGTCTCGAACCCAGAGTACAGTAGTGAAAGAACTCTCACAGACGTGAGCTGGTGCACATAGTCTTACCTGAACACAGTCCTCTTCATTCGGCCGGTAAGCGCTCTTCTCAGGGATAACATGGGTCTAACGGGGCAACATAAAGATAAAACACAAGGACATGTGCCTACTCAGGTAAGAATTCGCTAAATCAAATAAAATAAAATATCTAACAGAAAACACCGCTGCATTCAAAGTTTAACAAATAGGGATTTATTACACAAAATTGAATTATATACAAATGAAAGAGCTTTTCAATATGATAGGGTAAAATGACGCTGAGCCGATGACAACCAGTTCACTGCCTTCACGAAACAGCTGTACTGCAACAAGCATGTTACAATAGTGTAAGTAACGAAGTATAGAAAGATGGATATCTGCTTAACTACTCATAAACAGCGATTCCCATAAAAATTTACAATGCCTCGCGCCGTCGAACCCCGGTGCAAACAAAAATCACCACAAAATTTACAATGACCTGACTCGGTCACGAACCCTAGTCCCATGACGTGTAAGGCGTCAAAGATACCTATGCAAACAATATAAAAGGACACAATCACCATATACATGGGTGTCAGTATAAAACGGGTCAGTGTTAAAATTTTACGTAAAACAAATAGGACATAAAAAAAAGATCTCTCCCTGCTTTCAAGACATGAAGGTCGTTTCTTACCCCCAGGCACACTTGACAAACTGCAGACGACAATAACCAACTCACAAGCCTGTGACGTCAAGCTCAACGACCTCCACCCTCACCACTTCACTTGCGGCAGCCCCTAATTTATGAGCTCAAATGGGCGACAGGCTAAATTCTCGCCTTTCAAAAGAACACCTCACGTAATCAGCTGCTAAAGCCCTCTTTTAAATATACCTGGGCTATCTGCCCTCGTCTCAATATCTTCAGCAATCTCGCTAATCTTACTTATGCCTCTCATGGGCTAAATCCTGGTGCTACAAAAACACAAATCATTAAGCGATCGTCACATGGCCATACTAGGCATTTCCAAAATATATTCAATAAACTCTCAATTGTTGGGCTCTCTCATGTCAACTGCAAATCTTACTTCTGCCTCTCATGGGCTCAAATCTCTTAAATATTCGGACTCGCTCGCTCTATTAGTGAATCTGGGTGAATTACTGGTCACGTCTTGGTCACAACTATACACATCTACGTCTGCAGAAACAAATGCCTAAATGCGATCAAATAAAAGTACCTATCTGTTAGACTAACCTCCAATGACCAAATGAGTTCGATCAGACCCTAACAAATACACGTACGTTATAATAACACAATCAAAATGAAATATGAACACGCTAACAAGGACTCTACAAATAACATCTATCTTAAAGTACGGGGTTCGAGTTTGAGGCCTAGCTCTAAATTACAAGGAAAATTTTCCTACCACAACAAATCTGTGGACTGACGGCCCCCATATTCCTATCTAAATTTAAATGACATGCTTGAAACAGAATTGGAAAGCTCTGACCTTATTTATCGGGACATAACGGAGCGGCCATCCCTGTGGACCACTGGATCTACCACATCATGATAGACTGCGGAGCTGGCAGCAGATACTGTTGACCACTTGGAGACATTATTGCTTGTGTGGCGTCTTCGTACAGCTCCCTCTGTCGTTGGAAGGTGTCCCCTTCGATGTCGTGCTGATCAAGTGCTCCCAATGTTCCTGGATCGATGCCCGTTGTCGTGTTGGCTTCAGCTCTTGGTTGTGGCTTCTTTGCAATGATGATGTCAAACACTCGTTCTGACTTGATGCTGGGGTAATTCCTCGCAGATCTAGCTGTACTCTTCGTCTGTGCTGCTCGAAGACAAAGCGTTGTTCTCAGTACCGACACGCAGTATGACGACTCGTTCAAGCAGTCTTCTTGTCCACGAAAGACCCTGATATGCCAGGCTGCCTTATTTTATAATCCCGGATGGCATCATCCAGCCGCTTGGTCGCGTGCAATCCGCGCGCGCCCGCGAAATATTTTCCCGCTCTAAGTATATCATGAGCTCTAATTAACGAATGCATTAATGAATGCAGCCCTAATGCATATCAACATAAAGCAGAAATTATACAGGTTGCAATTCTTGTCTCAAATCCAATGCAACTCCTCCGTGACCAAAGATATTAATTTAATTCTTTCTTCCCTCCTCATATACGTTTTGCCGGGATCTGGGAAGCGTCCCCAATCTTCATCAAGAGGCTTGGCTTGGGACATAACTCCTTTTAATGGGTTTCTGGAGATTTCTCATCATGACGCTCGCACACACTTCACACAAGAACGCTTCTTCTGGATTTCTTTACGACATTTACAGTAAGACACTGGCTTCGTGGGTGGCCTTGTGTGATTCCAATATCCAATACTAAAATTAATCCAATTGCCCCAATGAACAGGATGGTTCATAGCCCCCCGTGAACGACAAAATAAAATTTTGCTAAGAATTTTATTTTCCTAAATGCTGAGATCATCTACTCATTGCAATCATATATGCTGTCAATATTCACAACTTCATGGCACGGGACTATCTTCAGATACAGCCATGACAGCCTCCCTATCCTTCCTAACTTGGTGATAGACATCCAGCAGAGCTAGAAATCTCCGGTGGTTACTCTCGCAGTCTTGACACTCCGTTTCTTCGCGCCGCTCAGATAGCTGTTTCTGGTTCCCTGGAGATATCATATTTACTTCTTCTTCTTCTTCACCATCGGGTCCTTCTGGTTGTTCTTCTTCGTCGTCATGTTCATCTTCTTCCGGAATGACAACCTCCTCTCTGGCAATATCTCTGGTGTCTTCCTCCCCAAATTCTTCTTCCTCTTCTTCGCCTCCTTCTTCTTCTTCTTCTTCCTGATTGTCTAATTGATATTGGCCTGGTTGGAAAAAGGGCTTAAGATTTGATGAGTTAAAGACCTTAGTCACAGTAGCGTCCAAGCTTTGTACCTTGTATGAGTTATTCTCATAACTATGAATTATTCTATACGGTCCAGTGTATAGCTCAGCGAACTTATGGTAGTATCTCTCCGTAGGGTTAGAGACAGTGGGTGTCTTAACTAACACCAACTCGCCCACTTGTAGCGGTCTATGAAATCGCTTGTTCCTGGTTCTTCGCAGCCGCTTCTCAGCCTGTACTTTTAAGTGTTCCGCAACGTTACTAACACATATCTCTCGAGCTAGTTGAGGATCCCTAGGGCATGGAATTACATTTTCCCAAGGACGTTTAGGCAGCTCATTATTATGAATCCATGCTGGAATCATACCGGTCGATTCGTGTCTGGTTGTGTTAATACACTCTGTGATAATAGGCACTACCGTATTCCACTTATAATGTTCTCTCGGGCAGTATATCCTACAATACTTGGATATCTCCCTCATGATACGTTCACTCGGGTTAGCTTGCGGATGTCTGATGCTGGATAAGACATGCTTGATCCCTAGTCTTTCAAGTTCACGCTTAAACCCTGCAGCAGTGAATTGACTCCCATGATCACTTAAGATGCTCTCAGGCTTACCCATAATGGGTATTATCTTTCTTTTGATCTGCGATAGCGTCGAACGAGTATTCGCCTTTTGAATAGGGCATAATGTAACAAATTTACTGAAGACGTCCATACAGACAAGGATGTACTTTAAGCCCCTAGTAGCATATAATTTACGTGGTCCTGTAGGTATCAGTGGTCGTGGCGGTTGCTTCAGAAGGTACGGATTTGGTTTCACCCTCTGACAGATGTCACAGGTACGCAGGATTTTCTGTACCATCGACCTCATTTTAGGCCACACGAAAGTTTCCTGCAGTATCGCTACCACTTTATCAATTCCTGAGTGTCCTGTCGAGTGATGAGCTAACCACACCAAGTCAATTTGTAATCGAGGAGGCACAACAATTCTAAATTTCGTATGATTCTCATCCACAAATTTATGCAAAATGTTGTTAAAGTAGTGATAATTGGCCGCTTTACGCTCCGCTTCGTCGTACTGTGGAGTCCCGGGTTGGAGTTCTTTCCGAAAGTACTGGATCAGCCGTCCGGTCTCTGCGTAATTTTCCTGTTCCTCATGAATATTCCGAAGTCTCTCCAATATATTCTGATCCTCTTGGTCTAACATAGTTAAGTGTATTGTAAGTTCCTCCGGATTGGGATTTCTACTCAACGCGTCAGCTAGTGTGTTCAATTTCCCTGGGCAATGTTCTACCGTGAGGTCGAACTGCTGGACGTAAAGTGCCCATTTACTGACCCGTGCATTAGCCATGTCCGTCTTAAGAATGAAGGTAAGTGCTTTGTGATCTGTTCTAATCACTACTGGGAATCCGTATACATACTTTCTTCAGTGTGCTAAGGCAGTAACTATGGCTAACATCTCCAATTCGGTGGTCGTGTATTTCAACTCGTGTCCTCGTAATTTTCTACTCATGAAAGCCAAATATGATATTTTATGCTCCCTCTCGGGTGTTTCCTTGTAAAGCACTGCTCCGACCCCTACTGCAGAAGCGTCCGTCTGTATGATGAACTTCCTATCGAATCTAGGGTAGCCCACTTTTACGGAATTTTCTAAAAGTACTTTCGTGTTCACAAAAGCTTTTTCTTGCTCTTCTCCCCATTTCCATCTATTATTGGTCTTCAACATATCTTGAAGAGGCGCCACTGTATCCGTGTAACCGGGACAATGATTGGAGAAAAAGTTCGTTAGGCCCAAGAACTGCCTAACGTGTTTAATCTTGACCGGCCTAGGAAAATTCTGTATCGCTGCAATTTTAGCTGGGTTCGGCCGAATGCCTTGACCGTCGACAACATGTCCCAAGAACAATACCCTGCGCTGACAGAAGTGTGATTTTTCAAAATTAACCTTGAAATTGCATCGCTCGAGGTCCTGAAAGAGTAAATTCAATTTTTCCATGTGTTCTTCTAGGGTTTTAGTGCAGATTAAAATATCGTCGATATACCGAATCGTAAACTCTTTTACCTCGGGGCTGAGGTTCGATTCCAGTGCCCGTATCAAAGCGGCACAACTTGAGACCAGGCCAAAGGGAAGACGTAGGAAAACATACGTCTGGTTATCAAGTAAAAATCCAGTTAGCATATTTGTACTTGGATCCAAAACGATATGGTGAAAGCTTGAGGTCATGTCTACCGTACTGAAAAATTCCATATCTCCGAACTTCTTAAGAATATCCTTAAGGTTTGGAGGTCTCTCATACTCGGGGACTAGGCGTTTGTTCAAAGATCGTGCGTCTAGGCACACGCGCACAGTTCCATTTGCCTTGGGCACTGCACATAACGGGTTTAAAAACGGACTCGGGGACTTGGCAATTATCCCGTTCCTCTCCATGTCTTCGATTACCTCCCGGACCTGGGGTAACATTTTCTCTGGAATCGGATATGGTCTCTGTTTGAAAGGCTCCCAGTTATTTACACATAATTTGTATTGGTAATTCGGGATCTTTCCAGGCCTCGAACCAAAGACCGTCTCATGCCTCATCAATAACTCCTGCAGCCGCCCCTTGTCTTCCGGACTAATCTTTGCTTCTTCGATTTTACTCGGCAACAGTTCCAAAAATTTTTCTTTCTCTCGCTGTTCTTCCAATTCGGATACCATAATTTCGAACTCCGGAATAATTTCTTCGTGACCCTGTAGCCACCTTTCTGACTCAAGTTCTTCCGTCTGCATGTCCATTGTCCAAATACGTTCACCGGGTTGGTAATCCTGGTTCTTGTTTAACTCTATTCGTTCCTGGTTACCATTTAATTTCAACTGGATAGAGTTTGTACCCATGTCAATAACAGCTTCGTATTCTCTTAAGAAATCGGCTCCTAATATAAGATTGTATTCCATTTTAGGAAGCACAATACATGGATGGGACACCAGTAAATCTCCAATCTGGATGTCAAGTAGTACCTGCTCCTTACAGGACGTTACTTTGTCAGGTATGATACCCTTAATCTTGACCTTTGAAATAGGTATGGACGGGATACGAACTCTGCTTTGAATTTCCGAAACTAAGGCCTGTGATACGACACTGACCGTGGCTCCAGTGTCCGCCAGACAGCGTACGTTTAAATCGTGAATTCTCGTATAAATTACAGGTAATTCTTTCGGTCGGGGCAAGTTACTTTTATTAGGATCCTCTAGTAGATCATCAGGAGTGATAACCCAATTATGAATAGCTATAGTCATCCAACCAGCATCCTTGCGAAATATTCTATCTCCTGGCACTAAATTTCTCGTTTTTTTTAATCCTCCCTCTCGATCTTGGCAAAGCTGGGTGCATTTGGGTTGAGTCCCTTCTGCCTGGTTCCATTATGAAATTCTTGGTATGCCAAGCTCGCAGCTCCAGGAGAGTTGGCAGCACGGTGAGTTCGGATTGCTTCCTGCCATGTGTCGCGTGTTGACATATCCCCCGATTCTCTTACTCTCGAGTGGTAGGCGCCTTCTTGTCTCTCACCATTTCTCGGGCGCAGTGAACTCTCCCTAGGCCTGTCATATCTCGCTCGGTTCCCATTCCACCGCTGGCTGTTACTTCTGGGGTTGTAACGTTCACCGTCTCGTCTCCAGTACGGCCGGTCATTCCGCCGCTGTTCGAATGAATTTCTTCGGCGTTCTTGCCCTCTCCATCGGTCCGGTTCCTCCTGCCACGTGCTCCATCTTCGAGGTCGCCAGTTCGTATCTCCTCTGGGTCTAGGATTTTCTTCATCTCGTTCCCTCCGGGTCGGTGTTTGAGTGCCGGAATTTTGACATTCCTTGTGGCTTCTTTCTCCTATCTGCTGTTCTGCCTGTACGTTCACATTATGGACAGTCTCTATGGCCCGTATACGTGGCTGATGCAGTGCAGACGTCTGGTCCCAGAGCCTAAGCATTTCTTCCGCGGCCACCGCCGTCGTAACATTTGCCGTGATAAGAGCCCTCTGCACCTCTACAGGCAGCTGTCTGATAATGGTTGTGACGATTTCCATCTCTTCGGGCTGATGATCTAGCTCTTGCAAACGTAAATATTGGGAAATGAAGAACTCGCTTAGTCTAGTGGGAGTACTATTCGCATATCTTCGTGCGTAGAGCTCCATTCTCAGCGCCAACTGATGCCCCTGATTCCAGAATTTATTCAGGAATGCCCGTTTAAACTCATCATAATTCTTAAATGACTTCCCAAACGCCTTAAACCATGCTCCAGCAATCCCTCCAAGATACTTTTCTGCCGTGCGTAGTCTGCGCTCAGGTGGTATCTGGCCTTCGTCCATGTAGGTCTCTAACTCTTTAAGGAATGAACGGGGCGTGACCTCTCCATTCCCCTCAAATTTCTTCGGTTTCTCCTCGGGTGCCCTAATCCAATGGTAACCCGGGAAAACACTGTCCTGGCTGAATAGGGTTGAATTTCCGATCCTTGGCTTAGCCCTAAATGATTCTCCTAGTATCTCATGTCCCTCTTCCTGACTTTCATTCAGGCTGTCATCTCCATACTGGCGTTCCATCGGGCTATGAGTCCTACTCAGCTTCCGCTTCTTTACTCCGTTGTCTTCCTCAATTTTTAATTGGTCCAACTTATCACGTATATTCTCCATTTCATGTTCTAACCCTAGTATACGTTTCTCAGTTGTCCGTTGTTCCTGCTTACGGCACTTCTTCACAACCTGGACCTCCGCGCTGATTTCCTTCCTAGTTTGTTGTAAATCCAATTCTAGTCCAGCAATTTTAGCCTTATTTTTCTCGGTCGTCCTTTCATATTTGTCTACCACTTCTTGAGTCCTAGCCTCTAGTTTTTCTTCTATTCTGACTAGTTCTTCTTGAGTATGATCCATACGGACTACGACTGCCACCAGGTTCTCTCTAAATTTTCCTAGTGCGGACTGGGTCTCCTTATCTTTTTCTTCCATCCGCTGTTCTATACCCTCGATACTATTCTTTACTTCCCGGATTTGCTTCTCTACCTTTCTGTGCGATTCTTCCATCTGTTGACTCAACTTCTCGGTCGTGGTGACACAGCACAGCCGTACATTCTCTATTTTGGTATCTAATTCTGCTATGGTTTCCCTAGTCGCTTCATTTTCAGAGGCCAATTGCTCCAAACGAATGCTTGTGTGTTCCTTTAGCTCAGTTATTTGGTTAGCTACCCGTTTTTCGGTGAGTACTAATTGTTCGGTCACCCTTTCTTCGCACTCCGCGAATTTTTCCGTAAGTTGCTCGGTTAAGTGTTCTTTAAGTCCCGTCACTTGCTCCGAGTTCCTAATTTCCTGAAAGAACTCTCACAGACGTGAGCTGGTGCACATAGTCTTACCTGAACACAGTCCTCTTCATTCAGCCGGTAAGCGCTCTTCTCAGGGATAACATGGGTCTAACGGGGCAACATAAAGATAAAACACAAGGACATGTGCCTACTCAGGTAAGAATTCGCTAAATCAAATAAAATAAAATATCTAACAGAAAACACCGCTGCATTCAAAGTTTAACAAATAGGGATTTATTACACAAAATTGAATTATATACAAATGAAAGAGCTTTTCAATATGATAGGGTAAAATGACGCTGAGCCGATGACAACCAGTTCACTGCCTTCACGAAACAGCTGTACTGCAACAAGCATGTTACAATAGTGTAAGTAACGAAGTATAGAAAGATGGATATCTGCTTAACTACTCATAAACAGTGATTCCCATAAAAATTTACAATGCCTCGCGCCGTCGAACCCCGGTGCAAACAAAAATCACCACAAAATTTACAATGACCTGACTCGGTCACGAACCCTAGTCCCATGACGTGTAAGGCGTCAAAGATACCTATGCAAACAATATAAAAGGACACAATCACCATATACATGGGTGTCAGTATAAAACGGGTCAGTGTTAAAATTTTACGTAAAACAAATAGGACATAAAAAAAAGATCTCTCCCTGCTTTCAAGACATGAAGGTCGTTTCTTACCCCCAGGCACACTTGACAAACTGCAGACGACAATAACCAACTCACAAGCCTGTGACGTCAAGCTCAACGACCTCCACCCTCACCACTTCACTTGCGGCAGCCCCTAATTTATGAGCTCAAATGGGCGACAGGCTAAATTCTCGCCTTTCAAAAGAACACCTCACGTAATCAGCTGCTAAAGCCCTCTTTTAAATATACCTGGGCTATCTGCCCTCGTCTCAATATCTTCAGCAATCTCGCTAATCTTACTTATGCCTCTCATGGGCTAAATCCTGGTGCTACAAAAACACAAATCATTAAGCGATCGTCACATGGCCATACTAGGCATTTCCAAAATATATTCAATAAACTCTCAATTGTTGGGCTCTCTCATGTCAACTGCAAATCTTACTTCTGCCTCTCATGGGCTCAAATCTCTTAAATATTCGGACTCGCTCGCTCTATTAGTGAATCTGGGTGAATTACTGGTCACGTCTTGGTCACAACTATACACATCTACGTCTGCAGAAACAAATGCCTAAATGCGATCAAATAAAAGTACCTATCTGTTAGACTAACCTCCAATGACCAAATGAGTTCGATCAGACCCTAACAAATACACGTACGTTATAATAACACAATCAAAATGAAATATGAACACGCTAACAAGGACTCTACAAATAACATCTATCTTAAAGTACGGGGTTCGAGTTTGAGGCCTAGCTCTAAATTACAAGGAAAATTTTCCTACCACAACAAATCTGTGGACTGACGGCCCCCATATTCCTATCTAAATTTAAATGACATGCTTGAAACAGAATTGGAAAGCTCTGACCTTATTTATCGGGACATAACGGAGCGGCCATCCCTGTGGACCACTGGATCTACCACATCATGATAGACTGCGGAGCTGGCAGCAGATACTGTTGACCACTTGGAGACATTATTGCTTGTGTGGCGTCTTCGTACAGCTCCCTCTGTCGTTGGAAGGTGTCCCCTTCGATGTCGTGCTGATCAAGTGCTCCCAATGTTCCTGGATCGATGCCCGTTGTCGTGTTGGCTTCAGCTCTTGGTTGTGGCTTCTTTGCAATGATGATGTCAAACACTCGTTCTGACTTGATGCTGGGGTAATTCCTCGCAGATCTAGCTGTACTCTTCGTCTGTGCTGCTCGAAGACAAAGCGTTGTTCTCAGTACCGACACGCAGTATGACGACTCGTTCAAGCAGTCTTCTTGTCCACGAAAGACCCTGATATGCCAGGCTGCCTTATTTTATAATCCCGGATGGCATCATCCAGCCGCTTGGTCGCGTGCAATCCGCGCGCGCCCGCGAAATATTTTCCCGCTCTAAGTATATCATGAGCTCTAATTAACGAATGCATTAATGAATGCAGCCCTAATGCATATCAACATAAAGCAGAAATTATACAGGTTGCAATTCTTGTCTCAAATCCAATGCGACTCCTCCGTAACCAAAGATATTAATTTAATTCTTTCTTCCCTCCTCATATACGTTTTGCCGGGATCTGGGAAGCGTCCCCAATCTTCATCAAGAGGCTTGGCTTGGGACATAACTCCTTTTAATGGGTTTCTGGAGATTTCTCATCATGACGCTCGCACACACTTCACACAAGAACGCTTCTTCTGGATTTCTTTACAACATTTACAGTAAGACACTGGCTTCGTGGGTGGCCTTGTGTGATTCCAATATCCAATACTAAAATTAATCCAATTGCCCCAATGAACAGTATGGTTCAACGTGTTTCCTTATTTTTAAAGAAGATTCTAAATACCAATTTTTACATCTGTAAACTTTTAAACTTTCGAGATATAGACACACTCATTTTAAAATTTCACCCCTCTTTTCACCCCCTTAGCGAAGGAATATCCAAAAATCCTCTCTTAGCGAGCACCTACATCTTAATATGAATATATCCCCAAAATTTCATTTCGTTACGTCCAGTAGTTTTGGCTCTGCGATGATGATTCAGTCAGTCAGTCAGTCAGTCAGTCAGGACAAGTTATTTTATACATATAGATTACGCTTGGATTCGATCCCAAATTATGAGTAAAATGGGTGAGCCCACAAACGACTACACTACACAGCCGATTATAGGTTTATTTTATTTTATAATAGACTAAAAATTATGTCATGTGCCCCCCCCCCCCCCTTTATATGATAATTTGGCCTGCAAAATCAGTTCTTCTTTCAAAATATTGTGAGACTAGTGTATTAACTTAGTTACCCCATGATTCAGTTTCTCATGCAATACCGTCCTGCCATTCTGGGATAACAGATATCTCAAGTACCTACATGAAACAGTCTACCTGCCTCAATTTCGTATTTCCTCGAGGTGTTCCCCAACTGACATCGTATACTAAAACTTTGAAATTGCATTTTTCTTGATTCTCTTTAAACTTATTTCCTTCTTCCTTTTTTCTTTCTTTCTTTTTCTTTCTCTCTTTCTTTCTTTCTTTCTCTTTTAATTGTACCGCGGAGTTCAGAGAGTTAGCATCAGTAGCTTCGATTCAGTTAAGTTTGATTATCGACTCTGTCGCGAATTCAAGAATGGTTTGAGGATCTGGAATGGGAATAGGGTTACTCGCCCTCAGGAAACATAGCCTATGAGTGGAGACACTGTTTAAAATACTTCTTCCACTTTCAGCCACCTTAGAAGTGATTTTCTATGGCTAACCACTCAACTCCCGGTGGATGCCGAGAACACATCTATCTGTATTTTCCTCACTTTTCTAATCCTATCCCCAGTTTGCAAATAAAAACACATGTAGTCACACAGCCACACAGTCATTTTACATAGATAACCTAAACGAGATTGTTGCGCATGAAGCTGTAGCAATTGCGTCTTCAACGTGTTAGGATGACGTTCATTAAGATTCAAAACCGCCTGACTCCCGAGTTTTTTTATGATTATGATTTCTTGTCTGTCCGTGCCACGTCTAGTATTTGCTGAGCCTCCGTGGCTTAGGTTGCAGCGCGCTAGACTCTCACAGCTGTGTTCCGTGGTTCAAATCCCGGTCACTCCATATGAGATTTGTGCTGGACAAAGCGCAAGCTGGACAGGTTTTTCTCCGGGTACTCCGATTTTCTCTGTCATCTTTCATTCCAGCGAAACTGTCCAGTATAATTTCATTTAATCTGTTAGTTATTAATCATTGCCCCAGAGGAGTGCGACAGGCTTGAACAGCCGGCACAATTCATATCCTCGCCGCTAGATGGGTGCTTTATTAATTCCATTCCTGACCCTGTTGAATGACTGGAAACAAGCTGTGAATTTTCATTTCATTTCAGTTATATGCTAAAATCAAAATAAATCTTGAATTCCAGTTCTGGAACTCTCGTTATATTACTACAGACAATATCCTGATATTTGGATAAATATTTAGATGACCAGCACTGGGAGTATGTCTTAATGAAAAGTTAAAAAATCAATTATTTTTAATCCTATGTGATTGGCAGAACGCATGAAATAAGTGTTCAACTAGAAATGATTTAGATCTAAGATCGTTGTCCATCCTGTTGTAACGTGTAGGCCAATAATCAGTGGAGCAGTAGTTGACATTGATTCTTTCAGTTTCCTTGTGTCGTGTACTTCTGAAATGACTCAAGTAATCATGACATTAGCGCACTGTGTAATGCTCTTAGATACCGTGTCAATATTAGTAGTACGATAATGGAACAAAGGGAGTTACCACACGCGTTAAGAACACATACTCGAGTCATTGAAAATGATTACGTTTGGGATGAAATTAGCATGAAGCACGATTTCGCTGATGTATTGAATTTTTCGAACATTTCTGATCTTGCTAGGCTATTGTTAACATTGCCCGACTCGAACGCTAATGCTGAGCACGTTTCCAGCATTATTAAAAATGCGAATAATAGAAAACGCAGTGGACAGTGGGAATAACGTGAATGTCGTGTAATAAAAAGCAATTTATATTGTAAGTAAATAATTCGAACTTGAAAGTGGCTCGTGCTCACCTGCCAGATTTATTGTGATAATGCTGATTTCGAATAAGAATTACTTTGAAAGTTTTGATTTAAGGGAATTTTACTTTAAAAAAGGGAAATTATTCCCAAAAGTCTTAGCTTCATTGATAGAAGTATCACCCGCTATTTTTCATCGCTAGTCATGTATTCTGTTTGTACGTATGTATGTTTCGGTGCCTAAACGTGTGATGTTTGGAACATCTTAGCATGTACTAAATTATTGAACTGTGTAATTAATTGAATAGATGTAAATATTTAATCACTGGTAGGTCATTTTTAATTAATATGTATATATAGGGTTTTAATCATCCATTTCACATCATCATTTCATTATTTTGTATCGCGGCTATGACATATTCTGAACGAACGACTTATTGAGTAAAGTATTTCAATATCATTCGTATTAATAGCTTGCAGTAAATTTTCCAATAGCCGAAGTCAGGTGACCGGAGTCAACAGGCTAATTTCGGCCCATTACCAGGAAATGTACGTCATCAAGCTTACGAGAGACCTTACCCTCTCCATATTCTGAAGAGACTTTGTTAACGCTTACTTTTCGAAGTTCGCTTCCTGACTCTTTGATTCCGCGGGAAAGTTCAACCTATGTGAATGGACTTAATGAAGCAACATGATGCATTCACAGCAATACATAGGAGAAGGGATAGTACATCAGATTTTACTGGACCATGTGATATGGTTGATGGGGGGAGACTTTAGAACTTATATACTTCGACGACAAGAGCTGGAGAGGCACTTGGAGGACACTGAGACACTCTTACTTACTGTTACTTGGAAGGAGAATTATAATCTATCATCGGAGGAGAAGATCTTAACTTAGTTCACTTCGCATCTGAGTAGTGTACTACTCAAAATTTACTCTCATCGAGACCTGTTTATCTCAATGTCGAGAGTTAAAGTCAACGGGAGACCGGTTTTGACTTGTATAGGGCAGGAGAGATATTATTATGTATTTATTTACGCTACATTTCTGTAATACGGAAGAATACAAGTGTATTCTCACCATGAGCCTAACCCATGGTGGTTTTGCTATTAAAATTAGGACTCATTACGACTTTATGTAAGAAGTACCGTAAGAAGTGCACAAAGCAGAAGTAGGACTGGAATCCACAACAAGAGATGACGCCGCAAGTACGAGAGATCCATCAAACATCAGCTGCTATATAGATTGTATCCGGATAACAGAGTCTACAAATTGTGAGCTAATGGCATAAATTACTGCAAGTCTCCGCGTAACAGTTCGTTTTCTTAGAGTTTACTTCATTCAATTTTTCTTTTGCTTCCGTAAGTTCAGATTTCGTTAATACACCGTTACGTCAGGTTTTTCATCACAATAAATAGTTGCTTTAATTTGTATTTTCGGAAATTCTTATTAATGATCCTTAACTTCCAAGTTAGTGTACTTAATGGTTAGTGTTCCGTCACCCCACCCCTGGGAGGTTTTAGAGTCTCATTACGTATTATTATTATCATTATTAATTATCAACTATCGTTTTCAAGCCATAAGCTTGAAGGCTGGAGTCCATAGGATATTGTTTATGGAGAAACAATGAGACATTACTTATTTATATTAAATTTGAGGTGACCCGCCACGTCACAATTTTGTCACACATCTGTGGGCAAGAATGGGCACGTCACACGTGTGAAATCCCAATATGATATTAGTGATAAAAGCAAATGTTCTTTGAAAACATTCCTCACTAGGACTTTGTTCAAGGTAATGGCAACTCCGTAGTAGTCAGCAGAGCAAGACGGCGTGTCAGGGTCGCTCGGTTGATGGAGCAATTTCCGAGCGAGGAAGATGCTCATACTTTCATCACATGTCGTGCCGTGTCATTTTAGCCACATACTAAATACTATCTGCGTCTGACGAGAAGCTTGTAGGTACGGCACGAGTAAGCTACAAACATTAGTCGTGATAAACAGTGAAAGCTCTCTGAAAGAGACGCATGTTCATTATCAAGCTGTTCATTATGCAGTCCTTCTAGTAAATGTGTAATTAAAACGCAATATTGCACTACAACTTTGAAACTTCACAACAGCGCCTCAGTTCGCAAGAACAACCGCGGGACGAAACAGATGTTTATTGTCAGGCCTTAGAACTTAACATTGGCGCACGCATACTTACCCCTCGGACCGCTTACCCCGCATCCGTGTGACTTCTCGTGAGACGTCCATAGTACCTGCATATCTTATCATGTACGTATGGTATAAAATTGAAAATCCTACAGTTTCTCCATTTTTTGACCATGCCCTAGCTAGAGTTAGCTAGAGTTTTAGGCGGGAGGGCCTTCTTTGCATCAGGTAACATTCGAGGTGGAGATGTACCACTGGACTTGGAACCATGGCTGACTGAATGGGAAGGACTGAGCTAATCACACCTAACATGAACTTATAAATATGGTCGTAAAAAATAGTATATTTATTTTGTCTGAGGACTACTAAGGCTATTGGTGAAGTCCAAACCTCAAATGAGAACGATGGAAATCTAAAGCACATTATAATGGAAGCACCTGATACATTGCTCCATTTACAAAACTTCAAAGCAATGAGAAAAAACGTTGTACGTATCTCTGAGAGCAAGGCATCGGAGACAGGCTCTGGGTCCCTCTCCCCTCGACCCACCTCGCGCGGCTTGCTGATGTACAGTATGTCGGATAGGTGCGGGATCAGGTGGGGGGATAGGTGTGCTAGGCTTCGCTCCATCAAATCGTCACTGATAACAGCCATGCTTTCCTCATCGTATATGCTTCTTCACCTCATATTCATAGATAACAGCGTGCTGATATTTCACTCCCGTTTACTTCTACATCCTTGTAGAAAGACACTGCAAGGCTGCTGTTATAGGAGTAATATACAGTAGTTTCCTTTATATTGGTAGATCCGCTAAAACGAAATACAATCTTTCAGGTTTGGCGTTCTCTTTTGTTGGTTGGAATCGAACCCGTGATCATGGATCGGACACCACCATTGATCTCCCGAGGAACGATGGGTACGACCGCTTGGGGACTGGGTGTTTATGACGTCTTCGCCATTCATTTTATCCTCATCAGGTCACCTATACAGATGCCATGTAACATTATTATTAATCGTATTATTATTATTATTATTATTATTATTATTATTATTATTATTATTATTATTATTATTATTATTATTATTATTATTATTATTATTATTACATTTGTTTTATATATGATATTTGTTATTCCCGGTAGGTGGCTGTCTCTCTTCGTGCAAACGAGTATCAAGAACCGCCGAACCGATATTGATGGTGCGTTGTATAACGTAGATTATAGAGCATTTATCGAAGAACGTTGAAGTGTAAAATATATTGATCTGTGAGAAAAGGGATCCCAGTATAGAAAATTTTTGTAAAGGAAATCATTCTTTTTACAAATTGTTTTACTTCGCACCGACACACTTAGATCTTTTGGCGACGATCGGACAAGAAAGGCCTAGGAGTTGGAAGGAAGCAGCCGTGGCTTTAATTAGGGTACAGCTCCAGCATTTGCCTGGTGTAAAAATGGGAAACCACGGAAAACCTTCTTCAGGGCTGCCGAGAGTGGGATTCGAACCTACTATCTCCCGAATACTGGACACTGGCCGCACTTAAGCGACTACAGCTATCGAGCTCGGTAAAGGAAATCAAAGCGGCCATCCGAAGAACGTGTCGAAGAATTGCTGAGCATAAAAATCGCTGCAGAAAGGTCCAAGATGATATTAAATATTAAAACTAAGATTGAACGTTCGTGTTTGTTTATCACAGTCTGTAGATTACAGCAAGCATGTTCGTGGACCGAGTACAGCCACCACATGATTCTCGCAGTACCGTGAGGACACAATAATGGGACGAATTCAGAATGGGCCGGGCTGAGTACCTTCTGACCCCAACTTTGCTCTGTCCGGTGGTATTTGACGTGTTCAAATACGTCAGCCTTGTGTCGGCAGATTTACTGGCACGCAAAAGAACTCCTGCGGGACTCAATTCCGGCACCTCGACGTCTTAAAAAACCGTAAAAGTAGTTAGTGGGACGTAGAACAAATAGGATTCTTGTTATTAATTGAAAATGGAATGCGTGTTGATCGTTCAGTGGCTAAGAACGTTAGAGAAACAGGAACCACGTTGTCTAACTGAGCAGTCACAGATTTAGAGCGTCTTGTACCTGGGGACAGAACTAGAGGTCAGAGCAAAGGATGTGAACAAGCAATAGTTCTTGGCATGGCCTATCTGTGAAACGTAACCCTCCATAAGCGGGTTTTTTTGGTGATAGTTTACAGTAAAAATCACCCTTAAAATTAAAAACGGTATTGTGGGGGTAATTCACGTAATATTTATCAAAATGCATTATTATTCACCTCATAAATGTTAAGGTAAAACTACCCTTTATAGTACAGTATATAATTTACCTGTTGGTTTAGCAGTTATCGTCATTTTAGTGAAAGTGCAGGAATGGTTTCAATATTACTCGCGGAGGAAGAAGTAAGCTAACAGACAGGCCGCTAGACGGCCTTGAAAATACGTCCCACTACGTAAAATAGTGATTACTTTAAGAACATTAGTGCAT